>NC_091791.1:154180714-154788928 GCF_041296235.1 Equus asinus
AGGGGGATGCATCTGACCAAAGTTCACCAGTCCTACAGACTGGCCACCAGCCTATGAGGAAAGAGCTTGCTAAAGAGCTTAGCCCAACAGGAATGACAGACAGATTCTCACTCTCAGACGTATAAATGCACTCTCTCACTCTCTCTCAACCGAATGCAAAGTGGTAGGAGAGGCTCTTGGAAAGCAAAATCAGAAACTAAAACACTGTCAAAGAAGAAGCCAAAAGATAGTACAGACCATACATGAGATGAAACCATATGTAAGAAAAAGCATATACAAAGAAGAGGGTGAAATCAGGGGTTGGATGAGACAGGAATGGTATAACCAAAGACCAAAAAAATACAATAAGAAACCTCAGTGCAGGGGGAGTAACCTTTCACACTGAAAAGGTTATAACAAAACAGTCTCTACAGCTTCAGAGGATACTTCCAGCTCCCTAACTACATCTCAAATCTTCCTAAACCTGGATCCTGGATTACTGTGGGATTCCAGGCTCCTTTTTGCAAGGTGGACCTGTGAAATGAACATTCAGTTCTTAAAGAAATACAAATTGAGTACTTTTGTTTTGTAATTCTTGTCTACTGATGAGAACAATGTGGAAATTTGCTTATGAGTATCTACAATAATTCCCTATTTTGCCTCTTGGTCCACAGAGCCTAAAATATTTGCTGTCTGGCCCTCTACAGAAAAAGTTTGCCAATGCCTGGGTTAAAGCATCATCATTGGCTATACAACCTTGGACATCAATTAACTTCTCTAGGGCTTTGTTTCCACATTTATAAAATGAAGGAGATTGTAGGTCTTTCCAGGATTTCTTTTTGGAGAGAATTAGCTTTTACCTAACAAGGGACTGCAACTCTGCTGAGGATATCAATTTCTCACCCAGAATATGACCTTTGTTGCCCTTGCTATTAACTTTATAAATAGCCTCTACCACTTCTATGAGATCAAGTCACATACTATCTGGTGGGACTTTAAACCAGTTTCAGTACCAAAATAACTTGTGTCCAAGTTCAGACAATTGAGCCCAATCAATAACCTCCAACATACAAAGGCAATAATATCCCCACTATGATCTACCTTCCTTATCTGAATGTCCTCAGCCCTGCTTTCTTCCATACTGTCACTGCCCAAATCTTTTCCATATTATGCCCAAGAGAATAATCACTCTCTTGTTACCAAACCCCAGGCATCCTCAATCTTTTTGAACAATGCTCCTTCTACTTGTTTACTTTGACTTAAATCTGGCTCTCCCCTAAAGATTTTCTCACATTTCTCTCTATTGCAATCCATACCCCTCCCCCCACCCAGAGCCAGAAGTGATTAGCATTCAGCTGCCTCTACTGCAGCTTCCAGATCATGATCATCCTCCTCCATGGCCTCACCTTCAAGATGATCCCTTAGCTGTACCTCCTCGTTCACTGAAGACATAGGAGCCTAGTCCAGAGCTGTCTTCTGTTCATAATCTCCTATCACAATGCTGGGAGATTTCAGTGTCCATGAAGATAACCCATCCAATTACCGTACACTAGAATTCATAGACCTCTGTAGTTCTAAAGATTTTTAGCTCAGTTCTATTTTAGGCACCTATTCTTCAATTCTTTACTCTGGATCCTGTCAGCATTTGAAACTGCTCCTCCTTGATTACTCTATTAGCTCACAAAAATCTTACTCTGACCATCATTACTCTATGACTTCAGAGAAACCTCCTATCCCTCAAATCCTGATTCCCCTCAACCCAGATCCTATGGTTGGATATCTAAATCTCTTAGCAGTAACTTCAAATCTGCACCCCTTTCTCTGAACCTAACCACAAAACCACAGCTCCAGGTCAATACTGTTTCTGGGAACTGAGCTACCCTAGAGAAAAACCACAGTGGATACACTGATAGCACTATAATGTCTCCAACCTTAGTCCTTTAAAATAAATTTGATAAATTCTCTCTTCCATCCTCCTTAACAACTCTTTGAATCACTTTCTCAATGCAAGCTCCTCAGTCCTGTCCTACCCAGGCCATTCACTCTCAACCAATAACCCTGCTTCTGATCTTACAGAGATACATAAGTTATCAGGCATGCACTCCCTCCACCCCCATACCCCTCCCTATAACCTTATCCATATTCATACCTCTCCTTACCTATTTTTATTTCTGTTCTAAAAATGAGGTGTCCATCCTTCTGTTCAAAGCCAGCCCATCCACCTGTACCCCTGACCCATACCATGACTCCCATTCCCTTCCTATTTCCTTCAACGCCTTGCTCTATCAACCACACCATATCTTGAATCTTCAACCTCTCCTTCCCTATTAGCACCTTTCCCCTCAGCACATAGACAAGCGTCAGGTTTTATGCTGAAAAGAAAGCCCTTCCTGGCTCCCATCCAGTCTCTTCTTCCTTTTCTCAGAAAGCCTTCTCAAAGAGAAGTTATTCTCTTTTTGCTCTCTTTCCCTCCTTCCCTCTTCCCCACTTCCTCTCCCCTTTTTCCTTCCCCCAACTCTCCTTCTCTTCCTTCTCCCCCCTCACTTCTCTCCTCTATTTCCCCTCTCACTCCCTCCCACTTTCCTCTCTATCCTCTTCTTCCCTTCCTCCTTTATCAGACCTGCCATTTACTCTTCTACCAACTCTAAGGGGGATTCCACCCTTACCCACCTACTGAAACTGCTCTTAAGGTCACCATGACTTCTTTTTTTTTTTAATTAATTTTTTTTTTTTTTGAGGAAGATTAGCCCTGACCTAACATCTGCTGCCAATCCTCCCCTTTCTGCCCAGGAAGACTGGCCCTGAGCTAACATCCGTGCCCATCTTCCTCCACTCTATATGTGGGACGCCCATAACTTCTTAATCACCAAACCAAATGAACATTTTTCCTGTCTTTATTTTTCTATACCAAAGTACTCTATTTGACACTGTTATTGTCTCCTTAAAATTTTCTACTCATTAGCATATTGGCCAGCACATAGTAGAAACTCAAATATATTTGAATAAATGAATAAGGGTATAAACGAAACAATATCATGCATTTCTCTATCTGGAGAATGAGTAAGAGTCAATATCCCATGAAATGCTCATGGTAATTAACTACAATATCAAAGGCCAAATTAGACTAAGCAGCAGTATCAGTAAAGAACAATCGGTTCAATTACATGATTTTCTCCAGTCATCCTCAGCACCCAGAAATCATAAACAGAAACCCAGGACTTGGGCCAGCCAGTGGTGTAGTGGTTAAGTTCACGCGCTCCACTTTGGCAGCCTAGGGTTCGCAGGTTCGGATCCCGGGCATGGACCTAGACACTGCTCATCAAGCCATGCTGTGGCAGCATCCCACATACAAAACAGAGGAAGATTTTCACAGATGTTAGCTCAGGGCCAATCTTCCTCACAAAAAAAGAAAGAAAGAAAGAAAGAAACCCAGGACTGATGATAAGGGCAAAGTAATAGAAATGCTAAAGGAATCTAGAGTGCTAAGAAAAGCACAATGCAAACCTTTTTTTTTTTTAATTAAATACCATGCAAGAGACTCCCTACATAGGATAAAAACTATACTGATGTGTCATGAGGACACATATAAAGTGGGAAAGAGCTAAGCATAAATCAGTCTGAAGCACCAAATACTTAAGAGTGCGTAAATAAACTTTAAGTTCAGTTTTTCAAAAGTTATAAGAAGTGAATTAGCAGAAGACACACATGAGAATGTAGAATTCCTGCCATCGCATGCCAAATTTAAACCACTGAAAATTCACTTAAGCTTGTTTCTTAGCAGATTTCTTCCCACATATTTTCCCTTAATTATTCCCACCGTCAAAGTTTTAAATGATTTCAGGTGCTAATGTCAGCAGTGGTACTTACTAAAACACCCTCCTGACTTGTAAAGAAACCTTTCCAGATACAAGATAAAGACTCAGAGACCTAAGACTCCCAAACATTATGGTTCTGAAATACTAGAAACCTCTGCACCTTCTTGCTGATTGGAGCATTGTGATTTAGTAAGTTTTATATACTGTACACAAAGCAAATGGCTTTCTCAAACACTTGACTACTAACAAGAGGCTATAGGTTTGTATAGCATTTTAAGTTTCTAAAGCACTTTAAAATATACCTGTTTCATTTTTAACTTATGTCAAGCCTATGAAATAGAGAAGGCAAGAATATTCTTTTACAGTGAGAAAACTAAAGCCTAAATTGTTCATTGATTATAAATCACATATTCAAAAAGTGGCGATCAGACACAATCAGCTCCAAATTTTCTCTCTCCTACTCCTACATCCTCAACCACTTACCTCCTTTATTTCCCATTCCTAAAATTCATCCTGCCCAGACTCTTAAGCCTAGAACCCCCAACTTCCTGCAGAACCTTCAATTAACTCCTTTGTCCCACCCACGATATCCCCCTTTCCTCTAACTACATCTCCTCTTTCTAGAAATATGCTCATCTCTTCTCTTCCTAAGAACCCATTTCCTCAACCCTACTTATCCCACAAGCTGTGACCCACTCTCTTTCCATCCTTTCCCTCCTAAAAACTCTTAGAAGTCTACAACCGTAGGCACTTGTACTGCACTTTAATCTCTGCACTAAAATGTTCCTTACTAAATGGTGCCAATGAATTCCTAGTGGCCAAACCCAATAACCACTGTTCAGTTCTCATCCTTAAATTTTCAGTCTTTGTCCTAAGGTATTTGACAATCTTGACCACGCTACCTTTCCTAAAACTGGATTCACTCCTAGGCTCTGCTATGTCCCTCTCTCCTTATTCTCCTACCACTGATTTCCTTCTTAGTCTCCTTTAATTAACTCTCCTCCTTTGCAAATTACCTACATATTGGTCCCCTGCAGAGATGCTCCCTCCTTTTCTCTTCAACTAAACCCTCCCCCTGAACAACCTCCTCCACTCCTATGCTCTCAGTTATCAACCATATGCCTATGATTTCCTAAACTCTATGGTCTCTATACACACTTTCATTCCTTTAGGAAAAAGCCAGGACAAAACAAAAGTGAATGTTTATCAAATCTCTGGGCAGGAAAGAAGAGAAGAGGAAGATGGGACTACTTTCTAAGCTTAGAAACAAATCACAACCAAAACACGGATTTGACTGCATAAAAATTTTCAAGCTCTGTAAACTAAGATGAAAAATAAGGAAAATAGAGAAAGAAAATCTACACTCATATATACTAATTACACACATACCCATTAATATATAACTTGGTAAATAAACAGAAAAATCAGGAGATTTACAAAAGAAAGTGAATTATTTTTTAAAACCATTGAAAATGTTCAACATTACTAGTAATTAAAGTTCAATTCGGGTCTAGTAATTTTTTTTCCTTAAAGATTTTATTTTTCCTTTTTCTCCCAAAGCCCCCCAGTACATAGTTATATATTTTCAGTTGTGGGTCCTTCTAGTTGTGGCATGTGGGATGCCACCTCAGCATGGCCTGATGAGCTGTGCCATGTCCGCGCCCAGGATTCGAACCAGCGAAACCCTGGGCCACCGAAGCAGAGCGCGCGAACTTAACCCCTGGGCCACGGGGCCGGCCCCTAATTAATAGCTTTTTAAACATTCATATCCTCTGCCCCAGAATATATATCTAAGTATTGGTTCTAAGGAAATAACCGAAATTTAGAAAAAGTTTTATGCAGCAATATTTTTATCATGGTTTATTTAAACAATAACAGCAACACTCAATTTTCCAACAATAGAGTCTAATAAAAGTTTAAGGTATGTTCTCTCAATGAAATATTAAGCAGTCATTTAGAAAGATGTTGGTTAACTGGAAAAATGCTTATATTAAAAATGTTAACTCAGGGGCCTGCCCAGTGGTGCAGCTGTTAAGTGTGCACGTTCCACTTCGGGGGCCCGGGGTTTACCGGTTCAGAACTTGGGTGTGGACATGGCACCACTTGGCATGCCATGCTGTGGTAGGCGTCCCACATATAAAAAGTAGAGTAAGATGGGCACAGATGTTAGCTCAGGGCCAGTCTTCCTCAGCAAAAAGAGGAGGATTGGCAGTAGATGTTAGCTCAGATCTAATCTTCCTAAAAAAAAATATATATATATATATATATATGTTAACTGAATAAAAGTGAATATAGTGGACTAGTCACATGTGTTTCTCTCCTTCCCTCCCTAATCTCTTCTAAAACAACAGTAAAATCTTTTTTTTTTTTAAAGATTTTATTTTTTTCCTTTTTCTCCCCAAAGCCCCCCGGTACATAGTTGTATATTCTTAGTTGTGGGTCCTTCTAGTTGTAGCCTGTGGGACGCCACCTCAGCATGGTTTGATGAGCAGTGCCATGTCCGCACCCAGGATTCAAACCAATGAAACACTGGGCCGCGTGCAGCGGAGTGCGCGAACTTAACCACTCAGCCACAGGGCCAGCCCCACAGTAAAATCATTTTTAAAAGGAAAAAGATGACAATGAAAACTAAAAGAAGTGACAAAGATTAGGAAAAGATACAACAACAAAGGACATCAACAAATTTTTGGAATTTAGAAAAATGTTTAAGTGATTTAGCAGAACAGAGGAAGTGACAACTTAAAAGCCTGGCAAAGGGGGTACCAAAAATGAACAAGCCATTTCACTTCACTGGGTAAATCTCTGAAAGCAATCGTCCACTCATACTCTTTCATTCCACAAATGTTCCTCAGTGCCTACTAGGTGCCAGATTCTATGATATGCATACAGTATACAAAAGTGAAAAAGACAAAGTCCTTTAAGGAGCTCACCTTCTTGCCATCTAGATTCCATTTTGAAGTTTGTAAGCCAGACTAACCATATTCTGCCTGTCACATAAACCAATACTGTCAGGAAGCCAGTAGGAATGCTGCCCTGAACACACCAACTCTTTCTAGCTAATTCCAAACAGTGATATACCAAATGTCACTGCACAATTTCTCAGGAGGTACATAATTACTCCAATTAACAGACTTCTTCGGGAACCCTGAGGAAGTCCTTAGATTTAAAAATTACCTATTAACACATTAGTTAGTGCTTTCCTTTTAATGTTCACTGCTTTGAATTTTCATGTTTCTAAAGATATTTGTGGGGGCCAGCCCCATGGCATAGGGGTTAAGTTCAGCATGCTCCACTTCAGCAGCCCAAGTTCAAGGGTTCAGATTCTGGGCATGGACCTACACCACGCATCAGCCATGCTGTGGCAGCAACCCACATACAAAATAGAGGAAGACTGGCAGAAATGTTAGCTGAGGGCTAGTCTTCCTCAAGCAAAAGCGGAGGAAGATTGACAACAGACGTTAGCTCAGGGCGAATCTTCCTCAGCAAAAAAAGAAAATAATAAAATAAATTTTTTAAATAAAGATATTTGGATAGCTTTCTTTTATAGGAAAATTTAAACTTCAATATTCTATTTTATACAAAAGTATTACTTTTTTTACACACATTTTTATCAGGTGAACCACACTGGAAAGTATTTCCATTCAGAGTGACCACAAGGTTACAGGATTGCTAAAAGGAGGAAGCGACGGATTTCCCTAATAATATTAAAATTCATCTGCATCAATGAATTTGAGAAAGTGGATAGAAGCCAAAGGTTAAATGTAAGGTGACCTTTATTAAGCACGCCCCTACTCAAAACTAGAAATCAAAACAGGACTAGTTCCCAGCTGCAAAAAAACAAGGAACAGAAATACAATGATAAGGGCTGGTCCCGTGGCCAAGTGGTTAAGTTCACACACTCCACTACAGCAGCCCAGGGTTTCACTGGTTCAGATCCTGGGCGCAGACATGGCACCACTTGTCAGGCCATGCTGAGGCGGCATCCCACATGCCACAACTAGAAGGACCCACAACTAAAAAAAATATACAACTATGTACCACAGGGCTTTGGGGAGAAAAAGGAAAAACTAAAATCTTAAAAAAAAAAAAAAGAAATACAATGATAACTTCCATCTTCCAGATAGAGATTATGCAACATTTGGATAATTTATAATGGTGGTCAGATCATAGAAAACAAACCTAGGTGAACAACCTGAGCCAGTCATCCCCAACTAAGTGGTTTCCCAGATTATAACTTAATAGTTAACATCAACCTCGTAATAACAAAGTCCTTCCTACCACAATTTGCATCAATATGTTATAGATTAAGCAAGTGGTAGCAACAGATTATCAAGAGCCTTTGGCTCAACCCAAAAGACAAGTGACAGACTTACTAGATTTAAAAAGTGGTGGTATCAAACAATCCAATTCAAAAAGAGGCAAAGAACTTGAAGAAACATTTCCCCAAAGAAGACATGCAGAATGCCAATAAGCACATGAAAACATTCTCCACATCACTAGCCACTAGGGTAATGCAATTCAAAACCACAATGAGATACGACTTCATATCCATTAGGATGGCTATAATCAAAAAACAGAAACTAACAAGTGTTGACAAGGAAGTGGAGAAATTAGAACCCTTGTGCATTGCTGGTGGGAATGTAAAATGGTGCAGTCACTGTAGAAAATAGTATGGTGATTCCTCAAAAAGTTAAACATAGAATTACCAAATGATCCAGCAATTCCACTTCTAGGTATATACCTAAAAGAATTGAAAGCAGGACTCAAACAGATACTTCTACTCCAATGTTCCTGACAGCATTATTCACAACAGCCAAAACAACTCAAATGTCTGTTGACAGACAGATAAACAATATGTTGTATATATAGACAATGGAATATGATTCAGCCTTAAAAAGGAAGGAAATTCTAACACATGCTACAATATGGATGAACCTTGAAGACATTATACTAAATGAAATAAGCCAGACACAGAAAGACAAATATTTTATATGATTCCACTTATATGAGGTACCTAGCAAAGTCAAATTCACAGAGACAGAAAGTAGAATGCTGATTGCCAGGGACCAGTGGAGGAGAGAATGGGGAATTATTGTTAATGCGTACAAAGTTTCAACTTGCACAGATGAAAAAGTTCGGGAGACAGATGGAAGTGATACACAACAATGTGAACATACTTAATGCCATTCAACTTGGATTAAAAACGGTTAAATTGGTAAATTTTATGTTATGTATATTTACCACAATAAAAAGTGGTGGTAACATTCTCACAGAAATACCCTAGGTAAAATTTGAGTAGAATTGCTAAGATAGGACTTTATCTTCTCCTTTGAAAAGAATGTGGGGGCCAGCCCCAGTGGCCTAGTGGTTAGGTTCAGCACACTCTGCTTCAGGGGCCCAGATTCAGTCTCTGGGCACAGACCTACACCACTTGTCTGTCAGTGGCCATGCTGTGATGGTGGCTCACATACAAAAAGAGGAAGATTAGCAGCAAATGTTAGCTTAGGGTGAATCTTCCTCAGACAAAAAAAAAAAAAGAATGTAGTATATTATAAGGATCAGCTGATGCTAAATAAATAAATAGTAAAAGATAGGGGCCGGCCCAGTGGCACAACAGTTAAATGTGCACATTCCCTGCTTTGGTGGCCCGGGGTTCGCTGGTTCAGATCCCGGGCGCAGACACGCCACCACTTGACAAGCCATGCTGTGGTAGGCGTCCCTCATATAAAGTAGAGGAAGATAGGCACGGATGTTAGCTCGGGGCCAGCCTCCCTCAGCAAAAAGAGGACAATTGGCAGCAGATTTTAGCTCAGGGCTAATATTCCTCAAAAAAAGAAAAGTAAATCATGGATAAATCACAATGCTGCAAGTTCATTCATTCTTATCTCAAAGAATGATCCTTCATGTATCTGAAATTTTATTTCAATACAATGTTTTGAAACATCATTGAATCCATTAATCGTCCTGATTTTCAAGATAATCCACATCGTGGTCCCAGAGAGCCCCTCCATCTTTTTTTTTTTTTTTTTTAAGATTTTATTTTTTCCTTTTTTTCTCCCCAAAGCCCCCCAGTACATAGTTGTATATTCTTAGTTGTGGGTCCTTCTAGTTGTGGCATGTGGGACGCCGCCTCAGCATGGCTTTACGAGCAGTGCCATGTCCACGCCCAGGATTCGAACTGACGAAACACTGGGCCGCCTGCAGCAGAGTGCGCGAACTTAACCACTTGGCCACGGGGCCGGCCCCGAGCCCTTTCATCTTTTATCTCCCATCACTTGCTACCATAAATACCACCCTTCCATCACACTGATTTAGTACAACACCCTGAACATACTTTATACTGACCTTCCTTTGTAAACTCTGCTCCTTCTTTTGGAATTCCTGTCTCGACATTTTTAGAGCAGAGTAGCTGAGATCTAGAACTTTGAACTCAGACCTTCTGGGTTCAAATTCTGCCTGCACCATTTGTTAGCTATATGACCTTGAAAAAGCACAGGGAAAGCAAAACTGACACTGCCTTACCACCATTATGAATAAATGTCACATCCACAGATAGGGGAAAACAAAACACTTTGTATCTTGAGACAAATAAAAAAATCACTCGCTGTAATTCTGATCCCCAAAATAAATGAAATCTTGAGCATTTTCTATAAGCTTGAACTCCCTAATTAAACAACTTTTTCCCTAACTTCTGCGATGCTGCTATTCGAAAAAATGTTATGACCTTTGTGGATATAATAATCATGTTAGAAAACTGCTGTTTTTCCACCATGACAGATCAGCGTAAACTCAATAACTTTGCTGATCTCATGTTTTTTTCCCAGTAAGTATCTGTATTTTTTAACTCAGCAAGCCAGTCTGTCTGCCTCCCTTGCACCGTTTTGCAAATAGATCTCTTTTCTTTTCTAAAAGCTTTAGTACCTGAGAGTTCCTTTCCCGTTATCTTAGTTCCAAACTGTTTATTTCTTTTTAAAATTTATTTCTTTTGTAATACATCTCCCTTAAACAACAACCCAAAATTCCAAAGCCTTCTTTTGATCTCCACCTCCAAAATCTCAGTGCCCCTCCCCAGAGGTAACCAATATTTAAATTGGATATGCATCCTTCCAGACCTTTTTTTTGTAAAAATGATTTTCATACATATATATGGACCCATTGAAAACAAACTCTAACCTCCAGTTTCTTCATTTCTACAATAGGAATGGTAACTATACCTGTCTCATAGGGTTGTTGTGAAGATTAAATTTTAAAAACTCACATAAACTGCTATGTGCATACTGCTTAGCACAAAGAAAAATCCCATTCATCTTTTAAGGTCCAGCTCAAATCAGAGCTTCTCCACCAAGTTTACCCAGACTATTAGACTGCTGCTAATTCCTTTTTCTCCAGCGAAGTTTCCCCAACACTCAAGAGACATTCATATAGTGCCTTCAGTCATGGCCCATCCTATAGCTGATAAACTGGAGGGCAGAAATTCAGTCTCAGTATCCTTCAGAACAATTGATACAGGGTCCTACACAAAGTAGGTGCTCAATAAATTAAAATATTTAACATTTTTAAGAAGCAGAAACCTAAGTAATAAAGTTTCTTCCTGATATGCCTAGTAAAATTCAAGCATTTCCAGACTTTTAATCAGGTAAAAGGAGCTCTCTTAAATTATCATGTACATAATGAAAGGCAGTTTCTGTTAAGCAGAGACCCAAAACCCTACTGATGAAGCATTCTATGCTTGTCTTTTTTTCTCCATTTAGAGTTCAAGTGCTTAGGAGTCAGGCAAATCTAATAACTTTATTAATGAAATATATGTAAAAATGCTATTATATAAACACAACTAGGTTTACATAATAAATATATTCCTTAAAAGTCAGATCTAAGTTATTTTATTTTAAATGCACTGAAGAGGCCGGCCCCATGGCCGAGTGGTTGGGTTCATGCACTCTGCTTCGGCAGCCTGGCATTTCACTGGTTTGGATCCTGGGCGTGAACCTAGCACCACTCATCAAGCCATGCTGAGGTGGCGCCCCACACAGCAGAACTAGAAGGACCTACAACTAGAATATACAACTATGTACTGGGGGGCTTTTTGGAGAAGAAAAAAAAGAGGAAGATTGGGGCCAGCCGGTGGTGCAGCAGTTAAGTTCGCATGTTCCGCTTCAGCAGCCCCGGGGTTTACCAGTTCAGATCCCAGGTGCGGACATGGCACCTGGTAAGCCATGCTGTGGCAGGCGTCCCAGATGTAAAGCAGAGGAAGATGGGCAGAGATGTCAGCTCAGGGCCAGTCTTCCACAGCAAAAAGAGGAGGGTTGGCAGCAGATGTTAGCTCAAGGCTAATCTTCCTCAAAACAAATAAAGAAAATAAATAAATAAATAAAGTAAAAAAAAAAGGAAGATTGGCAACAGATGTTAGCTCAGGGCCAATCTTAGGAAAAAAATGCACTGGAGAAAGTCAAAAAGGAAAAGACTAACAGATACATGTATGTGATTACATAAAAACAGTAACTTCTTTAAACTATAGTAGGATAGCCCATTAACAAAATAATATAAATGACAGATTGGGAGAAAATCCCTAAACATATATAGACAAATGATTACCGATGTTGCATAACCCTAAAAACAAGAAAAAAAGAAAACAACTCAGTATAAAATATCCAACATTTTTAAAATATGCAAAGGATATAAACAGACAATTCACATACAAAGAAACACCTATGTCAATAACTCAACTAAAAGATGTTTAATCTCACTAGAAATTATAAAATGCAAATTAAACTCAACAACAAAATATCATTTTTTGTCTATCAGATTGGCACAAATAAAAAGTTTAATATCCACTGCTGGTGAGGCTACAGCGAAACAAGAACTCATATACTTTTTGGTGGGAGTGTAAATTACCACAGTCTTTCTTTTTCTTTCCCCCTCTATCCCAACAATTACACTTCTAGAAATTTATTCTACAGAAGCATGAATAGCAAAAATTTTTGAAACTCTAAACTGACTTATACCACCACTACCAGCCTAGGACTTCTTCTATTCTCCTTGACCAGGGACAGTATTTGTCCCAGACTCCAGGGTAAGGTTGGGAGTTTATTGGTCCTGACTGGTGCCACTTACCAAATGTATGAAACAAATAGCTGTCCTATCATGATGCTGGCAAAATGAACTTGAAAAAATAGCCTCTGCAGTACTGTCAACCCAAAGGAGCAAAAGGAAAACAAAGCAAAATGAATTCTTTAAAGTCCATTATATCCAGTCACCAAAACAATTTTGGGTACTTCTTTTCTCTTAAAGCTCTACAAAAATAAAATTAACCAAAGGGGATTTGTTATATTTAACTAAGAAACATGCAAGACCAATACAAAGAAAATTACAAAGCTCTAAAAATTATAAAAACAGAATAGAGAAACATATCATATTCCAGAATGGCAGACTCAGTATTGTGAAGATGTCACACTGTCCTCAAATTATTCTATAAATTCAATGTAATTCTAATCAAAATCCCAATAGAATGTTTTCTGAAACTTAACAGTCTGATTCTGAAACTTAATTAGGAATCAAAATGAAAATATCCAATAAAATTTTAGAAAAGAAGAAGAAGTAGGGAAGATTTCTCTACCTGCTCTCAAAAATATAAAATAGGAATTTGAAATGGTATATAATGTTGATGCACAGATAAATAAGTAGAACAGAAAGGAGACTCCAGAAACTGACTAAATGGGAATTAAATATATGATAAAAGATGTATTTCATCATAAAGTCAGAAAGTATAATAGTGGTTGCCAGGGATCAGGGGGAGGGGAGAATGGGGAGCTATTATTTAATAGGCATAGTATTTCAGTATTACAAGATGACAAGACTCATGGGGATGGATGGTGGTGATAGTTGCACAACAAGTGAATGTATTTGAAAAAGGATTCAATTAATTGTATTGGGCACAACTGGCCAACTATATGGGAAAAAATCTCTTTGCCATACGCAAATATACACTGAGGTGGATTAAAAGAGCTAAGCACTATTTTTAAAAACTATACTAGTAGACAAGACAATTTTATGCAATCATAGAGAAGGAAACAAAACCTGTAAGTTACACAGGAAAAGACTAGTAGCTATCTCAACATCAAAATTTAAAATCTCTATATAGTAGAGTGCAGCATTAAAAAAAGTTAAAATGAAGTAACAGACTGGGATAAAATATTAACAGCATATACTTGATATGCAGAGGATTAATATTTGGACTAAAAGGCAGAACACAAGGAATTCCAGTATCCAATATGCATATTGACATAAAATATGAATACATAATTTACAGAAAAAGAACTACAAAGGCCAATAAGCATATGGAAAGATGCCCAACTTCACCACTAAACAGGCAGATGCAAATTAAAACAAGATATCAATCCTTTTTCAGACCAGGAAATATTTTAAATTTTGATACCTAGTTTGGCAGAAGGTGTGGGAAAGTAGGTACTCTCAGAGATTACACATAGAAAGATATATTGACATATTACATCTGCAATTTGACAGCATTTATCAAATTTTAAAAGCACATACATTCAACCTCTTGGTATCTATCATGTCTATAAATATGAACATTTACTAAACAAAGAAATATATACAAGAAACATTAACATGGATTTCACTTATAGCAATGAATTAAATAATCTGGAAAATATCTTACTGAAGGACATTTAGGTAATGGTTAAATTATGGAACAACCATATATACAACAATATGAGATAAAATTATAAATATAAATAAATAAAAATCTCTAAAACATTAAGTAGACAAAGAAAAATTTTGATGTTGCCATTAGATTTTAAAAAACAACTACATGTACACATACACATAAAGGAAAATGAAAAGTTAAAAAAGGATGCATTTGAAGTTATTAATAGCAGTACTGATGGGAGGGGAGAAAGACTGGAGAGTGGAGAGGAGAGCAGGGTGCAGAGAAGCTATCATGAAAAGAAATTTTCCTTTTCTAATTTATAAACTTCTGCATCATTTGAATTTTTAACCATACAATGTATTACTTGTTTTAAAAATAAAATTAACAAAAAAATAATTTAAATATGGTTCTCCCTCAATCAGAAATGTTCTCAGAAAGGAAATGATAATTAAGTGCTATGAGAAAACTGAACAAGAAGATGCATAGTATTTGGGAAGTATGTAGAATTAAGTAATATTATGCTCATAATTTCTGAATAAACCCTGTTTGATGAAAACCTTATGTGAAAAAGCTCATAAAAGTATAAAAGGTAAATTGCATTTAATTATACATTTGACAAATCACCTTTAGTGAAAAGAACAACATTCACTGAAATTAGACAGCTAGGGCATTTGCTTCTCCCTGGTTATGGTACTTGTTATATGCGGCTACCTCGTAGGAGTAGGTCTCTCCATGACCCAGTGAGAAGTATTGCAGAAAACAGAATTTCAGCTTCAGGTACACATAGCTATTTAATCTTCAATTGAACTGGGCAGCCTTCCAACCCACGTGCATGGGCTCATACTGTGCTACTTTCAAGTCATGCAGAAAAACAAAGTCAATGTCATATATTTCTTTTTCTTTTTTCTACGTGATACTGAATTTAAAAGATGCCCAGAGAAAATCAACGACCATCTGAGATGCATAAATACACATACATATATGAATAAGACTGAAATACTTTAAAATAAAAATATACCATGAAAAACTGGAAAATTCCTTTTACATTTAATGCCATTTGATAATATCTATGAAGACGTGATAAATGTGGGAATATTATAATATTAATTCATGCCTGCCACTACTTGACAGTAATGTAATCCAAAGGTTTAGTTCTGTTACCTACAAGAAGCAAAGACTAACAGCTCCTTGCTACTTTATAGGGTGTTCAGCTATAATTAAAACATTATTTAAGGAGAATCTAAGGTTTTCAAATATTTTTACTTAGAAGTTAGTCTGTAAAATAGGGTATCACACGAAAAGTAATTAAGACCAGGAGAAATAAAAATAAAAGTTTATTTTTTTAAAAAAATTTTGTCAAGGGGCTAGCCCCGTGGCCGAGTGGTTAAGTTCGCGCACTCCGCTGCAGGCGGCCCAGTGTTTCGTTGGTTCGAATCCTGGGCGCGGACATGGCACCGCTCATCAAGCCACGCTGAGGCGGCGTCCCACATGCCACACTAGAAGGACCCAAAACGAAGAATATACAACTATGTACTGGGGGGCTTTGGGGAGAAAAAGGAAAAAAATAAAATCTTTAAAAAAAAAATTTTCTCAAAACATTATTTACATTGTTTTAAAATGTTTGACATGTGGTGAGCATAAATTTGCACTTTAACATGTTCTTTTTGCTTATTATTATCATCTGAAGAAGAACTCTTCACAACAAACAAACCATACAAATCTAGCATTGGTTCAAAATAATTTACCATGAAGCACGCACTTAGCACTTACTTACCCAGCACTACAACAACAGCTAAGAGAACTCAGCTAAGAGCAGCTAAGAGAAGCATAAGACAAGGTTCCCAACCTCCAGGAACTTACTTTCTAATAAGGTATATGAACTGAACACATGAAAAAATTAAGGAACCAGAGATAACATAAATGAAGTGTTAAATCAAGTGGAGTAGACTGATGCTATAGGAGTCCAGAGACCAGGAAAACAACAAAGACCGGATGGAATCAACAGAGAGTCTTGCAGAGTCCAATCCGAGAGAAGATGGTTTCCTCATCCAGGGTTGACTATTAATGAAAATAAGACTCTTCTGAGCAATTATCAACAAAAATCACCTTATTGGACCACTTTGATTAGTTAAACAGGTATGGTCCTTGCCTCAAAGTGTTTATAATCAAAGGGGACACAGAACAAATACCAATTAAAAGATTATAGCTCATCACCAGGCAGCCTCATGAAAGCTAGTAAGAATTTTCTTGATGCAGGCGCTGGATGGAGGGTACACTCATTTTGTAAAAATTCCATGAAGCTGCACATTTATGATATGTGCACTTTTGTTTATGTATGTTTGAGAAAGAAAGAAAGGAAGGAAGGAAAGGAAAGGGAGGGAAGGGGAGGGAGGCGGGGGGGGAGAGAGAAAGAGAGGGAGAGAGAGGGAGGGAGAGAGAGAGAAAGAGAGAGGGAGGGAGGGAGAGAGAGAGAGAGAAAGAGAGAGAGAGGGAGGGAGAGAGAGAGAGAGAGAGAGAGGGAGAGAAAGAGAGAGAGAGAGGGAGGGAGAGAGAGAGAAATAGAGAGAGAGGGAGAGAAAGAGAGAGAGAGAGAGAGGGAGGGAGAGAGAGAGAAATAGAGAGGGAGGGAGAGAGAAAGAGAGAGAGAGGGAGGGAGAGAGAGAGAGGGAGAGAGAGAGGGAGGGAGAGAGAGAGAGAGGGAGAGAGAGAGAGAAAGAGAGAAAAAGAGAGAAAGAAAGGATTATAGCTCCAGTCCTGACCATTCCCGCAAGTTACAGTTACACACCCTCCACTGCCTACTAGACATCACCATCTGGATGTCCTCTCTCTACCTCAGACTCCATCTTCCCTTCAAAAATCACAAGCCCTCCAGACTTTTCTATTTTGATCAATGGTACAGACACCCAAGCTGAAAATCCCGGACTCAGAGGACTCCTCCAACTCAGGTGATTTATCAAGTCCTATTTCAAATCCAGTAAGTGCAAGGTACCTTTCTAGGTAAAAGAACATAGTAATGAAAGTAACAAAGTCCCTTCTCTCACAGAACTGACATTCTAAGGGGCAGTGACAGGCAAATACATTTTTAAAACCAGGCAATGATTATGTACTATAATGACAGCAAAAAAAGAAGGAAGCAATAAGGGAGGTTGCTTTAAAATTGATGATCAGGAAAAACCCGAGAGGTGGTTTAAACTGAGAACTGACAAGAATGAACCTGTCTCGGAGGAGAACATTCCAGCCAAAGAGAAGTGCAAAGGCATTAAAGTCAAGACAAACAGACCTTTCAAGGCACGGAAACAGCCACTGTAGCTAGAGCATAGAGAATGAGAGGAAAGGTGGCAGGAGATAAGGTTGCAGAGGTAGGCAAAGGTCAGATCGTGTAAGCATTGTAGGCCACAGTAAGGAGCCTGGATTTTGTTTGTTTGTTCTTCATTAGTGTGCTCCAATTGATTCTGACTCCTAGTGACCCTATGTACAGCAAAGTGCAACCCTGCACAGTCTTTTTGCACCATCCTCTCACCTCCAGTGCTATTATCAGACCATGCTCAGCTGCTATTCATACAGTTTTCACGGCCAAACTTTTAAAAGTGGGTGGCCAGGTCATTCTTCTTAGTCTGTCTTGGTCTGGAAGCTCTCCTGAAACCTGTCCACCATGGGTGACCCTGCTGGTATTTGAAATACTGGTGGCACAGCTTTCAGCATCACAGCAACACACAACCGCCACAGTATGACAACCGACAAGATGGGTGGTTTGGTTCCCTGACCCAAAACAAGATCCAGGCCACAGTGGTGAGAGCACAGAATCTTAACCACTAGACCACCACGGCTGACTTGTTTGGATTTTACAGGTCATATGTTAAGCATCTCATCTCTGTACTTTAACTTCCACTCTCACTTCTCAACTTCAGCCCTTATCGCCTCACTTCAGGACTATAGCATTATAATAATCTACTAAATAGTCTCCCTAATTTTAGCCTCTTCCCACTCCAAGCCATTCTTGTCATCACAGTAAAATCAAGTATTTTTTAAAGCAGTGTTATGAGCAGTGTTAAGCATTGTCACCCTTTTTTTTTTTTTTTTTTAAGATTTTATTTTTCTGGGCCTGGCCCAGTGGCGCAGCAGTTAAGTTTGCACGTTCCGCTTCTTGGTGGCCCAGGGTTCGCCGGTTCGGATCCCAGGTGTGGACATGGCACAGCTTGGCAAAAAGCCATGCTGTGGTAGGCGTCCCAGGTATGAAGTAGAGGAAGATGGGCGTGGATGTTAGCTCAGGGCCAGTCTTCCTCAGCAAAAAGAGGAGGATTGGCAATAGTTAGCTCAGGGCTAATCTTCCTCAAAAAAAAAATCATTTATTTTTCCTTTTTCTCCCCAAAGCCGCCCGGTACACAGCTGTGAACTTTTAGCTGTGGCTCCTTCCAGCCGTGGGACACAGGATGCCACCCCAGTGTGGCCCTACGAGCAGCGCCATGTCCGCGCCCAGGACTCGAACCGGTAGAACCCCGAGCCGCCGAAACAGAGCACAGGAACCCAACCACTCGGCCGGCCCCGCATTGTCACCCTTCTAATCAAAAACCTTCAAGGGGCAACAAGATAAAAACACCAGCTCCTCAGCCTGAAGCTCAAAGCTCTCAGTAGGAGGGCCATAACCCTCTCCCTCTCTAACCTGACTGTCTATGATAGCTCTAAACAAAACCTCATTCTAGCCAAACTGCTCCCTGAACATACATGCATTGCCCACCAGGTGACTTTAGCTCACAATACTCATCCCTCCACCTCCCCAAACAACCTTCATACCCATGACTCTTCTCCAAATCACCATCTCTTCTGCAAATAAGGTTCTACCTCAGTAAGGAGCAGGAAAGGAGAAGAATACTGCCACTGAGGAAGCATGAGCACAGGCACAGTAGCTTGAATATGAATATGATATTCACACACACACACAAATAGTGTCCTATGAGTGAACATAGAAGGCATGGTGAGATATAAAAGGAAATAAAGCCATTCAGGAGGATGGTTAAGAGTTATGTGACCTTACGCAAGTTACTTAACTTCTCTGGGCTTCAGTTTCTTCACATGCAGAATGAAGGTAGTAACAGTGCCCATGTTATAGAATTGTGGCTATTTACTCATTCACTTAGCAAACATTTTCTGAGCCCTTACTTTGTGAGCCAGCATTGTTTCCAAGTGATGTGGAGACAGCAGTGAACAGGACAGACAAAAATCTCTGCCCCGTAGTACTTAAATTTTAGCAAAGGAAACATCAAACAAGCAAAATAAGTATATATATGATATGATAAGTTATCTAGTGATGGTGAAAATAAAATAGAAAAAAAGATAAAAAAATAAAAATAAAATAAAGCAGAGAAGAGGGAGAGGGAAAAAAGCAAAATGCTAATCAAGACATGAAAGAATTGAGAAAACAAGCCATGCAGTGTTCCAGACAGGGAAAATCAGGAATGAAAGGGCATGACCAAGAAAAAGCAAGGAGGCTAAGGAGATGAAACAGAGCAGGGTGGGGGGCGGGGTGAGTGGTAAAAGATGGGGTCAGAGAAGTAAGAAGGAATCAGATCACACAGAACCTTTATAGGTGACCGTAAAGATTTTAGCTTTTATTTTGCCAGAAAAAGATGTCACTGGAGGGCTTTGAGCATGACATGACCTGACTTTAACAGCATCTCTGATTTAACAGCATCTCTCTGGCTAGTATATTAAAAATATACTATATGAGAACAAACTCAGGAGGAAGAACCCACTTAGGAGATTAAATTAGATAATGGTGCTGAACACAATGCCTGGCATATAAGTAAGCATCTTTTAAAAGGTGGCTATTTTTCCTGGGGTGGGAATGAATTTCTCATCCTGTTGCCCCAAACACAACCAGCTGAATTTAAGGTTGAAGTTTTAGGGCAAAGCATGTGTATTTCATATAATCTTAGGCTCATCAAAAATAAAAATGTTTAGGGGCTGACCCCGTGGCCTAGTGGTTAAGTTCAGTGTGCTCCACTTCAGTGGCCAAGGTTTGCTTCCCAGGCACAGACCGACACCACTCAGCAGTGGCCATGCTGTGGCAGCGACTCACATACAAAACAGAAGACTGGCACAGATGTTAGCTCAGGGCAAATCTTCCTCAAGCAAAAAGAGGAGGACTGGCAACAGATGTAACTTAGGGTGAATCTTCCTCAGCAAAAATAAATAAAAAATTTAAAAAGAATTAAAAATTAAAATTAAAATGTTTAAATAAATAATAATTGATGACTTCTATAATGATTCCCTAGTTCCCATAAAGGCAATGCAGAAAGTCTGTTCCTATCCACAGCTTTACTAGCATGTACTCAGAAGGTAGAGTGTTATCAAAAAACAAAATTAAGGGGGCCAGCCCAGTGGCATAGTGGTTGGGTTTGCACACTCCACTTCAGTAGCCCACGGTTCATGGATTCAGATCCTGGGAGGAGACCTATACACTGCTCATCAAGCCATGCTGTGGCAGCGTCCCACATACAAAATGGAATAGGATTGGCACAGATGTTAGCTCAGTGACAGTCTTCCTCAAGTAAAAAGAGGAAGATTGGCAGCAGATGCTAGCTCAGGGCCAATCTTATGCACCAAAGAAAAAAAAACAATTTGAAGAAATAAAGTATGCTTCTGCATAAAAATATTTCAATCTGGAAAAATCTGCTCTTTTATAATCTACCATATTTCAAATGGTACCAATATTGGTTACTTCTATTGATCTAATTATCTTAAATTCTTAGTGGCAATATAAAATGCTAGTTGTTAGAACTAGCGCTATTTAAAATAAAAAGGCAGCTATAACACTTTAAAAGAACTAAAAAGTAACCTACAGTGCTGAAAAGCTTTCATTTTGAAAATATAAATACAGTTAACAGCTTGAAAAACACTACAATTGACACTAACAAGCACAATCCTGGTAAGGGGTCACCTGGGTGGAAAAAGGACCACGTGTACTCTAACCTCTCCTTCCAAATCCAGTGAATGCAACTTGGGACTACATTCTTATGTGACTCCAACTTCTACATTAGGCTCAGGGCCATGAGACTATCCCATTCCCGCTCCTTAACCCTAAAGCCCTCTACTATCACTTCAAGCTACCCCAGACTTTGTCTATGAAATCAAGACTCCACACCATAGGAACTCCACAGTTCCAAGAGTCAGCTATGGGCTGTCAAAACCACTGAAAAAGGCGTTTCAGTTTGTAAGATGATTATCATGTTGATGATAACAGCAACTATTTACTAACTGCTTACTATATGTCAAGCATTGTTTTTAGCACCTTACATTCTTATCTCATCAATCCTCACAACAAGCCTAAGGTAGATTATTATTATCCCCATTGTATTGATGAGGAAAAGTGATGAGAATTTAAGTAACTTATAAGAGGCACACAGAAAGTGGTGGAAACCAGGAGAGGCCTCCAGAGAGAGAGAAAGAAAAAAGATTGGTTTAAACAAAGGATCAAGAAACCAGAATAGAAAGGGACTTCTCAAAAGGAGCACTGGAAGCTAGAAGAAAAGGCTTCAAAAATTCTGATGGAGGGGCTGGCCCCATGGCCAAGTGGTTAAGTTCACGCGCTCTGCTTCAGTGGCCCAGGGTTTCACCAGTTTGGATCCTGGGCACCGACCTAGCACCGCTCATCAAGCCATGCTCAGGCGGCATCCCACATGCCACAACTAGAAGGACCCACAACTAAAAATACACAACTATGTACCAGGGGACTTGGGGGAGAAAAAGGAAAAGTCAAAAATAGTAATAATAATAACAAAAGTTTTTTTAAAAAAGAATACATGGTTAAAAAAAAATCTGACGGAAAATGATTTCCAACCTAGAGTTCTATTAGTCTACCTTCATGGATGGTCAAAGCGGTAGGTGTATGATAGAGGTCATCAAACCACTAGGCCTGATGTCAGTTCTTATAATTAGTTTTACTGCAACACAGCCACGTCCGTTCATCTATGTACTGTCGTCTATGGCTGCTTTTGCAATACAACAGACAGCTGCATTGTTCAGGCAGAGACCCTCTGACCCACAAAGCCTAAAACATTTACTATCTGGTCCTTTACAGAAAACATTTGCAAACCCCTGCTCTATGAATATAAGAGCCAATGACAGCTATGAAACTGAAGCGCTGTGGCAGTTGATAAGAGTTTAAACACAGTGCTGAAAAATAATGGTAAGACTACAATGACACATTTTCCTGGGGAAAAAAAAAACACGTTTTCAATACTACTTAAAGACAGAGCTAAGAGATCAGCTGTTGATTTTTATCCAAGTACATACTTCCTACCATTTCAGGCATTCTGAAGAAAGCACCCAGAAAATGTATAGTCATTATTAAATTATTTGGAGAATAACTATAAAATGTGTACACTTGCCAGAGGTTTTGCTTCTTTTATTCTCTGGCTGACCATCTTTTGAATGTTCGGCTACTTGTTAGTACTTCCAGTGAAGGAGGACAGGGAAAATAAAAATACATGAAGGGCAAGCTGGCGAGTCCTGTTATATCAGCAGGTAAACACTCATTGAGAAAAGAGCTGGGAACTTATAATGTGTTAGCAAAACTAAAGTTTTAAAAACCAACAAAGTAAGTTCAATATAAGCCAACAGTGGGATAGATCTGTAAAAAACTCTAAAATGGAGGTGTGGTATCCGGATCCCAAGAGGAAATAATTCTCTATATGCTGGGCTGGCTTGCCTAAATCTGGACTAGTGTATCCTGTTTTGGGCATCATCCCTTTTTTTTGGTTTTGTTTTTTGAGGAAGATCAGCCCTGAGCTAACATCTGCTGCCAATCCTCCTCTTTTTGCTGAGGAAGACTGGCCCTGAGCTAACATTTGTGCCCATCTTCCTCTACTTTATATGTGGGACGCCTACCACAGCATGGCTCACCAAACGGTGCCATGTCCACACCCGGGATCAGAACCGGTGAACCCCAGGCCACTCGAACCGGAATGTGTGCACTTAACCACTGCACCAGAGCCAGTCCCATGGGCATCATCTTTTAAGAGGACCAGAGGAGGCAGGAAGGCTGGTGAGAATATGCAGAAACTATGATGTATTAAAGAAAGATTGAAATCACTGGGAATTTTATTGGGAATAAAAATTAATTTTTATTTTTGTTTTAATTTTAATAAGCATTACTATAGCATTAAACATTAAAGCCATCAAAAAAAATTTCCACATTGAATTCATTAAACAATCAATAAATATTTATTGAAATACTACAGGCCAGGTACTGTTCTAGGACAGATGAAATCCCTGACCTCTTGGGGCTTACCATTCTACAGGGGAACAGAGAAAATAAACAAATAAATGCATAAATAAATAATGTAATTTCAGATATCTACAAACTTACCACTGACCATAACTTTTTTCCTTTGACTTTCCATATGCATGTATACATATTTTTTTATGTATGCTGCATTCTTTCATAATTTAAAGCAAGATCTTTGCAATTCAAGTTCTACTTTGCATTTAATATTATTTTGAGATCATATTTTCCAAGTTGCTACATGGTCTTTAATTTGTATTTTTCACTTTTGCGTGTGTGTGTGAGGAAGATTGCCCTGAGCTAACACCTGTTTCCAATCTTCCTCTTTTTGCTTGAGGAAGATTGTCCCTGAGCTAACACCTGTACCAATCTTCCTCTATTTTTTGTATGTGAGACACCACCACACCACAACTTGATGAGTGGTGTGTAGGTCCATGCCCGGGATCCAAACCCACGAACCTCAGGCCACCAAAGTGGAGCACGCAAACTTAACCACTACACCACTGGGCCAGCCCCTGTATTTTTCACTTTTAATGCCACAATTTACTTAATATGCCTCTATTCTTCAAGAAATAGGGGCACCTAAGTATATAAAGTAATTATTAACAAACATAAAAGGAAAACTGGACAGCAACACGATAATAGTAGGAGACTTTAACACTCCACGTACACCAATGGATAGATCATCCAAACAGAAGACCAATAAAGAAACATTGGCCTTAAACGACATGGTAGACCAGATGGACTTAGTAGATATATACAGAACATTCCATCCAAAAACCTCAGAATACACATTCTTTTCAAATGCACATGGAACATTCTCCAGGACAGATCACATATTAGGCCACAAAACAAGTCTCAATACATTTAAGAAGATCGAAATAATACCAAGTCTCTTTTCTGACCACAACAGTGTAAAACTAGAAATCAACTACTGGAAGAAAATTGCAAAAGCCACAAATATGTGGAGATAAAACAAAATGCTACTGAACAATGACTGGGTCAACAGAGAAATCAAAAAATACCTGAAGACAAATGAAAATACAGCATGCCAAAATTTATGGGATACAGCAAAAGTGGTTCCAAGAGGAAGTTTAAAGCAATAGAGGCCTACCTCAACAAACAAGAGAAACCTCAAATAAACAATCTAACAGTGCACCTAAAGGAATTCAAGAAAGAAGAACAAACAAAACCCAAAATCAGTAGAAAGAAGGAAATAAAAATCAGAGCAGAAATAAATGAAATAGAGACTTAAAAAAGATAGAAAAAAAAAATCAATGAAACTAAGAGCTGGTTCTTTGAAAAGATAAACAAAATTCACATACCTTTAGCTAGACTCATCAAGAAAAAAAGAGAGAAGGCTCAGATAAATAAAATCAGAAATGAAAGAGAAGAAATTACAATGGACACCTCAGAAATACAAAAGATTATAAGAGAATACTACAAAAAGCTATGCACCAACCAACTGGATAATCTAGAAGAAATGGATAAATCCTTAGAATCACACAACCTTCCAAAACTGAATCAAGAAGAAAAAGAGACTTTGAATAGACCAATCACCAGTAAGGAGACTGAAACAGTAATCAAAACCTACCAAAAAATAAAAGTCCAGGACCAGACAGCTTCCCTGGTGAATTCCACCAAACGTTCAAAGAAGACAATACCTATCCTTCTCAAACTCTTTCAAAAAACTGAAGAGGAGGGGAAGCTTTCTAACTCATTCTATGAAGCCAACATTACCCTGATACCAAAACCAGAGAAGGACAACACAAAAAAAGAACATTACAAGTCAATATCACTGATGAACATCGATGCAAAAATCCTCAACAAAATACTAGCAAATCGAATACAACAATACATTAAAAAGATCATATACCATGATCAAGTGGGATTTATTCCAGGGATGCAGGGATGGTTCAACATCCACAAATCAATCAACATGATACACCACATTAACAAAATGAAGAATAAAAATCACATGATCATCTCAACAGATGCAGAGACAGCATTTGACAAGATATAGCATCCAGTTATGATAAAAACTCTGAATAAAATGGGTATAGAAGGAAAGTACCTCAACATAATAAAGCCCATATATGACAAACCCACAGCTAATATCATTCTTAATGGAGAAAAATTGAAAGCTATCCTTCCAAGAACAGGAACCAGACAAGGATGCCCACTTTCACCACTCTTATTTAACATAGTATTGGAAGTCCTAGCCAGAGCAATCAGGCAAGATAAAGAAATAAAAGGGGTCCAACTGGAAAGGAAGAATGAAACTGTCACTATTTGCAGATGACATGATTTTATATAGAGAAAATCCTAAAGAATCCACCAAAAAACTTTTAGAAATAATCAATGAATACGGTAAAGTTGCAGGATACAAAATTAACATATAAAAGTCAGTTGTGTTTCTATATGCTAACAACAAATTAGAAGAAAGAGAAATTAAGAATACAATCCCATTTACAACTGCAACAAAAAGAATAAAATACCTAGGAATAAACTTAACCAAACAGGTCAAAGACCTGTACACTGAAAACTATAAAATATCATTGAAAGAAACAGAAGACGACACAAATAAATGGAAAGATATTCCATGCTCTTGGATTAGAAGAATTAACATAGTTAAAATGTCCATACTTCCTAAAGCAATCTACAGATTCAATGCAATCCCTATCAAAGATCCAATGACATTTTTCACAGAAATAGAACAAAGAATCCTAAAATTTATATGGAACAACAAAAGACCCTGAATAGCCAAAGGAATCCTGAGAAAAAAGAACAAAGCTGGAGGCAACACACCCTTTGATTTCAAAATATACCACAAAGCCATAGTAACATGCAACATGCAACATAGTAACAAAACAGCATGGTACTGGCACAAAAACAGACACACAGATCAATGGAATAGAACAAGAGCCCAGAAATAAACCCATACATCTATGGACAGCTAATTTTCGACAAGGGAGCCAAGAACATACAATGGAGAAAGGAAAGTCTCCTCAATAAGTGGTGTTGGGAAAACTGGACAGCCACATACAAAAGCATGAAAGTAGATCACTATCTTACACCATACACAAAAATTAACTCAAAACGGATTAAAGACTTGAATGTAAGACCTGAAACCATAAAACTTCTGGAAGAAAACATAGGCAGTATACTCTCTGACATCAGTTTTAGCAGTGTATCTTCAAGTACCATGTCTGACCAGACAAGGGAAACAAGAGAAGAAATAAACAAATGGGACTACATAAAACTAAAAGCTTCTGCACAGCAAAGGAAACCATCAACAAAATGAAAAGACAACCTAACAATTGGGAGAAGATATTTGCAAACCATATATCTGATAAGGGGTTAATATCCAAAATATATAAAGAACTTATACATCTCAACAACAAAGAAACTAACCCAATTAAAAAATGGGCAAAAGATCTGAATAGACATTTCTCCAAAGAAGATATACAGATGGGCAGCAAGCCCATGAAAAGGCTTGAACATGAAAAGATGTTCCACATCACTAATTATCAGGGAAATGCAAATGATATCACCTCATGCCCGTCAGAATGGCTATAATTAATAAGACAGGAAATAACAAGTGTTGGAGAGGATGTGGAGAAAAGGGAACTCTCACACACTGCTGATGTGAGTGCTAACTGGTGCAGCCTCTATGGAAAACAGTATGGACATTCCTCGAAAAGTTAAGAAAAGAACTACAATATGATCCAGCTATTCCACTGTTGGGTATTTATCCAAAGAACATGAAAACATGAATGCATAAAGATACCTGCACCCCTATGTTCATCCAGCATTATTCACAGTAGCCAAGACCTGGAAGCAACCTAGGTGCCCATCAAGGGATGAATGGATAAAGAAGATGCGGTATATATACACAATGGAATACTACTCAGTCATAAAAAAGGATGAAATCTTGCCATTTGTGACAACATGGATGGCCCTCGAGGGTATTATGCTAAGCAAAATAAGTCAGAGGGAGAAAGTCAAATACCATATGATCTCACTCGTAAACAGAGGATAAAAAAACAACAAACACATACATAGAGACAGGGATTAGATTGGTGGCTACCAGAGGGGAAGTGGGGAGGGAGGAGGGTGAACAGGGTGATTAGGCACATGTGAGGTGATGGATTGTAATTAGTCTTTTGGTGGTGAACATAATGTAATCTACACAGAAATCAAAATATAATGATGTACACCTGAAATTTTTTTTTTAAGATTTTATTTTTTTTCCTTTTTCTCCCCAAAGCCCCCCAGTACATAGTTGTATATTCTTCGTTGTGGATCCTTCTAGTTGTGGCATGTGGGACGCTGCCTCAGCGTGGTCTGATGAGCAGTGCCATGTCCGCGCCCAGGATTCGAACCAACGAAACACTGGGCCGCCTGCAGCGGAGCGCGCGAACTTAACCACTCGGCCACGGGGCCAGCCCCTACACCTGAAATTTATATGTTATAAACCAATGTTACTGCAATTTAAAAATCAATAATAAACCAATAAGTGAACAATATAATTTCAGATACCTACAATCTTACCACTGACCATAACTTTTTATTTCTCTGAATTTCCATATGCACGTGTATATTATTAACGTATTTTTATTTTTTCATAATTTAAAGCACGATCTTTGCAATTCAAGTTCTATGCTTCATTTAACATTATTTTGAGATCATGTTTTCCAAGTTGCTCCATCGCCTTTAATTTTATTTTTCACTTTTAATGCCACAATTTACTTAACATGCCTCTATTCTTCAACAAACGTTCTGCCCAGCCTTTCCTATAAGCATAACAAAGGACCAGGGTGGGAGTGATTTCCCTCTCCAGAGGAACTCGGGCAGGGTGGACACTGAGTTGTTGGAGTTGCAGGAGGACTTTAAAACTGATAGTAGGGGTCTGGAGTATTAGGACTAACATGCTTAAAAAAGAAGGACACATGGCATATCCAATCACTCTGGGCAAAATCTCACGTAGAAAGAGAATTCTTGTTGAGGTGAGAAAGTAGAGGTACGCGGGCTCAACTCAGGAACCCTGGTTGACTATAGGCAAGGAAGAAATCCAGTCCTCTGGCATGTTTACACTGTGTAATAGTGCACTATCAAGCCCAGAGGAACTTGTCTCATATTCCTTGAAAGTCCATGACGTAAGAAACAAAAAGCATGAGGCTAATTTAGGGAACTTTAGTATGAGGAGAAGCTAACAGGTCAATAAGGGCAGTTATGAGGTCAACGCTGGTAATCACAAAGGCACCACATAGGTCAGTTCTTAGACAAGATCACGTAGGAACACCAGTTGCAGATTAAGGCCACCAGGCAGCAGAGGTTTGTGCAGCGTTGCCTATTGCAACAGAATCAACAAATCAACACCCAAAGAACAGTCATGAGCCACTCAACAGTCCACCAGGATTTGGAAGGATTTAGTGATAATCAGTCTCAAAATCAAAAATGATTTTCATTATCATTGCCTAGGAAATTTAAGATGGGAGGGTGAATCATGAAGATAATTTAAAGGGTCATTTGAAGGTTGTCATGGAAGCAGGAATAGACTATCCCATATGCTCAGTTAAGTAAATCTAAAGGAAGGTTAATGAACACCCTCCCAAAAAGAGAGAAAATTTTAAAGGACATGATTAATTCATTCAAGAAACACTATGTTCTTACAATGTACCACACTCTGTGCTAAGTACTAGGAAAACAACAAAAAACATGTAGACTAAATGCAATATAGTGTCCTCAATTGGATCCTGGAACAGAATAAGGACATTAGCAGAAAAACTAATAAAATTCAATAAAGTATGGAGTTTACTTAAAAGTAATGTACCAACATTGGTTTCTCAGTTTTGACAAACATACCATGGTAATGTAAGATGTTAACATTAGGGGAAACTCAGTGAGAGGTGTACGGAAACTCTCTGTATGATCTTTGCAACTTTACTATACATCTAAAATTATTCCCAAAAAGAGAAGTTTACTTTAAAAAACTCAGTCATAACGGTGTAGTCACTGCAGTTCCTCAGAAAATGAAACAGAATTACCATATGATCCAGCAATTCTACTTCTAGATATATTCTCAAAAGAACTGAAAGCAGAGACTTAAAGAGATGTTTGTTCACCCATGTTCATAGCAGCACTATTCACAACAGCCAAAAGGTGGAAACAACCGAGGCGTCCATCAACAGATGAATAGATAAACAAAATATGGTCTATACATACAATCCAGCCTTAAAAAGAAAGGAGATTCTAACACATGCTACAACATGCATGAACTTTGAAGACATTAGGCTAAGCGAAATAAGCTAGTTCCAAAAGGACAAATATATTGTATGATTCAACTTATACGAGGTACCTAGAGTAGTCAAATTCATAGAGATAAAAAGTACAATGGTGTTGAGGGTATTCTGTTAAGTGAAATAAGCCAGACAGAGAAGGACAATCTCTGTATGACTCAACTCATATGTGGAAGTTAAACATGTAGACAAAGAGAACAGATTAGTGGCTACCAGGGGAAAGGGGAGGTAGGGGGATGGGCACAAAGGGTGAAGGGGTGCAACTACTACATAACTAACAAACAATAATGTACAACTGAAATTTCACAAGGTTGTAAACTATCATAATCTTAATAAAAAGTTTAAAAAAAAGTAGAATGGTGGCTGTGAGGGACTAGGGGGAGGAAAGAATGGTAAGTTTTTCTGGGTACAGAGTTTCAGCTTGGAAAAATGAAAACTCTGGAGATGGAGGGCGGTGATGGGTGCACAACAATGTGAATGCACTTAGTGCCAAAGAACTGTACACTGAAAGATGGTATATTTCATATTATATATATTTTACTACAATTTAAAAAAATAAGAGTGGTATAAGCACAATGATAGAGGTTTAAACAGAGCACTTCTGTCACCAGAACAAGATCTAAAATAAACTGACTTCTCTGAGACTATAACATCTAAGATAAGTTTTTAACAAGATGGTCATACTAGGGAAAGAAATGGGGGAAGGGGTACTGAATACAGACAGAGGCACCATAAGTACGGTAATCTAGAGCACGGGTCAGCAAACTACTGCCCCATAAGCCACATCCTGCCATCTGTTTTTATACAGTCCACAAGCTAAGAATGGCTTTTACATTTTTAATGGCTGAAAAAGAATTAAAATAATAAAATTTTATGACATGCAAAAATTATATGAAATTCGAATTTCAGCGTCCATAAACAAAGTTTCCCTGGAACACAGCCACAACCATTTATTTACATATTGTCTACGGCTGCTTTCATGCTACCTCAGCAGAGCTGAGCAGTTGTGTCAGAAACAGTAGGGCCCACAAAGCTTAAAATATTTACTATCTGGCCCTTTACACAAAAAGTTTGCCAACTCCTGGCCCAGAGGCCTGAAAGTAGCAGATGTAGTATGAATAAAATACACATGTGTATGAGGGACACACAAGGCAAACGAGACAAGCTATAAGGGAGCGGGCTTTAATGTGCTAAAGAATCTGAATTTGTCTCGACTTGATTCCATTTACTAGAAGTCACTAAAGAATTTTACTGAGAGTAATCTGATCAAAGACAATTATCTGCTTGTTTCTAAAGGTATCTGAGCTATTCATTTTACTTACTAAAAAACAAAATTTACCACTAAAAAAAAAAAGAAGCCTAGAAGCTTATCAAAAAGGTTAACACTGGTAGGTAGCATATTAGAAATTTTTATTTCTGGGGCTGGCCTCGTGGACGAGTGGTTCAGTTCATGCACTCCGCTGCAGTGGCCCAGGGTTTCGCCGGTTCGAATCCTGGGGGCAGACATGGCACCGCTCATCAAGCCATGCTGAGGTGGCATCCTACATACCACAGACAGAAGGACCCACAACTAAGAATATACAACTATGTACCAGGGGGCTTTGGGGAGAAAAAGGAAAAAATTAAATCTTTAAAAAAAAAAATAAGTACTTTTAAACTCATGTTCATATACACATACAAAATTTGTTCTCTAGGTTCTGTACTCTTCTCCCCCCGACCCTTAGGCAGAAGGAGAAAATATGCCTAGGAAAACGTACACATAGCAAAACTATGAAAGTATGCCTTCGTCACACTTTTAAAAGATAAATGACATTTCATCTTTTCAAATTATGTATTTGCTTTATAGATGTGAAAGAATAAAATGTTTTGAATGCAACATACTGGCAAGCTGCACTCTTCCTATATAGGGCTTTCATCACATCAGAGAGCCAAACCAATAAAATGTTACTGAAACTGGAAATGCTAAAAGATAGGAGAAAATGCAGAGCTTGCAAGTCAAGTCAAAACGTTGAAAACTAATGCAAGATAAGACTGAGTATAACTCTGAGAATATAATTATGGTCTTAAGAAATGCAAGGTCCTTGATTTATACCACATTACTTTGCACTTACTGATACACTGCTTGTTAAAATTAAATTCCTTTTTAATGTTATGTTTCAGTTCCTCAACTAAATTGTCAGGGATTCACGTGCAAGGAACCATGCCTTTTATTTCCTTTGTGTGTCCCTCACAGCACCCCATACAGTACCCATATATGGTAGGTGCTCAATACATGCTTATGATTGAATGACAAAATAATTAACCCTACTTTGAGCTCAAAGACTGAAATTCTCACACCTACAATTCACATGAGTAAGCCTCCCTCTAGGCAACAGTTTAAAGGACATTCCTGGGGCGAGAACTGCTGATTCTACTGGATTTATTATATTAGGTTTCTTCTCCAGCAAACAGCTCAAAGTACACGTGTAATGTTAAAATAGAATTCCTGACTACTGAGAACGTAGGTGGGAAAGTGGGCAAGTGAAGGAAGAATCTATTATAATAGCTTGCCTCCAAAGAATAAGCATTATTCAGCCCTAGAGATGAAAATATTCCTAAATGTCTCTGAACTAAGACTCCTAACTGATATCACTTTATTAAACTTCGTACAGGCTAAATTCCATCACAATGAATATCATTAAAACCAAAAACCCACCATAGAAAAAAAGTCCTAAAAAGCTCAGCTAATGGTCCATATGATTGTGTATTCTAAGATCTAGTTTTAATTTATTTACTCTCTTTTGTCAAAACTTCTAAACTTTTTCAAAGCATTATGATTGACCATCTACCACATGCCAAGCACCAGGGAAATAAGTGAATTAAAAAGCCAGTCAAGGGGCCGGCCCAGTAGCATAGCAATTAAGTTTGAGCACTTCACTTCGGTGGCCCAGGGTTTGCCAGTTCGGATCCTGGGCACGGACCTAAGCACTCCTTGTCAAGCCATGCTGTGGCAGGTGTCCCGCATATAAAATAGAGGAAGATGGGCACGGATGTTAGCTCAGGGCCAATCTTCCTCAGCAAAAAGAGGAGGACTGGTGGCAGATATTAGCTCAGGGCTAACCTTCCTTAAAAAAAAAAAAAAAAGCCAGTCAAGGGCCAGCCCTGGTGGCCTCTTGCTTAAGTATGGCATGCTCTGCTTCAGTGGCCCGGGTTCAGTTCCCAGGCACAGACCTACACCACTCATCTGTCAGTGGCCATGCTGTAGTGGCAGCTCACATACAAAAAGAGGCAGATTGGCAGTGGATGTTAGCTCAGGGCAAATCTTCCTCAGAAAAAAAAAAAAGCCAGTCAAAATATCAACCGATTTTGTATTCTGCTATAAATTAAAGTACAAACAACAGAGCTAAGAGAGTACTATGCAGTGAGGAGCCTATTTCTCTCTGGGGAAATTACATAGGAAATTTAAGCTGACCATTGAAGACGGAGTCGGAATTTGAGTAGGAAGAGAAGAAAGAATATTCCAGGCAAATAGAGAGCTATTTACAAGTAGAGCACATTGGGTTTGGCAGGAGTGATAAAGAGGAGAGAAGATAAAGAGAAGAGAAGATAAGGAGGAGAGAGAGGTAGGATAGAGTTGGACAATGATGTGCCGGATATACTAAGCTATGAAACTTGACGTTTATGGCCCCATGTAACAGAGAGAAGTGAAAATCTTCAGGTAGGACAGTGACAAAACCTCAAGAATCAGTTCACATAAGACATTATTTAAGATTATACCATATAGACATTGTTCAGTAAATACTGCGCTGATACAGATACAAAAGAAATCTAAGGGGCCGGCCCTGTGGCCAAGTGGTTAAATTCGTGCACTCCGCTTCTGCAGCCCAGGGTTTCACCGGTTCAGATCCTGGGCATGGACATGGCACCGCTCATCAGGACACACTGAGGCAGCATCCCACATGCCACAACTAGAAAGACCCACAACTAAAATATACAACTATGTACTGAGGTGATTTGGGGAGAAAAAGAAAAAAAAAAAGAAATCTAAGTGCAATCTATACCTCTGCCCATGCTTTCAACTGAGCCTCAGGGCTCAGTCATTGGCTCTTGCCTCTATTCCCTGGCTGATCTCACCAGACTCACGTTTTTAAACACCATCTATGTACTGATGACATCCCAAATTATATTCTCAGCCCTGACTTTGACTCTAGACTCCAGACTTGAACAGTTAACTGCCTACTCAATGGTTATTTCTGGATATCTAGTGAGCATCTCAAACTCAACACAACCAATAAACTGTTCACTTTAAACTCCAAACTAGTTCCTTCCAGTTTTCCACCTCTGTACATGGCACCAGTTGCTCTAGCTAAAAACCATGAAATCATCTTTGATTCCTCTCTTTCTCTCACTTCCCATAACCAACCTATCGGCACATCCTATCAGTTCCACTTTCAATATATCCTGAAACCGACCCCTTCTCACTGCCTCCATCATTGCCCCCTGATGCAAGCCACCATACTTCATCGTCCCACTCCAACAACTTCCTAAATGGTCTCCTCCTACCCCTCTTGCCTCTACAGCAGTCAATGGGATCTTCTTAAAACATAAACTAGGTCTATCATTTTTCTTCATAAAACTGTCCAATGGATCCCATCACACACAGAATAAAACACAAAGCCTACGGGGCTGGCCTGGTGGCGCAGTGGTTAAGTGCGCACGTTCGGCTTCAGCTGCCCGGGGTCTGCTGTTCGGATCCCGGATGCGGACATGGCACCACTTGGCAAGCCATGCTGAGGTAGGCGTCCCACATATAAAGTAGAGGAAGATGGGCACAGATGTTAGCTCAGGGCCAGTCTTTCTCCAAAAAAAAAAAAAAAAAAAAACAAACACAAAGCCCTTCCAGTCTGCAAAGCTCTACACCATCTGAGACCTGCCAACTTCCCAAAATCATTTCCTACCACCATACCCCACCATCACTACCATTAACTAACACCCCAGCAAACTCCCAACTCTACCACACTAGCCTTCTCACACTTCTCTGAAAATCCCAAACTGATTCTCACCCCGAGTCTTTGTATGAGTATTCGTGCTGCTTGAAATGCTCCACATGTTAGCATGACTCATTCTTTATCATTCAGGTCTCTTTATGTTCAAGTATTACCTCAGAGAAGCCTTACCTGGCAACCTACCTAAAAGAACCACCAAACCCATCACCACCACTCTCTATGCTCTTGTACTATTTTCTTCACAGCACTTTGACAATATCTGAAATCATACTATTTGTTTATTAGCTTATTACCTACTAGAATGTAAATTCCACGAGAGCAGGGACTTTGTCGTATTCACTGATCAATCCCTAGATCTGGTATAAAACCTAGCATACAGTGGGGCTCATTATTTGTTGAATGAACAAATTTACTAATTGTTCTATCTTATTTATATCTTCATCATGTTATGCATAAGTGAACAATTCCTTCCCCATCCTTTGAATTTAGATCTAATTCATGATTACCAGGCTGTTCTTCCTAGAACAGGATTCTAAAATAGTTTAAAGACTGTTAAAACAAGCTATACTATACTAACGCCTTTAATTCCTTTCTATAATTAGCCCTTCCAGCAACTTGGCCAGTCATTTTTCTTTGACTATAACTTCCATTATCCTCTTGCTATATTATGAGGCTTGACAGTGTACTACTTATTATAAACGCTATTGATAAAGATGGACAGACATGCCCAGAATATTGTAACAAGTACTTCTTTTTATATTGCAAGTAACATAAGTTATAAAAAATAAACTATAGAAAAGCAAACATTTAAAAACCAAACAGGTGGGGGATCAAGAGTGACAAGTCATGTTGATAGCATGTACTCTAACCCCACTTTCATCATGAGAAAAACATCAAATCCCAACTGAAGGACACGCTACAAAATATTGGACCAGTATTCCTCAAAACTGTCACGGTCATCAAAAACAAGGAAAGTGTGAGAAACTATCATAGCCAAGAGGATCCTAAGGCGACATGATTACTAAAAGTATTGTGGCTATGTAATGGACGGTTCTAACAGGCAGTGGCTGCATATGAACTCTCTAGAGATGTCCCGGAAGATCAAGCAACCAGCTTTGTGTGCAATGAAGCTATGACCATCTTGGTCACATATCCTTTATGCTTGTTTTCACTTTTTCCGTACCTCACTTCCTTTTTCCCCCTCACACCTTCTTCCCTGGAGTTTCACCCATCAATAAAATATTAGTACATTTTAAAAGAAAAAGTATTGTTGGGGCAAGCCTGTTGGCATAGTGGTTAAGTTCATGCCCTCCACTTCTGTGGCCAAGTGTTCATGGGTTCAGATCCGGGCATGGACCTACACACCACTCATCAAGCCATGCCGTGGCGGCACCCCACATACAAAACAGAGGAAGACTGGGACAAATGCTAGCTCAGCAACAGTCTTCCTCAAGCAAAAGGAGGAAGATTCGTAACAGATGTTAGCTCAGGGCAATCTTCCTCATGAAAAAGAAAAAAAAAGTATTGTGGTATCCTGGACAGGATCCTGGACTAGAAAAAGTCACTAGATAAAAACTAAAAAATCAGATTAAACTATGGACTTCAGTTAATAATAATGTACCAATATTTATTGGTTCATTAATTATAACACATATACTCATATAAGATGTTAATAAAAGGGAAAACTGGGTGTTGGGTATTTGGAAACTCTCTATACTATGTTTGCAGTTTTTCTATAAATCTAAAACTGCTCTAAAAAATAACTTTTTTAAATTAAATTCATCCAAAAATCCTACCACTCAAATAAAATCACTGTTAAAGTTGTATACCATTTTTTACTTCTATGTAAATGGACACATATAGGTATACTCCTACAAAAACATGATCATACTACACATAATTTTTTAACCTGCTTTTTACATTCAATATACATAATATGCTTCCCAAGTCATTAGTAGAAATCTATTATCACATCTACTAGCTATAAGGTATTAGCCTCTACGAAGGCACCATATTTATTTAACTAATTCCATATTGTTTAAAGTTTAAGTTTTTCTAGTTCTTTGCTGTTATAAAAAATACTTTATAAATGCTATTAACAAAAAATACCTCAAAGACAATTCTCAAATGAACATCTTTGCAAACTTACCGGTTAGTGCCTTAGCAAAGAACAGGAGCTACTGAGTAAAAGGACATACAGGTTTTTAATGCTCTCAGTAAGCATAGCCAAAACGCCCTCCAGAAAAAGATTATCAAATATAAATATCCACGAACAGCAGTGTATGTGTGTGGCAATTTCCCCGCTCCTGTGCCAATACCAGATACTAACATTGTACTACATATATGCCAATCTCTCAGACTGGGGGATAAAAGGTTGTGTTATTTGTTTTTAAGTGAAAAATAAAGTATTTTTCTCTTTATTGGTTATTTTTATTTCTCTATGTGTGTGATCTACCTACTCATGTCTTTTACCCATCTATTAGATATTAAGGTCATTAACCTTCTAGATCCAACACACAGTGCAAACTTTTGTCCCAAGAATCTGCCTGCCTTTGCTCATCACTGGATCCCCAACACCTGAAAAACTGCCTGGCACATACTAAGCACTCAATAAATATGTTAAATGAATATTGAATGAATAAATTTATCTTTTTAACTTTATGGTGTTTTTTGCCCACTAGAAGTTGTTTTATGCGATAATTCTATCCATCTTTGCCTTTATGGATTCTGCCTTTGCAGTCACGCTTAGAACAGTTCATCCTATTGAAGAGTGAAAAACAGTTTACCCATTTTCTTTAAAGTGGTAATTTTCTGACTTCACATTTCATATTTGAATATTTTAATTCACCTGGATTTTATTTATTTACATTTTAAGGAAGGATTCTTTTTTCAAATGGTTAGCCAATTATTCCAACACAATTCTGAAATTCTTTCTCAACCAATATAAAAGGCCACCTTTATAATACTAAACAGCCTTATATATTTCTAGATTTATTATTCTGTTCCACTGCTCCATCTACTCCAGAGTTACTACTTACTGTTTGGATTATCATGGCTTTATTGGTATATTCACTATACTAGTACCCTCCCTCACTTTTCTCTTTCAAAATTTTTCCTACTTTACAGGTTCATTCTTCCAAATGAACTTTAGAATCATTCTGTCAAGTTTTCAAAAGGAATTCTCCTTGGAATTATGTAAAATTATCAGCCACGTGACCTTGTGCAAATTATTTAGTCTCTCTGTTGCTATTTCCCTCACTGGAAAAGTGGAGATAATAGTAGTTACCTCATAGCTTTGTTATGAGAACTAAATGAATTAAGACATGTAAAGTACCATGCCAGAAAGATGTTAATATTCTAATTGTTCAGAAGTGATAACTATTATTATAATAATTGCTCAACAAATGCTTTCCAGATTGTGCTCCCACAAAATTCAAAGGCTCTTTAAGATACATCGAAGGGTGGCATAAAACAGAAGCAGTGATATGAAAAATGTATAAATTATGCCTGCTTCATTTGACTAAAGCCTTGACCTTTGGGAAAATGAAGAGCTGGAGCTGGGAGCAGAGAACCATGAAAAACACCAAAGGCTGGTGACAGGAAGTCTCAAGAATTTTATAAAGATCGTCCCACGTAGTGGAGAAGACTTCTAGGTTCTTCTCGTCAGCCTTATAGGGCATTATTAGCAAGTCCCGTCTAACTACTTCAGTTTCCCCATCTCCATAGTTAAGACATACGACTTATCTCTTAATTTCTTTCCAAGAAACACACTGGGACTATACGCCTAAAAGACAGAATACTTTCCAAATGAGATAGTGGGCAGGTATCAACGCTATTCATAAATATGGACAGACGTGCCTAGTATATCGTAACAAATTACCTCCATCAGGTTTCTCACATCACTGTAATGGGCGGCGGAGTAGTACTGCTGTGGGTTTTTAACTGTGGGGAGCCGGGCTCCTCTTATAACAATTAACAATTTGTTCATTGCTAATTCTTTTGACATTTGCATGACATTGGGATTAGGGAGAGGTCATATACCATATGAAGGGCATAAAAAAAAAACTATGTCCTATACAGAGCTGTAACATAAATGAAAAAAGAGAGACCGATGGGGCAACACGACTTGCTAATTACAAAAGGAGCCAAAGGCCTAGGTCTCCCCATTCCCAGGCCAGGGCTCATTCCACCGCACCACCCAGCTTCTCGCCGACGCCTGCCACGCTTCGAGGTGGGAGGAGTAAAAGCAGACAATCCGGCCGCAGCAAGGCGCTTGAAAACCACAGGACGGCGCAGCCAAAGGCACGTGACTGGCCACGCCTCTCCCCTCCCCCCTCCCCGCGCCAGCAGCACGCGCTGCCAACCTCGTCATGTGACCTTCACGCGGCCCCAGCGCTCCCCCTGCTAGGCGACTCTTTCCAGCAGCCATTTTGCCGAGAACTTGTCGTCCGTGCTCACAGCGGAGCAGGACGCCACGAAAAGCCGTGGCCAGATTTTACAGGCCGCACACGCGCCTCGAAAGAGCGCTCCGGCCGCGGGGGCTGAGGCGAACCTCACTGAACACGTCGCACCCCGGGGCGCCGGGGAAAGCTGTGGGTGCGCCTCGGCCTGCCATTGGCTGGGGCGTCCACGTGACGCATCGCCCCCCACCCTCTCCTTCCCCCCTACCCACAAAAACACCCAGACAGGCTCTTAACGCCTCGCGCCAAGTACACGCCACTGGGCGCGTGGAGACGGCCGGGGCGCGTGGCAGCCAAGGCGCCTGCGCGTACCTGCTAGGGCCGACCGGAGCGGACCCACGCGCCGCTCCGCTCACGGGTCCGGGAATCCTCGCGCTGCTGGACCACCCGGCTAGTCATTGGCTGCCAGGTTGGGTCACGTGTTCGTCTCGGGCCCTCCCCTAACCGCTAATCACCTGGCACCGTGCTCGAAGCGGCTCCGAAAGTCGTTCGCACGCGGAAAGAGAGGGTGGTTAGAGGACCTCCTTTTCTGCCCTTATGGGGTTATAGTCCTAAAGAGGAAACGAGAAAGCAGGGTCTCGAAACGACGTAAGCTCACACCTACCGGTCTAACCTCGCGTGCTCCTCCAGGAGCCGGGAACCATCGCCCTTGGGCGCTCCCCGATGCACGCCGGGATACGCCTGGCGCCCCTCAGTGTGCTGCAGAGCATGCCGGGAAAAGCACCTCTCCCGATTTCCTGGCTCTCACCTCCCGGGTGTTCCTTTCCCGTCCCCGTGAAAGCCGGGTCCTTGGGCTGGGAACGAGGCGATTTGGGTAATTATGGGAGTGTGACTGGATGTAACAGGCACTTTCAGTACCCTTTCCCCCACTTGTTCGATCTGTGTGGTCTTGGGGGAAGCCGCTTAACCTTTCTTCATGGAGCATGCATTCAGTCAGCGCCTGCTGAGTGTCTTTGTAAATATTGCAAAAAACAGCAAAGGTATTTGCCTACAAGTAAACTATCAGCCTTTCGTGGCCAGTGGAAAAAGAATGCTAATTTAAGTACAACTTAGTACAAACCCTACTAGGTAGTGGAAATAATACTTAGAATTTCTCTTGGAATAAAAGAAGAGATCTTTGTTAGGAAATTTACTGCTATTTTAGGAAAAGTGGGGGTGGGAGGAGCAGGAGGCATTTTAAAGGGGCCAGAGATGTGGCTCTATTACACTTTCTGGTTCAACCTGATCTAGCTATGGTATATTGGAACCGAGAAAAACACCGTCTGCTAAAGGTGAGAAAAGGTGCTCTTATATCAGGAGTTAATTTTGTAGTGTATTCACAAACCGACGTCCAGGCCAATACCTGACATTCTACTCCCATGAAACCCCCAATTAAAACAATTCATTACCTCTTCTGCTTTGAAGTCCATTCCTCAGCTTTGCTGATTTCAAAACTTTTTTTCAGTTAACGAAGGGATGATTAAGCTTGGGGAATTTGACTAGCACTGGTCAGACTCGGAAGAGTGCTGATTTATAAACTAGAAATTAAACGTATTTATAATATGGTTACCAAGGCAAGACGTACAGTTTTGGGCACCCTTTTCTGGTTTCAAAGTATTTGATAAGCCTAAATACTTATCCGAAAATTATTTTCTGACTGGAAAATCAAAAGAAAGGGAATTCCATGATCGTATATAATAAAACCATTAAATTATAAGCATATCTCTGTTAAACTTGAAGTTTATAAAACACTTCAATATGCTTTATTACATTTAATCCTAACAACCCTGAGAAAAAAGTACTACACTAACATTACCATCTTCTGAGACAATCTTGAGTGGGAAACTGGAAAATGTTTCTTAACACGTTCTTTAGGCAATTGTGATGCACAACTAGATTTGGGGCTCTTGGCTGCAGTGGAAAGAGCCCAGGCGTTAAAGTCAGACCCTTCTGGGCGATCATGCAGTTCTCTCACTTACTGTACTTTGATGTTGAACAGGTTTTTTAACTTTTTGATCCTCAGTTCCTTTAACTGCAAATTAGGGCCAATCATACCTAGTCTTTGGATTGTCACGATGCTTCTGAGATAAACCTATTTAAATCACCTGTCACAGCCCCTGAGAAATAGGACGTACTCTGTAAATGTGAGTGGTAAAGGTTGTATTCTAACCAGCGTGCTGTACTCTATCCAGTGGAGCAGACTCTTGCATCCTTTTTTCTCCACTATTCTGTTTCTCCCCTAGACAGTGCTAGAGGCACACTAACAGAGTCTTACACTGCACATCTTTTTTAGACTCCTTGGTGACTCTTGCCCATCTGTTGGTACATATTGTTACATTATCTCCCACCTTCAGTTCAAGGTGGTTTTTTTTCCTCTTAACGTATTAAAATGCTGAACGGTAGATGTTATTAAAGTAAAATAATGATGATACAGAGATGCTTAGAGGGTGGAGGGGGCACCTGTGCCTGCGCTTCAAGGAGGTTAAAATTGTTTGTATTAAATGCCTCAGAGTAAAGACTCCCTCAAAACTCGCTCTCCTCTTCACTTTATGTAACACAATGTTTTAGATGCTCCCTTCTCAGTCTCCTTCCAGTGATTCTATTTCCTCTCCTACCTTCATCATTCGCTCCTAAGAAAGGGAGGCTTTAACTAGAGCAGAGCTTCCCATAGACATCTGGAATTCAGTATTTCCAAAGTCAAACTAATTGTCTGTCCCTTCACGCCACACACCAGCTACTACTGCAGTCCTTTCACTGGGCAATGACACCACCGTTCCAGTGTCTCCCAGTCTAGGAAACCTCCGTTATCCTTAACTGCTCCTTCTCATCTACTTTCTACATTCAGTTGGTCACAAAGTTCTGTTGCTTCTATTAATTAAACATCTTTTAAATCCAACCCCAACTTTCCATTTCTTCCACAATTGCATTAATTCAATCCTTATTTCTATAAGACCCTACAAATATAACTATTTCATTATAATGATAATAGCATGTTAAAGTTGATTTCAGAATGCAAAACTTGTCATCTATATTGTTTTACAATAGACTAGTAAAAGATTTGTAATGTCCCACACAGTGAATGCTCTTAACAAAGATGAGTAAAATAATTTTTTAATAGAAGAAAATATATCTAAATACATACTGTAGGAATATAAATTATATTCCCGTAGGAATCTAAATTATAAAGTCTGGAAGTTTTAGACTGATATGTTACTGAGTGCTGAAAAGTATTAGTAGTGATCTTGGACGAAGTTGTAGACATGCTGTTCTCAACTATTTCTGGTTCTCCCAACTTCCAGGATCATGATATAATTGCCCTTCCTTGCTCCCTTAAAGTTAGGAGTGACCATATGACATGCTTTGGCAATAAAATGTGAGCAGAAGGGACGTATATTGCTTTTGGGAAGAAGCTTTGAATGCCAGTGCACAGTTCAGCCATTTTCTCTTTCCTTCTGCCACAGCTACTAGCAATGCTCCGATCAGTGGTTACTCTATCAGCCTTGATCCCACTAAATGGATGACATAGAGCAGATACCCCCAGCCAACCAACAGTGAATATGTAGCATGAGCAAGAAATAACTTAGGTTAAGACACTGAGATTTGGGATTGTCAGTTACCACACATAACCTAGCACACAGTGAGTGATACAGAAATGGAGGAAGGTGCTAGAGGTAACCAAAATCCATTGTTTTAAAGAAGATCCCAGTTGCCAATGTCCTTGATGTAATAAAAACTTAGGAACATAGGAGAGTAGGTGACTGTAGCAGCATGAGGGGAGATGCCTGAGGGTGGTGTAAAAGAAAAGCCTGATGAAAAAACATTCATTGGAACCTTCCTTTTCATCTCCCTCCATGACAATCCATTCTTTTTTTATTTTTTATTTATTTATTTATTTATTTATTTATTTTAGGAAGATTGGCCCTGAGCTAACATCCTTGCCCATTTTCCTCTACTTTATATGTGGGATGCCTGCCACAACATGGCTTGATAAGTGGTGCATAGGTCTACGCCGGGGATCCAAACCAGCAAACCTAACCACTACGCCAGTGGGCTGGACCCCCAATCCATTCTTCACAGACCAGCCAAAGTGATCTTTTAAAAATATTAGTGAAATCTTATGACTCCTCTGCTTGAAATTGGCCAACATTTCATATTACACTTCAAGTAAAATCCACACTCTTTACCTTGGCCTGTGAACCCTAACTGATCTGGCCCTTGCCTACTTATCATTTTGTGGTTTGTGCACCCTTGATCACTATTATCATTCCCACTTTACGGCCTTTGCACTGGTTATGCCCTCAGCCTGATGAGTTCCACGTGGATGGAGCTTTCTCGATGATTCTCATCAACTCAAATGTCACTTTCTAAGAGAAAGGTCTTAACTGACTACACTATCCAAAGTCGACTCCTTCCATCCACCAGTCATCTCTACTTTATCACCCTGTTTTATTTTCTTTATGGCATTTCTCGTTATCTCGAAGTACCTTATTTATCTGTTTTCTTGTTTCCCTTCTGACTCTACATAAGAGAATGCAAACTCCATGAGAGTAGAGCCCTCCTCTGTATGCTCAACATCTGGACAGTATCTAGCACATAAAAGATAGCAAGAAAGTATTTGCAAACCATATTTCTGATAAGGGTTTAATGTCCAGAATATATAAAGAACTCCTACAACTCAACAACAGCAACAAAAAATCAATTTAATAATGGGCAAAGGATTTGAATAGACATTTCTTGAAAGAAGATATACATATAGCCAAAAAGAACATGAAAAGACGCTCAACATCGTTAATCATTAGGGAAATGAAAATCAAAACCACAATGAGGGGCTGGCCCAGTGGCACAGTGGTTAAGTGCACACGTTCCACTTGGGTGGCCCGGGGTTCACCGGTTCAAATCCCAGTGCGGACATGGCACCGCTTGACAAGCCATGCTGTGGTAGGCATCCCACATATAAAGTAGAGGAAGATGGGCACGGATATTAGCTCAGGGCCAGCCTTCCTCAGCAAAAAGAGAAGGATTGGCAGCAGGTAGCTCAGGGCTAATCTTCCTCAACAAAGAAACAAAAAAAAACACAATGAGATACCACTTCACACCTCTTAGGATGGCTACTATCAAAAAAAAAAAAAAAAGAACAGCACAAGTATTGGCAAGAGAATAGAATTGGTATAGAAGGTGGAACCCTTGTGCATTGTTGGTAGGAGTGTAAAATGGTGCAGCCACTATAGAAAACAGTATGACAGTTCCTCAAAAAACTAAAAACATATTAGCATATAATCCAGCAATATCACTTCTGAGTATATACTCAAAAGAATTGAAAGTAAGGTCTTGAAGAGATATTTGTACACCCATGTTCATAGCAGCATTATTTGAAATAGGCAAAAGGTGGAAACAACCCAAGTGTCCATGGAGAGATGAATGGATAAGCAAAAATTGGTCTATACATACAATGGAATATTATTCAGCCTTAAAAAGGAAGGAAAATATGATACATGCTACAACATGGATGAATCTTGACGACATTATGCTAAGTGAAATAAGACAATCACAAAAAGACAAATACTTTATGATTCCACTTACATGAGGTGTCCAGAATAGTCAAATTCATAGAGACAGAAAGTAGAAGTGGTTGCCAGGGGCTAGAGCGAGGGGGATATGGGAAGTTGTGCTTCAAAGGGTATAGAGTTTCAGTTTTGCAAGGTGAAAAGAGCTCGCAACACTGTGAATGTACTTAACACTACTGAACTGGATACTTAAAAGGTAAATTTTATGTTATGTCTATTTTAACGCAATTTTTTTAAAAGACAATCGACAGATATTTGTTGACTGAACGAAAGAGTAAATGAACATACAAACTAAGACTGACATTTATGATACTCATTTACCATTTCAACTTCACTGGACAAGGCTACCTACCTCCAATGATTACTAGTACATTGTGTGTGTGTGTGTGTGTGAGAGAGAGAGACAGAGACAGAGACACAAAGAGTCAGAGAAATAGAGAAGACAAAAATGTCATGGATTCCAGGATTAACAAAATGTTACACTGAAAATCACTATTTCATTTCTGTTACTCATACCTAAAACCAAATTCTTATTTTTAATAAAAAGTGTTATACCATCTCTTGTCCATGGTATTTGCCCTAAGAAGTCAGTCTCTTTCTGTCTCTGTCTGTGTGTGTGTGTGTGTCCCTCTCCTCTCTCTGTTATTTTCTTCTTTGATTCAGCATCTTATTCAATTCTTTTTTTTTTTTTGATTGGCACCTGAGCCAACAATGATGCCAATCTTTTTTAATTTTCTGCTTTTTCTCCCCAAATCCCCCCAGTATATAGTTGTATATTTTATTTAGTTGTGAGTCCTTGTAGTTGTGGCATGTGGGACGCCACCTCAGTGTGGCCTGATGAGCGGTGCCATGTCCGTGCCCAGGATCTGAACCAGCGAAACCCTGGGCCACTGAAGCGGAGCACGCAAACTTAACCACTCAGCCACAGGACCGGCCCCTTACTCAATTCTTACAGTAGCCAGCTAACTGTTTTCCCTGTCTCCAGTCTCTCTCCCTATCCAGTCCATCCTCCACACTGCTCTCAGATTTATCTTACTTTCCTGAAGCATAGATCTCATCATATAATGCCTCCACTAAGAATCAGTGATAAAGTCCAACTTATCAACTTTTTCTTTTATGGTTAGTGCCTATAGTATCTTGTCTAAGAAATCTTTGTCCACTCCAAAGTTGTAAAGATTTTCTTCTGTGTTTTTTGTTTTGTTTTGTTTTTGGTAAGGAAGATTGGCCCTGAGCTAACACCTATTGCCAATCATCCTCTTTTTGCTTGAGGAAAAGTGACCCTGAGCTGACATCTATGCCCATCTTCCTCTATTTTGTATGTGGAACACTGCCACATACCACTTGATGAGTGGTATGTAGGTCTGCACCCAGGATCCAAACCCATGAACCCGGGCCACCAAAGCAGAGCACACTGAAGTTAACCAGTACACCACTGGGCTGGCCCCTTCTGTGTTTTCTGCAGAAGTTTTATAGTTTTAGCTTCTATATTTATGTCTAATATGTACCTCAATATCAGTGTATGCTGTGATATACGGGTTAAGGTTTATTTTTTTCCATAAGGATATCAAGTTGATCTGACACGATTTGTTAAAGACTGTTCTCCCCCTTTGAATTACCTTGGCACCTGTATTAGTTATCTATCATTATGTAACAAATTACCCCAAAACTTAGCATCTTAAAACAGTAAATATTTATTACCTCATAGTTTCTGTGATTAAGGAATCTGGGCACGGTTTAGCTGGGTGCCTCTGGAAGAAGGTTTCTCATGAGGTTGCAATCAAGCCTTTCCACAGGGCCACCTTACAACATGGCGGCTAGTTCTTTACCAATATCAAGCCATTCAAGAGAGAAGGAGTTCCCCCACATGCAAGCCATGGTCTTTTTTTAAAGCAACCCCAGAAGTAACATCCTATCACTTCTGTCAGGCCACCCTCAAGGGGAGGAGATTACATAAGGGTGTGAATACTAAGAGGTAGAAATATTGGGGCCCGTCTTACAGGCTGCCTACCACAACATCCTTTTTCAAAAACCAACTGACTATATATGTTTGGGTCTATTTCTAGGCTCTATTCTGTTCCATTGACCTATTAATTTGTCCATACATTAATGCTATGCTGCCTTGATGTCCATAGCTGTATAGTATGTCTTGAGGTCAGGTAGTTGAAGTCCTTCAATTTTATATTTTTCAAAATTGTTTTGACTATTTTAAGTCCTTGGTATTTCCATATAAATTTTAGAATCAGCTTGTCAATTTCTATGAAAAATCTGGCATTTTAAATGGAATTACAGTAAATCTATAGATAAATTTGTGAATAATTAATATCTTAATAATATTGTTTTTCAATACATTAACATGCAGTCACAATATGTATATCTGACAAAGGACATATATCCAGAATATATAAAGAACCCCTATAACTCAATAATAACAACACAGCAAACCAATATTTTTTAAATGGGCAAAAGACTTGAAATGACACGTAACAAAACATATCTATTAATGGCCAATCAATATGTGAAAAGATGCAAAATACTATTAATTATCAGGGAAATATAAATTAAAATCCCAAGATACCACTTCATACCCTCCAGAATATCTAAAATTAAAAAGACTGACAATAACAAATGTTGGCTAGATTTGGAGCAAACTAGAGCTCTCATACATTACTGCTGACAGTGTAAAATGTACAATCCTTTGGAATGTTGTTTGACAATTTCTTATAAATTTTGATATATACCTACCCTGTGACCCAGAAATTCAACTCCTAACTATTTACTCAAGAGAAAGGAAAACATATATCTATAACAAAGTGTTATATAAGAGTTTTTACAACAGCTTTATTCATAATAACCAAAAACTAGAAACAACCCAAATGTCCATCAACAGATAAATGGATAAACAGATTGATTGTTAATGGACTATTACTGAACAATTAAAAGGAATGAACTACTGATATATGTAACAACATGGGTGGATCTCAAAATACGTGTTGAGCAAAAGAAGCCACATATATAATAATACACTATATAATCCCATTTATATAACATTCTAGAACCGACGAAACTAATCTATGATGTGGTGGAATAAAGATGGCCCAAATTGTTTGTCATTACCCTTACTGAAAGGTGGGATTTATTTCTCTACCCCTTTGAATCTGGGCTGGTCTTGTGACTGCTTTGACCTATAGAATACAGCAGAAATAATGCTGTACAAACTTAGAGTCTAGTCTTTAAAAGGCCTAGCAACTTCCACTTCTTCCTTCTTGGGACCCACGCTGTGAGGAAGCCCAAACACCCATGTGGGAGAAAAATGAGGTCCCTAACTGCCAATCCTAGCTGGGCTCCCAGTCAGGAGCCAATCCCAACTTGCCAGCCATGTGAGTGAGTGATCTTGGAAGTGGACACTCCAGCTTCAGTCAAATTATCCCAGCCAATGCCACAGAGAGCAAAGATAAATTGATTCCACCAAGTTGCCGTATCATGAGCAAATAAATGATTTTTGTTATTTTAAGCCACTAGGTTTGGGAGTGGTTTTACATATCAACAGATAACCAAAACATATGGTAATAGAAATCGTATCAGCACTTGCTTTGGGGAAGAATGGGGGATCAATTAAAAAGGCACAAGGGGAATTTCAGGGGTGATGAAAATGTTCTATGTCTTGATTGGGGTAGCAGTTATAAGGATGTATACATTTATCAGAACTCTTCGAGGGGCCGGCCCCGTGGCTGAGTGGTTAAGTTCCACTCTCCGCTTGGGCGGCCCAGGGTTTCGCCGATTCAAATCCTGGGCACGGACATGGCACCGCTCATCAGGCCATGCTGAGGCAGCGTCCCTCATCCCACAACTAGAAGGACCCACAACTAAAAATACACAACTATGTACCGGGGGGCTTTGGAGAGAAAAAGGAAAAATAAAATCTTTTATAAAAAAAAACTCTTTGAACCATAGACTTAAAATCTATATGTTACAATGTATATAAATTATACCTAATGAAGCTGATTTTAAAAATATAGCTTTGATACTCTATATTAAGTAGAAAATAAAGACTAAACTCCTCAGCTTGCTGGGAGACTTCTCACAAAATAGCCCCAGGCTGAATTCCCAGGATATTCCCTTCCTACCCTTTACACTAAAGCTAAACAAAATGATTTGCAGTTCCACGTGGGCCCAGACTTCTTGGGGTTGTTCTATCTTCCTGGCATGTCACTCCTTCCAATCTCAGGCTGCTGAAGTCCCAGTCATCCTGTAACGCCCACCTTTACCCACCCCTGTGCTGAGACGGTCTTAGTCACCATCTCCTCTTGCTCACAGAACACTTTGTGAATACTTTCATTATAATACTTATCACATTCTATTGTAAGTTTTGTTTACATGTTTCTCTCCTTCACTAGACTCTGACTTCCTTTAGGAAAGAGACAACTTCTGATTCATCTTTGTATCACCATAATCCAAGTACTGAGCAGGTAATAGATACTTAGTAAATGGTGAATGGATGATTGTACATTGGCCAGGGTCTCCTTTTGCTTCTCTCATTATTTTACTGGTCTTCTCCAGTCCTCTGTGGTATAGGTGCCTCTTGAGTCTCCATCTGCTGCCATCCTTCACTATCTGCTTTTCTCTCCCTCTCTTCTCTCTCATCCTGCTCTCTAAAGGTTCACCTAACATCATGGGTGCAACTATTTCAGTATCAGCAAATTTTTACTGAGCATTAAGGACACCGTACTAAAGGCTGGAATAGGAGGATTTACAAAAGAATCCACAGGAATTGAAGATTTGGAAAGTATTGAATGGTGGAGACAAGAGAGAGAAAGAAATCAAATATCTTCAAGAAACTGTGACCTAGTGAATAAGGAAGCATTATCAAATGGGGATGTTTGAAGGAGGAGTTGTTTTGGAAGAAAAATAATAACTTTTGTCTTAGCCATGTTGGCTAAGACATTCAATTCATTGAATTCAATTCAATACATTGAATTACATTCAATTGAAATTGTGTTATAAATGGAGATGCAGAATTTTATTCATTTATGAATGCCCTTCCCCCCAAACAATATATAGTTTTTTGCCCTCATGAGACTTATTGTGGTGACAGACATAAATCAAAAAATTCCATAAATAAATATAAAATTGCAATTTATAATAAATGTTGCAAAGATGTACATATTCCTATGAAAGCATATAGTAGGAGGAATTGACCTGCTCAAAGAAGTTGGCACTGATGGCTGAAGGAGGAGTAGAAATTGACTAGGGGATGGGAGGGAAAAGATTCTAGGCAAAAGGAATAGCATGTGCAAAAACCTACAACATAGAGACAGAAAGTAGATTAGGGGCTGCCTGGGGCTGATGGAGGGCAGGAAGAAAAGGGAGGACCTGCTAATGGGTACAGTTTCTTTTTGAGGTGATGAAAATGTTCTGGAATGAGATAGTGGTGATGATTGCACAACTTTGTGAATATACTAAAATCCACTGAATTGTATACTATAAAAGGGTAAATTTTGTAATATGTGAATTACATCTCAATTTTTAAAATAGAAAAAAAAAATTATCAAACCACCTGATCAAAAAATGGGCAGGGGACATGAACAGACATTTCTACAAAGAAGATATACGACTGGCCAATAGGCACATGAAAAGATATTCATCATCACTGGTCATCAAGGAAATGCAAATCAAAACTACACTAAGATATCACCTTACACCCATTAGAATGGCAAAAATAACCAAAACAAAAAGTAATACATGTTGGAGAGGTTGTGGAGAAAAAGGAACCCTCATACACTGCTGGTGGGAATGCAAACTGGTGCAGCCACTATGGAAAACAGTATGGAGATTCCTCAAAAAATTAAAAATAGAAATACCATATGACCTAGCCATCCCACTACTGGGTATCTATCCAAAGAACTTGAAGTCAGTAATTCCAACAAAAGTCCTATGCACCCCTATGTTCATTGCAGCATTATTTACAATAGCCAAGATGTGGAAGCAACCTAAGTTCCCATGAACTGATGACTAGATAAAGAAGATATGGTATATATATACAATGGAATACTATTCAGCCATAAAAAATAATAAAATCATCCCATTCACAACAACATGGATGGACCTTGAGGAAATTATGTTAAGTGAAATAAGCCAGATAGAGAAGGACAATTTCTGTATGCCTCTACTAATGAGGAATTTAAACATGTAGACAAAGAGAACAGATTAGTGGCTACCAGGGGAAAGGGGGCTTTGAGGGTGGGCACAAAGGGTGAAGTGGTGCACCTACAACACGACTGACAAACAATAATGTACAACTGAAACTTCACAAGATTGTAAACTATCATTAACTCAAGAAAAATTAACTTAAGAAAAATAGAAAAAAATTACAATAACAATGAAGATGAATGCAAGTTAAACGACACCAATAACAAAAAGCCTATGTCAGACAGGCCATGGCACCTTCAAGAAACTAAAAGAAGGTCAGCATGGCCAAACCACAGGGTGAGAGAAAGTGTGATGCATGATGAGGCTGAAGAGGTGAGCAGAAAGGATGATGAAGGAGCCATACTTTAGCAATAATGATGATGCATGAGACAAAAAGAAGATGAAAGAGTAAGAGTATAGAGACAGATCAAGAGGTTGTACATTGAACTTCCCTCCATGCCCCAGCTGAGGAATGGAAAGAAAGAAATGGAACCTGTCAGGGCATTAGAGGAGGAGAGGCCACAGAGGAGGAGAAGCAGCAGCATGACAGACCTGCACACAGGCTGAGAGAGGAGAGGATTTCTCAGAGCGGACAACAGTCAGCAACACTGACCATTGCAAAGAGGCTTAAGAGGACAGAAATCAAGAAAAGTCCTTTGAATCTGGAGATAGATGACCATAGACAGAGCCATGTGAGAGTGGGGGCTGGGGAAAAGAGCCAGATGGCAGAGGAATAATGAGAGAATGAGTCATGAAGACATGGAGGCACACAGTATTTGGCAGTGAAAGGAGAAGGAAAAATGGGACAGTAGCTTAAAGAGACAGGGGTCATTTGGAGGCCTTTTTCAAAATAAGACAGACCTGAGCATGTTTGAGAATAAGAAAAGGGAGCCAGGAAAAAGGAATCAATTTAAAAGGTGAGAGAGAAAAGAGTTTATGCAAAAGTTCCCTTGAAGAGGTAGGAGAGGATGGAATCAAGACACAGGTGGAGAGCACAAACTTAGAAAGTGAGACAGGCTTTTACTCTGGGGAAGGGAGAAGGAGCAGGTGATGGATAGCGATAGAGATATTTTTTAGGTAGAGAGGAGTTTGGATAATGGAGTTTACGACATTGGCTTCTGTCTTCCCAGTAATAATAAGAGCTAACATTTACTAAGCATTCACCATAGTACTGGCCTAAACAATTTTTATATTTTACCTCATTTAATCCTCACAACCACCTCATAAGGAAGATACTGTTGTTGTCCCCATTTTACAGTTAAGGAAACAGACTCACTGAGAAGTGAAATAACTTTAACAAGATTACACGGGTAATAAACGGTAGAGCTTGTATTTCCACCTGTGCGGTAGGAAGGGAGTAAGGTGATTTGCCAAGATTAAAAGAGGAAGTGGTGGGAAAGGAAGGAAAAAGGGAAATCGAGGACTTGAAGAATATAAAAAAAGTTTAGAATAGCCAAAGTGAAAAATATGCTACTGAGGTGCAATTAAAGTCAGACCCGGGGGCCGGCCCCGTGGCCAAGTGGTTAAGTTTGCGCACTCTGCTTCGGGGGCCCAGGGTTTCATCGGTTCGAATCCTGGGCGCAGACATGGCACTGCTCATCAGGCCATGCTGAGGCGGCGTCCCACCTGCCACAACTAGAAGGACCCACAACTAAAAATACACAACTATGTACCAGGGGGCTTTGGGGAGAAAAAGGAAAAATAAAATCTTTAAAGTCAGACCCGGCCAGAGCTGCAGTCCCATATTTCTGCTGCGTGTAGAATCTCTCCACTTGACGATTCCACAATTGAGATTTGTATAATTCCTCACTTAGTTTTAGGTGATTCAACCCTTCCTTTCAAGTTCGTGGGCTCTGGGTCCATGCATTGGACAGGATTCTCCTAGTAAAGCTGAAGACAGCAGAGAATTACTCTGGCTGTCAGAGAAGGGCCTGAAGCCACCCACACTCCTGGGCGGCTTTCCTGAACCTTATAAAGGGCGTGTTTTATCGGCATTGGAATTGGGTCTCAGCAGGCCCTGTGTTTCAGGGAAGATTTTCTAATTTAAAGTGAATTCAAGAGGAACAGAGAATTCCTTGCTGAGATTGTTCCTGTAGCCCTTACCACAGGTATCAAACCTGCTTTTTCAAAAGCAAATTTGAATTCACTAAAAACTTTTTATATGTTCCATAATTATTTACATCACCAAGGAAACAGAATAATTTACAAGAAGCCAAACTGTCTCTATTCTCTTCCTCAAATGTCAGTGGTATGTTGGCAAAGATTCTTAGAGGAGCGAGAACAGAAGAGCAGCAACACTAAAAAGCCAAAAACCTCCTCATATAGAGACATCAATCAAAAAACGCCAGAACCCAAATTTCATTTCACAGAAAGACAAATTGGATTCAGAATAGCTTCCAGGCAAATTTGCATCATTGATATTACTTCCTCCAGCAATATGGATTAGTATTTTTTCACATCAAAACATTTTGAAGACCACACCTTCTTAAGAATTCTCTTGAGGTGTGAACATTCACACAATTCCATATCCCAATTCACGTGCACACGTAGGGCTGAGTTGATGAGGTTTCATGACTCAAAAAGATAAATACTGGCTCAGGGGCTGGCCTGGTAGTGCCGCAGTTAAGATCTCTCATCCCGATTCCGCGGCCCAGGGTTCACTGGTTTGGATCCCAGGTGTGGACATGGCACTGCTGGGCAAGCCATGCTGTGGTAGGCATCCCGCATATAAAGTAGAGGAAGATGGGCCCGGATGTTAGCTCAGGGCCAGTCTTCCTCAGCAAAAAGAGGATTGGCGGCAGATGTTAGCTCAGGGCTAATCTTCCTAAAAAAAAAAAAAAAAGATAAATACTGTCACAAATACACTACAACTGGGCAATCTGGATATTCAGCTCAATCACCAATTGGGAATCAAACTCATATACAAAGATGTAGAGATCCATTGTTCCTGAGATGCGAACAAGAAGCAAACAGCACAGAATGGAATTGGGTTTAAGAATGTGTCATGTGAATCCGCCTACAGACAACTCTGGGAACTGTTCCTGAAATGGGAGGAGGCTGTCATCACCTCTCCCTCGGTAGCACCATGCGCCACAGAAATCATTTTCGTTTTGGAAGTGCATTTTGATATGCTGTCTCCCTTCTTTCATTTCCCTCCTCCCCAATCTGGGAAACAAACTTGATGCTCACTAACCTCTGCATTTGCTGTCAGAGGAAGGAAGTGGGGAGGGTTTTACAAACCCCTGTGAAGCAAGGCTGCCCCTGGCATCGCTGGGGCGGGCATGCTCTCTCACTCCTCCTGGTGGATATGGAGGGAAGACTCATTCCTTATGCTCCTAGTGAGGTGGAACGAGAGCTAAATCGTGGGCAATTGAGATGCCTCCAGCAGAGGAGGAAGGACTGACGGCTAAACTCTGACTTGTTTCTTCATTCTCTGTGGACAGATTTAAAAGGAGAGTTGAACGGCCACATCTAGTCCTTTATTGGGAAGAGAAGCTTACAGTTTTTCTAACTGCACTGCTTACGTGTTCAGGAAGGATCAGCAGTGCCCGACAGTATAGCAGACTGAGTTTAGACTGTCAAAGCCATTCCATGAACAGCTTACCCCTGCTATCCATCCAGTCCTTGGGGCTCCTCACATAGGAGCAAGTAGTCTCTTATCATAGAAGAAGGCAGTCTTCTAACTACTGTTTCTAATCAGAGCTGGATATTATACATCCACCCATGCAAGTAAATCACAGATTGAGGATGACTTGCGATCATGCCATCTGACCTTAAGCTATCTGCATGTCTTTTCAAGAAAGTTCTATATATTCCTGAAGCCTCACCAAGCTGCTGTCTCTCCTAGCAGAACAAAAAGATACCTACAGATTCTAAAAGTCTCTCTTTCCCCCATACCTTCTGCTCCTTGGAGAAGCTAAAACCCTCTTCTTGCGTTTTTGCATCATATTTCATTCCATCTTAGTCACTGCTTAGCTACGTAGATTTTGGTCCTTACGTTTATACCAGAGAGCAGCTCTTCTTTCCTCTCAGTCACCTTTCCTGTTCCCGCTCCTATGGGTTTAGGGTTATCTCACCATAATCACACAGAGGCCCTCCTTGCTACTCCATTATTTATTCCTGTAGTATTTTCGAGTTCATCCCCTTACACACACACACACACATACACACACTCAGTATTTACATGGGATCCAGATGTTCTGGGCCCAGGTAGACTTATCCTAAATGGATATACAAAGCCTGAATCCATAGCTCTTGGGGAATTTGGCCCTAGAATACCTGCTTAACTGAATGAAGGGAGAGCAAGGCTGTGAGTCATGAATATGCGAGATGGATCACTGTCCACAGAGCAGAAAACAAGACCCACTGAGAGGAAAGACTTCATGTCAACCGCAGTGATCCAGCAGTTGCTTTCCAAGTTCTCGTTAACATTTCCTGCTGGCCTTAGAGATAAGGAAATTCGGAAAACATACCAATAGCATCCTTTCTGACAATCATACTAAGGGATGGAAAGCTTGTGTGCTGGGAAAAGCAACTTCATCCTAGGTTATAGCCACTACAGTTAATACTTGTAATTTGCAATATACAAAGCCCTTTTTTTTTGAGGAAGATTAGCCCTGAGCTAACATCTGCTGCCAATCCTCCTCTTTTTGCTGAGGAAGGCTGGCCCTGAGCTAACATCCGTGCCCATCTTCCTCTATTTTATGTGGGATGCCTGCCACAGCATGGCTTGACAAGTAGTGCATAGGTCTGCACCCAGGATCCGAACTTGTAGACCCCAGGCCGCAAAAGCTGAACATGTGAACGTAACCACTGTGCCAGCAGCCCAGCCCCTATAAAGCACTTTTGTAAGTGCAAACTGATGTGATCTTTGCAGCTTTCTAGTGAAAAGGCCAGAGAGTGTTGCTATCTCCATTTTATAGATGCAGAAGATTCAGAAAGGTTTAGTGACTTATCCAGGGTCAAGCAGGCCAAAAGAGGAAACAAAGCAGAATGAAATGAGGAAAACCCCAAAAAGAAAGAGATAAAGCAAACTGCCTTCAGAGAGCTGTTAGCATCTCAACAGCTGTGACGTATGGGACCCTCTGCCAGGATGAGGGTGAGGAAGTACAGCCCAGCCACTCTGCTCTTCTAGACTCCCCAACTTTGAACTCCCAGACCCTGTTGCAAAGGAAATCTGGGACATTAGCCCACAGCTCTTCTTGGGCTTTATCATTAATTAAAAGTGTGAGCTTTCTTCCTTACTTTCTTATGCATATTTGATGGGTCGCTATAAAATGTTAACCTGGAACTCAGGTTAATATTGTCATGAGTAGAGCCCTGCCTTTCTGCCTTTCCCTCCCACCCTCACACTCCTGATTTTTTCTGCTCCTGCCCCGGCTGCTGTTGCTGTTTGCCTTTTTCTCCTCCCTCAGCATCACTCACTTCCTCTCCCTTTTTTGCGTGAGTCTTTCTCTCCCCACTCCTCCTCCTCACTGTTTTCCTCCTGTGCTGCTGGAGGAACCAAGCAGCTCCACTGCAAGGGCTCTGTGAAACACAAGAAACAGGCTGTGGTTGACTGACCTGGCAAGTGGAAGCCAGCACAGGGAACCACACTGCTATCCTAGGGCCAGTCGACCTGGGCTGGTCCGGAGTTTCCCTGCTGTCCTATTGGCAACAACTCCAGGGAGTCCAGATGGTCCTAGAAAAATCTCTGCCTCACAGATATAAAAGTAGAATTGATTTTAAGCCCCTAGAAATGTTGAATGGCTGTTCATGGACTCTGGACTTGGGGTTGAATCTGCGACCCCTGATAGCTGGAGTGTGACCTAAACCTACAGGGAGTCCAATGTGGCCTCACTCAAGGGTCATTAAACCCTAGGCATAGTCAGCAGCTCCCTGAGCTAGTGCTACCAGGAGGAATGTCAGTGCTGGGACTGAAGACTGGGAGAGACAGAGGCCACTCCTTGGAGGGGGAAAGGAATAGCCCAGAAACTTCCTGACTGGGAATATGGAACCATAATGAATACGGTTCAGGAGAAGCTCCTCTACTCCCCAGGACCTCAGGAATGGACAGCGCTGGGCTGAGCACATCATCTCCACACTTCTACTCCTGCATGGTGCCAAAATGCTGTCCTGAGTCCAGTACAACGGAGGTGAGCACATGCACACATCTCCTCCGTGGGGAGCAAGATGCCTCTTCTGGTGTTAGGAGCTGATTATATTCTGGTGTAACATTTGTTTTAAAATACCATAAAACATAACAGTGTGGCCTTATGGAGTCCACTTTCCACTTCCTCCCCGCAATCTGAGTGGACGTTTGCAGCTAAAAAAAGGGGGTTACAGGGGCCGGCCCCACGGCCGAGTGATTAAGTTCGCATGCTCCGCTTCGGTGGCTCAGGGTTTTGCCAGTTTGAATCCTGGACACAGACATGGCACCGCTCATCAAGCCACGCTGAGGCAGCATCCCACATGCCACAACCAGAAGGACCCACAACTAAAAATACACAACTATGTACCGGAGGGCTTTGGGAGAAAAAGGAAACATAAAATCTTTAAAAAACAAGAGGAAAAGGGGTTGCAGCAGTGAATGAGCAGGATCAGAGGTCATGAGCCAGACCTGAGTCGTGTGAGTCGTGCAAGTGGCCAGTCTTGTGCTTGGAGCAGAGGAACTGCCAGAGCAGCTAAGAGGAAGAGAATCTAAAAGGCAAACAGAAGAAGAGTTTTCTTACCCAATTGAGAATAAGAATAGAAGTATCCGGGATCCCTAAAGGTGAACTATATGGAAAGGGTATGGGCAAAATGGCAACCATCCTGACAGCAAGACCTTCTAGAGAAAATAAGCTGCAGACTGGGTTAGGACAATCCAGTAGAGAAATCTGACTTCTTCATCCAAGAAATTACTCTAAGAATTTGGCTGGAGAACATGGTGGAGGCAGAACAATCCCAGAATCCTAGAGCTAAGAAGGAACCTAAAAATCATCTGGAGTCTTTTTAACAGGACTAGGATCCACTGCAGTGGAGGGGCTGCAGACAGGGTATTTCAAGCCAGAAAAATAACAGATAGAGACCAGTAAAGGAAGTCCTGATTCTGGCAACCCCAGCAAAGGGCATAGGAGGCTTCTGGCTTCTGCCAGATGAGAATCCTGAAGCCCAGGGAATCTATTTACTGAAGACCCAGATAAGACATAGCATAACACAGTCCCTGACTCTGGGACACAGAATCCTGCCCAAAGCAAAATAGGAATGGCTGGGTCCCATGCAGGACAGGAGGGTTCTCTAGCATCCAGGAGGAAAACTAACGAATAGAACCTGGTCTTCCCAGGACTGGAGGTGACACGTAGAGGAGCAGAAGGGAAGAAACTCAGCCAGGCTCAGTCTTCCCGGGGCTTTTGCATGCTCTGGGAAAGCTCTGTCCATGGAAAAAGGTCGATAGCTTGGACACAGACATAGGATAAGAGTTAGAAAAAGCTCTAAATGAGAATGAGATCTCTTTTAATTCAGAAGAATTTTCCTTGTGATCCCTATGCGTATACTTCTCCTTTCTGCTCACATAGCATTTGGTTTAAGACACTGATTCTCAAGGGGGTAGAGGGTGGGGAAAAGGTGTAGCAGATTCCCTGGGTAGGCAAGAAAGAAGGCAGTAGTGGACATTTATAGTTTGTAAGGTTATCCAGCTGACTCTCATATGTTCCTCCCTCTGCCTCTTTGAGAACCACTGCTCAAGAAGTCACTCAGAGGGCAGAAAAAAGAAGGGCTGCCCCTTTGTGTGGGTCATCATGCCTTCTGCTGGCCCAGCTAGAGTGGTAGCAAAGGGAATATGTTTTAAATCATTACCATATCAATGGTGCATCCAACCTGGAATTATCCCAAACTTTTTGTCTTAACCTATCTTGGCTGCTCTAATAGGATATTAGACACCAGGTAGCTTATTTATTTCTCACAGTTCTAGATAGAGGCTGGGAATTCAAGAACAAGGCACCAGCAGACATGGTATCTAGTGAGGGCTTACTTCTTGGTTCATAGACAGCCATCTTCTCATTGTGTCTTCACATGGCGGAAGGATCGAGGAAGCTCTCTGGATCTCTTTTATAAGGGCACTAATCCCATTCATGAGGGTTCCACCCTCATGACCAAATCATTTCTCAAAGGCCCCACCTCCAAATACCCTCACATTGGGGATTAGGTTCCAATATATGAATTTGGGGAGGATACAGACATTCAGTCTATAGCACTCTTCAATCAACCTCAAAATCACTTTAGCACCACCCCAGGAATTCCGTGCTATTTCAGATGTGAGTACCTTATAGGGAGATAGCATGATTCAAACCACATCTTCTCTTCTCCAAAATTAGAAGTATTATTATATGAAGAAGGCAGTAGACTTGTCCTTGATTCATTAATTCAGTTAGTCAACGAGTATTTATTACAACTGTTTTAGTTTTCTATTTCTGCTGTAACAAATTTCCACAAATGTAGTGGCTTAAAATAATATACTTTTACTATTTTACAGTTCTGGAGGTCAGCAGTCCCAAGTGGGTCTCACTGGGCTAAAATCAAGATGTTGGCAGGGCTGTTTTCCTGGAGGCTCGAGGGGGCAATCTGATTCTTGGTTTTTTTCCAGTTTCTAGAGGCCGCCCACATTCCTTGTCTCATGGAGCCTTCCATCTCCAAAGCCATGTCCAAAAATGTCAAATACCATTTCTGATTTTCCCTCTTCTGCCTTCCTCTTCCACTCATAAGGACTCTCTTGATTACATTGGGCCCACCAGATAATTCAGGATAATATCCCCATTTCCAGGTCTGTTGATTAGCTACCTTAATTCCATCTGCAACCTTAATTCCCCTTTGCCATGCAACCTAGCATATTCACAGGTTCCTGAGATTAAGAAGTGGCATCTTGGGGCCGGCCGGTCGCGCAGCGGTGAAGTTCGCCTGCTCTGCTTTAGCGGCCCGGCATTCACCGGTTCGGATCCCAGGTACAGACCTATGCACCGCTTGTCAAGCCATGCTGTGGCAGGCATCCCACATATAAAGTAGAGGAAGATGGGCACGGATGTTAGCTCAGGGCCAGTCTTCCTCAGCAAAAAGAGGAGTATTGGCAGCAGATGTTAGCTCAGGGCTAATCTTCCTCAAAAAAAGTGGCATCTTTGAGGAGTCATTACTCTGCCCACCACAAGGCTATCACAGTCTGGGTAATGCTCCAGAGAGCTGAAGTAGGACCAGTAAGTGGCAGTCAAACGTGCTTAGTTTGTTACTGTATGTAAATTATATCTCAATGAAGCTTTTAAAAAGCTAACAGCTTACATTCTAGTCCCTCCATAACCCTAATAATAATATGGCTACTACTTATCAAGAGTTTACTATGACTTTATATACATTACCACCAATTATCGTCACAACCATCTGAGACAGGGGATACTCTTCCATTTCTATAGATGAAACTGAGGCTAAGAGAGATGAAGTGAATTGTCCAGGCTCACACCTCTACTCAGTGGTGGAGGTGAGATTAGAACTAAGTCTGTCTGAACTCCATAGCCTGTGCACTAACTTCCAGCTTCTCCCTTCAGTATATCCTCCACACTCTACCAAGGCAGCCTAGGCTCCAGTTCCAAGGATGGTGTCCCCAAACCACCATGTACACTCCCACCACCACATCTCTAAAGGATCCGCTGGGGCCGGCAGGTGGCGCAGCGGTTAAGTGCGCATGTTCCACTTCTGAGGCCCAGGATTCTGCAGCCCGCTGGTTCGGATCCCTGGTGCGGACATGGTGGCACTGCTTGGCACGCCATGCTGTAGTAGGCGTCCCACATAGAAAGCAGAGGAAGATGGGCACGGATGTTAGTTCAGGGCCAGCCTTTCTCAGCAAAAAGAGGAGGATTGGCAGCAGTTAGCTCAGGGCTAATCTTCCTCAAAAAAAAAAAAAAAAAAGATCCGTTGCAAAGCCACTACCTCTCAGACGCCTTCCTTGACTAATCACTTCCAGTAGAATGGTTTTCTGTCTGTTTATGGTGGTAAATTATGGACCACCTTCTTTCGCTAGATTCTAATCTCTCCGCGAGTGGGAGCCCTTTCTTAGTCATTTTTGTATCCTCACGGTGCCTTGTCAGTCATTGTGCATTGTGCATTGAAAACTGTTTTTTGAGATACTCTGAGTCAAGATGGCTCCGTGAGTTCACTGTTTAGACATTCCCCGGCTCTAAAGACATAGCAGGGATAGATAAAACATCAAAAGAAAACACGAAAATGATAGTGCTGAGCTCAAAAACAAGATTATCATCTCTGTGGCCCTGAACCAAATAGAACACAAAGTCACGAGCAGGACTGAAGCCTCAAGGCTGTGAGGATCTTGGCAGAGATGCGGGGGAGGCAGCAAGGCACTGAGGGGACAAAAAGTGCCCTGGTCTAAGTTGGGGTAGAGTCAGGCTCGGTGCTTGAAGCCAGGGCTTGGGGCGGTTTCCCTATCAGAAAAAAGAGCCTGACAAACATAGCTGCTGCCAGCTGCCAGAGATGTCACTTACTTGGGTTATGAAGGAAATTTGTGTCAACAATAAAAGATTTAAAGTTGGATGATAATGAAAGTAATATATGGCAAAATCAGTGGAATGGGGGAAGACTATGAGGGCAGCAAAGTGCAACTGGATAGCAAACCAAAGACCCGTGGGTAAACCCTCCATAAACCTGGGTAGCAAGGCATTCCTTTGAATGCACAAATTCAAGGTGGCAAGAATAAACCTTGTCAGCTACAAGACTTGTATGGGATTAGAATGTGTGCAGGGGAAGGCAAAGGGAAGGAACTCAGCTTTTGACAACTCTAAAAGCAAGAGAACCCCTAATCGCCAACTTTCAGTGGAAGCCAGGAATGGGATCCTGCAGGGTCGAGCTCACAAAACAGGCCCACGAAGACACAATAAGGTCACATGGTGATGGGGCAGTCTGGGCCCTAGAAACTCTCAGAACTACAGACAAAGCTCCTTCCAAGACAAAGCCCTTCAATGAGGTGAAAGCGCTGGGAATGACTCCCAGGGACAAACAGGAAGGAGGTCCAAATAAAGGTAAGGGAGAGAAGCAGAAGCAGCGAATCTCAGAAAATATGAGGTCATATTTTTTTTTAATCACTAGATGAATACACTCTATGAATACAACTAAAGAGGGAGCTCTACTCTAGGGCTTGAAACTATGTACTGAAAAAGCATGCCATGAATCTGGGAAAACTGATCCAGAGTGGCCAAAACAGAGATATGGTCCATTGAAACTCTTGGACTTGACAGAAAAAGAAACAAATATTGGCATCCAGGCAAAAAAAAGAGCAAAGGGAAAAAATTACATTGTTATATTTCTTGTTAGTTATGACTTTAACCAGAAAGCAATGGAATAACGTATTGAAGACAAAGACAGAAACTATGAACCACAGATTTTGTATCCAGCCAAACTGATCTTCAAGTATAAAGGCTGTAGAGAAACTGTTAGCAATATGGCAAAAACTCAGAGACTTGTTCCCATGGGTTCTTTCTGAGAAATCAACCAAAGAAAGATTTTCAGATAACTAAAAAGACCAGAGAGACATAGACATAGAGACTGGCAGCTAGAAAGTGGTTGTACGAGTAACCCGGCTTTGACCACACGTAAGAGGACAACACCTTAGGAAAACGTGGGGCAATACGATGGAAGGAACTTGGGTCCCCAGAAGCTTCTGGAACAGAGCTGCCTACCAGCCTTAGACTACTATTCACCCCTAGACAGTGAGATGAGAGCAAAAGAAATTCCTATTTTGTATGAGCCATTGTATTTTGTAGTCTCTCTGTTATCAACTTACCCTATAATCTAATAATATAGAAATTGGCACATGGAAGTGGGGTTGCTATCACAACAATAACTTAAAAGATGGGGTTTTGACTTACTGGTAAGGCAGCCTGTGACAAAGAAACAGATTTTGTAGGCTGGGTATTTGGTGGCATGTCAGAATTTTCGGAAAAACTCTTGCCTGTGAAAACTTGGAAGACAGACTTATGGCGATATTAGCTCTGGGGAAATGTTTGGGAAAAGCCACGTTGGTCCGTACTGCCCATAGATCTGCCAAGTCAGCTCCCTGCCCCAGGCCCTGTGCCTGCCTCAGGGAGTCCCATTCTTAATGTGCTTTCCTTCAGTGGCTAAACTGGCCAGGCCAGAAATGCCATACAGTAGGAAATCTCAGTCTTGAACCAGCTCCCACAGAGGTCTAGGTGACCAGAAACACCTTCTTCAGAATTTTCTAAATCCTTCTCTGATGCCCAGGATTGGCCACGGCCAGCAGCACCATCTAAGCAGAGCCCCTGAGCCCAGACTGGACTTGGGTGGGCCCTGGGAACCATTTGTCCCATTCAAGGAGCTCTCCAACTCTTTACACCCACCACTCACCCCCCAGGCTATAGTTATGGTTTGTCCTTTTCTTAATTGAACTGTCCTTGTCTGGTCAATAAATGGTGCTGGGATGACTAACTATGCATAGGAGAAAAAATGAAATTACCTTATACCATATACAAATATAATTCCAGATAAAGTAAAGACCTTGATGTGAAAAGAAAATTTTTTAAATATATATATAGGAGAATATCTATATGACTTTGGAGGTAGGAAATAACTTCTTAAACAAGTCACAAAAAGCTATAAAGTAAAATATTAATACATTGACTACATTAAAATTAAAATTTCTGTGCAGGGCCAGCCCAGTGGCACAGAGGTTAAGTTCACATGCTCCACTTCAGTGGCCCAGGGTTCACCAGTTCAGATCCCAGGTGTGGACTTACACACCACTTATCAAGCCATACTGTGGCAGGCGTCCCACATATAAAGTAGAGGAAGGTGGGCACGGATGTTAGCTGAGGGCCCATCTTCCTCAGCAAAATAAATAAATAAATAAAATGTTCTTTTAAAAAAAAGAAATGATCTAAAAAATAAAATTTCTGTACAAAAGAAGACAAAGGGAAGACAAGTCACAACTGGGAGAAGATTGTTTGCCTCAGATGTAACTGATATGCGATTGCTCAAGAATATGTAAAGAATTTCTATAATCAGTAAGTAAAATAAAAATGGACAAAGACTGTAGCCAAATGAAAGAAAGAAAAACTTAGTGTCCCATAAACATTTGAAAAGATGCTCAGACTCACAAGTAATTAAGGAAATATAAATTAAGACAAAAATGGGGTATCATTTCACACTCCATGTTAAAAATTAAAACATGTGACAATACTAAGTATTCCTGGGAACGTAGAGCAACAGGAACTCTCAGTCGATGCTGGTGAAAATGTAATGTTACAGCCACTTTGAGAGCTTGGCAATAGCCGACAGAGTTGGAGATGGGCATTCCTAAGACCCAGCTTGAAACTCTCTGTGTGTATGCATGGGGAAACCTAAGCAAGAATGTTCATTGCAGCATTGTTCAAATTACAAAAAAGTAGAAACTAAACGTTCATCAATAGGAGAATGGAAAAATTGTGTTGAGTTCATACAATGGAGAAATATATAGCAGTTTAAGTGAAGGAACTAGACCTACCCTTCAAAGTGGATGTCTTAAAAATAAACCGTATGCATTCATATTTTATTTATGGGCATATAAATGTAGGGAAAGTATAAAACATGCAGGGGGAGGATAAATACCAATTTCAAATAATACACATCTGGAGAGAAGAATGAAAAAGGGGAATGGGATCAGGGTGCAGAACATGGGGGCTTCAGCTGCATCTATCATGTATTTCTTTAAAAAACATCAAGGTCAAATATGGAAAAAGATTAGGATTTATATTTGTCTCAAAACTTTGCTAAGCGTTTAAAATATTTTCTAATTTTAAAAGATTGAGGGATTATTTTGGCCCGCACTTTCCTCATTGATAATATGAGGATAATAATTCTCACAGCACAGGTGTGTGATTAAGAGCATGGACTCTGAAACCAGAAGGCTCTGCCACGTCTGAGCAGGTGACAATGGGACAGTTACTTCACTTCTCTGTGCCTCATTGGAAAAAATGGGAGTAATAGTCTCCACCCTCTACTATTGTTAAGAAGATTAAGTATATTAATATTGTAAAGCTCTTAAACAAAGTAAATGGTTGTGTTTATTAAATAAGCTAAAATATATTATAGTTTGAGGTTTAAAAGTAATAAAGTTTACAAAGGACCAGGAAGAGTACCTGGTATGCAGTATATGCTTGAACAGAGTGTTAGGAATGATAATTATAGCGTCAAATAGTTTCCAGGTATCAAAAAAGGGCCTATGGTCTGATTAAAAGAAATAATAGCAGAATTGGAAGAAGGCAGCACAGTTTCAATAATATTCAATGTATTTCTAGAAGACACTACTGATGCGTGGCAAAGCCCAATTTACACGAGGTTTAACCCTTTTCTTATCCCAAATTTGCAACTCAGGGTAAGTGAGACAGTGATGGTAGAAATACAGGCTGCAATTTACGATGGAAGTTTGAGCAAGTAACAAATGATTCTGGCTCTTTTTATTTTATCATTTGTAAATTTCAGCAGCTGGACCTAGGTACCTCAAGGTCACAAACAAGAAAATATTTCCTAACAAACAAGGAAAATTTGAATGTTTTGAGGACCGCATTTATTTTCATCCACCTTACATACTGACGTTATACATAATATTTCATTTTAATAAAAGATTACTGCTGCTACCAACCTTAAAAAATACATTGAAAAATCGTTTGTTGAATTGGATGATGGTCTTCGGCTTTAGCCATTTCCTCGGACTCTTCATCTATGTTTTGTCCAGTGAGCATTTGCAGATCTTGTTTCCATGTGGCATCCCCACAGCTCCAGCCACCTGGCGAGGACATCTTCCGGCTCCAGCCCGCCCAGCTCTCTCCTGCTCTGCCCTCCCCGGGGCGCCTGCTGTCCATTCTGCTGCTTAGCTCGTTCTGGACTAACTCGGGACGATTTCCTTTTGTTTCCGAAAGTATGAGTTCCTTGGGTGTAAAAACGGGAGCTCACAACCCTTTTATATTCCTCTGGGCCAAGTCACTTCTTGAATTAAATTTTACCTCCAGAGGAGACAAACTTAAGACAGCTTTACGGAAAGCAGCATTCGGGGACGGTGCCATGTTCTCTGAGAGATGGGAGGCCCCAGCCGGCTGACCCGGAGATGCCGCTCCCCTCTCGGGGTCTCGCACCCCACCGTCCCCGGGGAGGCGCTCCCTCGGGCCGCCGCAGCCCGGCGCCTGCAGCTGGGGCCCCGGCGCGCCGCGGACAAAGGCGCCTGTGTCCCGCCGGCCGCCGAGAGGCCTCTGCCGAGGCCGGGGCGGCGCGAGCCCGCGGGAGACCCCCCGGGGGGCCAACAGCGCCGGCGGGGCAGGCCGCTCCAGGCCCCGGCGCCGCGAGCTGGGGGCCCTCAGGCCCGAGCCTCCCCGGAGCCCAGCGCGGTCCCCTGCCGGAGCCTCCCCTTGGGGGAACCAGGTAGAAAGGCCCACCGGCATTTCTGGGCGCGCTCCAGCAAAGTTCAGGCACAGCCCTCCGACGTGGGGCCTCTTGGGTTCTCAAGGGTCGAAACGTAAAATTCCTTCTCTTTTAATGATCCAGCGGCTTCCTCCACCTCTCTGTGTCCTAGGGAGTGCCCAAACAGCTTCCCTCCTCTGCTTTACCCCAGGGGAAAACGGTGGGATTGGCGGGGGGGGGGGGGGGGGGGGGGGGGGAAGGAGAGGAATCGTGCCACTTACTGAACTTTGGCTACAAGCCAGGTACTCTTCTAGGTACTTAGATACTTTGTTTTAGTTAATCTTCAAAAGGATTTGTGAAGCAAACATTCTTTTCCTATTCTTTCTATTCTCAGAAAACTGAGGTTAGGGTTTTCCCCCCTGTTCATCATCTACCAAATCCTCCAGTTGAAAATTTTACTAGATTCTTCCTTTCCCCTGACTCCCACATCCATTGAATGAATATTTACTGAATGCCTACTGTGTGCTAAGGTGCTGGGGATACCATAATGAACAAAGCAGACAAGAGGGCTGTAGTCACATAACTTACATGGGGGCCAGGGGAGGGGGGAGGAATAATTGCAACTAATTATTATAATTACAAAAGGGGAATGAAAGCCCTGAGGGCAAATTCCTTAGGCGGTGGGAGAGAGAGCTTTATAACCTGGTCTGGGTTGGGAGAGCTCAGGAAGCTTCCAGAGCTGTTGCAGTAGTCTGGGGAACAGGGGACCACTGAGGATGCTGACGGCAGGAAGGATCCATGCAAAAGAGACTAGGAGAGTGGAATCGGCGGGACACAGAGACCTGTTAATGGTGGATGGGGACGGAAAAGTGCACCCAGCCTCTCTGCCACCTCTCCCCTCCCACCCTGCAACATTGGAGAGATGGAGGAACTAGGTAAATCCCTGGGTTCTGATCCTGATTGTGCCCCTCCTTGCTTGATGATATCATGGACAAATCACTCTTCCTTGTTGTAGTTGTCGTTTGCATGTGTCTCTGTGTGCAGTTTGAGTGTGTCTTGTATGTGTCTTGGATGTAAGGCCTTGAGAGACCTGTATTCCTTCCTTAGACTGCAGGCATGCAATGCCCTATAATAGTGTTCCTTAAACTCTGCTTAGCCTAGTGGTTAAGTTCCAGTGCTCTGCCTCTGCAGCCTGGGGTTCACGGGTTCAGATCCCCGGTGCAGACCTGTACACCGTTCATTAAGCCATGCTGTGGTGGTGTTGTACACATGAAATAGAGGAAAATTGGCACAGATGTTAGCTCAGGGCCAATCTTCCTCACCAAAACAAAGTAAGAGGGATATGTAGGAAACTACATTACGCAGTAAAATAGTGTAGTAGTGGCATGGCTACATGGAAATGGGATAAAGAATCTATAAATAAACCCAAACACATATGCGAATATAGCAGATGACAAAAGAAGTAATATATAGAAATACATAGAGATAGATTATTCAAGAAATGTTCAGAAAATATAGGTTGTTCAATATGTGATCTCAGGACAATGGGTAGCCATCTGGAAAAAGATTTGGATCCATATCTCACTTCTTATTCCAAATTACATTTTAGATAACTCAAAATGAAACACTGAAAAATAAACTTTAGAAGCACTAGAAGAAAATATGGGTTTTTAAAAATAATCTTGGGGGGCCAGCCCAGTGGCACAGTGGTTAGATTCACATGTTCCACTTCGGTGGCCTGGGGTTTGCTGGTCTGGATCCTAGTGTGGATATGGCACCGATGGCAAGCCATGCTGTGGTAGGCATCCCACATAGAAAGTAAAGGGAGATGGGCACGGATGTTAGCTCAGGGCCAGTCTTCCTCAGCAAAAAGAGGAGGATTGACAGCAGATGTTAGCTCAGGGCTAACCTTCCTCAAAAATAAATAAATAAATAAAATAATCTTGAAACAGGGAAGTCCTTTCCAAGTATGATACAAAACCCACAAGCCACACATATACACATGTACACACTGACACATTCAAACGACAACCACAACAAAAAACACCACATACAACACATATCACAGACAAAGGAATAACTTCCTTAATATAAAATGAACACTTGAAAATTAGTAACAAGAGGGCAGACCCGGTGATGCAGCAGTTAAGTTCGCACATTCTGCTTCTCGGAGGCCCAGGGTTCGCCGGTTTGGATCCCGGGTGAGGACATGGCACCACGTGGCAAGCCATGCTGTGGTAGGCATCCCACATATAAAGTAGAGGAAGATGGGCACGGATGTTAGCTCAGGGCCAGGCTTCCTCAGCAAAAAGAGGAGGACTGGCAGTAGTTAGCTCAGGGCTAATCTTCCTCAAAAAAAAAAAAAATTAGTAACAAGAGACCAACAACTTAGTAGAAAAAAAGTATATGACAATGAGTTCACAGTAAAGAAAATCAAAATGGCTCTCTTATACATATGAACAGATACTCACAATAAGAGAAACGCAAACTGCAATTACAATGAAAAACTTTTCTCACTTATCAGATAGGCAAAACTCACCCATGGAAGGGAACTTGGCAATATCAACCAAAATTTAAAATGCACCTTCCAGGGCTGGCCCCATGGCCAAGTGGGTTGGGTTTGCATGCTCTGCTTCGGCCCAGGGTTTCGCTAGTTTGGATCCTGGGCACGGACATGGCACCGCTCGTCAAGCCATGCAGAGGTGGCATCCTATATGCCACAGCTAGAAGGACCCACAACTAAAAAAATATATACTTGGGGCCAGCCCGGTGGTGCAGTGGTTAAGTTCACACATTCCACTTCTCAGCAGCCTGGGGTTCACTGGTTCGGATCCTGGGTGCGGACATGGCACTACTTGGCAAAAGCGATGCTGTGGTAGGCGTCCCATGTATACAGTAGAGGAAGATGGGTGTGGATGTTAGGTCAGGGCCAGACTTCCTCAGCAAAAAAAAAAGAGGAGAATTGGCAGTAGTTAGCTCAAGGCTAATCTTCCTCAAAAAAAAAAAAATACAGCTATATACCAGGAGGCTTTGGGAGAAAAAGGAAAAATAAAATCTTTAAAATGCACCTTTCTGTGAGGGGGCCAGCCCCGAGGCCAAGTGGTTAAAGTTCCACATGCTCTGCTTTGAAAGCCCGGGTTCACGGGTTCGGATCTCAGTCATGGACCTACTGCACTCATCAGCCATGCTGTGGAGGCACCCCACATACAAAATAGAAGGATATTGGCACAGACGTTAGCTCAGGGCTAATCTTCCTAAAGCAAAAAATGAGGAAGATTGGCAAGGGATGTTAGCTCAGGGCAAATCTTCCTCACCAAAAAAAAGAAAAAGAAATGCACGTTCCTTTGACTCAGTAATTTCTCTTTTAGGAATTTTCCTACAGATAATACTCCTATAAGTATGAAATAATATGCCTAAAAAGTTCATTGCAGCACTGTTTGTAATAGCAACGTCTTGGAAGCAAACTAAATGTCCATCAATAGGGAACTTAAATAAATTATGATACATGATACAAAGGAGTGGAGATGCATACATAAGACTAGGGAAACATCTTCATAATGTAGAGGCTCTATGGTGTATACTAGATTGGGTTACATCTCTAAAGTGGAAACAATATTTGTACTGACTGCACAGGGTTGTTGTGAAGATTAAATGAATTAAAATACCAAAAGCATTTGGAACGATATCCGAAGTATATACCATTAGCTATTTACTTACACATGTTAATAAAAAGAGCAAAGGGCAGAACAGAATGTACAATAACCTACCATTTGTGTAAAAGAAAAATAAGTATATGGGTAAAATATTCCTTGAAAATTTCACAAGAAATCAGTAACAGCAGTTGCCTCTCAAGAGAGGAACTGAGGGGCAAGGGGCAAGGCAACCTATTTTCACTGTCTACCTTTCTATACCTTTTTAATTTCTTACCATGGGTATTTGACGTCTATTTGAAAAGATAAATTAATTTTTTTAAAGTAGAAATATATCAATCAGAAACACATAGAGAAAAAGTAATTAAATTTTATAAGATATAGAAATTAAATTATGTTCCAATCTTTTCCATTAGTGTTATTTTGTTAAAATGATTATATATTGCACTCACAGAATGATTTTTCAAACACTTACTGCATACTTTCAAACTACTGATGGAACATAGTGCTTATACCTCAAAGCGTGGTCCTCAGACCAGCAGTGTGGGCATCGCCTAGGAACTTGTTAGAAACGCAGAATCTCAGGGCCCACCCCAGACCTGCAGAATCAGTGTTAAATTTCAACAGAGTAAATTTAAAGATCTAATTGGCTTTATTCAGCAGTTCATGAATTGCGCAGCATCTTATCCAGTAAATAGATAGGGCCTCCAAGGAATTGTACAGAATAGAAGGTTTTTTTAGGCAGAAAGAAGGTAAGACAAAGAAGTTCAAAGAGTGGATAATTTCCGGCAAGGTCACCTTCCTTAGGGGAAGGCAGGGGTCTTATCAGGCAGATGACCTCACTAGTGTTGATCAGGAAGTTCCAGACTGATAGGTTTAAAATTCCACTCCTGGGAGAGGCTGAAACTACAGTTAGGTCAAGGATTAAGCCTTGGTGGGTGTAGCATAAGTGACTCCCTTTTGGGCTTGTTGTTTCTTTTTAACAAGAGTCTACATTTTAACAAGATTCTCCGGTGATTGTCTGGGAGATCTCATTTAAGGTATGAGAAGCATTGAGCTAGAGGACATAATACAAAACAAAGAAAGACAAACCCAAACCAAAACACTCTTGTCTCTTCCCTTTGACCCCCACCTCTCCAAATTGCTATGGTTAGATGATTCTGGAAAACATATTGCTGAGTGAAAGAAGGCAAACACAAATAATCCAACCTATATGATTCTATTTACATGAACTTCAAAAAGAGCCACAGTAATCCATGGTGTTAGACTGTCAGGATAGAGGTTGGCTTTGGGGAGGAGGGGGAGGTAGAGATGAAGGCAGAGCCCAAGGGTTGCTCCTGGAGTGCTGGTAATGTTCTGTTTCTTGACCTGGCTGCTGGTTATTAGGATCTTTGGGAAAATTCTTAAGGACTGTACACTTCTGATTGGTGTACTTTCTTGTATGTGTCTTATACTTCAATGAAAAGGTTTTAAAAATTCCACTATTATCACCTACCTGAAACTCCTTGACCACGGGGGGGCCAAGGTGCTTGGGGAAAAGAGACTGAGCTGATAAAATTATCTGCAGATTTAATTACTGATAGGTAACTGCCACAAATAGATTACTTTGTCACACACACTCATGTCAGAACTCCCGTGCATTTTTTTTTCTAAGATTCTATTTTTCCTTTTTCTCCCCAAAGCCCCCCGGTACATAGCTGTATATATTTTCGTAGTTGTGCGTCCTTCTAGTTGTGGCATGCAGGATGCCACCTCAGCATGGCTTGATGAGCGGTGCCATGTCTACGCCCAGGATCCAAACCGCAAAACCCTGGGCCACCAAAGCAGAGCATGCAAACTTAACCACTCGGCCACAGGACTGGCCCCAGAACTCCTGTGCATTTTAAGAGGTGTCTACTGGGGCCTGCCCAGTGGTGCAGCGGTTAAGTGCACACGTTCCGAGTCGGCGGCCTGGGGTTTGCCCGTTCGGATCCCGGGTGCGGACGTGGCACCGCTTGGCAAGCCATGCTGTGGTAGGCATCCCACATATAAAGTAGAGTAAGATGGGCACAGATGTTAGCTCAGGGCCAGTCTTCCTCAGCAAAAAGAGGAGGATTGGCGGCAGATGTTAGCTCAGGGCTAATCTGCCTCAAAAAAAAAAAAAAAAAGAGGTGCCTACTGTTGACCTGCATTCATCCAAACAATGACATGATCACAACAGAGCTTCAGCGTGCTCTCTGGAGTGATGGGAGAGGTTGCACAGGCTCTGCTCTCTGACTTCACGGGTTTCAAGCCTGGATCAGCCATTCATTAGCTACATAACCTTGGACAAGTTATTTACTTCTGCATTCTGTCCTATCAGAGAATCATCATTACATTCCCAACCGACAGGAATGCTCTCTGTATTAAATGAGATAATACAGTACATAGGAAGTGCTAGGCACAGTGTCTGGCACATAATAGGAGCCCATTAATGGTAGACAATTATTTGAGCATAAAGGTCTCCATCAGTAATCCCTGGACACTGTCTCGCAGATAATCGCTACCTGCTATTAAACCTCATCACAGCAGGAAACATTCTTTTTTTTCTCCCCAAAGCCCCAGCATATAGTTGTGAATCCTAGTTGTAGGTCATTCTAGTTCTTCTATGTGAGATGTCACCACAGCATGGCCTGATGAGCCGTGTGTAGGTCCACGCTCAGGATCCGGGCCAGCCCCCAGCAAGCAACGTTCTCAAAGCCACTTCCCTGGGAGTAAACTCAGGTCTCACGATCCACCTGGGAACCAGACTCTGCAGTGCCAGCAACAGGTTTTTCAGGATATTTGCTTTCAGAAGCACTGCCCCATTCCATTGCCTCAGCCAGCAGCGCAATACCTGTGTCCCTCCCAGTCTTCCCATGGCCCTGGACACAGAGGGAGCTGTTTCTCATACCTCCTACTGCATGGTCGCATGAGCTTCCTCTAAAAGCTTCTAGATGAAAATTTTCAGGTGGAAATACTTGGAAGCAGACTTCATGCTCTTGCTTCTAATCCTCGAGAGGCTCATGGTTCTTTGCCCACTTCTTCCCAGAGGTTCCCCTGGCTCCAGGAAACAGTGTAAAGGTGAAAACAGTCTCCACACCCAATGTCAGAAGGAAAGTCTGACAGAGGGGTAGGAGACAGTCAAAGCAGTCTCTTTGTCCTTCTTCCAAGATAAAGAACTTTTTCAACACATTGGCATTTTCAAAAGGTCAATGGTGGTTATCTCTAGCTAGTGGGATTATAGGTATTTGGCATTTTTTTAATGATTTTCTCTATTTCCCTATTTGTCTACAATGACTATGATAAGATTCTTTGGGGTCTTCTCTAATTACAAAAGCATTTTGTGCTCAATGCACAAACCTTGGAAAGCACAAAGGAAAAGGCCCCTTAATCACATCATGTAAAGATAACAGCTGTTAACATTTTGGCATATGTCTTTCCAGACTTTTCTCTATGCAGAGATGCTTCATTTTTGTGATCTGGAAAAAAACGAAACAGTTAAGAGACAGAGCCTTCGGTCTTTAGTCTTCAATTTTATTTCTGTTTTTAAACAGCATCTAACGGCTTGGGAATGTCCCTAACAGCAAGGGCCCGCCCCATGCACTCCCAGAGGCGCCCCCAGCCAGGGCTGGGGTTCAGGCTCCAGGAACTCCTCCTCGCCCACACCAGCCATCAGGCCTATTTTCTCTCCGTCTCCAGAGACTTGGGACAGAAGAGGGTCTCCAGTTAGAGGGGAATTGGGACTAAGGGATGCTGCGTGGAAGGATTGGACTCAGACACAGCTGCCTTTGTTAGTCTCAGGCTAGTTTGGGATTTGGTAGCATGCTCAGACAGACTGTGGGAGGGCATCAAGAGGGGCTCCTGGACTCCTCTCTGGCCTCAGTTGTTCCTGGGCAAGCCCTCCAGCAGCCCTTCCTCTTGCCAGGCTCAGCGCATCGCCTCCAGAAGCTGGCAGATGGTAGCCTGTGGTAACTCAGCATGCCTTGCTGCGACCCGGTCAGCTGCACTTTACTGCCGGCCTAGGCAGGGAGGGTTATCAGGAAGGTAATGACGACTCGGACCTGAGTGTGTCCCCCTGCCTCCGACCACAGGGCTTGGGAGCTCCCCAGACCAACCCCTTACCAACTCTCATCTAAAGGGGAATAGAAGGGAATCTCTTTGTGAGGAGGGGCAAACTGGGCATTTACACCCCAAGCATGGGCACAGCTGGGCCCCCAGTGCATGCACTAAAGCAGCAGGGGCAGCTCAGCCGGGGGAGTAGGGGCCCACAGGGCTGCATCTACCCTTCCCCAACTCACACACCCATGGTAACCATGGAAACATAACCACCCGCTCCTGCCAGCTGCCTGGGTTTAGACAACCAGGGCTGGCCCACCTCCACCCAGCCAAGGCCTGAACTGATGCCAGGCTGGCCACAGAGTGGCTGCAGGAAGAACTGAGATTGGGCGATTCGGTCAGTCCAGGATTCCAGCACAGCTTGGGAGGACTACCACAGGAGCCTCCACGCCTTGCTGCCTGGGCTGGGGTCAGACGGGGCGTAGTCAGCCAGCACGGCGGCCAGCAGAGCCAGCCGCGTGGCCCCGGATGCCCTCTGCCTGTGGGTTAACAGCTACTGTGGGGCAGTAGCCCTTGCTGCAGCAGCAGCAGCCTCTGGGCCTCATTGAGGGGGCTTTCTGGCTGCTGCTCCTCCTGCCCCGGCTGCTCAGCTAGCCCCCCAGGGCTGAGGATGTACCGACAGTCACTGGGGATGCCCCCAACTGCCCCTATGCCACTGCCATCCCCAGCCCCGCTGCTGGCCTGGTCCCCGCCAGGCAGGTCCAGGCCGCCTCCCTCAGCAGGCTCCTCGGCTCTCTCAAGGTTGATGTACAAGGGGTCCTGGCTGATGGACAGCACAGACAGGTGGCCCAGGATGTTCTCCAGCTCCATTCGCAGGCATGTGAAGCTCGGGCGCTGCTTGGGGTCGGCACTCCAGCACTGGTACATGAGCTCATACCTGGGGCAGAGAGAAGAGTAAGGGGAGGCAGCGAAGAGCCAGAAGAACAAGGAAGGATGTTCCTTCCCTCAAAAGCAGAGGCCCTTTAATCATATGGAACCAGGATTTAAAAAATAAGTGATCCCTATTTTACCAATGTGGAAACTGAAGCACAGAGAGGTTAAGAACCTTGACTAAGGTCACACAAGTAGAATGTGAAGGAGCTGTGATTTGAAGCCAGGTGAGTTGGCTCCAGAGTCTCTCCAATGCTGTCTTGGGAGGGGGTACTGGGAGTGTTTTTGTTCTGCAGAACTCAGGCTGGAGTCTGGGTTATTTTAATGGGGTGGATTTGAGCACCAACCCTTTGTCCTAAATGCTCACTCACTCAGGCAAGTCTTAAATCCTTATTGTTCCTGGACACCTTTGAGAACCTGAGAAAAGCTTCCAGCCCTCTTCCGCTGACAGGAACACTTTATATACAATTTCAGGAGCCTTACAGATTCCCTGACATCTTATCCCTGTTCCCAGGGAATGCCTCAGGCTGAGGGAAAAAAAAAACAACAAACTAATGGGAAGGGGCTGAGACCAGATCTAGTCAGAGCAAATGCCTGTGCCCATGATAAAAAGCCCAGCACACTGCCCCGACACCAGCCCTCCTGACAGGGGCCCCCACTGATGGGGAAATTATGCCAGACACCGAGGAGGCCATGGGAATGGTCTGGGGCCACGGGTATGGGGCCGGGCTGGGATACATTGTCAAGGCTGTGCTAGGAGCCAACTGGCGCCTGTCCACTAGGCTGGCTGGTGGGAAGCCAGCATCTGCCCACTCTTTATTGACAACTCCAGCTTGGGAGGAGGTTACGCCAGGGCCTGGCCCCCATTGCCCAGCAAAACCTCTGCAGCTCCAAAGGCCCAGGCAGGCTGCAACCCTAGAGAGACCTGAGCTTCCTGCCCTGCTGTGCCCTGTGCTCTGCTGAATGAATAGGAAGAGTAGGGCCTGGTTCGTGCATTCCGATTTTCCCCCTACCCACAGTCCAGGCTCAAGTACTTCAAAGCCAATGCCCTAGGGAAAGAGCACCCCACCAATTAGGCTAAGCCTTCCTCTGCCTGTCCATGTTCTCGGACCTCTGGAGGTGCAACCCCACAGCAAGAAACGGGGAGCGGATTCCTTCCCTGGGTCACCATGGACTCCCTCCCCCGGGACCCAGGGGAACTCTGCCTTGCATGGGGTGGGAGAAGAACACCAGGGCAGACGAATCACAGTTGACGTCATGGTTAAGATCACAGAGATCTAGGTTCAAATTCCAACTCATCCACATAATAGCTGTGTGACCTTGGTCACATTACTTAACCTCTTTAATCCTAGTTCCTCATCCACAAAATGGGGATAATAATAGTCTTTTCCTCCTCGGGTTAGAGGAGGATTATGTGAAAGAATGCCTGTGAAGTGCCCAGCTAGCTAGTGAGACTGTCTTGAGTCGCACAGGGTCTATGACTCTCCCCTGTGCAGTGGTGTGTCACACCCTGCCCCACTTCTGAGGGCTCCGGGCATTCAGGGAGGAAAGAAGGCAGCTCCCTTCTCCCCGGGATCTGTTTGTTATCTTAGGTCCCCCCACTCTCTCAAGAGGAGGCCAAGACAAGAAAAGAACCCAACCTCCCGCCCCCAGCGCCCCCTCCTTGTCAAGCAAAGAATGTGATGGAGCAGCAGTTTTTTCTTGTCCCTGTGCAGCCCTCTCTGAGGGGGAGGGAGAGCTCAGCCGCGGTTTTCTCAGACTAGCTGGGGAGAGGAGTGGGGGCGGGGAGAAGGCGACAGGGAAACCTGCACTCCTGCTCAACCCTGTACCTTCTGCCCTCGGGGTTCCTGGTTCTCCCCGGGGAACTAGAGAAAACAGAATGATAGGAAAAGGCTGGAGCAAGAAATATGGGATGGGAAAGGGGGAGAGAAAGAAAACAAGGAGGCAACAGATGAAGAGGGAGTTTGGAGTGGAGGTTAGTCTTCCCTGTCTTCCCTCTAATGACAAGGACATATCCACCAAAAAAATTAAAAAGGTCTAATCAAGGTTCTGAGCTCCCACTGGGCCAGGAGCTGTGGTGGCAGCCATCAACTGAAACCCCAAAGTCCTGTTTCCTCCCAGAATCCCCTTCCCGGGGCACTCACACGTCCTCCAAACAGTCCGGAGGCTGTTTCAGGCGGTTCCCGCCGATGAGGTAGTTGTAAATCTCAGCGTTCTCGATGCCAGCATATGGCGTCTGCCCACGAGTCATGATCTCCCACATGGTCACCCCAAAGGCCCACTGGGACAGAATCAAGGTTGGAGAGGAGGTGTCACTAGGCTTTGGTGACACCTGAGCCAGGCAGAGCCCTGAGGCAAGCACAGCTGGGGGCTCAGGGCCCTCATAACTGGGCAGCCAAAGTCCAGAGGGCAGACCTGGCTAGGCCCTTGAGGATTCTAGAGGTCCACCCACACAGCAGTCCATACCACTGTGTCACCACCAAGCCTCACTGTGGCACCCACTCACCACGTCACTGTGCACAGTATACAGGTTGTCAGCCAGGCTCTCCAGGGCCAACCACTTGACAGGCAATTTGGAGGCACAGCCCTGACGATAGTAGTCCCCGCTGTAGATTTTCCGGGACAGTCCAAAGTCAGCCACGCACACTGTCATGTCTTCTGCCAGCCTACGAGGGGTATGGGAGGATGGAGTCAGCCTTCCGCCGTGCTGGCAGCCTGACTAAAGCCAGGGCATCTATGCTCCCAAGCTGTCCCCATGCAGAGCAGATACTGTCCCAGGCGGGGGCTGACCATTAGCTAGCTCCTCCTGGCACTAGCTGCTCCCTCTTACCCCGAGCCCTCCGGAATTCACATACATGCAATTCCGAGCGGCCAGATCTCGGTGGATAAAGTTCCGGGAGCTCAGGTACTCCATGCCACAGGCAATGTCCACCATGAACCGGATCAGGGTCTGCAGGGGCAGGTTCTGGTGGGCAGACAGGGCAAGCTCAGGCTGGATCTGCCCACCCAGCTGGAGCAGGATGAATGGGGAGAGAGCCTAAAGACTGTCCTCGGAATCACTGAAAGAAAAGGAATGGAGGGGCTTCCCAAGGCAAGGAAGCTCTGGCAAATCTGAGAGGGCCCGAGAGTGAAGACTCCCCCATTCTGGGACTTCACGGGTCTCTTCCGCCAGAAAAGACACTTGCTCAGCCTAAAATTCCCAGCAGGGAGAAGGAAACCTGCTGGCTCAGAGCCCCGCCTTCTCCCAATCAGCTCAACTGGCCCTACCTACCAAGGCAACCTCTCTCCCAGGGTCTTTGACCCTTTCCAACTGCTGGTCCCTCAACCACAGGCACTCACAAAGGGGTTCTCCCCCATCCGGGAGGCGAGCAGGAAGGCGTGCAGGTCCCCGTGCTTCAGGAAGGGCAGGATGACCATGGGGATAGGGAGACGGCCTTTGGCCCTGCTCCGGAGGCTCACCCCTGGGGACAAGGGAGAGTTGGGAGTGGGCTCATAAAAGTCAAGGGACGGCTCAGGCGTCTGCATGAGCCCCCGGCTGCTGGGTCCTACCTCTAGCCCTGGCTCTGTTGCCTCTTTCCCCACAAGTTCCACACTGGCCTGGTGACTACCCAGGAGGGACTCTGGCTGCCCCCAGATCTCTGGAGCATCTTCTCTGTCCCCTCCTCCTCCATTCACATGAGCAGTCTTCATGTGCAGACAGTTGGTACAGGGCCTGCAAACTAAACTCCTTACCTGGAGTCTGATCAGAATCCAGCCAGGACCCTCCTTGCTATTTTGCCATCTTACTCACCAGTAAGTCCAAACCTCTGTCCCACAGGCTGCTCTCCCACCTTGAGGGAGCACAGTTTTAGCCCTGTTTCATATCTGCCTCCCCCAAGAAGGGGCTCACCAACAAGCTTGGCCACGTGTGGGTGGTCAAACTCCTTCATGCAAGCCGCTTCCCTGAGGAACTCTTCAATGTCGCTTGAGGCAATGATGTCAGCTGGGAGAAAAGGATGGGAGGGAAGGAATGAGGGAGATGTGCCCCCAGTTCTGACCCAAGACTCCCAGGCCTTGTCCTTCAGATGTCCTGGGCTTCCCAGGGGGCCCAGGAAACAGTCTGGCTGTGAGCAGGAGAAACTCTCATGGGGTAGTGCTACCCCACGATTTCTCCACTTGCTAATGCCTTCCCTTTGGTTTGGACAGCCCAGCAGCTCAATCGACCACAGCTCTGATCACCCTGAGTGAGCCCAGGGATCAGTCACTGCTGACGGCAGAGAGCAACGGCTGGGGCACGAACGAATATGGGTTTACACCTGTGAATTATTCACATGGTACAGACAACATCCCAGTTAGTGCTGACTAATTCTTCTTGGAAAGTCTAGGGGCCCAGCAGAGCCTGCTTCAGGATCAGTCACCCCTTTCACCCTGCCCAGCAATGCCCTCACTCCATGTCTACTATTCTGCACTCACCTTTCAGCATCTTTACAGCCACTTTTACAAAGGAGCCATCCTCCTGCTTCAACTGGGCCTCCCGCACTGAACCAAACTCTCCTAAGAACCAATCCAAATGATGGTAAGTCCCCTCATCCTCCTGTCTCCTACCCTCTTCCCTCCCAAATGACCTTCCATAGGGACATCATCACACTCTGGGGCCATTGCAGAAGGCTCCCTCATCTGTAGCCAAAGCAAAGTATGCTGTGAGTCACTTCTCAGCCGTCCTTGTTCCCAGCCACCATTCCCCCAAACATCCCCAACTCAGGAGTCTACAAGCATACCCTCTTTATAGAAGCTGACCCAAATCCACACCACACCCTCAAAGTGAGGGGAACAATCAAACACATCCAGACATGGCAAACTCCACCGATGCCAATCCCTGCACAGCCCCACATACCTTTGCCCAACATCCGGCCCAGAGTGAACTGCTGCTCTGGAATGAGCACATCCTCCAGTTTGTCCTTCAGTTCATCGCTGATGCCCAAGCTGTCCACTGTGGGGACGGGGGTATTGAGAAAGGTTCCTGATCCAAAACCCAGCCTGCGCCTTACACCCGACTCCACCCTCAGAGCAGAGATGAGCTCAGTTTAGCTCTCCCACTGCTAGGATGGCGCCCTCCATGAGGGTAGGTCTGTGTCTTTTCCACTACTGTGTGCTTGGGACTCCTCAAGGTTCAGACATATTGGTCAAATTAACGAGTTAGTAGAAGGAATGCAGATAGGGGCACAAGGTAGCCCAATTTTTCCTTCTATGATTCCCCATCACTCACATGTGGCTTCGATGCGCTCAGGCCTTTCCCGATTGAAGGACCGGGCTGCCCGGAAGTGAACGGCTGGCTCCCCCCGGGCCATGACACTGTCAAAGGCTTGCCTAAAAGGAAACCCAGGACTTGGGATCAGCTCCAAAGTCTTCAGTCACCAGCTGCCTCTTCCTCCGTGTCCCTACCCGCTTACCCAAACCGTGTCTCCTTCCGCCTCTTTCGAAGCAGGATGAGGGCCAAGGCAGCAGCTGTCACCAGGGCTGTCAGCACACCTAGGACCACAGGCACCCAGGATGTGCGGCTGTGGGGAGGGCCCTGCTGGCCTGTGGGAGACAGGGGCAGTGGCATGAGCTAGGAGGCATGACACCAAGGAGTCCCTTTAGAACCTTCTGATGACGGCCATTTGGCCTGGTCAAGAGGGTCCCCTCAGACACTAAGAGTCCCAAGTGGAAAGAGGCTCCAAAGGAAGACTCAAGAGTTCACACCCTGTCAGTGACGGGCCTGGTTGTTGGAACCTACAACTGACCAGGGATTTCTATGCTAGTTCTGGGGCAGTGAGGGGATGAAATATAGTTTAAATACCCCCTGGCATCAACTGCTCGACTGAGTCTTTGGCCTCTTAGGAGGAAAGGCGCTCCCAGCCTCCTCCTGCCAGCCTGGGTTGCCCTGGAAAGTCTCAATCCTGTCCCCTCCCCCTATAGGCCTCACCTGCATGGTCATGAGAAGAGACCACCAGTGGCTGACTCCAGGGCCCGCAGCCAACTGCATTGGAGATGCACACACGCACAGTCAGGTCCTTCTGGGGATCCCAGCCTGTCAAGTTGGCCCTGGTCCCCTCTACTGTCAGCTCACCCTGCAGCCAGGAAAAGCCCCCATTCCAGACTGAGTCTGAGCAAAAGACCTCCAGCTGGGGGCTGAAGGCAGAGAAAGGTCTAGCTAGGAACAGGGGAGGTTAGGGACTCTATGGGTTCTGTGGGTTCAGCAGCTGCAGGAACACAACCTGCTGGGAGTCATCACATTCCTGCTCCAGGCTGCAGAGGCCTCTCCTGGACACAAATAAGGCTCAGTCCCGGATGCAGGGGGGATGGGAGGGAACAGGGCTGGGATAAGAAGGCCTTATCTGTGCCCTCCCCCAGTCTGTGCAGGAATGTGCTTCCTGCTTTACATACAAAGAGGCCACTAGACACAATCCTAACAGGAGACATAATCCAATAAGGAGTACAGCCTGCAGGGCAAGGCGAGGAGGAGTGGACTCCCTGGTGGTGGGACATCCAGCCCACCAAGGCCCCCAGACCCCTCAAGGACAGCCATTCTAAAGCTCTAAAGGCCTTGGAGCCCTGAGGGCTGACTCTGGGACACCTGGAGAGTGGAGGCTTCTGGATGCCCCTTACCTGGGTTCCGTTGTCTTGAACCCAGGACAGTTTATAGGGTCCCAGGGGGCCTTCCCAAGGGCCCTCGGGGATCACTTCTTCCCACTGCAGGATGAGGCCTGAGTCTGTGCGGATGGCATGGAGGTTCTGGGGCGCACTGGCTGGGGCTGCACCCAAAGAGAAAAGGTTGCTAAGATCCCTGCCCTTCCCACCATCACTATCCCATGCAGGCCTTTGGAACCAACCCCCAAGAACTAAACAGCTCAGAGAGTAATGGGGACCAGGGTGGGGCGGGTGGTGGGGGAGAGCTTGCCTCCCAGTTCTGACTGCTCTCACCCACAGCTAGCTGTAGGGAGAAGGGGGAGCAATGGCAGGACCCACAGCACCGCAGTTAGGCAGTGTTGCTCTTCATCACCTTGGTTACTGCCTCAGCTGCATCCTTTGCCACTCCCCTCTCAGCCCTGCCAGCTTCCTTGCAATCCCTAGATAACTCCAAGCAAGTGTGGGCCGTGGGGTCTCTGCACTCATTCCTGAAGTGATTTTACCCCAAATATGGCTCCTTCCTTCTCATTCAGACCTCAGATCTCTTTACTGGGTATTCTTGGACTCCCTGGGGCACTCTTCATCACCTTTCCCACTTTGCTTGTCTGTCCCGCCCCCTAGAACTAGAGCTGCATGGGAGGGGCTTGGATTTACCTAGTTCATAGGTATGCAGCAGGTACTCAGTGTTTGCTGAATGCTGCATGATCGACCCTCTCAAGGAGCCCCTCTCCCCATCGCCTCCATTCAGAACGGGAGCCAGCAGGGCCCTGCCCAGCCACTCTGCTCTGTAGTTCCCTTACCTAGACCCTTTGTCCGAAAGGGCACCCAGTCAGCATATGGAGAAGGCCCCAAGGCGTTGGCACAGCGCACCCTGAGGCTATAGTTGGTGGCAGGTGCCAGGTCCCGGAGCAGGCAGGTAAAAGGTGGCACGGGGACCACAACAGCAAGGACCTCCCAGCCCCCTGGGGCCTGTGTCACCTACAGAAAAGCAGAAAACTAATGATGTAGACGAGGGAGATGGAAGATGGGATAGGTATGGGTATGCGGGGTGCAGGGCTGAGTTAATGCCTCCTCTAAGTCTATCAGCAAGCACTTGCAGCCCACTCCCTCTCACTAGCCCCCGCTCCAATAACACACCAGGTTCCACACCTCCATGCCTTTGCAAATGCTGTTCCCTTTGCTTGGAATGACTTGCTCTTCCCAGCAAAGTCCAGCTTATCCTTTAAGACTCAGTGCAAATACCACTTTCTCTGTGAAAGCCTTTCTCAACTACCCTAGAAAACTCATGCCCCTCTGTGCTTAGTACATAACTCGGTAAGAGAAGTTACTACTTGTTGGAACTGTCTGCATGCCAGCGCAAAGTCTCAGAGCTTCTCACCGGCTGAACCAGGCCTTCACCTTAGATTTTGGGGGCCCAGAACAAGAGTACAAATGGAGATCCACGTACCGTATAGCTAAATATGTAAACATTATAAATCAGCTAACGAACTATTGAATAAAATATTTCCTATTTAATATGTTGACAAATAAAGCTTCAAAACAACCTGGAAGGTCAGTTTTGCATTTATAATCCTCCAAATCCTTGGATTCCCAAGCCAGGATGTGGTGGCATAGAAGAGCTAGCCTCCAGCCAAGAGTCTGCACTATGAGGGGCATCAAGTGCATGGGAGTGGACTATGCTATCTGCATATGCATCCCCTCACAAGTGGCTGCCCTTTGGACTTACAGGTACATATACCATACCCTCCCAAGGATGGACCAGCGAAGAGGCCCACACAGGCCCCAGAAGCAGACTTGAGGCCTAAGGCAAGAGATTCTGAGTACCTCAAGTATGGTGTGGTGTGGTGGTTATTGGGGGGCTTTGGGAGGGTGTTCTCATGTCTAGATGGGCATCTCCCCTTGGCCCTACAGGTTCCTTGCCCAGGACAAGTGGTGCAGCCAAAGGAGGGCCAAAGTGGGGTCCTCTAAATGGTAGAGCCCAGAGCAGGGGCCTCTCCTGCCTGGAAGAACTGCCTAGGACAGTTTCAAAGATGCTCATTAAATACCTTTTGAGTAAACATATGAAAATGAACAAGCCAGCATCACCTCTTGTTTTTAGTATCACCTTACCCAGGTTTTCTACTCTCTGGGGCTTAGAACCTCTTCTGGTCCCCTTGTTTTCTTTGGCATGAGTCAGGGGGTGGGGCACGAGAGTACAGGTATCAGATAAATCAAAGGTTTGGATTTTCGCCCACATAAGAAAAATTCTTCCAGGCATCCCAAATCGGCTTTAGTGATCTGCTCCAGCCTGAAGAATGCACGGCTGAGCCAATCTGCAGAGTCACTTGATTGCCAGCGCACCCTATGATAAGGGGCGGAGGCCAGGGCTGTTCCTAGGAAGGGAACAACACCTGAACAGAGTTGGAGACAAGCCCCACAGGCAAGTCTAGGCAAACATGATACCACTGTCAACAAAGTGTCACTGAGGTAGCCAGAAGGAAGATGGCCAGGAGAGCCTGTCCTGCCCTCTCAGCCTACCTGGACCGTGCATGATTGCAGCAGGGCTCGGCCGTCGGCCCCTGGTGTCCAGGCCACGCTGGCATTGCTGCTGGAAAGCTTCGTCACTGTGATGTTGAACGGGGCTGCAGGTGGTGCTGTGGATGGGGACTTAGAGTCAGTGCCCTGGAGTTCAGTGTCCAGGATGGACATGAGAGGAGGGAGCAGAAGGCATGGGAGTCAAGCCTTGAGTCTCTCCCTAGGGTCTGCCCCACCCCACCCCCAACCTAAAGATGGCTACTCAGTACTCCTAGGACCACAGTAATGCACAAGCCAAGCAACCAGTAGGGGACAACTACTCATACCTGGGAGAGTGCCTAGGCTGTGGAGAGAGGTTGCCTCTCCCTGAATCAGGGGCCCTGTCTGAGCAAGGAATAGGATAAGATAGTGGGTGTGTGTGGGGACAGGACCTCGGCCTTGAAAGACACAAACGAGAGGCAGCCGTCCCTGCTGCCCCAGCCCGTTCCTGCACACACTGGCTCTCTCCCTCCCTGTACACACCAGCCCTTTAGGTCTCCTCTGTCATCCTGCTAGGCTGTTTTCCCCACCCCCATTCCCTCTACAGGGGCTGGCAGAAGCAAGGCTGGGCACGAGCCTTGACCATCTCCTGCTGGTTCCCTCTCTCCCTCCCTCCCAAGGACTCTGCTTCGTGATGGGAAATCTGCTGTGACGTCAGGTTTCTATTCTCATCTCAGCCATAGCAGGGTCTCAGGTGCTCCCACTAGGAATGGAGCTATGCCAATTAACCCCTTGTCTCTCAGATCCCAGCAGGACCGATGGGAACTGGAACACCAAATGATTCTAACTTCACCCATGGCTGGACAGCTTGCTGAGCACGCCCCCACCTCACCTGCCCTCCTTCCCCGCCAGTCCTCCTACCTTGAAGACGAACAGTGGCTGGGCGAGAAGAGGCCAGGCCTTTTAGGTTGTGAGCTTCACAGGAGAACACAGTGCTCTGGGTCACCCCTGGGGCCAGAAAACCTCAGTCAGCACCCCCAAGCAGCAGCTCCCACTCAGTCTGGGACTGAGGAAGGGGGATACTTAGGCTCTCAATCAGAATACCCTAGAAGTCCCTCCAGCCAAAGGCAGGGGCTAGACAGTGAGGTATGGTGGAACAAACAGGGACTTTGGAGTCTAATGGGCCTGGACATAAATCCCAGGGCTGGGGCTCTGTTTTCTCACCTCCCAAATGGGAGAATTGTGAGAACCAAAGGATGTAACGTATGTAAAGTGCATGGAACACAGTAAGAACTTGAGAAATGTCATACCAACCCTCCCACCTCAGTCCCATCTCGGAAGACAACACAAAGCTGCCTCCCTTTTTCCGGTCACTCCTTTTATTGCACATTCCAAAGCCCTTCTCTATTTGCTGTGCCACATCATTGTTGTCTTTGCAGATTCTCTGCCTTGCAGTAGTTCTCAGCTTATATACATGTCTTGTCTCCCCAATTATACTAATTCCTTGGGGGCTGGATGAATGGCTTCCATTCCTTTTGTATTCCCTCGATCCCCCGTGGTGCCTAGCACAGTGTGGTGTGTGGAGTAGGAGTTCACTGAGTGCTTATTATCAGGCCGGCTGCCTGAGGGTCCCAACCACGCACATCTGGAGAGAAGTGAACCCAGCCTCCTAATCTGCTCCAACCCAGCACCTCTTGAACAGTTTCTACCCTCGCTTCCAACAGGTCCCATAGTCCATCTCTTCTCAAGAGGGGACTTGGCAGATCGGAGCCCTTCCCTCCCACCTTCCAGTACATGAGACCACACTCACACTCCCATCCTTTTTGGCCACTTCAGGCTTCCACTGAAACAGAAAACTTTGTTTCACAAATAAGCAAGCCTCACAAGCATGTGATATATGTATGTGCCCGAGGATCCTGGAGTCCAGGTGGGGGTCCAGGTCTAACTGTGTGGAGGTATGGACAGATACATTTGTTTGGGAAAATGTCTGGAGATTTCTGGAAAGGGCGCTTAGAAGAGGAGGCCCCTGTATGTTTGTGCTGGCCTCTCTCTCTCCCTTCCCCCTGCCATTCCCCGCTCTGCAGCCTGAGACTCTTGTCTTCTAGGCGAGTCTGCCAGACTCTCCTTCTAGCTCTGCGTGGGCTGGTTCCTGGCTCCTTCCCTTGGGAAGTGGGGGATAGGTGCCCCTGGTCCCACACGATTCATCTCCCAAGGCCAGCTACTGTGAACAAGAGAAAGAAGCTCCAGCATCTTCCTTAAGCACACTCAGCAGGATCACCACTAATCAGCCCACCCAGCCAGCCCAGCAAACCTGATGAATGAGCTTAGTAACGGTGCAGCTCACGCACCCAGGCACTGGAGCTTGCTCTGGACACACACAACAGCAAACTTAGTGATTTAAGCAGATTCAAACTCTGCCAGCCTCTCCACCCCTTCTCAAAGCCCCCTCCTGAGGTTGCTCACCTGTAACATTTAAAACGGAAGGAGAGGGAGCAGGTTCCCCAACCTTCGTGCCTCCTCGCCACCAGACAATGGTAACAGGTTCGGGGGGACCCACAGCCTCACAAGACAGTTGGAAAGGCGCATTGGGTGGCACTGCCAGATCTTTTGGCTCCACAGTGAAAAATGGTACACCTAGGGAGAAAAGGCGGGTGGGAGTGAGCCCTGCCACCTCTGGGTTTCCAGCTGCCCAAACCATAAGTTGCTTCCATTTAAAGCCGTCTATGAGAAGGTCCCACAGGCCCTTGTGACTGGGTCACCCATAGAACAGGCATCTGACTTGAGAGGGGAGCTTCTCTTCTTTGGCCTCCTTAGGAATACCCTTTATGCTGTCCCCTTGGTCACTGGAAATTCTGCCTTCCCAGACCTGCTCTGACAGCCCTTCTCAGAGCAATGGAGAAGGCGGAGGGAAGGGAGCTGAGGGAGGGGCAAAAAAGGGGGGTAGTGGGCGGAAGCTTCAGCAGAGTAGGGCTGGCTGGCAGGCCCCAGAGCCCGTTCAGGGCCCTTTGTTACTTCTTAGTCACTTTGTTTTCCTGGGCTGAACAGCTCTGAGCTCCCTGCGCAGCTGCGGATCCTTCCTCCCCTCCCCCAGACCTCCCCCTCCTGGCCTGGCTACTTAGCAGAACAGAGTCCAACCCCAGATGGGTGCTGGAGGCTTGCTGTTTAGACAACTGAAACTGACTGCATCCCATAGGTTGTGGGTCTAAGTTGCCCCCTTGGCTCTCAAATACCCAGACTCCAGTGGGTATGGTCTTCTGATGTCTGAGATATGCCTGGAGCCTGGTGCAGTCAGTACCCAGAAGGCAGTGGGGCAGCCCAGGTTCCAGTGAACTTTCTTCTGCAAAGATGTGGTCACTAGCAGACAGCACCTGCTCCAGGCCAACATGCCCAAGTGATTCTGCCTCCTCACCTTCTACCGTGAGCCACACTGGCTGGGAGATCTCAGTTTCGCCCCCATCCTCCACCTGGCACCAGTACCGGCCCGCATCAGAGCGCTCCACTGACTTCAGGCTGTGGAAACAGGACACCAGGCTCACCTCCCAGGGTCAAGGGGGGGCAGCTCTGCTGGGGAGACTCAATGGGTTAAGCCTGTCCCCACTTCTGGAAGTTTCCACAGGTTGCCGAAAAAAACCCACAGACGTCTGGGCGTCAGCATTGCCCCCAGCTCTGAAGCCCCAAAGTAAGAACACAGCCTGCCTCCAGGCTGGCATCCCACACCTTCCCCCGTAGTCCTGCACCTGAGGAAGCCAATCCAGTGCTGCTCACTGACTGGGATGTACACCTGATCCACACTCTGGACCACGGCCCCATCCTTCACCCACTGTATCTCAGGATCTTCCATCCCCTCCACGCTGCAGTTGAGTTTCACTGGCTGCCCCTGAGACACTGTCAGCTTCACTGGGGCTCCCATGAGCTTCAGGCCTGAGAGGTGGGAAGGAGAAGGTGTCAGTCTGCTTGAAAGGGACCCTGTCTCTGGAAATACCCTCTATCCTCTTCCAGAACCTAGCTTCTGTGTCAGAGGGCTCATTCTCTGCCAAGGAAGCAGAGACAGGACGGTGTGAGAAGGAAAGTGGCCTGGACCTGGGCTGGGGGAAGGGGCATGACAAGCTCTCCAGGCACCATTTCTGCCATTGCCAAGTTCCTCCCAGCTCTTAGGAAATGACCTCTTCCATATACCTCCTTACCGGCAATGTTAAGTTCAGGCCCAACCATCAAAAGGAAGGCAAGAGAGGCTGAAACAGTGGGGGTGTTCTCATATACCTGGGGCAGGTACTGCCCTGGGATTGACTACTGCACCCAGCCAGTGCAACAGGCTGCCAGCTCTCCACCCAAGGTGTCAGCCCAAAGCCCTCACGGCTGCTGGCACAGCCCTGAACCGCACCCCACCCCAGCAAATGAAAGAAAGCTGAGGAAGGGAAGGAGGGGGTGCTCCCCTGAAGTGGAGAACATATGGCTGCAAAACCACGTCAGATCAAACACATGGCAGCCTTCCTGGCAGCTGCCCGCTCTATTAATACCTGAATGTGTGCAGGGGCGGGTGCTAGGAAGGTAGGAGGTAGAAGGGAGGGGAGGGGCCCTGAACAGGGAGCCCCAGACTCCTGGGCTACTGTCACACCAACAGGAGCCACCCTCTGGAACCCTACCCTCTGCAAATACATATGCATACATTCACACACACACACAGACACACACCCTTCCTGGTCTGCTGGCATGTTTTTAAGCAGAGAGGGACAGGTGAACCATCCACATAGCTGAAATCCAGTCCTGCTTCTTCCTGCCTTTCGCTGTGTAATTCCAGGCAAATTACTGGACTCTGATCTTGAGACACACATCTTTCAGTTCGTAAATACTTGTCACTCTTTCCCTTCTCTTCCCTGAAAAGCTGATATGGCAGGGAGTGCTGTCTCAAAAGAGGGTGCCAGCCCCGTGGCTGTGGCTCTGGCCTGTGTCTCTCCCCTGCTCCCTTCACCCTCTCAGGATCAGTCACAGGGCAAAGAGGGATAGCCTCACACTCCACTACACACGCCCAGTAGTCCCAGGGGAGTGTAGTGTGAACTCAGGGGTCCAGGATGCTGCAAGCAGCACTCCTAAGGCTGGCAAATGCCTCGGTTGCTATGTGGAAACACAAGGCTAACCCCCACAAAGACCAGCAATCCTGCCCCAGCCCATCCTCTTCAACATTCCAGTTTCAGGAAGCTCTAAGTGGGCACAGGAACTAGAGTATGCCCAGATGTGTTTTGTGACTGGGCACCCTGACAGCTCCTGTACCTGAATGGTGTAGGGGTGCCTCTTGGGTGCTCAGCTCAGAGTGGGACCTTCGTGTGTGGCCGGGCGGAATGGGGTCCCCAGGACTGGGAGGGGAGAGCAAACAACTAGGAACATCGAGGCGGGAAAACCCAGTCCCAAACAGCCCCCGCGGACCACTCAGCCCACAGCCCCACTCCTTTCCCTTCCACCCCGCCAGAAGAGCCACGGGCGCGAGAAAGTTGGGGGTGGGGACCCCGACGCGAGATCCAGCAGCGAACACCCCGCTGCGCCCCTTCCCCCAAGTCCCAGCCTCGCAGCTTCGATCCCCCCACTCCAATCTCTGGCCCGCCCAGGCCCGGGGCTCGCTCGGCTACTGTCCCTGGGCTCCGACCCCGGCCGCGCCCCTCCGCAGCCCCCCGCTCCCCGCCGCCTCCCGGGCCAGCCCCTACCTGCGGTCGCGGGCTCCGGGAGCAGCAGAGCGGCCAGACCCGCCAGCAGCAGCAGCGGCGGCGGCGGCGGCAGCAGCGGCAGCGGCGGGAGCCCCGGCCGCCCCATGCTCCGCCTCAGCGCCATCGGCGTCGCCGCCGCACCATGCCGGGCCCGGCCCGCGAGCGCCGAGGGAGGAGGCGCAGGAGGGCGGAGGAGAGGATAGGGGAGGGGAGCGGAGGGGAGGGCCCGGGAGGGGCGGGGGCCGGCCCGGGGGCGGCGCTGGGGCCGGTGCCTCGGAGCCCCGCGCCCGCGGCGAGGCGCGGCGGCCGCCGTCAGCGGCGCGGGGTCCCCGGGGCCGCTCCTGGGCCACCGCGCTCCTTCCACAGCCGTCGCCGCCGTCGCCGCCGCCGCTGATTCATGTTCTTCCCCGAGCCGCCGCCTCCTCCCCGGCCCGCCCGCCCGCAGCCCGAGCTCGTACCGCCCCCCCGCGGAGCCCCGGGCGGCTCGCTCCGAGCGTCAACCCGGCCGCTACCGGCCCGGTGTCCGGCCTCGGGCCGACCCCCGCCCACAGACCTCCCCAGCCCCGGCCAGCACCCCCAGCCCCGGCCACCCCAGTCCCGAACCCGAGGATCCGGCTCGGTCCCCTGGATGAGCACTCCAGCCACGCCCCTCTCCCACTCCAGCATCTTTTCAAACCCGACACTCCAGATTCTTCCCTCAAAACCTCGCTAGAAGCCTCTACCACACCCCAACTTTTGTCCAGACTCTGATCCCAGAACCCAGCAGCCCCCTCCCAGGACATAAAGCATCTCAATCCCCTACACACTCCCAACCATCAGGCCCCCGAAATTGTCGTGACTCAGGGCTCCCCCCACAGGATCTACTAGCACCCTTTTGTGCCTCTTGATGCTTTCACCCAAACTCCCCATATTCGTGCTCCATTTTCCACCTCTTGATCTCCAAGACCTTGGACCTCGCATCTTGAGTTTTCCAAGATCTTCTTGGTAGTTCTCAGGTTTTATCTGCCAGCCCCACTGCTACACTAGATAGGTGAAGGCCCAATGGCCCATATCTTTAAGGGCTGTTATTCTTCCTAGCTGCCTCGCTGCTTCTACCCCCGCACTCCCCAGGACATGGTGTGAAAGTTGGCTGTGTCCTCACAATATCCAATAAAACATTAGCTATTAAGCTATTATTAGTAGACCACCTTGCACACAGTAGGCGCTCCATAAATAGATGCCTGTTAAGTGAATGAATAATTGTCTCAGAGCTTGGCCTGCCCCACAACCAGTAATCACGGGGGTGGCTGTGCCCACGGACATCCTATCAGGCAGATGCAGAACTGGTTCCAAATCCAGCCTACCAAGTGTTCCCCTCCCCTTGCCCTTACCTCTCTCTACCTGTCCCCTGGAGCCTACTCCAAAGAGTCCGTCCCAGAAGTCCTGGGTGGGGAGGAGGGACAATCCACTCAGCACACCACCCCCCCATTTCCCACAGCCTCACTGGATCTTTCCAGGGATTCTCCTTCCGAGCAGCAGGGGCCTGCCTCTTCTTCCACTTGGCCCCATCAGTGCTTGTTTATTAATTATACTAATGATAACAACAACAGCAGTGCTGGAGGCAGTCTCAGACCCAGCTGGGGGCGCCCCCAGGCGGCAGCACAGGGAGAGACTCCAGACCCGCTGTTAGGGTTGGATGGCAGGGGCCTGAAGTCTCCCCTTAGCTGAGCGCTCTGCCAGTTTTCTTGGGCACTGTGGGTGGGGGCCAGGACTCTTTCCTAAAGGAAAAGACTTGCTCTATTCTAGAATCCACAGCTCCTGAGCTTGGACTGAGTTGGATCAGGACAGGCAGACAACAGTGTGGGGCTGAAGCCAGATTCTCCAGGGCCAAAGCTGCTGGGGCTATGTGGCTGCTGCAACCCTGCACTTGAGCGCTTGTCACTTCTCAAGGCCCTCTCCCCGACCTTTCCTCTCTGGAAGCGACTTCAAGTTTCCAGTGAAAGGAAGCCTCCTCCTGTTGACTCTGGCTGACATCGGAAATACCCCTCCTAGAGGATGTTGAACTCAGAGCCCAAACCCCTCCCTCCACTTTCTTTTCTCCCCTCGTTTCCTCCCCATCATTTCCTGAACTCTTACAGGGAATCTCAGCCCAAGGACCATCCTTTGCCACCAATCAAAATAGGCTTCTCAGACATGTCATGGATGCCGCTGCATTCTCCACTCACAAACTTCCTACCTCAGCTGCAGGCCTGAGGCACGGCACTGTCACCCTGGGGCAGGACATGTTTCCATTTGGGGCCAGGAGCCCCGAGTCTGCTTCCTCTACCCCTGCTTCTAAATCTCTCTCAGTTCTCGCTACTTCTACTTGCAGGGTAGGGGGGACTCTGGGGTCCTGGTCTTCTGACTTTTCAGCTTTATACATAGAGTGCTTGCCTTCCTGAACCCTTACAACCCGCTCTTCTTACCTATCTCCCTCATCTTTCTCTCTCTCTCTGGGCATGGTATAGGAACGTGCTTTGAGGGTATGTGAGCAGGTGTGATTTTGTGGAAGAGGTGTGTAGGTGGGTGAGAGGGTGTGCATTGTGATGTATGAGGGAGGGTGTGCATTTGTGCAAACTCTAAATGTGACTGACGCTTAGTGGGTGGATGGGGAGAAAATGTGTGCATGTGTGTGTGTGTGTTAACTGGAGGAGGCTGGCTGCCTGTGCAAATAGATGCCTGCAAAATCTCCCTTCCTTTCCTAAATGCATGGCTTGGAAGGAAACTAATCAAATCAACAGGAAATGTATTTGACCTAATGCAGGAACAGCTGTCCCAGGAGTTTCTGTCCTCAGAAAAGAACCAGAGCCAGCTATGATCTATCCCAGGGGAGAAGGAGGGGGCTGCAGGGGAAAGGAAGGGCCAGCAGCAGCCCCTTATTATGGATGGAGCTGGATTGGGCCCTGGCATCTCCCTGCCCGGGTGAAATAAGTATCTGCCCACTCTCTGCCTTTTATGACCCAGGACTGCCCAAGGAGGCCAAGGATTGGGAGAAGAAAAACACAAACCTGAAAATAAAAACCATCTGTCCACAGTGGCAGAACACCCTGACGGCAACCTTCAGCAGTCTCAGGAAGCAGCTACTTCAGCTTTTTCAGAGTAAGGACCTCCTCCTGTCCCCCTAAAGGGAGGGGAGAAACCAAAGTCAGCCACGGGGTCACGGCAGTCTTGCTGGCCCAAGGACCTATTCTTTCCCAAACACTGGTTAAAGAGGTGAGAGTTGGGAAGTTCTGTGTAAGTAATGGGGCAGGCCACAGACTGTGTTCCTCACCACCTCAGAGAAGGCAAGAGATCTATGCCTTTGGGGCCAAGAGGAAAACTACCTATAGGTGTGATGCCAGGGGCACTGGGGCCTGTTGCTGCACCTGCCAAACCCTCTTTGCCTGAAACTCCTAAGCCGGAAACAATGCCACTCCTCGCCCAGTTGGAGACAAAATGGAAAGGTAAATTCCTAGGAGAGACCTAGACAGAGAGACACTTTGACTTATAGTCACAAGGGGACTTTCAAATGATTAGACTTTCCCCAAAAGCACATTGAGGAAGTAGGAAGAGAAGAACAAGTTTGGGTTTTCTAAAACCTGGATCCAAACGTGTGGAAGAAAAAAATGTGTCCTCTTCAAAATTTCGCCTAGGGATGGCTCTGAGAGGAAGTTTCACGTGTGAGTGTGAGTGTGTGTGGATGCCCTCTAGCTGGCTGGCTGTATTTCTCTTTTTGAGCCTCTGGAACTGCAGCCTAACACGGGAGGCTTTTCTGGCTCTATTTCTAAAAAAGCTTTTTATTATAGGGTATTTTAAATGTGCACACAATTAAACAGAATAGTATAATGAATCTCCAATGTACCAGTCACTCTGCTTCCATGATTATCTTGGCCAATTGTGTTCTATTGTCCCATTTTTGTTGTTGTTGTTGTTTTGCTGGAGTTTTTAAAAGCAAATCTTAGCCATATAATTAATTTCAGCTGTAAATATTACACTATCTGTAACAGACTTAAAAAAACACTCATCCATATATCTATGCAGATGGTTACATACAGAAATATTTATAGACGTGTATAGGTAACAGTATACACGTATATATTTCCTTTCTCAGCTAAGAAGGGCCTAAAAGTAAAACACCCCAGGAGAAATGAGCACACCTAACATCCAAATCTTGGTTTCTAATACCATTTTCCAATAAAAGGAACCAAGAGTCCCTGGAGAAATGGCTGGGGCAGGAAAGATAAAAGATAAGCCTGGAGCATCTTGTAATACCAGGAAGTAAAGACATGCTCAAAAACAAAAAACAAAACACAAATACACACACAAACACACACACACACACACAGAATTATATATTTATATTTGAATAGATAAATTAGTGGGTAGGGGTCGGCCCCGTGGCCGAGTGGTTAAGTTCGCACGCTCCACTTTGGTGGCCCAGGGTTTTACCAGTTCGAATCCTGGGCGCAGACGTGGCACTGCTCATCAGGCCATGCTGAGACAGCATCCCACATGCCACAACTAGAAGAACCCACAACTAAAATATACAACTTTGTACTGGCGGAATTTGGGGAGAAAAAGCAGAAAAAAAAAATAATGGGGAGCATAGACAAATCTCCCACACAGAAGAATTATAAATAATTGATGTAGATACTCTACCCTCAAGTGTGGGTTGTGCATGGTGACTTCCTTCCAAAGAGGACAGGAGGGAAAGCAGGGGGGAAAAGTCACTCTACAGTGGAGAGATCTGACAAACACCACCTCAGCCAGGTGAATAAGGTTAAGACCAACAGAGACAATGCACGTTGATAGTAGGTACCCTTGATACCATGTGATAAAAATGGCATTTTAGCTCTGTGGTCTTCTTCCCCAAAGCCTATAACCCTAGTTTAATCCTGAGGAAAGCATGAGATGGATCCCATCAGAAGGACATTCTACAAAATACCCTATCAGTACTACTCTAAACTGTCCAACTTATCAAAAATACAAAAAGTCTACAAAACTGTCATAGCCAAGAGGAACCTAAGGAGACATGGCAACTCAATGTATTGTAGTGTCCTGGAAGGGACAGAAAAAGGACATGAGGGAAAAGTCGAGGAAATCTGAATTAAGTAAGGACTTTACTTGCTAATCATATGTCAATATTGGTTCATTAAGTCTAACAAATGCACCATATTAATGTTAGATGTTAATAACAGGGGAAACTATGTTTGGGATAAATGGAAATGCTTTCTTTGCGAATTTTCTGTAAATCTGAAACTACTCTAAAATAAAGATTATTTTTCAAAAAAACCCCTACATCCATACACAATAATGTTTTTTATAATCCTTAATATCCTATAAAACCCAGTTTGTGTTTCATTTCCCCCAACAGTCTCAAAAAACATCTTTTTACAATGAGTTCATTTGAATCAGGATGCAAACAAGGACCATATATTAACTGATAGTCTCATGTATTTTTAAGGGGTGCTTTTTGTTGGTGATGAAGATTGGCCCTGAGCTAACATCTATTGCCAATCTTCCTTTTTTTTTCTCCCCAAAGCCCCAGTACATAGCTGTGTATCCTAGTTGTAAGTCATTCTAGTTCCTCTATGTGGGATGCTGCCACAGCATTATTTGATGAGCAGTGTGTAGGTTCGTGCCCAGGATCTGAACCAATGAACTCCGAGCTGCTGAAGCCAAGTGAGCAAACTTAACACTGGCCACGGGACCGGCCCCCTCATGTGTGTGGTTTTTTGTTTTTTGGTTTTTTTTGAGGAAGATTAGCCCTGAGCTAACATCTGTGCCCATCTTCCTCTACTTTATATGTGGGACACCTACCACAGGATGGCTTGCCAAGTGGTGCCATGTCCACACCCAGGATCCAAACCGGCAAACCCCGGGACGCCAAAGCAGAACATGCACCCTTAACCGCTGTGCAACCGGACCAGCCCCCCTCATGTGTTTTTAAATCTATAAAAGGTCTCCCTTCTCTCCTGAACGTGAAATTTATACAAGAAACTAGGTCCTTTGAAGAATTTTCCACAATCTGGATTTTGTTAATTGTATCCTTGTGCTATCATTTAACATGCTCCTTTACAGTGCGTATTTCTTATAGATTGGTAGTTAGATCTAGATACTTGACTAGATTCAGGTTCAATTTTTTGGCATGAAGGTTTCTTGGGAGGTGTTTTGTACTTCCAATTGCATCAGGTCAGGAGGCACATTATGTCCAGTGATGTTAAGGGCAGTTTAGTGACGTTAAGTTGGCAACCTGATCCATCCATATGAAGTCCTCATAACTTTTACCTAATAGTTTTATCAGTCATTGATGATCATTGCCTGGAGCGATTATTTCATCAGTGGTTGCAAACAACGATTTTCTACTATCTATTCTTTCTGCATCTTTGGCTCCAGTTCCCCCACCCTCATTCCCCATAATTTCTGATCAGGTCCAGTACTATTTTAGATCCCACGGCTGGCTAAATCCTAGTAGCTGAAATTTACTGCCGCAGTTGAGACCAAGAGAACTAGAGAAGGATTCTATAGAATACCTGGAAACTTGTTAGAAGAGCAAATTCTTGTGTCCTATGCCAGACCTACTGAATAAGAAACTCTGAGGGTGAAGCCTAGCAATCTGTTTTAACAAGCCCTCTAGGTAATTTTGATGCCTGCTAAAGTTTGAGAACCACTAAACTCACATTGGCTGCCTTAAGATGGCCTTCAAGGCGGGCTGGTGTCTTAGCAGCTAGGTTCGAGTGCTCTGCTTTGGCCACCCAGGGTTTGCTGGTTTGAATCCCGGGTGTGGACCTAGCACTGCTTGTTAAACCATGCTGTGGCAGGAGTCCCACATATAAAGTGGAGGAAGATGGGGATGGATGTTAGCTCAGGACCAGTCTTCCTCAGCAAAAAAGAGGAGGATTGGCGGCTGATGGTAGCTCAGGGCTAATCTTCCTCAAAATAAAAATAAATAAATAAAAAAGATGGCCTTCAATAAAGGAATGATTTACTAGGGTCATATGTGCATGGCAATATGCTGCTGGGTGCTGAGCATTATGGATGCAAAAAAGACAGTCTAGTCAAGGGAACAGGACAGATGCTTGTGAAAAGGTAACCATTGATAGTGGGCTGTGCGTTCCCAAGATGCCACCCAGCGGGGTGCAGGTGAAAGATTCCAAGGAATGTTCAGTGAGAGTAGGACCAGTTGACAAAGGTTTTAGAGTTGATTCCAGCTAGGCCTTAAACGAAGAGAAAGACTTTGAAGAGAAAGACTTTGGGGGCTGGGGGTGGAAGGGAAAAGAGGTAGGATTTCCAAGAAGGGACATTTCCGAGAAGGGACACCTGGCAGGAACAAAGGCAGGTTGCTCAAGGGGATCACCTTGCCGGCAATGAGGCTGTTTTCTTCTCTCTTCTCACCACAACTACTCCTGTAACGTTTTTTCCTTGGGCCTCGCCTTTCCTTTTTCACAGTTACCTTCTTGCTCGCTCATAAACACACTGGGGCGGCCACACCGGCGTGTGTGCAGGTTTCTGGGTGTTGCCTGTGAGCTTGGGTGCTGGGGTGCGGGATGTAGTTATCTGGAGTGGTGAGTGCACAGGGGCGTCTGAGGAACCCTCTGCCTCCGTCACGGGTGTTGTATGTGTAGAAGGGCCTGTGCCTGCTGTGCATCGGAAGGATGAGTGTTCTGAGCGTCGACTCAGAGCTTACGTGGTGGGACAGGACACCGCAAACCGACTATCTTCGCTCTTGCACGTCTGGAACGCCAAGCCTGCAAAGCCCAGAGTGGGCGGAGCCAGGTCCGGGAGGGGCGGGGCCAGGCTGCCTGGCGGAAGTTCACGTCTGGCGGCGGCGGAAGCGCGGCCTTTGCGGGGCAAGATGGCGGCGCCCAGGCGGTCTTGGAGCAAGTAGGTGGCTCGGCTGGAGGAACAGACGTCAGGGGACCCCGGCGGAGGGCTCTGTGCAGAGTGTCCAGTTCCTTTGTCGGAGCCTGCCCGAGTGTCTGTGGTCGGCACAGGAGCGGCCGCGGACTCTTCGGTGCGGAGCTCTCGGGCATGGTCCCCCATCCACCAGCAACAAAAGCAGAGACTAGGTGATTTCTCTGTAGGCGTGGGTGGTCCAGGGGCGCCTGGGGGCAGTTGTGGGGCCCGACTGTGTACAAGTCTTGTGATTCTTTGGGGAAATTTTTTCCGAAGTATTTTATTCTTTTTGATGCTATTGTAAGTGGAATTTTTTTCTTAATTTCATTTTGTGATTGTTCTTTGCTAGTATATAGCAATGCAAATGAGTTTTATATATTGATCTTTTACAGCCCAAGATTTTTAATAATTTCAATATCTCTAGGCCAGGCATGTTCTCTCCAGTTTGATTATCTGCCTGGGTCCTGGTAGCATTTTCCTTAGTTCCACTAGGGTTGTTCCTGAGAGTTTTTATCGTCCACCAATTGTAAACAATCTAAGTTGGCAGTAAATATTGTTGCTAAGCTGATGACATCACGGAAGGCTAAATAGGGAGGAAATGGCGATAAGGTATGAATGAGGAGAAATGAGTTGACATGAACCCAAGAAAAAAAAAGAGCCTTCTCTGATGCACAATAAGGAGAATAGGGGTTCAATTGCAGAGGGCCCATTATCTTTCTTCCTTTTAGGGGTGAATGAGAGGGAATCCCCACAGTGAAGCAGTGGAGATTCACACTGGGGAGGCAGCAGGAGTGTCAAGATGCTGTCAAGACCAAAGCCAGGGGAGTCTGAGCTGGACCTGCTGCGTTTCCAGAATCAGTTTCTTGCAGCTGGTGCAGCCCCAGCTGTACAATTGGTGAAGAAAGGAAGTAGGCGAGATGGCGACACTAACCCAAACCAAACTCCGCTGCAGGATCATCGGGATGTAGTGATGCTGGACAGTGAGTGGCTGTGGGTGTGAGGCTGGGAGGCAGAAGGGGTACAGCCTCAGGGCCCCCTCCCGCTTCCTGATGTGGCTGGATTCTGCCCTATCATTATTTCAGACTCTGCATGGCCTCTCTTGCTGCAGCCCTATTTTTACATATGAAGAAACTGAGGCTTAGTGAGGTTAAATATCTTGCTCAAAGGGACACAGCTTGAGCCAGGGCCGCTTGGCAGCTGTCTTTCTTTCTTTGTTTTCCCTCTAGCTGGCAGTGTCTTCCTCGGAAGGTATGAGCCATCCTCACATCTGGGTTTTTTTCTTTCTCAGATCTCCCAGATTTGCCCCCAGCTTTGGTTCCTGCTCCCCCGAAGAGAGCCAGGCCCAGCCCTGGTTGTCCCTTGCCTGAACATGAGGACCCTGAAGAGAGGCTGAACAGGCATGATCAGCACATCACTGCTGTCTTGACTAAGATTATTGTGCGTCTCACCCTGGCTGAGTGGGACAACGTATCCTAGAGCAACAAAGATATTGGGTGGAGGTGGTGAGCTTTATGAGTAGAGGGTGATTCAGAAAGGTGAGACTTCTATGCCCTGTGCAGTCAGGTTGGAGGCTGGTTTAGAATCACCGGGCCCTGAGAAGCAAGGTGGGTTCATGACTCCCTAGAGTGAGGTTCTAGTCATACAGAACTGGGGTTGGTGGGATAGGGTCCAGCCTAGGAACATCTCTGTATCTTCACTACTTTGTGCTGTGTTGCTGCAGGAACGGGATACAAGTTCAGCGGCTGTGAATCTGCCTCTGCCCAGTGGCGTTGCTTTTCCTCCCGTATTCCATCGCTCACAGGGGAGACAGGTAGGCAGGGGTAACCTTAGGTGATGCCTAGGGGACAGCCTCATTGTGAATCTTCCCCAGGTTGATAATCTTAATGATGAGTACTTCTGTTGTTAAAGCAGTGTCACACTAAGTACTTCATAGGTATTATTTCATTTAATCCTCATAACAAGTGTGTAAGGTGGGTATCCTTATCTCCGTTTTTCAGATAAGGTAACAGAGACCTCCAAAAAATAAATAACTTGTCTAACACCACACATGTAATTGATAGAAGAGCTGGAAATCCAACCAAGTCTGTTAGACTTCAGGATCTGTGCTTCTAAAGAGCCTTGCTTTTTCTGAGGACTAGGGTTGTAACCCTGGGATACTGAATAAGTCTCTCTTATCATTTTGTTCCAGTGACCTTGGTATAAAGAGATTAAGATGAGAATAGGATAATGAGCATCAGTCACCTGGGTTTTCTCTTTGTCGTATAGGGGAAGGCAGCAACGTCTGGTAAGAGAAGCATCTTTGCCCAGGAGATTGCAGCAAGGAGAGTATCTGAAGCCAGAGTCCCAGCAGTTAGAGAAGTTGTGTCCATCCTGGACCCACCAGAGGGTGAGCTGGGGTTGAAGAGGCCGGGGCTCGGACTTTTGGTAAGACACAATCGTAGAGTCACTTTGGATATGTCTTCCTGCCTCAAATATGAAGTGCATTTGAACCATCTAAAAAGAAAGGTGTCCCATATCCCCACTTAGAGTATTGCATATGGGTGGCTTGGGTCCACATCCGGGTCTTAGGTACAGAGAGCGGGCAGGCCATTTCTTGACCCTAGGGGAAAGGAAGGGGGTAGAAGTGTCTGGCAGAGACTACAATAAAGATGTAGGCCAAGATTCCTTTAATGATACAAATTACTAGTGGAAGAACTGAGAGCAGGCCCCTAGAGGCAGGTGGCTTTCTAGACATTCCAGAGAAGAGTCAGAAAGTAGGATGTTTCTGAGGGAAACCTCATATAAGTCCATGGGGAGGATGAGTGGAGAGATCACCAACCCAACCCCAGGGTGTCTGGAGTCCTATGCCAGACCCATGGGGGTCTCTACTCTGTGCCTGGGAAAACTCTGGGCCTCCATCTGTCTCCAGGACTAATGGGGTTAGAGAAAGGGCCAGAAGGCCCAGTTGGGGTGAGGCGGTGAAACTGATCATACACTTCTTCCAGGTGCTGTGACCTCTGAGGCACTCACACCTAGGGAGCAGGGCAACCAGCTTCCCTGTGGCAGCTCCAGCTTCCAGGGACCCCATCTGGTCACAGGGAAGGGGCTCAGGGGCCAGGAGGCTGAGCAGGAAGCCCAGACCATCCATGAAGAGAATGTAGCGAGACTGCAAGCCATGGCTCCCGAGGAGATCCTGCAGGAGCAGCAGCGGTTGCTGGCTCAGCTTGGTACGGGCACCTGGCTTTCCTGCCCAGACTGGGCTAGGAAGGGACTGCTACTTATGGAGGCAGGCTTACTGTGAGTGCCAGGCACTGTGCTGAGTACTTTAAAGATTTTATTTTTCCTTTTTCTCCCCAAATCCCCCCAGTATATAGTTGTATATATTATTTAGTTGTGAGTCCTTCTAGTTGTGGCATGTGGGACGCCGCCTCAGCATGGCCTGATGACTGACACCATATCCACGCCCAGGATCCAAACTGGTGAAACCCTGGGCCGCCGAAGTGGAGGGCGCAAACTTAATCACATGGGCACGGGGCCGGCCCCATGTGCTGACTACTTTAATGCATTATTTCATTCTGTCCTCAAACAGTTCCTGTGAGGTAGGTGGTACTAACCTCATTTACTTAAGAAAAGAAATGAGGCTTACAACTTTAAGAAATCCTCCCCCATGTCACACAGCTGGAAAGGAACACAGATGAGGTATAAACCCAGGTGCATCTGGTGTCACAGGTCCTGCTCTTAACCACTGTGCAGTGTATACTATACTACACTAGTGTGAGACACTATATTGTAGCTGTACTCCAGCACAGCTACAGTAGGTTCTGTTATATGATGCTATACTGTACCACGCCTCCCTCCTTGTTTCTCTTCACCCAAACGATAGCACCAACTCAGTCTTGTTCCAAACCGTATGTGGAGCAGAGTATATCTTAGGTTTTTAGTGAATATTTGTGCATAAATAAATTATCTGAAAGTGAGAGAAATTATTCTCTTTGGCTGTAGTCAACATTCCTTCATTTATTCCACAGCCACTTATTTGGGCCTCTGACCTGGAGCCAAACACAGAAGTGGGCAGAGGGACCTGGGCCAGGGAACTGTGAAGAGTGGAGGGAAAGGTGGGCACGCAGGTCTCAGTGACAGGTATGGGTCACTGGGGCCCCAAGAGAGCCCAGGGGGCTCAGATCAGGGCCGGAAAGTGGCTTGTCTTGGCCTTGGCACCTATAGGCAGGCAGTATTCAGCAGGTCTCAGGTCTATAGGAGGCTGGGGAGGATCTGCCCCCACCCACTCTCCCCGCCACCCTCTCCTCCAGATCCCAGCCTGGTTGCCTTCTTGAGATCTCGCAGCCGCACCCACAAGCAAGCAGGAGGGAAGGCTGCGGAGGAGCAGAGGCCAGGAGGCCCCTCTGTTGAGGTCACTGGAGAGGAGCCCGTTGTGCCAGCTCCTGCTACTGAGCCCAGGCGGGAAGATGAGCTGGAGCCAGGAGCCCCAGGTGTGGAGGAGGGGGAATAAAAGTAGAGGAAAGTATCCCGTCTCCTAGGCCTGGCAGAAAGGAAAAGGGAGAGTCTTCTCTGTCCTCTGACATCTAACGTTAATCCTCATTATTGCCTTGAAATCAATCTTCATTTGCTAATGCATATATTCTTCCTGCACATGCTTCCTGTTTTCTTGTCCTGTGACTGCTCTTTCTCTCTCCTCGCTGGTAAGAGGCAGCAGGGTGTGGTGGCTGAATGGCCCCCTCCTCTGGCAGACCGTCTGCCCCCTGCCTTTGTGGTAGCTGCCCCAGCTCTGGCTCCATCCATCCCACAGCTCTTTCTGCCTCTGCTCTCAGTATTGGGGGAAGATGGCAGGGCCAGGGCGATGGGAAAGGAAGAGTCTGACGCAGGTCTTACAAAGCAGAGAGGCCAATGGGAGCACTCATTTCCTAGGAAGTGGATTATTTTATTAGTGATTAACAAAAGAAGAAATTAAATTACGAGAGCCAGGAACCTTCTGCCCCTGGATGAGCTCCGGGCCTTCTGAGCAGGTTGAGTGGGGGTTGGGGTGAGGAAGGAGGAGGATGCTGTGGGTGTGTGTCTGTATCTTGCCCTACTAAAGCGGTGTAGCTCCCCCCTCATTGGACCCACTCTCCTCCTCCTTTAGAAGGTTGGTGCTAGAGAGAGGAGAATTATGTTTTCCCTGGTGTATGTGGTCCTCCCATCCCCCTCTCTTCTCTTCCTTACCTCCTTCTCTTCCTCTTTCCCCTCCCAACAAATCCTTGGGGTCAACAGGGGAGGGGGCTAGAGCCCAGGACTGGGTATGTTCTGCCATATCTGAGACATTTGTCCTGTTCCCGGGAGTTCCAGCCCCTGGGCTATGCCATTAGCCATAGCTGAGGGCAGAGACTGCTCAGACCCTAGGGCAGAGATGGATGCGGCAGCTACTGGGTGATGGCTGGGACACCAGAGGATCAGTGAGCTGAGCCCCTTAGGGAATACTGCTCTGCTTCCGTCTCCCCAGCTCTGGCACTGCCCATGACCCCCCACAAAGAATGGCTGCACATGGACACTGTTGAGCTGGAGAAGCTCCATTGGACCCAGGACCTGCCCCCACTCCGGCGGCAGCAGACACAGGAGGTGAGGAGGGCCAACTGGCCTATGAGGGGTGGGTGGGGTAGAAGTGGGGCTGTGGCTCTTTTACCAGAACTTCTCTTCCCCCGAGCTTGAGAAACATCTCTGCTTTGTGCTCACTCTCCTCTCCCTGCCTCACCCCCAAGGCCAGAGGAGCCCCATTTCCAGTCAGAGGTAGAGTTAGGAGCTGTGTCCTGAGAGTCCTGGGATTAAAGGTGAGGAGTGGGTGTGGGGAAGTTGCTGCTGCCCTCAGCGCATGGTCCTCTTTCTCTCTTCATTAGAGGATGCAGGCCCGATTCAGTCTTCAGGGAGAGCTACTGGCCCCTGATGTGGACCTGCCCACCCATCTGGGCCTGCACCACCATGGAGAGGAGGCGGAGGTGAGGCATGGGACCCAGGGAGGACTGGGCAGCGCTCCTTGCTTTTCAGCCACGTGGAAAAGGACCTCTCCTCAGTTGCCTAGGACTCCTACGTGCTCTATTCCAGTTCATGGCCTTGCTGTCCATTCAGGTTCTTAGGCTCGAAGAAATCTTCTCGTTCCCTCACATTCCAGTCAGTTGCCAGAACTTGCTAATTTGCTGTCTGTCACCTCCCCATGATGCTTCCTAGATAACAGCCTTGCTCCCTCTTGTCTGCTCAAACTTCCACTCTCTGCCTTGCCATTCTGTCCCTCATGGGGCTGCCATACTGATTTCCTCTGGCCTGGCTCAGGCCATTCCTTGCCTTAGAAAGTTTCCTGGTTTCCCTCTGCACACAGAATACAGTCTTGGCTCCTCAACCCAGCAAGACAAGCCTTCCCCAGTCTGTCCCTGCTGACCCTACAGCTCGGCCTCCCTCACTCCTGCTGCCTTCCCGCCATATACACCCTGTGCTCAAGGACCTCCAAGGCTCGGTTCCTGAAGCCCATTCTGGGGAATGCCTTTACTATTCCATGCTGGGCCCTCCAAGCTCTGCCCACCCACTGAGACTAGATCACGTTTCCAGGTCCCCCTTCTTTCTCTCCTGTTCTCTGGTTGCAAGTTAAACACCGATTACTACCTTCCTCCCAATCTGCCGTACGCTATGGTTGCTGGTATGCAAGTCCTATCTTCTGTACCAGTTGAAGGATCCATGGAGAGCAGAAGCAAGTGATAGTACTCTTTGTCTTCCCCTTGACACCTAACTCGGTTCCTGGCATATGTGGATTGTTGCATATTTGTGGGAGGGTGCTGCCCTGTGTCTTGGCTCCTTCTGACTTCTTGTCCCTGCCTCAGAGAGCAGGGTACTCCCTCCAGGAGCTGTTCCATCTGACGCGTAGCCAGGTGTCCCAGCAGAGAGTACTAGCACTGCATGTGTTGGCCCAGGTCATCAGCAGGGTGAGTGGACTGCTGGCCTGGTCCTGCCCCCTGACCCCTCACCCCCCAACCTTACCTCTTTCCACCTCCTGCCCTTTTCACTCTGGCTCACTAGCCCATACACCATGGGTCTGTGAGTCAGCCTGGGAACGGGGCAAGCCCAGGGTCAGAGGTGGGCAAGTAAATGGTTAGGACAAAGACTATAACTTCAGCATCTTCAACAAGGTTTTATCCTCCTGTCCCTAAGGCCCAGGCTGGTGAGTTTGGGGACCAGCTAGTGGGCAGTGTCTTGCACCTCCTTTTGGATGCTGGTTTCCTCTTCCTGCTGCGCTTCTCCCTGGATGACAGAGTGGATGGGGTCATCGCAGCTGCTGTCCGGGCTCTTCGGGCTCTGCTGGTAGCTCCTGGAGATGAGGTACAACAGGGATGGGAACGGGGCTTTGAGGCATCAGGGTCCCTACTCCTCCTGCCAGGCTTGCCCTCATTGCTGAGGCTTTGCCAGGCAGAGCAGGGATTGGGTAATCTCTATCCAGCATCACCTTCCTAAAGGCCCCAAAGCCCAGGAGCCTTACCTCTCTGTCCTTGGTGGATAGCTTCTGCCCTCTCCTCCTGGACCCATTTCCTGGCCTGACCCTTTCGTCCACTTCCCACCCTCACTCTCTTTCCTCTGGCAGGAGCTTCTTGACAGCACCTTCTCCTGGTACCACGGAGCTTTGGTGTTCCCTCTGATGCCCAGCCAGGAGGACAAGGAGGATGAGGATGAGGATGAAGAGCCCCCAGCAGAAAAAGCAAAAAGGAAGAATCCTGAGGAAGGAAACCGGCCTCCATCTGACCTGGCCCGACATGATGTCATCAAGGTAAAGGTGCTGGGCCAGCTTCCCGTGTCTCATGACCTTGAGGACAAGCACATGTTGCGCAAGAGGGGTCATCAAGGCCTGGGGCCCAGCTGCATTTGGCATTGGGTTTATCCCTCTTATCCTCAGGGCCTTCTGGCTACCAACCTGCTGCCTCGGCTGCGCTATGTGCTGGAGGTGACCTGCCCAGGACCTTCTGTGGTCCTTGACATCCTGGCTGTGCTCATCCGCCTGGCCCGGCATTCCCTGGAGTCAGCCACAAGGGTGAGAAAGAGAAGGAGGCAGGGAGTGGGCAAAGAGCATAGCTGGGCCTGGTCTTGACCCTCAGCCTCCCTACCTCCCCTCGCCTCCTCTCCCCCACAGGTCCTGGAGTGCCCTCGGCTGATAGAGACCGTGGTTCGAGAGTTCCTGCCCACCAGCTGGTCCCCAGTGGGGGTGGGGCCTACCCCTAGTCTGCACAAAGTACCCTGTGCTACTGCCATGAAACTACTTCGTGTCTTGGCCTCGGCTGGTAGGAATATTGCTGCCCGGCTGGTGAGCAGGACACAGGGCAGGGATGGGGGGCTCAAGACAGGGCTGGGTTGGGGCTAAGCATGGCTCCTGGACACTAGATGGTCTGTTCATGCCAGCTTCCTCTTCATATCTGTCCCAATTGCTTAGAATTGGCACAGAAACCACCAGGCAGGAGCTGGTCACCTGGAGCCTAGTGTATCCTGTAGGCCTGCTCTGCTCTCATATGAAGGGGGGGTTCCCTGTTCCCTGGACCCAGACAAGAAGAGCCACATGCAGATAGGCACCCATCACCTGTAGCCAAGTAGCCCTAAAAAAGGTGCTCAGCAAACGCTTGCTGAAAGAAGGGGAGGACAGAGGGAGGAAAGGAAGGAAGGAGGAAGTGGGAAGGGGGAAGGGGGAAGGGATGGATGAGGTAGTTTCACCCTTGCCCAGATCTATGACCCTGCAGCACCAGAGGGGCCTGGAACAGGGCTGAGTTGAGCCAATCTCTGTAGTGAGAGAACCTGAGGCCTGAAACTTGGGACCCCCCAGCTGACCTTGATCCCCAGACTCTCTGCCCACCCCCAGTTAAACAGCTTTGATCTCCGGAGCCACCTGCGCCGCTTTATAGCTGAGCCACCCCAGGAACTGGCCTTGCCCCCGGAGGAAGCTGAGATGCTGAGCATGGAGGCCTTCCGTCTGTGGGCCGTGGCCGCCTCCTATGGCCAGGGCAGTGATCTTTATCGGTGAGGAGAGGGGGGGTGGGTAGGCTCCTTCGCAGACCCCTGCAGTTCTGCCTTCACACCTAACCTGATGACTCAGCCTTGCTCGAGGTTTCAAGCTTGAATGGAGGCTGAGAATAAGGAAGAGGGGATTCTGGGAGGAATGAAGAGGGCTTGGTAGTCCGGACCAGCCTGGGGAAAGAGGAACAAAGCGGGGTTAACCATGTTCTGTGCACAGCAGCATTGGTATCTCAGTGAAATTAGATTTAAATTCCCTCTTGGAGGGAAGCCTTGAAGGGCTACCTTCTTCCCTTCAGCCCCCAGCCTTCCTTCCCTCTTGAAGCTTCCAAGAGTACCCAGCGCTTGGCTCTCCCTCCTGCTCCTCCTCAACCAGCTGCAGATCCCTGGGCGGGGCCTTGCCTTGTATCGTACATCTCTATCTCCCTTCATCACTGAAGGCGGTAATTGTTCTCCCCCAGGGAGCTTTACCCAGTGCTCATGCAGGCCCTGCAGGCTGTGCCCAAGGAGCTCAACGTCCACTCCCCTCGGCCCCTGTCCATGCAGCGGATAGCCTCCTTGCTCAGTCTCCTCACCCAGCTGACCCTGGCAGCCAGCAGCACTGCCCCTGAGCCCAGCAGGTAGGTTACAGCCCTGAGCTGCCGGCAGGGACATCCTACTGGGAGCTCTGGGACAGGCAGGAGTGCTCCTCCACAGGGGGAGGGTCACTAGAACTTAAAGCAGAGTTGAGGCAGCCAGATCTCACTGCAGCCCCTTTTGGCACTTCTGTAGTGACCCTGCTGAGGCCAGTCTGTCGGCCACCCCTTCCTTGATCACTTGGACAGAGGTGTCTGGGCTCCAGCTTCTGGTGGAGCCATGTCTAAGACAGACCTTGAAGTTGCTTCCCAGACCTGAGATGTGGAGTGCCCTGGGCCTGGTGCCCACAGCCTGCCTGCTCTTCCTGGATGCCTACTACCAGGCCTGGAGCCAGCAGGTGAGTACTGCCTGTCTGCCTCCCACCATGCCCTGGGTGCCCTGCCTCCATCTTACCCCTCTACCCTCCTCCCTCTGTGTCCCCCTCTCCACTCCTGCCTCCTCATTCCCACCGTTTCCTATTCTTCACCTTTCCTCCTCTTTTCACCTCCATATCCAGTGGAGCTTGCAAGGAGTTTATGTTGGTGGGGACCAGAGAACCCAAGCAGCAGATCAGCCTCCCTGGAGCCTTTATGCTCTCTCAGGACCCCTAGACAGTGGGTGCCAGAACAACCTCAGGCTCTTCTCTCCCTCCAGAAGGGTCAGAAGGCAGAAACCTCCAAACACTGGCTCTCTCGGGCTCTTAGAATCCTGGGCTTGGCCTGGATCTAGGAGAATGGGTATCTTGGGCCATCAGCTCAGTGAGCTCCTCGGTCCTCCAGCCAAGCTTGTGCCCAGGAGATTGGCTTCAGGACATGGAGCGCCTGTCAGAGGAGCTGCTGCTGCCCTTGCTGAACCAGCCCACTCTGGGCAGCCTGTGGGATTCCCTTGGGTATGTACTGTGTGTGTGGTTTGGGGCGGGGGGTCATGGTGGAGGGCCTTGGTGAGGAGATGGTGTCTCTCCTTGTGGAATTCCTGGGGCTCGCTCCCTAAGCCATCCCAAGTGGAACCCTTCAGCCTGAGGGAAACTTAGCAGGCCGCAGTTATGTCAGGCTCTCAGGAATGTGGGCACTGGATTGCACAGCCAAGCGCCTGCTAGCCTTGGTCGCAGACGAAGCAGCTGTTTGCCAGCCCGGCACACATCAGGCCAGAGCTCCTCTCAGCTTCTCTGTTCTGCCTTCAGGCGCTGCTCCCTTCTCTGCAACCCGCTGTCCTGTGCTCCGACCCCTGAAACTCTCTCCAGCCTCGTGTCACTGGGCTGCACGGGAGGCCGCCCCGCTCTCAGTCTGGCTGGCTCAGCCTCCCCCTTCCCGTTCCTCACAGCCCTCCTCTCTCTTTTCAACACCCTGGCCCGGATCCACAAGGGGCTATGTGGCCAGGTGAGTCTTGGGCTCCTGGTTAGGGGCCAGGCAGGGGGCCAAGATGGCAGGAGTCAGAAGGAAGGGGCAGGGGGCGCCCCTTGGGGAAGGGAGGCCTTTTCTGCCAGTACCCACTTCTCTGAGTTTGTCTGGGGAGGAGGCAGCCACCTGGGGAGCCCCAGAAGGAATCAAAGTCACCTTTAGATCTAACAAGCTACCTTTTCCTCAGCTGGCTGCCATATTGGCTGCCCCAGGACTCCAGAATTACTTCCTCCAATGCGCGGCTCCTGTGGCCGCTCCACACCTCACACCCTTCTCTGCGTGGGCCCTGCGCCATGAGTGCCACCTGCAGTACCTGGCACTCACCCTGGCCCAGAGAGCGGTGGGTGCCCCTGTCTGTCGATGTTGCCCCTTCCCCCCGCTCCATTATCCCCATCCTGCTTCTCTGAAGCCTGTGCTGCTTCTGGCAGACCACGCAGCCCCTGCTTTCCTCCAGACATGCCCAGGATTGGTGCCCTTCAGCATAGATCCCTTTGCCTATCTCTTCTTCCTTGCTGCTCTTTGCTTTGTCCTCTCTTCCCCTCACCCACCGCCATCCCCCGGTTGTTCTGTCCACAGGCAACACTCCAGCCAATGGCGGCCACAAATGCCACCCTCCATCATGGCATGGCCTTGGCCCTGCTGAGCCGGCTGCTGCCCGGAAGCGAGCACCTCGCCCATGAACTACTGCTGAGCTGTGTATTCCGGCTGGAGTTCCTCCCGTAGGTCCAGGGTTGGTGGCATCAATTCAGCCCTTTGAGGGGCTGCTGTGGTTGTTGACAGAGCAGCCCTGAATCTTGACCCGGGAGACCTGGGTTTCATTCTCTGTCTTCCATGGGTTACACTTAACCTGTCAGAGCCTCCATTTCCTCATCAGTGAAGCGAGGAAGAGGATAACCATACCGGAGAGTATCAGGGGACTTCAGTGTGACTGTATGGCTAAAAATGGTGTATAAACTAGCTGACCGTTACTCAGTGCTTACTCTTTGGTAGTCCCTTAAGTATTTGTCTGTATTTTAAGTATTTTACCTGTACCATGAGAGGGATATTATTATCATCCCCATTTTACTATGAGGAAACTGAGGCACAGAGAAGTTCTCTAAACTTGCACCTAGGCAGCTGGCTTTACTGTCCATCCTCTTAAGTGCTGTACACACTGCATGGAAGGTTATTAGGGGAACAGGGAGGAGTGGGATTGGACCTGGGAAGCTCTGGAGAGCACGCATGGCCTTCTGGGTACTGTGGTTCCAGCCCTCATTTTTGGCTTTTGGATTCTGTTACAGGGAAGGAGCATCAGGGGGTCCTGAGGCAGCTGACTTCTCTGACCGGCTGTCCTTACGGAGTGGCAGGGACCCTGGGTGTGAACGAGGGGCTCAGCTAGCTCAGGCCTGCCAGGACCTCTCCAGCATTCGCAGCTGCTACCTGACCCACTGCTCACCGGCCCGAGCGAGCCTGCTAGCCTCCCAGGCCGTGTACCGAGGGGAGCTACAGCGAATCCCAGCCCTGCTGCTCCCTGTGCCTAAGGAGCCACTGCTGCCCACTGACTGGCCTTTCCTGCCTTTGATTCACCTCTACCACCGGGCCTCAGACACCCCCTCGGGGCTCCCTCCTGCTGACACTGTGGGCACAGCCATGCGGGCCTTGCAGTGGGTGCTAGTCCTAGAGAGCTGGCGCCCCCAGGCCCTCTGGGCTGTACCTCCTGCTGCCCGCCTGGCACGGCTCATGTGCGTGTTCCTGGTGGACAGTGAACTGTTCCGGGAGACCCCAGTACAACGTTTGGTGGCAGCCCTGCTGGCCCAGCTCTGCCAACCTGAAGTCCTGCCAACCCTCAACTTGGATTGCCCACTTCCGGGGCTGGCATCTTTCCCTGACCTCTATGCCAATTTCCTGGAGCATTTTGAGGCTGTCTCTTTTGGGGACCACCTCTTTGGGGCTCTGGTCCTCCTTCCCCTGCAGCGTCGGTTCAGCGTCACCTTGCGCCTCGCCCTCTTTGGGGAGCATGTGGGAGCCTTGCGAGCTCTGGGCCTGCCTCTGACCCAGGTACTTTCTCAGTGCAGCAGAGCCCACCATGGGCATCGTCCTGGGCCTTGGGGGCAGTCCCGAGCAGTAGGCAGCTTTGGTGGGCCTCAGTTCCTTCTCTTACCTATGGGGGCCTTTGAGGAGATTAAGAGAATCCATGAAAAGGGTTTAACATAGTATCTGGCATGTAGTAGGTGTTTGTTATTATTAACAAGGCACAGCTCCTTGCTCACGAGCTGCTATAGTCTAGAAAAGATGTACTAAAAAACCAACGTTGTTCTAAATTGTTCGAATTCTAGGTGTTGAGTCAGGATTCAGAAAAGGCAAAGATCAAAGTGGGCTTCCCATAAGGAGAAGGCCTTGTGGCAGTAGGGGTTGATCTGGGCGTTGAAGGTTGGGTAGATTTGGATTGTTGAGGAGGCAGGGTAGGATGTACCTAGTGGAATAGCATAAGCTGAAGCAGGAAGGAGTATGACACGGTGGGAGGCGGGAGGAGTCTAGAACAGATTTCAGTTTGGGAAGATGTTGGAAACAAGGCTAATGAAGTCTGAGAGGGCCTCATATATCAGGCTAAGGAGTTAAATTTATAAGCTGTAAAGAATTACTGTTTTTTTAGATTTGTTTTTTAATTTTCATTATAGCTTATTTTGGTAAACTTATAAGTATTTTAATATATAAATACATTTAATATCTGTATATAAAATATACGTATATATTTTATATAAAAAACTAAAAAGAAAAAATATTTTTAAGAATTAAAAAAAAAGAACATTATAGTCATCCATAATCCCACTACCCAGTGGTAACCATTTTGATTTTGATTTATCTTTTTTTTTTTTTAAAGATTTTATTTTTTCCTTTTTCTCCCCAAAGCCCCCCGGTACATAGTTGTGTATTCTTCGTTGTGGGTTCTTCTAGTTGTGGCATGTGGGACGCTGCCTCAGCGTGGTCTGATGAGCAGTGCCATGTCCGTGCCCAGGATTCGAACCAACGAAACACTGGGCCGCCTGCAGCGGAGTGCACGAACTTAACCACTCGGCCACGGGGCCAGCTCCTTGATTTATCTTTTTTATGTGCATATATATTTTTATAAAATTAGAATCATTGCATGATGTTTTCTTCATTTAACATGTAATAAGCATTCCCTACATCACTAAATATTCTAATAAATCAACATTTTTTATTATTACATAATCCATTGTGTAGGTATGCCCCAATTTATTTTATCAGAACCCCTTGGTGGGCAGGAAAGTTGTTTCCAATTTTTGCTATTTTAAGTGACTATGATAAACACCACACCATTGAACATAAACTTTAGCTCTATTTCTCTCATAATCATTTCTGCATGGGATTAAGAATAATTTTTTAGAAAGAGAATTACTGGTCCAAAGAACATGAACTTTTGAAAGGTTTGACAATATAATCAAGCAGTTAAACGTGACATTTTGAGTTTTAATTTTACGTAGATTAAACAGATGTGGTAGGCAGTAAAAATTCGCAGCTTCTTCTCAGTTTCCCAGTGTCCCCTGCTTTCCAGCTCTTTAGTCTTTCACGTTGATCCTTGTGGCAGAGAGGGACACATGTCTGTGCAGGACCTGATCTCTGCCCTCGTGACTAGGTTCTTGTGACCATCAGCCACCCACCCTGCATTCAGGTGATACACATTCCCACCTTCACCCAACGTGTCTCATTTCCCCTGTCACAGTTGCCTGTGTCCCTGGAGTGCTACACAGGGCCTCCTGAAGACAACCTGGCTCTCCTTCAGCTCTACTTCCGGGCCCTGGTTACTGGTGCACTCCGTCCTTGCTGGTGCCCCGTGCTCTATGCTGTGGCTGTGGCCCACGTCAACAGCTTCATCTTCTCCCAGGACCCAAAGAGCTCAGTAAGTTACCTCCCCATCTCCAGAAGGAGGAAGGGAGCCTGCCGTGAGCTGCCTCTGGGGAGGAGGTGAGGGCTGGGCAAGGCCGGTGATGGGTACCAGCCTTTGGCCCAGTGCCACCTATCCCTGTTCTGCCTCTAGGACGATGTCAAGGCTGCCCGCAGGAGCATGCTGCAGAAAACTTGGCTGCTGGCAGATGAGGTACGTGGGGCACATCCTGGGGGGTGGGAGAGTAGAGGGTCTTGGGGGACAGAGATCTCAACAGGATCTCACTACCCACTTCATGAAGTTTCCTCCCTCTTTGCAGAGTCTCCGGCAGCACCTCCTGCACTATCAGCTTCCCAACTCTGCCCTCCCAGAGGGCTTTGAGCTATATCCCCAGTTGCCCCCTCTGCGTCAGCAGTACCTCCAGAGACTGACCTCAGGGATGCTCCAAAATGGGGGCTCAGAGACCTAGCATAGCTGCTGCAGATGAAGAGATGGATACGTTCTCCTGGGCTTCACCAGCAGATGCCTGGCCAGACAGAAGGACTTTGTGTCCTACGGGTGGGCAGGAGACAGGAGCAGAAGGCTTGCCTTCCGGGGAGTGGCTGTTTGAGCTTTTCTGGAGCAGGGTGAGCCCCACCCTTCTGTCCTGAGATCTGGAGCTCAGGATCTGGGGCTTCTGAGGGTCTGTGCTGGGAGTGAAGGGTGACTTAGCTACTTACCCCGTCTTGGGGATGAGACAAACTAAGTCCACCCTTCCTCCCTCTCCCCCTCCCCCGCCCCAGGCCAGGATATGTGAATGCTATAGCTATGCATTGAAATAAAAAAAATTTTTATCTCTTGGGAATCTGATTTGAACTGATTTCAGGTGTGTTGATTCAGGATCGGTATCAAGGGATGGGGGAGAAGTTGGACTACTGTGAGAGAGATGGGGGAGGAATCATGAGTGGGAGGTGAGAATTGAATCCACACTGGGACAACAAAAATGTGAGTCCCAGTTCTGGAGTGGAGCCAGCCCAGGGCAGTGCTCTTGAGAATAGGGTGCCTTCTCGAAGGGCTCTCAGCAGTCCCCTTGGGGTATAGGTGTCCTTAATGAGGTCAGCATCTTGTCTTCTTGTGGTCCCCTATTTCTATCAACTGCCATCCTGGGACATGAAGAAGCCAAAAATGAGACTGGTGCAGTGGCTGTCTGTCTTAATCTGTTTAGGCTGCTGTAAGAGTGCCATAGACTGGGTGGCTTATAAACAACAGAAATTTATTTCTCACAGTTCTGGAGGCTGGGAAGTCCAAGATCGGGGTGCTGGCAGGTTTGGTGTCTGGTAAGGGCCAACTTCCTGGTTCACAGAAAGCCCTCACATGGCAGAAGGGACATGGGAGCTCTCTGGGAGCCTCTGTTTATAAGGGCACTAATCCCGTTCCACCCATAAGAGTGGAACCCTCATGACCTAAATCACCTCCCCATCTCCAAATACCCTCACCTTGAGGATTAGGTTTCACCATATGAATTTGGGGGCACACAAACATTCGGTCTATAGCACTGTCCTACAACACCCCTTCCATTGTGGACTTTATTTGTGGTTAAGCATGAGCTGGGGAGGACTGGGTCAAAGCATAAACTCTGGTTCGTCACTTCATCTCTTTTTTTTTTTCTGAGGAAGATTCGCCCTGAGCTAACATCTGTTGCTAATCTTCCTCTTTTTTTTCTTGAGGAAGAGTCACCCTGAGCTGTGCCAACCTTCCTCTGTTTTGTATGTGGGTCGCTGCCCCAGCATGGCTGACAAGTTGTATAGGTCCACACCTGGGATCTGAATCCATGAACCTGGGCTGCTGAAGTGGAGCATGCTGAACTTAACCACTATGCCACAGGGCCAGCCTCATCATCTCTTTCTTTTGGTAGAGTTTCCAGGTTGTTCTTTTGTCTGAATTCTAACACTTAAGCTTTCTTACAGCTTCATTTTCTGTGTGGAATTACTTATCATCATGTTTATGGATATCAGGCTGAGTGTAGAGTGTCCTGTAGATAGAACTCACGTCCCATAAATGGAGCTGCTGAACACAGAATTATACAATAGGTTTTATTAAGCAACTACTGTATCTGCAAACAGCAATAGTTCTCAAACTTAACATGTGACAAAAATCACCTGGAGAGTGTGTTGAAACAGATTACTGGGCCCTACTACCAGTGTTTCTAATTCAATAGGCCTAGAGTGAAACCCAAGAATTTGCATTTCCAACAAGTTCCCAGGTGATACTGCTGTCCAGGACCAATCACACTTTGGCTTACAGGGGCCCTGCTAAGTAAATTCTATGACCTCATAATGGGACATCTACAGAGTTAAATAGGGCATGGGGACGAGAGTTTTTACAAAATCACTGTTGTGTCTACACCTAGCCCTTACACTCAGAGACTTTACCAAGTAGCTAACTACTATAACTTCTTTTCTGCAGTGTTTTACAGTAAACGCAGGCCTCAGTCCTCAAAATTAGTATTTAGAGCACAAGAATGAGGACCCAAGACACACAACCACCCGAAGGCTAGTGGCCCTCACAGTTGTGGGGTGCCTTGTGGGCTACAGAGCAGTTTCTTTTTGTAGAATATTTCAGGTGGTGGGGACGCTGTCTCCAAGCAGTGGTGACCTGTGCGCCATCACCTGTTGGCTAGGGACACTGGTACCAGCAATCGGAGCTGCTGACACCAGGCCCAGGCCTTCACCTGCCTTTCACAGCACAGTGAGAAGTTGTGCAGAGTTAACCCAGGCAACAGAATTGTATGAGGTGAACGCAGAGATCTATGTTTTTAAGGGTGTCGGGCAGTTCAGCCTGGCAGTCACAAAGGCACTGAAAGACACAAGTAATGGCAAATAATGATGCCTTGGGGCAGTTTAAAGAACACTTTCCATGTATCACCCCCACACCCCACCCCGAACCCCCACACACCACTGCACCACCACCACCAATGGAGCATACACCACACTACTCCTGCTGTGAGAGACCTGGAAGCCGGTGCAGGGTGTCTGGGGTGTGACTTGCCACTTTGTCAAAAGTGGTGGCGCTTCCTTCCTACCCTCATAGCCACTACATTCCCTGGGGCAGCCAAAAGCAAACCCAGTGGCTCCAGGCAGAGAGCCCTTGGATGGAGGCTCTGCAAGGCCTGTCCAGGAAGGTGGGGACCTTGCTGCCCACATGCCCCGCCCTTCCCTGCCCAGCATCCCAGGGTCTGAGGTGGGTGTGGTCAGGCCGGCTTTAGGACCTGGCGGTGACTAGCGAGCGGCCGTACACTCCTATAGGCGGCAGTCCGGACCGAAGTGGCAAGGTCTGAGCCTACCTACATCCCTAGCTGCGGCGGGCTGAACAGGCGATGGGCCGCTCGGGCTGGCTGCTGCTGTGGCTCGGAGCCGCGGGTAAGTGCCTTCTAGCAGTCAAGGAACCGTCCAGCCAGAAGCACCTTCCTAGGGTTAGGGATGGCGGTCGCGACAGACCGAGTCCCAGTGGCTCCTCCAGAGGCCTCCACCCGTCGCGGCCAAAGCTCCCAGGCCCGTGTTCCTAGAGTGCATGCTGAGAAGCGCGGTGCCTGCCTGAATCCCGGACCCGGATCGCGTCGCTTGGGAAGGAGGGACAGGCCCTAGGGTCTCAGCGCCGCCTGTGGGCGGGACCGCCAAGCTAAGTGGAGGAAAGGATGGGGTGCCTGCAGGACTGAGGTCAGTGCGGCCCCCAAGTCATCCACTGGGAAGGGCTCTCCAGGGGAGAAACTTGCGGAAGTATCAGTGGGCATCCTGCGGAGCCTCGGCGACCAGAGCTGCGTCTTGGCCGGCTTCCAAGCTCTGGAGTGCGCTGGCTAGGTGGGGTCAGGGGCGTGGCCGCAACAGGCAAGGGCTGGCTGTCGAGAGGTTCTATTTTCCGTCTTCCATTAACATCCTGCCCCCTCTCCCAACTCTGCTGTCTCCCCGTCACCTTTCAGGCACAATTCTCTGCTCCAGCTCGGAATCCCAGGGGCCTTTTCTGCCATCCTCGCTCCTGCCGCTGCCAGCTCCAAGCCCCCGGGTCCCGAATGTCACGGCCCCACTTACCGGCTCGGAGCCAGCCTCTCCCCTAATTCATCGAGGTGAGCTCCGAGCTCCTTCCTCCCGTCTGCGCTCACCACGCCCAAGCCTTCGGGCCGGGCAGGTACTCTACGACCCTTCCCTCCCTCCCTGCTCTCAGGCACCCACGGGCCCTGGCGGTTCTCCACCTGCGGGGCCAGTGGTCCGCGCGGGCCCACACAAACACAGTGCGACGGGGCCTACGCCGGCAGCAGCGTGGTGGTGACAGTGGGGGCCGCCGGGCCTCTGAGAGGAGTGCAGTTGTGGCGGTCGCCCGGCCCCGGCCAGTACCTGTAAGTGGACGGCAGGGATGGAGGTGGGCGGAGCGCTGGGAGTCGGAGGTTCTGCGGTCAGAGGAACCAAGGCCACCTGCGCACCACATTGCGTCTTAGGGCCTTCCGCAGAGACCTGCGGAACGGGCGACCTTGACTGTCCCTTCTTCCAGCGGAACCCGGGGAAGGGTCGCAATAGTCGCCACCGAGTTAGCTCGTACCCGGGAGCCTTTCCCGGCCAAGCACAGGGCCCCAGACCAGCGGCGGCGCCAAGGGAAGCCTCCTAAAATAAGTGTGCAACTCTCCTAACTTTTCGGTGTGCAAACCTAGTCTCCCCATCCCTTCAAAATGGACTGCGGCCTCTAAGGCCTTCAGATGAGAACTTCTGGAGCCTCCTCTGTCACAGTCTCTGCCCCGGGCGGGCGGCCTGAGGACCGACGGCCGGTGGTCGAGGGCCGTGGACTCAGCGCCCGCTTTCCGCAGGATCTCAGCCTACGGCGCGGCGGGCGGCACAGGCGCCAGAAACCACCTGTCGCGGGCGCACGGCGTCTTCATCTCGGCCGTGTGCTCCCTTCGTGGTGGGGAGCCGCTTTACATCCTCGTGGGACAGCAGGGAGAGGACGCCTGTCCGGGAGTAAGCCGAGCCTGCGGGAAGGGGGCGGTTCAAGCGCCCCAGGGTGAGGGCGCGGCGGAGGCAGGGGCTCTCCTTGGTGCAGAGACACCAGCCCTGCGAGGCGGGGGTCCCGCGCGCGCTGAGTCCGGCGCGCGGTGCCCGCAGGGGAGCCCGGAGAGCCGGCTCGTCTGCCTAGGAGAGTCTCGGGCCGCTGAGGAGCACGTGGCGACGGATGGGACCGAAGAGGTCCCGGGGTCGCGGCGCTGGGCCGGAGGCGGCGGGGGTGGCGGGGGCGCCACCTACGTCTTTCGGGTACGTTGGGGTCCCAAACCTCTTCCCGCGGGCGCGCACACACGAGCTCTCCATATGGGCTTGGGGGTCCCCATATCCCGGGGCCTGGCTGGGCCCTCGCCCGGCGCCGGGTCCTCTTGACGGCCGCTGGCCCCGTAGCTGCGCGCCGGCGAGCTGGAGCCGCTGCTCGTGGCGGCCGGAGGAGGCGGGCGGGCCTACCTGAGGCGGCAGGACCGGGGCCGGACGCAGGCAGCCCCCGAGAAACTGGAGAACCGCTCGGCGGCGCCCGGGAGCAGCGGGAGAAGCGGGGCGGCAGGTGAGGGCGCGGGGCCGCGGGGGAGAGGGACGTGGTCCCCATCCGAGGCCGGCCATCCTGCTGTCTCTCCGCAGGTGGAGGCGGCGGCTGGACGTCGCGGGCCCCCTCTCCGCAGGCCGGCCGCTCCCTGCGGGAGGGGGCCGAGGGCGGCCAGGGCTGCGCAGAGGCCTGGGCTACGCTGGGCTGGGCCGCGGCCGGAGGCTTCGGGGGCGGCGGCGGGGCCTGCACTGCGGGCGGCGGCGGCGGCGGCTACCGGGGTAGGTGCATCCTTGGGGAGGGCAGCGGGGAACCCTGGGTGAAGTGAGGTTAGAGCCTTAATACAGGCAGGAGTCCCTCAAAAGGCTAAGCGGGAAAGGCATTAGGCCTCGCTCCATCCAGGCCAGAGCAGGTAGAGTAATAGCTCTCAGGAAAGGAGGTCACATAAGTTGCAATTCACACATGCAGAGAGAACTCCTTAGATTTTCATTTAAATCCAGGACCTTTTCCATCACAACAGATCCCCTCCTTGTTCTGCAGCAGCCCCAGGAGCTTAGAGCTGGCTGAGTTAGCAAGCTGGGCAGGGAGGCAGACAGGCAAGGATGGTTTAAGTCAGTAGTTCTCCAAGTGTGGTCCCTGAGTCAGCAGCATCAGCACCACCTAAGAGCTTGTTAGAACTGCAAATTCTCAGCCCGCCTCCAACCTACTGAGTCATAAACTCTAGGGGAGGGTCCCACCATCTGTGTTTTTATCAATCCTCCAGGTGATTCTAATACACTCCAGAGTTTGGAAACTGCTAGTGTAAAGAAACAGAGCCTTTGTGTCTGTCTGGGCTGTACTATTCATACGTACTTTATACACATCATCTGCATTATCACAGAAGGGGAATATGTGGGTTGGGCCTCTCCCATTTCATAACTGAGGACGTGGGACCAGAGGGATTCAGACAGACAAGGAGTGTCCCAGCCCACCTGAGCCAGGCCTTCAGGTTCAAGCTGGTTACTCCCTCCCCACCCCCGACCCCCATCTCTGGCCTCTTGGCTCCCAGTTGTGAGCTGGCAGCACCTGTATTGTAATGCTAGTGTAGACAAGGTCACACTGGGATCTCCACTGGGAGACTTCAGCTTCCCCACTGTTCATAAGCCAGCTTCCCAGCTGTGAGGCAGCTGTGTGCTCCTTCCTCCCCCCATTTTGTAGCCAAACCTTCTATCACTTTTAATTTCCAGGGGGTGATGCCTCAGAGACTGACATCCTCTGGGCTGATGGGGAAGATGGGGTGTCCTACATACACCCCAGCAATGAGCTCTACCTGCAGCCTCTGGCAGGTATTGGCCCCTACCCCCCACCTTTCAGCCTGGCCCAGCTCTTTTCCTCAATCCCTGAGCCCACACCCATCTGAGCCACCAACTCTGCACTGTGAACTACCTCTTCTTGCACAGCACAGGAACACCTGGGAACTGGACTGTCAGTTGTGATGCTGGTATGGGGCATTCTGGGGTGCTTGTCAAGTATCTCCTTAATATGAATTTTCCTCAAAAACCTGGGAGCTCAAGGATCCCAGAAGAGGGAGTATGCAGGCTTACCAAAAGTCCCCCAAGCACTCCCACCATGGTTAAATGCCAGGCCTTGTTCCCAAGTTCGGGGCTAGAATTATCCATGTAGCTGGAAAAAGTGTGTATGCTCCCTGCCTCCCTCTGCAATATCAGTTCTTGTACTCATAGTCACGGAGAACCACGGAGAGGTGGAGATCCGCCAGCACTTCAACTGCAGTCACTGCCTTCTGAAAGACTGCCAATGGCAGGGGGAGCTCCAGTGGGCCGAATGCATGTGCCCAGAGGGCATGGAGCTGGCTGCAGATAACATCACCTGCATGGGTATGGCCTGCCTTTGTCCAGGGTCTGGATTCCTGGGGCCCTGGCCTGGGAGGAGCTATAGGGCACTGGGAAAGATGCCTGCTGTGTGCCAGGCACCAGGCTGGGTACTGGGCAGGGGACTAGAGGTGCAACAGGGCATGCTCTGCCTTCAAGGAGCGTGTAGGCTAATGGTCTAATGTGGAGGGGAGATATCTACATCTATGTCACATCTGCATATCTAGAGCTAGAGCTAGATCTGTCTCATGGGGACAGTTGCCATGGGAGGTGTAAAGTGTGTTAGGGGTTCTCAGGAGGCAGAAGTTGTGTTTGTCCAGGATAAGTGGGGAAAGCATCATGGAAAAGTTAACTCTTGAGCTGAGTCTTGAGGCGTGGCTAAAACTTGGGGTGGAGGGACAGAGAGGAGCTTCCCACTGGAGGTGTCTCTCTTTCTCCCTAGACCTGCCCACCCCACCAGGCCCTCTGGTTCTGATGGTGGCTGTGGTGGTGACCTTGACACTGAGCCTCCTTATGGTGTGTGTGGTCCTGATTCTGGGTATGGAAGCATCCAGCAAGCATGGCTGATTCAAGGCTGCCCACCTCTCCACTGAGCTGTGATGAGCTTCTGTGGGGTCCCAGTGGCAGACACGGTTGATTTTAAGACCCCTACTCCCAGCAGAGTAGTGGTGGGCTCCTCTGGGTTTCTAAGAGTAGAAGCAGCTGGGGAGGCCTGGGGGAAAACATTTACCTTAATGGGCATCTGGAGAGGGGTCCTGGGCAAGGGGAAGCAAGGCAGAGTGGGCCTGATGGGCAGGTAGAGAGTGTGCCATTGTCCCTCCCACCCTCAGTGAACCATCAGAAGTGGCAGGGCCTATGGGGGATGAGGCTGCCAGGCCCTGAGCTCATGGAGCTGAGCAAGCTTCGAACCTCCACCATCAAGACAGCCCCCAACCCCTACTACTGCCAGCTGGGGCTTGGCCCAGCCCAGTCCTGGCCTCTGCCCCCAGGGCTTACCGAAGTTTCCCCAGCCAATGTCACTCTGTTCAGGTGAGTTCTCCCCCTCCTTCTGAGAACCTGTGCTCTGAATCCCCACCCCCAATCCCATTCCCTCCTGTGGTGAATTATGGATTCCAGAGAGCATCTGGCCCAAACCCCTTGTGTAGAGGAGATGGAGGCCAGAGAAGCTCCAAAAGGGAAAGTAACTTGTTCAAGGTCAGCTGTCATCCCCAATTCTGGGATGGTAGGAAGCCTAGAATCTGAGTCCTTTGGAGCAAAGGCTGCCTCCTCCCCAGGGTGTCTGCAAGAACCTAAAGGAAGGCCTCACCACAGACTCCCAGACCCACTCTGACCCCACACCTGCCTTCTCTTCTGCCCTGGCTCTGTGCTTAATACGGCCCCTGCAGAGCTTGAACTTGGGGACATGCCATGGTGCAGAGAGAGCTCAAATCCTCAGATAGGGCCACCTGGGCATATGGAGGGGATGGGAGGTAAGGAGGCACTAGACCCTCTAGGACCCTTCCCATGGCCCAGGCACCCACGCCCTTCCAACCTGTCTTCCTGCAGAGCCCTGGGCCATGGTGCCTTTGGAGAAGTCTATGAGGGACTGGTAACTGGCCTTCCTGGGGACCCCAACCCCCTGCAGGTGGCTATCAAGGTGAAAGAGGGCAGGACTTCTGGCTGTGGGTAGGAGAGCAGGGCTCTGTGGAGGGAGGAGCAATTCCTGGCACTAGGCTTCAGCCAGCCCTCCTGAAGTGTCATGGGCTCTGTGCTCTTTTGCTCCCAGACTCTGCCAGAACTCTGCTCTCCTCAGGACGAGCTGGATTTCCTCATGGAGGCACTCATCATCAGGTGCACCTGGGGCCGAGGTGGAAGGTGGGAGGGAGGCGCCGGGAACTGCCTGCAGGAACAGCCTCTCTTCACCCTGGGGCTGAGAGGCAGCAAGGCTAGGGACACAGGTCCTCTCTAGTTTTGTGGAGCCTGGAGCATGGTTTCTCTCCCTGCTGGTGATGGGGTATGTGCACCACTCACTCAGCAAGTTCAGCCATCAGAACATTGTGCGCTGTGTGGGGCTCAGCCTCCGGGCTGCCCCTCGCCTAATTCTGCTGGAGCTGATGTCTGGAGGGGACATGAAGAGTTTCCTGAGGCGCAGTCGGCCGCACCTGGTGAGTCCCTTCTCCCAGCCCTCCAAGCCCCTCTGAAGACCCTGACCACATGTTCCCAAACCTGCATGGACTGATGTGCCCTCTGCCCGACCCAGGACCAGCCGTCACCTCTGGCCATGCAGGATCTGCTCCAGCTGGCCCAGGACATAGCCCAGGGCTGCCACTACCTGGAAGAAAATCACTTCATCCACAGGTTGGATGTGATCTTGGTTCAGGGGACCCCCCCAGCCCAACTTCCTCCCCAAGGAACAGCCCTTCCACATAACTTTTAAGGAACAAGATCAGGGCTGGAGCTTCTGAGTTCCAGCTGTGATTTTTTTGCCCAACTCTTCAGGGACATTGCTGCCCGGAACTGCCTACTGAGCTGCACAGGACACGGTCGAGTGGCCAAGATTGGGGACTTTGGGATGGCAAGAGATATCTATAGGTGTGGGGCCTGGGGAGGTGGGGAAGGCTGCTGCTCCAGGGGAGTTTACCAGCACCCAATGGCATCTGAATGACTCATCACTCCCTTCTTCCCTCCTGTAGAGCCAGTTATTACCGAAAGGGGGGCCGGGCTCTGCTGCCTGTCAAGTGGATGCCCCCAGAGGCCTTCCTGGAGGGCATCTTCACATCCAAGACGGACTCCTGGTGATAACACGCCCTCCTCCCTCCCCTGCCTTGGGCTACCTCATGTGAGGGAAGGGGAGACTGCCTGATGGGCTTCATTTGATCCCCCCACTCGTGATGCAGGTCTTTTGGGGTGCTGCTCTGGGAGATCTTCTCACTGGGCTACATGCCCTACCCTGGGCGCACCAACCAGGAAGTGTTGGACTTCGTTGTCGGAGGGGGACGGATGGACCCTCCCAGGGGCTGTCCAGGGCCTGTGTGAGTATGGAGTGTTGCCCAGAGAAGGAGGTCCTTCACAGCCACGGGTGGGCACGAACTCCTGCCTTCCCCCAGGTACCGTATCATGACCCAGTGTTGGCAGCACCAGCCTGAGCTCCGCCCCAGTTTTGCCAGCATCCTGGAGCGCCTTCAGTACTGCACTCAGGTGTGCCCCTGACCTGCCCTGACCATCCTGGTCTTGGGGGTAAGGAGGGAAGCCATAAAACAAAGCTGTGGCCCCCTTGTGGCCCCCTGCTCCTCTACCCTCCTATTACAGGACCCTGATGTGCTGAATTCACCCCTGCCAATGGAGCTTGGGCCCACCCTGGAGGAGGAAGGAGCTTCTGGACTGGGGAGCAGGTCTTTGGAGGGCTTACGATCCCCACAGACCCAGGAACTGAGTCTGGAGAGCTTGAAGAGCTGGGGAGGGAGCCTCCTTGGCCCCTGGCTGCCCTCTGGCCTCAAGCCCTCCAAAATCAGGGGCCTCCAACTACAGAACCTTTGGAATCCCACCTATGGCTCCTGGGCCCCAAGGGGCCCTGAGGGTGAGGACTCGGGCATTGACGGTAGCAACAGTTCCTCTCTGCACTCCTCAGGCTTCTAGGTGGCTTGTTATTTCAGTAGCCTCTGTCCCCTGCAGTCTGTGCTGCATGTCTGGGCCTGTCTCAGGGCTGGCCTGGCACCACTGGAATCTTCATCCTGGTAACCAGCCCCAGGCCTCCTGCCGAAGAGCTTGGCCACCCCCAGACTTTGATCTTGGTGACTAGAGGCCACCCCCCTGCTCCAGGTGTGGGCAGGGAGTTGAAATTGCCTCCTGCAGGAAGCCAGCCTCTGGACTGCCCTTTCCTCATGAGAGTCCTTCGCCTGGGCAGCCCCCAGCCCTACAGATGCCTCTAATAAAGAGCTCTTCTCACATCCTCCAGTGGTCTGAGTGGATGTGAGGGATGCAAAGGAACTAAGAAAGAGGGGACCAGAGGAGGGGGGAGGAGACCTGAGTTGCCAAAGCTGGTGTCTTTCTTTTATTGGGAAGGGGAGTCCATTGTAGTGTGGGAGGTTAGACCAATAGATCTAGTGCCTGCGAAATAAAATTCATTATCTGGCCTCTCTGGAGGGGTATGGAGCCCCTTCAGAAGAGCTGGGCTGAGGGAGAAGCCCACTGTCCCACTCTACCCCGCCTCTCCCCCTTTAATTTAGTGTCATCCGCTCTGGGAACGCTGAGGCTTGTATGGGGAACAGCCCCCGGCACGTGCAGTGCGTCCCGTCGTGGTTGGCACCTGGCCCTGCTGGACCGTGTGAACCGCCCCCGCACCGCGGGGTTTCAGTCTCTCGCCCTCATGCTCGGCGGCGGGGACGCAGCCGCAGGTCCATCTGTCAGACCAGCCCGGTCCACGCGGGGACAGAGGCCCAGCCTCATCTCTCGGCCAGGCTGGCAAGGATGCCAATGAGATTGTCCAGCCCCAGCAAATAGCCGTCCTCGCGGTTGCCCTCCTCCCAGGGCCGCCGGTGGTCCAGGGTCTGGCCGTTGGGTAGGGGCGTGGTCTTGCCGAAGTCGATGAGCCACACACCGGCGCGATGGCAGTGATCATGCACGAAGAGGAGCGAGCTGCCTATCACCTGCCGAGCCCCACTCAGTCAGGCCACGGGCCCTTTCCCGGAGCAGCCCCCCATCCTGTTCCCTCTGTAGACCCCTCACAGACCACAGACCAGGCACCTGAGGGTATCCCACTTACCTCATGCCTCCTAAAAAACTCGGAGACCTCCAGGGTGTCCCGGATCTGCTGCAGGCGGTTCAGATACCTCCTCTGGAGAGGGTAGGGTAGGAGAGGAGGGCAAATTAACTAAACGCCAATTGAGCCTCTGCTAATGTTAGGGTCCAGGATGCATGCTCGGCTTGGCAAATACCGTCATGAGGAAGACACAGGCCCCCACGTGGCGCGCAGCCCGGAAGAGCAGGAACGTAAAGCAATTACAACACAATGCGATAAACGCTACCATAGGGGTCACTAGGCGAGGGCACCCCTCAGTTCCAGGCTCCCCTACATCTCATGGTTCTAGGATCTAGCGCTCACCAGCACTTCTGCATCCCCTTGCACAAACTCCTCAAAGACGCGGATCACCTGTTCCCGGCTTCGCGTGGTCTTGAAGTCGGTGCTGCAGGATCCGTCAGCTTTCTGAAGGAGGTGGGACAGGAAGTGTCAGGGGCCCCGTACCCACCCGAGGGGAGAGGATCAGGTTAGAGCCACGGTACCTCCCGGGACCTTTGCTCCCAGGGACAGCAAGACGGCCGACAGAGGGTGCCTCTTCATGGGCTGGGGGGTTGCCAGGAGGGCTGGAGTGGAGGAAGGGTCGGGGCGGTGCAAAGCGAAGCAGGCCTGGCCTACCTTGATGCCCTCGATGCGGAAGCCAAGCGTGGTGCTGGAGCTGATGCCTTCTCGCCACTGCATGTAGCGCGGCTTGGTGACTGCGCGCTGCGCGTGCTCCTCCTCGGTGGGCGCCGCAGGGTCTACCGCCAGCATCTTCTTGTACATGTCCTTCCGCAGCTTGGGCCGCTCGCGGGCTTTGGTCAGCTCCTCTTCCAGGTAAGTCCTACCGGGGCGAGGCAGCGGCGGGGCGTGAGTGGGCGCACACATGGACCCCGTCGAACTTGACCTTGGACACGGGGTAGAGCGCTCGTTCCAGCCCTGGGCCCCCCGCCCGGTCCCCGCCTGGCCCGGCAGGGCCCGCGTACCTGACTCCCATCTTGCAGTCAAGTACGCAGGGCCCATCGAAGCCGTCGAGCAGGTCCTGCAACTGCAGGTAGCTCTCGCCATCGCGCTCCACCACGCCGTGGAAGGCAGGCACGCAGCCGCGCAGCGCGTCCACCATGAGCCGCGCCAGGCAGTAGCGCTCCGGCTCGGAGCTGCGCTTCAGGATCAGCCCGCTGGTGCCCGCCGCCTTGAAACTCCCTGCAGATGGGCGTCAGTTAGCGCCGCCTAGTCCCTTCTTCCTCCAGACAGCCACCCTCCCGACCCGCGCCTGCCCCGCGCTCACCTGTGTGCCCAGCCAGCTGCACCCAGGCGTAGCGTTTCTTGAAAGGGCTCATGACAGGCAAATTCACCATGGTCCGGATCTTCTGCCAGTGGCTTTTCTGAAAGCAACACGGTCGTGGTCTGCACGTCGACGTCTCAGCAATGCATACGTCCTCCCTCTGGAACAGGGTCTCGCCCTGCTTCACCCCACCCCACCCCACTCCACCCCACTCCACCCCAGCCCACTGCAAGCAGCTAGGGCCAGATGATTCATTCATTCATTCAAAGAAAGTTTACTGTGAGCCTGTGTGGCGGCACGGGGTGGTGACAGATATCCAGCTTCTCGAATGTGCTGAGAAGAGCCCTGGGCTTAGCCTCAGACGGCTCAGGTGTGCACCCCAGTTCTGCTGCTCGAAAGCTGCGTGGGCAGGTTATTAAACTGCTCTGTCGAGGTTTTAGAACTTTTGTGAGCATAAGACTCGCCTGATGGTCACCTTTAAAAATACAGATTCTCAGGTTGACCACAGGGAAGTAGTCTAGGGTGGGACCAAAAATTTGCATTTCTACCAATGCCTCAGGAGATTCTGAGGCCTGAGAAACAAGCCCCTGGGTGTCAGTTTCTTCATCTATAAAATGGGGAAATAACCTCTGGGTTGTTGTGAGTAGTAAGTGACACTTGAGTGTAACAGGCTCCTCTCACCCCATTCCTCGGCATGAAGCAGAAGCTGGACAAATCTGGATTATTGATTCATTCACTTGGGACCATCGGTTCCTCTCATTTAGGGAGACAGACAAACACAGAAAAAAACCTTTACAAAGGCCCAGGGCAGGGAGGTCAGCCTGGCAGGGCCTGGAGAAAGAATGGCTTGGGACTCCCCGAGACCCTCTTGGTATGTCTGGATGCAGTGTCACTCCTTGCCAGTTGGCAAGGCCCAGGGCACCCTTGCTCTTGATCTAGACTCAGAAACCTGAGTTTTGAAAACAGGATGCAGGGCTGAGGGCCTGTCATCTTAGGTGAAACTGGGAAGGAAATGTAGATTTTGGTGTATTTCTTGCCTCATGACCATTGCTTCTGGCCTCCACCCAGTCCTGAGAGCATCTCATACTCTGGACCTTTCCTCTTCCCACCCAGATCTCATCAGTCCTGTGTCTACCCTCTGAAGTACACAGGTTTGCTCATCCACACTGTGTGCCTGCCTTTTAGAGGAGTTCCACATGTGTGCCCCCACAGGGCTGGAACCCAGAACTCCAGCCTCACTGACCACAGAGAGTTCCAAGAGTGGGAGGGAGAACTGAGGCAGTGGCCTAAGCAGGGGAAGGCTGCTGCCCACAAAGCCCTTTCCCGTGGGAGAAGATGGGGGTTAGTGAGAGTACTGGATGGGTAGTCAGGAGTTGGTTCCAGTCCTGGCTGTGTCACTTTCTAGCTGAGTGAACCCAAGTGAGAATTTCATCTGTGTGAGCTTGTTTTCTCTGGGAGGACATAGCTGCTGCCATAACCCAAGGCACCGTTTACTGACCGCCTACTGCATGCCAGGCACTTCTCATCCTGCATCAGTCAGCTTTGCTCCTGTTTTCCTACTGAAGTCCCTACATGGCACACCAGGGTGTGATCACGTGTTCAATCCCCAGGGATCTGGGGGTGTAGCCAGAAGCAGCCCACTAGAAGCATGACATCTCGTTCAAAATTCCCTTTTTACTCTTTAAATATATGCAAGGTTTGCATTATGCTGCATAATAAATCCAAGTTTTCTTCTAAAACTCCCACTTCCAAATCCTCAAATAAAATTCCAGGAAGAAGTATGTGCCATGTGTACTCAGCAGCACCATCCTATACTCTCTTCCCCCACACTCATGTGAGAATCAGGAGGATGATGATGATGCACATGCATAGCCAGTGCATGAGGTGGGGGTGTTATTGCCATTTTTCAGAAGGAGACCAAGGCTCGAGGAGTGAGCATCCCCTCACTCACTGCCTCCAGCCCCCTAGTCTCTGGCTTAAGCTGTCTACCAGCCCAACCCCCTCCTCATGTTCCAACTGCCCCAGCAGCTTCCAAGTCCATGTTACCACCTGACTCCCTTTGGGGGTCGAATGGGACCTGACAGGAGAGAGAGCTTTGTACAAGGTGAAGTGATTTGCAGCCACAAGGTGGTGTAAGTATTTTCATCCCTGGGGAAACACTGAGATCTGCCTTGGGACCCCTCTCTGTTCACTGGACACCTTTGCCTTCTTCCAAAGGAATGAGTTTAATGGTGGGGCTTCAGGCAGCTTTAGGGACCTACTGTCATAATTTGGGGGACAGTAGGACTAGAACAGACTTAGTCAGAGGGTACATCTAGTTCTATAGCCCCCGCAGTGGAAGAGGGAACCAGCCCTGGGTTAGGTGAGATGGGAGAGCAGCAGCATCCTTTCTTCTGGGATCATGTGGGAGCAGTGAGTGGGGCTGGAAGGTGGAAGGTGGGCCTGGTAGAAGAGGATTTCGTACCCGCAGTCCTGGGCTGCTGGCACTTTATTGACGTGTGATGATAACACAGCATCATCACTCGCTCCCGAGATGAGGTAAAATGGGGTCATCACCGACTCTCCCTATTTTGTGAGGATCATATCAGCCAAGAGCAGTGAAGACTAAGGCTGGTTCCAGCCATGCAGGTTACATAGGGCTTTCATACCCGTCATGTCATCTGAGCCCTCTTAGCCACCTCCCGAGGTTGGTATCACCGGGTTTAGCTCCCCAGCCAGTAATGGATATGGTCAAACATGGAAGGAATTGATGTCGTGGAACTCACTGCCATCTTCATCTTAGGGAGCCACCTCCTCTAGGGAACGTGATGTATATAAAAAATGCATGTGTCCTAAAAGACTCCTGGAGGATCCTTCTTCAGTGGGTGGGTGGGGACTTTAGCACACAAACAACAGCAGGGAAGATATTTTTGAGCAGGTAAGGCTTTTATTGTATGGATATCAGAAAGCAGATTCATTATGTTACCAAGTAAAATCTAGCTTAAAAGAGGGCCAAAGCCCCATCCTCTGGCCAGGTCTACTCCCCACAGAAGTCTAGGAAACCAACTCACAGTCAGAGGCTACCGGGCATCTTGGGACAAAGAGCCCAGAAGAGTTGACTGTGTGAAAGAGTCTTTGATGAAGGCACAGGAGGACCCTCTGATAATTCCTCACCCCTGGGGCTGGACAGGGAGCAGCACTCTCTGAGCAGGGCTTGGCTGGACCCTAGCCTCAGACTCTCCTTTGTCTTAGCTCCATCTGGAAGCCCTGAGGACTCCTGCTTCTTATCTCACACCATACACTCAGGGTCTCTTCTGCCAGAACAGCCTCTTTGCTGTCTTTGGTATTCAATCCCTTACTTCCCGATTCCCACTCTTTACCTCCAATGATGCAGTCTGAGGATGAAGCTATGGACCAGCCCAACCCCCACCCCATGTTCTCATTGCCCTATCAAACTAGCACTCCCTGAGGTGGTGGTGGTGGTGAGAGCAATCAGTTTCAATTTATAAAATGATTTGCACTAAGGTATAAGTGACCCACGACTTCACCCTCCCAGGGGCATTTGCTTTTTAAAAAGGAAGTCTGTTAACCTAAATTCTGCTCTATAATTAGTGAAAAGTGAAGTGTGGGAGTTTTGAGTCCAGGACAGGATGGCATCCAGGTCTCCTTACCCATCCTGGAGCACTGAGAGAAGAGAAGCAAATGAACAGGAGCCAAACACCCTCTCTTCTGCTAGGGCAACCCCCCAAAATTGTTCTAAGATAAAGGCAAGGCCTAAGAATAGGCAGCCAGCTGCCCTTGGGGATAGACTCCCAACTCCTCTCCTGGCCTGTCTGGGTTTCCCTGCCCATAGCTTTTCCCTCTACCAAGGGAAAGGCCTCCGGAGGGGAGGCACGCTGCCTAGTCTCGACTACCCTGGGGGAAGCCCAGCTCCAGGGAGGCTGTGCCGGGCTCCTAGGAGGAGAAGGGAAAGGATGTATGTGCCGGGCAGAGGTAAGGTAGGGCCTTCCCAGGGCTCCTGCTCTGCGCTATTCCTGTTACCCGCCCAGGCCTGGGTCTCAGGGGCTGGCGAGCTGGGAGCTCCCCGAGCGCCGCCTCAGTATCTTTCCCGCAGGTGCATCCTCCATGGTCAGCCAGCCGGCGGCCTCTACCTCCAGCCTGGGGAAGCCCTGCCGGCAGCCTGCGCGGGCGCTGTGCCGCCCCCGGACCGGACACGAGGCAAAGTCCGCGCCGGGCCCTCCCACGCGGACGCAGGCGGCCTCTGTCAACAGCCCCGGGCTTATCTGCTGCCGCCGTGGCTGTTTGCCTTCGGGGAGGCCCCAGCGGGCTGGGGGCTGAGAAGGCCTGAGAGACGCCGCCTTGGAGCAGGAGGGGCCCTCAGCGGCCATCTGCGCCAGCTCCTGGCCGCGCCAGCAGACGGCAAGGCCGAGGGTGGGCGAGGCCGGCCGAAGACGCTCAGGGCACAGCTGCCACTAGTCCCTGGAGTCGTGCCCCAGCCGGCTGCCTACGGTGCACGCAGGCCTGGGCCGCGGGACCTCCTCTGCCTGCTGGCGGCTGCCTCCGTGGCGCCCTTCCTCCTGCGCCCGCCTCTCAGCTGTCAGAGATTTGAGCGGGGGAGCGGGGACCCAGAGCTACTGCTCCGGATTTTCGGAGGAGGTGGGGAGGGGGGTGTCCTCTCATTGCCCCACATCCCACCTCCTTGGAAACCCCTCGGCGGCACCTGCCTCCCTACATGGGCCGGGGTTGCACGAGGAACAGTCACGGGTCAGGAGTACCCTTACCCCCCCGGGGAGGAGAGAGGGACTCCCTGCACCCTACACCTGGCGGCGGGGTGTGTTTCTGCTCTATGAGACTTTTTTTTTTCTCTTGTGTCACTTACAAACCATGCAGCCCTCTGAGTAGTGTAGGTCTCAGGGGGTAACTGAGTCACAGACCCACTGCAAGTGTTTACAGTCTCCCCCGCCTCACCCAATCCGAGCGTGCAGCGGGGCGCGGGTTCAGCAGGCCCAGGCCGCGCCCCAGAGCTCTCCCCCAACGCCGGCGCGCCACTGCGGCTCTCACCGCCCTTCTGGGCAGGCCCGGAGCCACCAGAGCCGGCGGGGCGCCCTTCGCCTCCCTCTCCGTTCCAGGGACACTTGCATAACGTTCATCTAAAGCAATTCCTTCGCGTTAACTACGGGTAGTTATTTAAAGTATTTGGCCTTGGTTAAAACAAGGGGGACGAGACGGCAGTCCTGGGCGCCCGCCGCACACCCCTGAGGGGCAGGCACTGGGAATGACTTCACCGCATTCTGGCGAGGGTTATCCGAGGGTCAAACCTGGCCCCGGAACATCCAGGCTACCAGAGGCGGAGACTAGGCTGATACCGACCTTTCAGCCTCAGTTTACCTTCTTCCAGGCCACAATTAGGAGCAGTAAACCGGGAAAGGCTGCGTTCCGCTCCCTGCCGGAGCTCCCAGCCCCGCGCCCCTCCCTTCCCCGCGTCCACGCCGCGTGCGGGCGCCGGGAGCAGACGGCGGCGGCTCCCGAGCAGAGCCTGGAGCGCCGCTCCACTCCCACTCAGGAGAGGGAACCGTGGCAACGGCGGGGGTGGGGCCGCGGCGCGGGAGAGGGGGCTGGGAGAGAGGGAGCTCGCGCGCCCCTCTCCCTGCGAGAGTTCGCGGGGCAAGGCCAAGCCCCTCCGATGCCTTCGGCCCCACCTCGCAGCCAGCAGGTCGCGCTCCCCCCTCCCCACCCGGTCCCCGTGGCCGGTCGCAGACTCCTCTTCACTCTCCTTCTTAGACGCCCCAGGACCCAGGCCGCGACCCGCCCGTGGAACCGGGGTGAAAATTGCCAAGGCGAGAGGTCGGCCTGGCGCCTCCCTCCGAGCCCCACGTTTCTCCTAAACAGTGAGAATCCGACCCTCCGCGGCGGGCGCTCGGGGAGGAGTCGGTCCTGGGAGAGCTCAGAGCTGGGTCCCCCGCGCGCGGCCTCCGCGCCCGGCGCCGGCCCCGCCCCCGCGGCCCGTACCTGCCCCAGCTCCTCGCCGGCTTCCAGCTGCACGTTGCCTCGGCTCCGGCTCTCGCTGTCGCTCAGCAGATCGTCCTCCGAGTCCTCGGGCAGCGACGAGGAGCCAGTGGAGGAGAGCGACGAGGTGGAGAGGCGGCGCGGCTGCTGCAGGTGCGACGAGCCCACGGCCGGGAGACAGCCGCCCTCCGGCTCGGGCGGCCCGGGGCTGGCCGGGGGGACGTCCGGCTCCTCGGCCGTCACAGTCAGCTGCGGGATCACCGGGGCAGGGGGAGGCCGCGGAAGCCCGTTGGGGACCCGTCCCCCACGCCGCTTGGCCCCGCGGGCCCGGGGATCCCCCGCGGCGGCGGCGGCAGCGACCGCGGCGCAGCGCGCCTCGAAGAGCAGGCGCAGCTCCCCGACGCTCCGGCGCGGGGCCCGCTCGAGCCCCGGGCTGCAGGGGCCCGCGCCTCCCGGCCGCGCCATGCCCGTCGGGCCCCCGGGCAGTGTCATTTCCCGGCACGAGAGCCGCCGCGGAGCCCACCAGCCCGCGGCGCGGCGGGGACTGGAGGCGCTCGGAGCCCCAGGCTCGAGACTGCCCCGAGGCGGAGCCTGCGCGGCCGCCCGCCCGGGCCCCGCCTCGGCCGCGCCCCCCGCCCACTCCTTTCGCTTTCAGAGAAAGCGCGGGCCTCCGCCGGCCCCGGCCCGGCGGGGAAGGCTCCCTGCTGCTCCTCGGGTGGCCGGGAAGCCCAGACCTCTTGCGCGCAGACCCAGGACCTGGCCTTCGCGGCCTCTCAGTGCCCGCCCTCGACGAGACGGGAGGGGCCGCTCCGCCCCCGGGCGCTACTGCCTCGCCTGGCTCTGGGGCTGGGAAGGATTCCTCCTGGCTGCTCAAGGGCCCTGACCTCGCAGGGGAGGAGCTGGTCCTGCTCTTGCCCTCCCACCCAGTCCTTTCCGCGTTCCGTTCATCCTGGGCCAAGGCTTCCAGGTCTCCGGGGCTTTCCTGCCCCCGGGGCTGCTTCAGTATAGAGTTCAAGGCAATCGGCTTCCCAAAGAAGCCTCCCCACAGGGCTTGCGCCCAAGTGGGGACTCTGTCCCGGAACGAGCTGAGGCTTCTCCCCTTCAGTTCCTCACTTCTCAGAGGGCAGAGATTAAGGTCGGGGAAGGGGCCTGGATCTCCCCCTTCATCCCTGCGGCAGCATCCCTGGCTACAGGCTGGGGGGGCGGGGGGAGGTGCTGAGCCTTTCTTCCTCCTGTCCTTATGGAGTTCTGGGCTTGGAGTCCGCTGTGGGGCTGTAAGCAAGTCATGTCACCTCCCTGGACTGCTGATTCTCCTCCGCAAGGTTGTGGTCCACCGCACGGGATTGCTGTGAGAATAAAATAAAATGAAAGATGTGCAATCTCTAAACGTTAGCGTAGTTTTAGTGTGGGTGGTACAGCCGGTCTCAGCTCACTCTACCTGATTTTCGGCAGTCTCTTCACCCTTCTGAGTCCCATTTCCTCTCTTGTGAATTTAGGAAAACCTCATGTGACCCGCAGAGTTGTGGCTGTGGAACTGCAAGGAGAGCGCTGCTGGGGGTAAAGTGTTTCATACACAGCAACATGCTCATCGGTGGCATCGTTGTAGTGGGTCTTGGCCATTTGACACGTTCGTGGTCAGCTGAACTGCAAGGCTTCTTTGAGTAGAAGTCAGTATTTCACAGCATTTCCTGTCTTCCCCAAAATGCCAGGCATGAGGATCCTTGTCAGGGGCCTGGTGCCTGGGGGTCTTTCGGGATACCATGGTGAGAGCGCCCCCAGAAGGATTGCCTCTGATGCTGATGAAGGCCAAAGGGCGGAGCTTTCCTTCTCTTATCTCCCTTCAGCCAGGAGTCAAGGATGGGCCAGGAGGAGAGAGAAGGAGGGTTCCGACAGAGAATGGGAAACTTCAGCAAAGAAAGAAGGAGAAGATCCTGGGAGAACTGATGAAGAAAGTAGGAGTAGAAGAAACAGTGGGAGGAGGGAGAAGAAATGGAGGAAATGAAGGAATAGGAGAAAGAAGGAAATACAACAGCCTGAATACTTGAGTCCTCTGCGGAGAACCTGGAGAATCACAGGGCCACCTTCTCTGGTCACAGAGATCTGGAGGAGCCTTTGTGGGAGGGGTGTGCTCTAGAGCCTGAGGGCCCAGAAATACCCGTGTCTCCTGCACTCACTTCTCTCCCTCCTTCCCAGCTACCCTGGTCCATGGTGGGAGCTGGGAAGGTACTGCCCTGGGTGGTAGGGGGGAGGCTGGGGGCCAACTCAGGGTAGGGAGAGTGAGCAAGGACCTGTCAGAACTGGAAAGTGAGGAGGGAAGTGAGAGGAGGGAGTGTCGGCTGCCCACATGAGTGCCAGCCAATGCCTGGGCAACGGTGGTGGAGGTGCCAGCAGGCTGGGAGCTGCTCTTTGTCCTGGCTGCCAAGGGAAAACTCAGGGGAAGTTCCTTTCCTTTGAGTGCCAGGCTCTAGCCCAAGGGCCAGCAACTGAAGAAGAGCTCTTTGCAATCCCAGCCCAGGTGTCCCAGGTAAGGGCAGACCTGGGAAAGGGTGCTGAACTGAGAGCTACTTTCACAGCCTTTTAGAGTGGGAAGGGTGTTTAGATGCTTCTTGTCCTCCTCATTCACCATAGAGAAGTAACAAAGGGGTTAAGTGACTCAGCCAGGGAGGTTAAGGCACTTGTATAAGGCCACACAGCTAGTTGGTGGAAAAGCCAGAGTGTGCCCTGGCTAGGTCCCCTGACTCCTATTCCTGTACTGTGCTCAGTTTCTTTCATCAGCATCTTGTAGCTCAGTCCCTAATTCCTTATCCAATGAGGGCAGAGTTGTCCTCCACCTAACACAGGCAGAAAGCAAAAGGGCACATACTGGGGCAGGGCCTGGGGGTCCCAATAGAGCTATGGGACAAGGTCAAGGGGCTCTCCTCTCCTCTTAGTCAAGCCGAGAATGACACTTCAAATCCTGGAATCTTGTTCTTTGTGCCTCAGTTTCCCCAGTCTTCGAGGCTGTGAGTAGAGGGATGGGGTGAAAATCAGACCGAGAGCTGTGTAGCTGTGGAAGCAGCCTCTGGTGTGCTGCACAACATGGTGAAACGGGAGCCTAGAAGAGTGTTTCAAGGTTTCGATGGTCATTGGATGGCTGATCTGAGACAGGACGTGGGAGTCCCTCTGCCTCATCCACAAGGCCAACTGCATGTCTGAAGAGAGAACTGAGCTTTCTTTTTCTCAGCATCTCAGTTCAGGGGTCCTCCTCCTGTACCCTAGGGGCCTGCATCCTGGGGTGTCTGAGTCTTCACCCCTCTCCATGGCCTTCAGGATTTATCAAGCCTGAGAGCGACATCCCTCCTGTGAGGTAACAACCCTGGGGCACCAAACGTGGGAAGGGGGAGCCTGGAAAATGGGATGTGTGAGGTGAGGGGTTTCTGCGGGCCTGATCTTATTCCCTAGCCTGCCTCATTGAGCTCTGCTCCTCCTCTACCCCACCCCCAGGGCAGCACCAACGGCCCCAGGGGCAGGAGCAAGGTGACTGCTCCCCATCCCCTGCCAGGCACAGTGCCAGTTTCTGCTTCCCAAGGCTGCAGGCAGGGCCTCTTACCTGGGGCAGAGAGGATGGAGCGTAGCCTTTGACCTGTACTCCTGAATGGGCCGCCTGTAGCTTTGAGAGGACTTGAAGGCCTCTCCAGAGAGGGCAGAGTCTCTATGGGGGGTGTGTGTGTGTTGGGTGTGCGTGTGTGTTTGGGGGACAAATGTTCCTCTAGACCAGGTCGTGCAGGGTCTCATTCTAGTCCACCACTCCCAGACATGCTCTGTGGGGCTTGGCATCCTCCAAGGACTTTCTGACCTCAGGATTCCAATATTCTGTGACAATACCTGTGATTCATTCATTCATTCACAGAGCAAACAGAAACTTCCATTGAGAAGCTGCTATGAACCAGGCATTGTGCTGAGTGAAAGGGACATAGGAATGAGGAGCTCCTTTGATGCCCCCTCCTTACTGGGAGCGGTGGTGTATCATTTTACATGGTCTTCTGGAGGAAGGAAACCAGAAAGGATCCAACCAGAAAACAGGCCCCAGGATGCTAAATGGCTGCAGTTACTCTCGTTTCCAAGGAGCTGTCAGCGAGACCTTGGTCTGTCAGCTGCTTCACACAAACCACTCCCCAACCCTGGTCAGTCTGATGCCCTTCTCTGCCCAGAGCATAGCAGAGAGGGTGCTGGGGGGCTGGCCAGAGCCAGGGCCAACGGACACGTGAGTCTGGGGAAGAATGAGAGGTCTCCTTCCTCCTGGGGAGAGGAGCAAGTGGCTGTATTCACCTGACAGCCCCACACCCCTTTCCCTGCCTCTGGGTTTCTCCTCCCCACAATCACCGGCCCCATAATAGATAGACTTCGTGGGAATATTCTGGGATTGGGTGTTAGGATAGTTTAACAGGACTAGTGATCTAGCAGCATTCGATGACCCTCCATCCTCTGAGTCACTCTAATCAAAAACGAACAAAATGTGTCATCACGCCTGTGTATGCGCAAGAAGAACATTTTCTCTCCTGACACACTTCAGAAACAAGGTTCCCCATTCCTCCCAGGAGCCTGTGTTCCTGTGGTTCTCCCTGCTCCCTCTCTCCAGAACTCAGAACCCGCAAAGTCTCTCCCAGTGGCCAAGCGGAGGCAGAAGGGACCGGGAGCATCTGAGGTCAGGGACGGTGTCGAGGCGACTGCTCTAAGAACGCGGCTCAGACTGCACCGACGGCTCGGCCCCCCATGTCCCCACCAGGGCACCTCCCCAATTTTGTGACCGCAGCGGGTGGGCGCAGCCCGATTCCATGTGTGATCTCTCTGCCTGCCCTCGTGACCTCCGCCCCAGTGCTCCGCGACCAAGTCCACAGAGCATCCAGCGGAGGAAGAACCGGGAGCCGCCGGGAAGCGGCGCGCAGACTCCGGGTCCGGGGAGGGAGTGCCCGGTCCGCGGCGCACCCGCTTCCACCTGACGCCGCGGTTTCTCGCGGCCTCGGGTGGAACCCACAGGACTGGCGTCCCGGGCTGCTCCTGCGGGCGGCGTCCGCGCCCCGGGGTTTCATTCCCGCATGCGCTGCGGTCCGGGAACAGGATGGGAGCGGCGCGGTGGGGTTGAACGCCCCAGAACGTTGCCGCTCCCGCTTTCCCCCCGCCCCTCTTCCCTCCACCACGTTTATTGGGCATTAACTAAGTGCCAGGCGGCGCTGGGTGCTGGGGCTATGGAGAAAAATGCGGCAGACACAAGCAGCTTCCAGACTAGGGGTGCAGACTCACAAATAACAGTACAGCGTGGTGAGTGAGCCGCCTGGAGGTGCTCCCAAACCCGAGCGGGAGAAGGAGATCCGGGAAGGCTTCCCGGAAGAGGTGACTTTTCAGCTGAGCGCTGAAAGACGAGGAGGCGTTCTCCAGGAAAATGGATGGAGATACATAGCCAGTGCGTTCCAGGCAAGGTGAATGTGTGTGTGGCCTAGCAAGATGTGTGTGCTGAGCAAAGCAAGGTCTTCAACAGCTAAAAGAGTGGAGGAAAAAAAACCCTGATGTTTTGAAGAAGGTACAGAGATAGTTAGCCACCACGAGAAGGATCAGAATTTTGTTAGACTTCTTTACAGTTATTTTCCGGTAGGGTATTGTTTTTATGTTTTAAACACTCTTGGTGGTTGCCAGGTGGCGGTGGTGACCTTCGGAGTCAATGATGGCTGGGAGCAGGATGACGTTTTCAGCCTGGCCATCTGCAAAGAAGGGGTGTTTTTCGGGGCTGGAGAGAATAGCAGCAACAAGAGGCAGGCCAGGAAGATGGCGCCGAAAGCGAAGAAGGAAGCCCCTGCCCCTCCCAAAGCCGAAGCCAAAGCAAAGGCTTTGAAGGCCAAGAAAGCTGTGCTAAAAGGTGTCCAGAGCCACAAAAAAAAAAGAAGATCCGTACCTCACCCACCTTCCGACGGCCCAAGACACTGCGGCGCCGAAGGCAACCCAAGTATCCTCGGAAGAGCGCCCGCGAAGAAACAAGCGTGACCGCTATGCCATCATCAAGTTCCCCTTGACCACTGAATCAGCCGTGAAGAAGATAGAAGACAACAACACACTTGTGTTCATCGTGGATGTCAAGGCCAACAAGCATCAGATCAAACAGGCTGTAAAGAAGCTCTGTGACATTGATGTGGCCAAGGTCAACACCCTGATCAGGCCTGATGGAGAGAAGAAGGCATATGTTCGACTGGCTCCTGACTAAGATGCTTCGGATGTTGCCAACAAAATTGGGATCATCTAAACTGAGTCCAGCTGGCTAATTCTAAATGCAAGTTTTTTTTCACTATAAAAAAAAAAAAGAGGCAGGCCAATGGCAGGTCTGCTTCTCTGGGTGGTTCCCCAGGGCAGCCCGCCCCAGCGCCCACCTGTGGGAACCTCAACCTGGAGGAGGGTTTCTTGGCCCCGAGGTAGGGGCTGCCAGGAGTCTCTGGGCTGAGCACTCCAGCTTCTGGTGGTGCCTCTGCCCCACGCCCAGGCTGGGGCTGTTCTCTTGCAGCTGCCGCCCCCTGCCTCTCCTGGCTGCCCCCTCTATCCCCACCCCTGCCACTCTGCCCCACAGTCTCTCCTCTGAGGCCCAGTGGCTTCCACTCTCACTAACAACAGCATTTACCAGACCCCCACTGGGGAAAGGAAGACTTAATCTTTAACACAATCCTGACAGATCTTCTATTAAAGATGGGGAACTGCAGCTCAGAGGAGTTAACTAGCTCAGCCCCAGGTCATGTGTGGCAGAGCTGGGATATGAACCCTGCACTGAGCCTGTGTCTTGTGGCTCACCCTCGGGTCCAGAGCACCATCTGTAAGCCCTAAATGAGCCTATGCTACAGAGGCTAAGCCCCTTCGCTGGGCCAAGAAACCCCACCTCCAGGGTCCACTCAGCGGCACAGGGGCTGGCCTGGGGAACCTTACAGAGAAGGCAGGCTGCCGCTGTTCCCTCCAGCCCCCCAAAACTCTCCTCCCCAAGGGAGCTCAGTGGCCCACTTTGGTCGGGGAAGTCACACACAAAAAACTCTGAGCTGGGGGTTGCTGGCTTCCCTGCTCTGCTCCAGAAAGCTGCTGGACACCACCACTCAGGATTCCCTGAGGACAGCCACCCCTCCCCTCAACTCCGGAAGACGAAGTTGACTGATGCTGTACCCCTCTTCCCTCTGCATCCCTCTCTCCCAGGCAGTCAGCTCCCTTGCTCCCCAAGCTAGGCAGCTATGGCTGCCCCATAGCACCAGATTCTGGGAGATAAGTGGACTAGGCTGTCCTCTGCTCAGAATCCCTGCTCTCTAGAACCCAAGGGAGCCCACTGCTCCCAACAGGCGGGTAGCGGGAGCAGCAGGGAGTTGGAGAAAACCTCATGGGATGCAGCAGCTGAGTGAGCCCCAGGGACCCACCTCTCTCAACACCAGAGGCAGGCTTGGACTGGGCTCCTTCTATCGTGACTGTCACCTCCCACCTTCCCAGCTCTAAAGGGGAGTAGATGATACAGAATCTTGCTTCCTAGCTAAAACATGGTCAGAGAGGTCTGAGACGCAGCTTCAGGCACTGGGGGTGTGGCGTCCCTACAGATCTCCCCAGCTTGAAGGCTGTGGGAAGGATATCAATATTTCCTCCGTAGCCACACTCACAGCCCCTGGGTTCCCCCTTTGCACTCACAATAGGCAGAAAACAGGATAGTAGAGGAACTGCGCTTAGGCCAAATGAAAGCTGGAAGGACCAGACTCTCACCAGAGTTAGGCAGGGTTCCAGGGCCGACCTCGTTCCATTAAAGCTTGTCGGTATCTTCCAAAGCAGGAAGTCAATCAGGCCAATTGGAGGGTGCCCTGGGTCTAGACAACTACGACATACCAGAGAGGCTTCTGGGGAACCAGGCTGCTGGAGGGTTGAAACAGCCACTTTCACTTTGGGGGCGGACAGCTAAGAGAAGGGGACGGAGAGAAAGGAAGCAAAAGAGAGGCTTGCTTGGACTTTCAAAACATGACTTTGAGAGTTGCCACTCGGGATGCAATCTTTGGACTCAATGTGATCCCCTTGTTAAAACAGGGCATAAAGTTTATTTACAAATATCTGTACAGTTTTGAGTGACAGCTCAGGACTTCACAGAAACAAGAAAACAAAAGCATTCTTTGAAGGGAAGTTGCAGGCAGCAGACTTTCCCTGCACCTGTCAGAAGCAAGACAGACAAACAGACCTGTAGATGGTGAACTAGGCATATGGACGTTGGCCTTCTTGCTTTTTGGAAGGAAGTGAAAAAACAGCATTAGGTGCCGCACCCTTCAACACTGAAACTACGTGGGGTGGGGGGTGGAGTAGGGGGCAGCCGCAGCAGCTCCCCAGCACAAGAGACTGTGAAGCACTAAGCAGCCCAGCTGGTGGGACAGAGCCAGTGTCTTGAGCCCGGTCAAGATCTCAGCTCCGAGGCCCTGCCTCCGCTGAGACTGGAGACAAGTCCCCAGTCTCGATTCCATCACCAAGCAGGCCACCCAGGTGGGAAGGTGACTTTCAGTCTTCTTTGGTTGGCTTTTCTCCCTGCTGTTTTGGCATCTCCAAGTTTCAGCAGCTGCACGTGGGGAGGCAGTGGCAAAGGGGCTACAGTGTGATGCAGTTTTAATAAAAATTTTATTACACAGCCATAATGTAATCGACACTTCTCCAAATCCAAATGATACTAAATACAGATCTACATGGTGGATCAGAATGACTCCAGCAAATTATATGGATTCTATAATTTCATGTCTTTTAAAACCAGAAAGAAAAAGAAGTCCAAGTTTGTCATGATAGGAGAGGTCCCAGCAGCTCTGGGACTCCGCCGGAGTCCAGGCAATGTTTAACAGTCTGTGATTCCACATTTACACAATAGTCTGTAAAGGGTTTCGGTCAATGGACTATTCAAGTATATATGATTTTAATGAGTCCATCACCACTCCTTTGCCCAAACAAACTGTGTCACAGCTACCACATAGCTGTGTTAGTCATATTTATCAATTTTACAGTCACAATACTTTTTAAAAACCATCCATTGCTGCTTTTTTTAAAATAAAAAAGTGTAAACTAAGTTAAAGCAACACTGAGGCTCTAGTGAACCCAGAAGAGTTACCAATTTCATTTTTATGTTTAAATACAAATTGACTCCATGATTTCCCGTCATCCCACCTCCTTACAGGAGAGCAGGATGGAGCACACTGCAGGGCTTCTGGGTTCCTCTCCCTCCGTGGGAGTCGGCAGCTCTCAGCTGTTCCTTTAGCCTAGTTCTTGGTATATATAGTCAGCTGTACTTTGTTCTGAAAAGATTTGTTAAATGCCACTTTTATTTACACTTGGAGCTTTACACCTGAGAATGATTATCAAGCAGTCAGCTTATCTCTTTTCAAACATTTCATAAAGACATACACACGTTGCTGGCCTCACCCTAGCTGCACAACAATATATATGCTCACCATATATATATATGGATACACACACACAGAACTGCACATGCTTGTAACACCTGCAACCTAGATCTTTTTGTGTTCGTTCTCTCCACATTCACGTTGAATACTTTCTCTTAAAAACAAAACAAAATGTTATTCTTGCTGAAACAGCAAAACAGAATCACTAGGAAGAGACAAGTACACGGAGTGGGAAAGAGACGTACTCCAGGTTCAGCTAAGAAGCTGTGGGCTGTACCCAGGGGATGAGCAGGACGCCTGCACTGCCCTCCCCAGCACCTGGCGTGGGCTGCCCTCCCACCTGCCAGGACACAGCATACAGGGCATGGGCCACACTGGGGAGTTTCCTCGAGGTGGGGAGGTGCTGGGAGGAGGAGGGGGAGGGAGGTTACACAGCTACAGCAGTCAGGCCTGTTTAGTAAGAAGAATCACATTTAATGAGTTTCTTTCTTTGCAGTTTCAGATGCTCAAGTACAGCTGAAAAAAATCTGAAACAGCTATAGACCCATGACGGACGTGATACAAAGAGTACTGCATTTTAAAAAAATGATAAAAAAATCCACACACTTACAGACACATACACACACACACACTCTCTCTCTCTCAAACAGACCCCCCCCGCCCCGACAAATGTACACTTTTTGGAAACTAAATTGGTTTTGAAAACCTCTCTTCCGCAGAGATGGGAAGCAGAGACAGAGGAGGAGAGAGGAAGCAGGACTGCAGGTGCCCAGTCCCCTCTCCCTCCACAAGGGTCGGTGCCAAACGTTCAAAGGTTGGGTCCACGGCAGCCGGCAGAGGAGACTGCCCAGTGTTGCTGCTGTCGCCACCAGGGGCTCAGCAAGAATCCCAGCTCCACGGTAATACTGAATGCGTGCAGAGTGGCCAATGAACGGTGCTGGTTTAAAAAAAAAAAAAAAAAGCCAAACACAAATCTAAAGACATGGATAAAGCCCAAGAGAGCCCAGGTCCACACTGGGTGGGGCCTGGGAGTTGGTGGGAGATGGTACAGACAAGGGAGGTCTATACAGCAAATGGTTTATATTACAGATGACTGGCAGTTCAGAGTCTCTTCCCAGTTCTACTGCTGCTCCAGCCCAAAGAGGGCAAATGAAAGGAAAAGAGGCAAGGTGGGACACTGTGATGGGGCATGCAGGGTCAGGAGCAGCAGGCTGGGTGTGCTCAAATAAGCCCCCGTCGCTTTTTGTAGTCTTCCAAGTTCAGAGATCTCCTGGGAGCCCCGTCCTTGGCTGGCGGAGCCTTGGAGGTGATGGCCAAAGCCTTTGACTCTATGAGAAAGAAGAGAAAATTGGCATCTAAAGTACCTACAGAGTCCTTTATTTATTTATTTTGGTGACGAAGATCAGCTCTGAGCTGACATCTCTTGCCAATCTTCCTCTTTTTGCTGAGGAAGACTGTCCCTGAGCTAACATCTGTGCCCATCTTCCTCTATTTTGTATGTGGGACACCTCCACAGCATGGCTTGATGAGCAGTGTGTAGGTCTGTGTCTGGGATCCGAACCCACAAACGCTGGGCTGCCAAAGCAGAGTGCCCGAACTTAACCACTACACCACCAGGCCAGCCCCCAAAGTCCTTTTAGTCTTGCACTTCACTCCTTCAGGTGGCCTTCCTGTCTCTGTTCCCTCTCAGAACATAGCTGCGGCCTGTCGTATTCTGGCCTCTATAAACACTGATGAGCAGACACTCTCATGGCTTCCTAATCTGGCCTCCACGCTGAGAGCCATGGAGCCAGCTGGTCCTCGGCCATCGCCACTCCCCACCTTTACCTACCTGAGCTGGGAACTTGTAAATCAATCTTCACATCGAAATCATGTACTTTGAACAAGTCTTCTGAGAGGTCACTGGCTGACTTAGAATTCAAATCTTTATCCTTTCCCTGACCCTGCAATGTGAAGAGAAAAACTAATCACGAAAACACACCCCTAAGTGGACTTCAAGAAGCAGCAGCTACTAATGGCAAAAGCTTTTGCTCAAGTTCATTAGCTCTTCCTACTAAGGCCCTTTCCGGATTCCTTCTCTCAGAGGGAGGACAGGAGAGGCTGCAGAGAAAGAGGTTTCTTCTCTGAAGCCTAAACGCAAAGAGGAGAGGGAAGGCCCACGTCTGTGGGGTGAGGGTTGAAAGACTGGGCTTAAGACAACAAGCCACATTCTGACTCAAGATTTCAGGAACTCCTGGGACAGTCCGGGCTCCCCCGGGAAAGACCTCACTTAGGCAGAAAACTGCTTCTAAATGGGCAGTTTCTCGGGGTTTAACATTTTAGTTTTCAAAGAGCTTTTACTTTCACAAGCGTCTGATCCTTACACGTCCTCTGCCCCCCTAATCATCCTGTGAGGGAGGCAGGGAATAGAGTGTCATCCCCATTTTATGTATGAGAAACGTGGATCAGAGGGCTGGACGTCAGCTGCCTACAGCCGCAGTCAAGGCTTCAGTGAAGTGGTAGTGCTGGGTTTAGAATTTAGGTCGCCTGACCAAAATTCAACAGCTGTTTATTACATTTGTGAATAATTGGGATGGAGGAAGGATGGCAAGTGGGACCCCATGTTCTTCCAGCTGGGAAAACCAAGCCCAAACTAGGCGAGGTGCTCATTCTGGTGTCGGGCCAGGAGCCAAGCTCTGCAGGCCACGGGGCAGGCGGTACTGCACTTGCCTTGCTCATTTCCTTTGGAGCATCTGGTAACACTCCAGAACCATACTTTGCATTCAGCTGGGCCAAGATGGCAGCTTGAACAGCTGGGTCTCTGGACTGAGAGAGAAAATAAGTTACTTTAGAGATTGTTCAACACTCACACAGTCCTACTGCCAGATTTTTTCCCACCTACCACTACTAACATCACAAGCACTGCAGTGGACCCATCAGCAGCTTAGCAGGGTTCTCAAAGCGGCGGAAAAGAGGCAATTAAAAGCTTTGAAGCCAAGCCCAGCCCAGCCTGGTCCTAACTGTGTGACCCAGCCCACACAGTCCTAACAGCTGCTGCACTGGTAAACCCACTGGCTCAGGGGGTGTAGTCCACAGGTTTCTATAAATCCATGCCAGGTTTTCACCACCTATACGTCCTATAGCAAGATAAAAAAGGACGTATCCAGACCCAAGAGTTTGAAGCAAGCAAATCCCACTAAGACAACATTATTTTTAACTTCCTTATTAATCTCCTAGTGGAATTTATTTTATGTCCCAGAATCTAGGTCCCGACTAGAAACGTCCTCTTTAGGCACTCACGTTAGAAACGATGGTAGGTTTGCACTGCCGCCTGGTAAAGGGATCCATCTGTTGGTTTTTCATGTTGTGACTTTCAGCCTGAAATAGACAGCATGCACTACAGAACACTATCTCCTTCCCCCCTCCTCTCATTCAACATAAGCTTACATATAAATAACAGTCTTTGCAAGGGCTTGAAAAAAGTCAAAAGCTGTCTATCACCCTTTTCCCTTCAAGAACACCAGAGAACATACAGGAACAACCACCAAAAGAACAAAACTAGAAATCTATCAAAATGAATACCTATGGAGTAGAATCTAAGGATGGGAGGGGTAAGACCGTGCAGAAGACTACTGCTTTGCATTACAAATTAATAAAATTATATAGGTGTAGGTGCACATAGAGATCACAGGTATGTTTAGTGTACAAATTACTTCAATAATGTAAAAATAAACTCAAGAAAGATGTAGACAAGATCTCATCATTTTATTAACTAAAATTGTTTTCAGTGATCCAGATAAAGTTGTGTCACTCACCACAAGGGCCTTCTCAGACTCCACAATGTTCCACTCCCGGTTCCGCTGGTTGATATAACTGTGGAGTGAGTAAGAGGGATGAGTCAGTGGTCTGTGAGAGCAGGGAGGGAACCACTGAGCCTGACCCAGAGATATGCGGAGCCAGTGCAGCACAGCATGTACAAGGCCACAGGCTGGCCGGATAACTGTGGCAAGGTCTGTGGGCCAAGGATGCAGCCCAATCAAAACAGGCTCCATGACACACCTGATAGCAGATATGTTCTTGGTCCGCTGGCGGTCCAGGGCCTCTGCCCGCTCCTCCAGCTCGTTCAGCTGGTCTTGGATTTGTTTGGCCTTGTCCTGATCCCCGAGGTCCTCAGCCATGGCCTGCACACAGAGAAAAGTATGAGATTTTGGCTATGACTGGCCCTATATCAAGTGTCCCCTTACTTCCAGCACAGGAAAGATATTTCATGTGATGAACAAATGACAGGAGACGTGAAAGAATGTTGAAAACAAACTTTTCAAACGCAAGGTATATCTTTTATTGTAGTGGTAACATCTTCCCATATAGCCATCTGGCTCTGGGACCACCGGTTCTGGGACCACCGGTTAGCAGTGATGTGTACCATTAATCTCAGAACGCAGGCCCCATATGGCTAGCTCACCCTCACAAGGCTCATCCCATCCTGATGTGAAGAATGGAAAACTACCCACCGCAGCTGGGCCTGGCCGTATCATTTGTCTGGTCAGACTCAGTGCTGACACACCCTGGGGTCTACCTTATTACACATGAAACTACAGAGACTAGAAAGTAGGGAGCCTGGAACGAGCAAGATCAGTTTTAACTTACAGAAAGGAAAGTGGCCACGGAATGCTGCCCAGGTGCCAAGAAAACACTGTGCTGCTTGCGTTCAAGTCTAGCGTTATCTCCCAATCCTGCCACCAGTAACTGGGGCAAGAGGGTGAACGCGTTTGATTTCCACATCTCCTTACAGGACGGGGAGAAACATGTGTCTGTCAGTACATCCTTACCTTTTCCTTTAGCAGCTGAGTCTTCTTCATAGCGTAGTTGGGTGGGGCTTTCCTGAACCTCTCTTTCTCTTTTACAATCTGTACCAGAGAGGAGATACCAGCAGTGAGGTATTCCTACACTATTTTTGTAGACAGGCTAAGTGAGCTCATTTTGGAGGCAAACAGCAAGTTAAGAGGACTGCTCTTCCTATAGCAGTGTCACGCCCCAGAGAGAGAGAGGGAGTTCATTCCAAGGGATACTATGCTGCTTCCCGGGTCACGGAGATTTTTCTGGGACAGTCTGAAGGAACATGCACCAATAAACAGCAGCAGCCCAGGGGCCTGGTCACTGTAAGGCCAGCCACTGTCCAAGAGAACAGAGATCAAAGAATTTTACCAAAATGTTTGAAGAAAGAAAACTCTTAAGGACCAAGCCTGGCAGAGCCTGAATCCAGAATACACTTCTTTAGTCTATGACTTCAAATGAGAATGTACAGAAAAAATCTTGATGAACTACAAATAATAAGATAACAGTATCAGTTTAATTCCCTCAGCCTCATGCGATATTAGCAGGGCTAAAAATGTCAAGATATCCGGAAAGAAAAGAAAGTCATGATCTGCTCTAACACTGGTTCTTGATGAACCTCCAGGCTCTAGGGTACCAGGTTTCTTACCTCTTCAATGTCCTGATCGTTGAATTTATAATTAAGAGCTTCTTTAATAGATAATTCCTTCTTATTGATTTCATCTAGAGTGGGCAACTGCATGCCAGCAGAGAACATCTGCACCAAAACATGATAAAAGGTTATTAATAAGGGATTTTGGAAAGAGACACTCTCAGTGTTTTCATGAACAACTGCCAGGTGCTGTCTATCCACTTACTGCTTCTTTCCACTTCATAAATTCGCTTTCAGTGAATTCCTGGTTTGAGACGAACTCTAGGCGGAACACGCGTTGGTCATTGCCATGCCTACATAAAAAAGACAGCATCTCCAAAAATAGATATGTTGACTGTAGCACCAGCAAAGCAGCCCTACCAGACTGTACTACCTTCTCTGTGAGTCTCAATCCTGGCTACCCTTTAGAATCATCTAGGAAGACTTATAAAAATTCCAAAGCACCACTCTAGATCAACGGAATCAGAGTCTCTTGGAGTAGGAACGAGGCACCAAAATTAAACAAATGAAACCCCCCACGTTGTTCCAATGGGCAGCCAGGGTTAAGAATCAAAGCCTGCGCTGAAAACAGACTCGGCCGGCGCTGCAGAAGCCCATTCACAGGAAAATCCCTCACAGTCAACTGGCATCAAGAATATGAAATATCATGTATATACCTGAATGGCAAAGACACCCTATTCCCTACAGACGAAGAACACTGCCTTTCTGGTTTTCTTCTTCTTCTCCTCCTCCCCAAAGCCCCCCAGCACATAGTTGTATACCCTACTTGTAGGTCCTTCTAGTTCTGCTCTGTGGGACGCCGCCTCAGCATGGCCTGATGAGCAGTGCTAGGTCTGCTCTCAGGATCTGAATCGGGGAAACCCTGACCTGTCAAAATAGACCAGGCCAACCTAACCACTCGGCCACGGGGCTGGCCCGAACACTGCCTTTCTACTATACTAAGCCCTGTGCCGGCAAAGTTAAGTGACTCAGTGCTATTCTCCTAGGGACGGTCACTCTCTGCATGTTGTGGCCACTGCCTACAAACTGGTTCTTTTTAAACAGACCAGGAGAGAAGATGGGGATGGGAAAAAGGAATGGAGCTTCCATAGAGACCAAATTAGGCCTTGGTAGAGCCATGCCCATCACCTGCTATTTGCAGTGATCCTGGCAAACTGCCTCTATTCCTTCCTATACGGGATCTTTAGAATTTTCAGGCTCCAAGAGGGCAGGGATTGTGTGTGTTTATTTTGTTCTCGCCTCTATCCTGATGCCTAGAACAGTGGCCCATAGCAGGCATTCAGTACACATCCTATTACTGAAGAGGAAACTAAGTCTGGAAGGGTGATCTGACTAGTCAAAGATGGATGAGTTAGTGACAGAGGCAGGACCAGAAGCCAGCCTCCTGACCAGGCTCACTGAGGCAATGCCTGCAGGGCTCTGGGAGGAGGAGCTCTCACAACCTGACCTTTTCCTTCTATCTCCTGTTTCACATCCCGACTTCCCCCAGAGAGAGAGAGATCCTACTTTCCCTATAGGCAAAGACAGAATACAAGTTTCCCTCTGAGTCCCCTGTGGGGACAACAGTGTTCGCTGTAACAAGAAAGATCACATTGGGAGAGAGTCACAGCCCAACAGGCAGTGCCTGTTTGCAGTGGGAGCAGAAGCTGCCACGGAAGCACCTCTCCTACCGTAGTTGTAGCCCTTTGTTTGTTCTGGTGCCACCAAGCTGGTAAACTTTGGCAGTTTCCACAACACCAGTGATCTCAGCAACCTGTGAAGGACAAAGACGCTGGTCAAGAACAGACTCTTTCAGAGCTCTCCATGCCACTCTCTTTGGCTCTGTCTTCCTGAACGAGGATAAGAAACCCTGCACTGAGGGGAGGCCACAGCTGCCAGGTGTTCAGGCATCTTTCTCAAGTTTAGAACTCAGACTGCCAACCAGCAGGAGCCCATGCCCAGAGTAAGGAAGTGCCAGGAGAGGAGGCAGTTAGCCCAGCGGAAGTCATTAGAAGCTTCCCCTCCAACTTAATTCTACCTTCCTAGGGGATGTACTTGGGATTTCAGAGGTCAGTTTTATGTTCCTGTGAGGAACGAAGCACACTGGGAAACCAAATGTGAAGACTACGGAGGTCAGTTTCTGTTGCCAAGCTTTACGGGACACGGTATAGCTGGTCTTCACAGAAGGAGGTAAACATGTGTTAAAACCATACAACCCAGAATAAAAACAAATGCAAAAAGAAAAATACCAAACAGCTATGTTCCAGCCATCCAGACTACAGAAGCAATGCTGGGACCTACAAAATAACCTCTACTAGGTTGGAGGGATTTTTTTTTAAACCTCAATATAATTACCTGTTCCAGAAGTTACTTACTTTGTAACATGGAAAATTTTGACTTATTTATTTTTCAAATGCACAAAGCTTCTCCAGATTACATAACTCCCAACAAATACTTCATAAATGTCTCCCTTCTTGCTTTTATATGGAAGGAGGATAGAGAAAATTATTCTAAATCCAAACCCACCAGTCCCTTTAGCTCCAAGCACTCCTCCTGGCAACAGGTCATGCATGATCCCTGGTTACCTCAGATTGTCACTCTTCTACAGGTACCTCAACTGGAGTCTATTTTCCCATAAAATGGTGGCAGAAGAGTGACAGATTTGTTCAGTAGCTCCTACTCGCCGTCAAGAATCATTATATTTAAAACATGGACAACTGTCCAAGGAAAGAAACACCGACCCGGTAAACTGGTTTGCTGTTGTGGTTTCCAATGCCAATCCGTACAAAACATCCTGTGACAGTTTTAGCAAAGAAGGGCATGTGACACCAGCGTTCTAGCTTATGCCGTGATAATCGAACTCGATTCAATTCCTCAGGTAAGGAGACTGGTTGTGATTTTGGTGGGATCTCTTCTTTCCTGTGAGGAACAAAGGGCACTGGGGAAAATGTTCATAATAGAAACAGATCAAGATAAATAAATAATATTATCTTCTTAAAACTTAACTCAACCAAAGTACATGTGATTAACGCAGTAGGAGAAATAAATGAAGCAAGAGGAAAGAGTGGTAATAGAGTCCTGTTCCTAATCAGTAGTGTGAACTGTCTTGAATAAGGCTGCCATCTCAGAGAACCTATCAGAGTAAGAAAACTAATGGAAGCTCCTGGCCAAGATGAAGGTGACATGAAGTCAGTTCCTACCTGCCAGGTCCAGATGAAGTGTCCAGGGGTGCAGGCTAAGAGCTAAAGGCAGGAGCATATGTTTGGGCTGAGGTACTGGGGAACTCAGTTAGAAATTCAGGGTATGAATCAAACAAAGTTCACAGCCCAAACTGGGAGATTCTGGAAACTACACTCAACTTCTCCTCAAAAACCCCACCCATCCTGACTACTAGACCAAAATGCACACAGCTTACTCCTCCTCTTCATCAGACGACGATGTTCGAGACGAACGGTCTGACTTTTCACTGGACTTGTCGTCCTCTTCCTCCTCCTCATCATCAGAGTACACCTCACTGGTTTTTAATGGCTGTTTTTTGGCGAGGAGCTCAGCTAAAAAGAAAAGGAAACGTTTATTTAGGTTCTCTTCATAAGAAGCTGAAACATCTTTCATCCTTGAAAAAGAAGTGGCACGTGGAAAAGGACTCAATATATAACTCTATCCTCTCCGGACTGGACTGTGATTACTTGGCTACATGCAGAAGTGAGTTAAACCAGAGTTCAAATCATTCAGGCACCAAATGTCAATCCCCAACACACAAAAGAAGGGCTGAAAGACTGTCACTAAGTGGGCAGAAAGGGTCACCAAGTCTACTCACAGTTGTCTTTTATCGCACTCAAGACACCCAAAGATGGGCAGGAAATATGGGGGAAAAATTTATGATGTCTTCCGAGAATCTCTGAGGAAACTTTATTTTGAATTTACAAAATTCAAAATAATATTTATAATAGCAGAAGACTGAAAACAACCCAAATATCCACATAGGGGAGTGCCTGAATCACTGCTGGTACATCTACCCAATGGACTACTATGCAGATATGAAAAAAGGAGTGAGCCATTATACTACATTTTGAGACAGAAAAGGGTTTTTTTTAATTTTTTATTTATTTATTTTTTTAATTTTTCTCCTTTTTCTCCCCAAAGCCCCCCAGTACATAGTTGTATATTTCGTTGTGGGTCCTTCTAGTTGTGGTATGTGGGACGCTGCCTCAGCGTGGTCTGATGAGCAGTGCCATGTCCGCGCCCAGGATTCGAACCAACGAAACACTGGGCCACCTGCAGCAGAGTGCGCGAACTTAACCACTCGGCCACGGGGCCAGCCCCCAGAAAAGGTTTTTTAAAGGGACAGATAGTAAATATTTTAGGTTTGTGCTTTATATGGTCACTGTCTTAACGACTCAAGTTTGCTGTTATAGACAGAAAGCAGCCATAGACAATTATGAAATGAACAGGCATTGCTGTATTTCAACAAAATTTTATTTACAGAAACAGGTAGTCTACCAAGTACTGCTCAGCATAGAAACTAAGGAGTGATATCTAGCATATACAGTAAAGTGAAAAAAGCAAGGTAGAGAAAAGTGTGTATAGTGTGCTACCATTAATCTAAGATGGGAGGTGTTTGCCTATTATGGGAAGGAGGCAAACGGTGAATAGAAAGATATGGATGCTAAACTTCTTTGAATACACTGTGTTTAACAGATTTGACTTTGAAACTTTGTAGTATATATAATCATGAAACAAAATAATTAAAAAAGTCATCCCTACACTTCACAAGCAAAATGAAACAAAGTATTCATCTGATGCCACAGTACACAAAATGCAACCATAACAAGTGACTTTAAAACATTCATTTGAAAAACAGCCACATGGACCAATGGAAGAGAGAGCCAGAAATAAACACTTGCATATATGGTCAAATGATTTTTGACACGAGTGTCAAGACCATTCAATGGGGAAATGACAGTCTTTTCTAAAATGCAGATGCATGAGCAGGAACAAGTGACTGTTGATCTGAGTTTGGGGGCAGTTTGTTATTTCACATTATTGTGGTAAAAGCTAAGTGATGGAGCTGGTAACATCATAAAATGAGAGACAGTCAGACATTCTGTGTCTCCTGAAGGAAGTAGACACCACCACCAAAACCAAGCCTTCCCCAAAAAACAAAAGAGACACAGAACAAATCCAAATTTGTCCAATTCTCCAGCTCTAACTACAAATTACAGGGAATTCAAGGGACTAGAGGAACACATTCAACAACACCACTGGGATGAACTCAGCATCAGTGAGAAACAACAGGATAAACGACCCAGTTTTTTTCAACAAATAAACTGCAAGGGGGAAAAAGGAGAGATGGACAGGAAAATCTACAGATTAAGTGACTTCAGGGTCATATTAACAAATAACAATGTGTGGATTTTATTTAAGATCCTGATTCAAACTAACAAATTAGTATATTTTAATTATACAACTAGAGAAATTTGAACAGTGACTAGAATCTGATAATATTAAGGGATTCATTGTTACTATTTTTTAGGTATTGTATCGGTATTGTAGTTATGTTTAAAACAAAAGAGTCCTTATCTTTTAGAGATACATCTTGAAATATTTACAATCGAAAAACAATGATGCTGGGATTTGTTTCAAAATAACCTCGTGGAAAAGGGAATACAGATTTAACAAGATTGGCCATGAGCTGACTGTTGAGGCTGGATGATGATGGGTTCACGGAGGTTTATTATACTCTTCTCCGTATTTCTGGACTTTCCCATAATAAAGAGCAAAAAATGGGGGAAACAACAACGGGCACCACAAAGTCAAATCACATGATCAAAGACACAAAGCAGCCCTTACATTTTCCCCACTCACCTGTTCTGTTCTTCCGTTTTTCTCGCTCTGCCTTTAGTTCCTCCATGGCTTGAGATTTCTTATCCAGTTTCTCATCCCGCTTGGAACGCCGTTCCTTGTTGTGGGATGTCACCTGGGAAGGGAAGGATATGTCGGATGGCTCCTTTTACCAACTGCTGATGGTAAGGTTTTCCACACCCAACAATTACTCACTCAATTCTCCACTGTGACTCTATATTGGTGGCAGAAACTGAAACTCGTTTAAGGGGAGAGAGCATCCTCTTGTGGACAAAGAGGACAGAGCAGTAAAGTCAGTCCCTGTTTTACCTGCCTAACAAACAGAAAGCTTAAGAATTATAGGAATAAACACTTTCTGGAAAGACACCCTAGATATTATAGCTAACATATGTTGATACTGTCAACAAAGTTTTTTCTGATGGATGCAGAGGCGACTAATTTTCCCAACTACATTTATTACCAAGACCAGGATGACATACACCTAAGTAAACATCATAACCAATCTGGCTACCTGGGACAGGATGTTTACCAACTTTCCCTTAACGGATGCTCACACACCAGTGAGCTGCTTTTTAAATGCAGACTTGAGTGAAGAACTCCTAAGCAGTTAAACAGTGCAGCCAATGGTGAAACAATATATACAGAGATTAACAAAACCTGTAAGATGAAGACAACACGTAATAGTCTTGCACTATGTAGCTGACTAAGGTAGCTGACCAAGGCTGATCAACATAAACTCATCTTTTACATAAATACACACATGCACACTCAAAACAGAGGTTTTACTTTTTAGATAACAAGGATCATTGAATCTCTAACCTGAGATTCTTGAATCTGTGTCAGCTTTTTCTTCTCCTGCTCCTCTTCTTGCTTTTTCTTTTTTTCTTTCTTTTCTTTCTTTTTGGCTGTTTTTAGTTTTTTCTTGATTTCAAATCTGATTAAAAGATATTTGTTTGGTTTTTAAGTGGTAATGAAATACCTGTAAAGACTGATTTCTATTAGATAGGAGAAAGGAAGTAAGAAGGGTGAAGGAGTTAATGAACATTTTGGCTTCCTACATGAAACTCAAATGTACCTTATAAGTACAACAAAAATACTGACTATAAGTACACCAAAAGTACTTGAAAACATTAAGCTGGAATAGACTTAAAATGAGAGAAAACATTCAGGATACTGCTGCATCCTGTTGGTAACACATAGCTCGTCCTCAGCCTTCATGTCATAGAAGAAAACAGCTGACTTCTGGATCAACTCCAGTGGTGTTCCATTAGAAACAGAATAAAGCCACAGAAAGCCACATCACATTTTTAAGGTGGTCAGGACAAAAGATGTATTTGAAAAATATCATTTTCCGTCTTTCTTCATTAGGAAAAATGCCCCCTCAAACCAGCAAATACGTGAATAAATGTGCTATTCTCTTAAACAAATGCAATCTAGGCTCCCTCCTTATAATAAAAACCAGACTTTTATGAAACAAAACTAATTTTCTTGTGTGTATTTAAGGAACTTTATGAAAGGGATAAAGAAATATAATAAACATTAAACTCTTATCATAACACTCTAAACTAACCCTAATTGTCATTTTACTTAGTTCTTAACACAGTACTCAAATATTTTTTATGTCCTTTTCACTCATTATTAAGGTTGTTAATGTACTTTTATAAAGTGAGATAGGAGAGCACTGTTATGAATTTACTCCTTTTAAAAACAGTTAACAATTACACAACACACTCCTAAATAACCAATGGGTCAAAGAAATCAATAACTTGAGATGACAGAAAATGAATACACAACATACCAACACCTATAGGACGTAGCTAAAGCAGTGCCTAGAGGTAAATGTATTGCTGTAAACGCCTATGTTAAAAAAGACAGATTCCAAATCAATAACTTAACCTCCACCTTAAAGTAGGTGGAAAAAGAAGAGCAAATTAAATGTAAAGCAAGCAGAAGAAAAGAATTAATAAAGATTAGAGTGGAAATCAATGAAACACAAAAGAGAAAAACAAGATAATGAAACCAGAAGTTAGTTTTCTGAAAAGATAAAATTGATAAACCTTTGGCTAGACTGACCAAGAAAAAAAGAGAGAAGACCCAAATTACTAAAATTAGGAATGAAATCAGTTATCACTATTGACTTACCAGAAATTAAAAAAGATCATAAGAGAACACTACGAACAATTGTATGGCAACAAATTAGGTAATTTGGATGGAATGGAAAAATCTCTAGAAATTTACCAACCACCAAACCTGACTCAAGAAGAAATACAAAAACCTGAATAGATCTATAATAAGAGATTGAATTAGTAATTTAAAAACTTCCCACAAAAACAAGAAAAAATCCCTCAGGCCCAGATGGCTTCCCTGGAGAATTCTACCAAATATTTATTGATTTCTTTTCTTTTCTTTTTTTGAGGAAGATTAGCCCTGAGCTAACATCTGACCCCAATCCTCTTTTTGCTGAGGAAGACTGGCCCTGAGCTAACATCCATGCCCATCTTTCTCTACTTTTTATATGTGGGATGCCTGCCACAGCATGGCTTGACAAGCGATTGGTAGGTGTTCACCCAGGATCTGAACTTGCGAACCCCAGGTCTCTGAAGCTGAACGTGCAAACTTAACTGCTGTACCACCAGGCCAGCCCCTCTACCAAACATTTAAACAAGAATTAATACCAATTCTTCACAAACTCTTCCGAAAAACAGAAGAGGAGGAAACACCTCTCAATTCACTCTGTAAGGCCAGTATTATCCTGATACTGAAACCAGACAGTAACATCACAAGAAGAGAGAAGCGCAGACCAATATTTCTCATGAACACTGACACAAAAATCAACAAAACAGCAGCGAGCTGGATCCAGCAAGTCATAAAAAGGACAATACACCATGATCAGCTGGGATTTATCCCAGAATTGCAAGGTTGGTTCAACATAAGAAAATCAATCATTGTAAGATACCATATTAATATAATACCTAATGGTGAAAGACTAAATGCTTTCCCCTAAGACTAGGAACAAGAAAAGGACGTCTGCTTTCACATTTCTATTCAACATGGTACTGGAGGTCAAGAAAAAGAAATAAAAGGAACCCATATTGGAAAGGAAGAAGTAAAATTTATCTTTTTTTGCAGATTACATGATCTTATATATAGAAAATCTTTAAAAATCCACTGAAAACTATTAAAAATAACAAATGAGCTCAGCAAGGCTGCAGGGTACAGGATCCATATACAAAAATTAATCGTATTTCTATAAACTTGCAATGAACAATCTGAAAATGAAACAAAGAAAACCATTCCATTTACAATAGCATCCAAAAGAATAAAATATTTAGGAATAAATTTAACAAAACAAGTACTAGACTTTTACATTAAAAACTGTAAAACACTTTTGAAAGAAATTAAAGAATACCTAAATAAGTAGAAAGACACCACGTTCACAGAATGAAGGACAATATTGTGAAGATAGCAATACTCTCAAATTTGATCTATAGACTCAACACAACTCCTATAAAAATCTTAGTTGCTTCGTTGTTGCAGAAATTGACAAGCTGATACTAAAATTCATATAGGAATGCAAAGGGTCCCATAAAGCCAAAACAATTTTGAAAAAGAACAAAGTTGGAGGCCCCACACTTCCCAAGTTAAAAACTGACTACATATCTACAGTAATAAAAACAGTATGGTACTGGCATAAGGACAGACATACAGATCAATGGTATAGAATTGAGAGTCAACAAATAAACCCATATATCTATGGACAACTGATTTTTTTTTTTTTTTTGGAGGAAGATTAGCCCTGAGCTAACATCTGCTGCCAATCCTCCTCTTTTTGCTGAGGAAGACTAGCCCTGAGCTAACATCCGTGCCCATCTTCCTCTACTTTATACGTGGGATGCCTACCACAGCGTGGCTTGCCAAACGGTGCCATGTCCGCACCAACGATCCGAACCGGTGAACCCCGGGCCACCGAAGCATTACGTGCGAACTTAACTGCTGCATCACCGGGGCAGCCCCTATGGACAACTGATTTTTGACAATAGTGCCAGGACTGGGGAAAGAACAGTCTCTTCAACAAGTGGTACTGGGACAACTGGATATCTACATGCAAAAGAATGAAGTTCAATCCCTACCTCGCACCACATACAAACATGATCTCAAAATGGATCAATGACTTAAATATAAGAGCTAAAACTATACAACTCTTTTAAGAAGACATAGGGGTAAATGTCCATGATGTTGGATTTGACAAGAGATTCTGAGATATGATACCAAAACCTTCAGGAAGAAAAAAAATCTCACCTTATCAAAATTAAAAATTTCTGTGCATTAAGCAACACTATCAAGAGAGTGAAAAGTACAACCTACACAATAGGAGAAAATATTTGCAAATTATACGTCTGATAAGGGTCTAGTAACCAGATCATATAAAGAATTCTTATAATTTAACAACAAAAAGACAAGTACTCCAGTTAAAAAGTGAGCAAAGGACTTGAACAAATATTTCTTCAAATATATATAAGTGGCCAACAAGGACATGAAAAGATGCTCAACATCATTAGTCAACAGGAAAATGCAAATCGAAACCACAATGAGATACTATTTCACATCTGAGAGGATAGCTATTATCAAAAAAAGGGAAAATAAGTGTTGGCAAGGCTGTGGAGAAACTGGAACCCTTATACATTGCTGATGGAAATGTCAAGTGGTGCAGCTGCTGTGGAAAACGGTTTGGTGGTTTCTTAAAAAGTTAAACACAAAATTACCATATGACTCAGCAGTTCCACTCCTAGGTATATATATACCCAAAAAAACTGAAAGCAGGTACTCAAACAAATATTGGTACATCTATGTTCACAGTAGCACTACACACAATAACAAAAAGGTGGAAACAACCCAAACGTCAATCAACAGATGAATGGATAAACAAAATGTGTATACACACGCGACAGAATATTATTCAGCCATTAAAAAAATGAAGTACTAATACATGCTCATGGATGAACTTCAAAAATATACTAAGTGAAATAAGCTAGTCACAAAAAACTACACATTCTATGATTCCATTTATATAAAATGTCCAGAAATAGGCAAATCTATAGAGACAGAAAGTAGATTAGTGGTGGCCTACGGCTGGAGGGCTTGGGAGGAAAGAGAGACACGACTCTCACTGAGTACAGGGTTTCTTTCTAGGGCGATGAAAATGTTCTGCAACAGTGTGGTGATAGATAACACAATTTTATGAATATCTAAAAACCATTCAATTGTACACTTTAAATGGGTAGATTCTATGGCGTGTAAAATATACCTCAATAAAGTTATCTTTAGAAGTTAACAACAGCTTATATTTACATAATGTTCTTATACGTATCATCTCGCTTAAAGCTTACAACATTCCCAAGGAGGAAGCTGAGGCAGGAAGAGGGTAAGTGACTAATTCAGATCACCTGGCCAGTGAGTGAACTGAGCCTAGACCTTCTTCTGTTTGAAAACGTCAGTGCTCTTTCCACACCTAAGCTACATTTCACGTTGCCTGCACTCATCTTAAAAAAAAAAAAGAAAAAAATTTAAAAAAGAGGCAGCCCTAGAATAGGTGAAGAATCTAACAACTGAAAATGACATCTCACTCCTGGTGCAGCCAGCTATAAATGGGATGCTAAAGGTGCTTACATAAAAAGATAGTTATTGTGGCCTAGTGGGTAAGTTCGCACACTCCACTGCAGCGGCCCAGGGTTTCGCTGGTTCGGATCCTGGGCGTGGACATGGCACCACTCATCAGGCCACAGTGAGGCGGCATCCCACATGCCACAACTAAAAGGACCCACAACTAAAATATACAACTATATAGAGTGGGGGGATTTTGGGAGGAAAAAAAAAATAAAGATGAAATGAAATCTATAAGACTTTCATTAAGTGAAAAAGATGGAGGAAATTTCTGAGTTACTATACTATACTGCCTTGCGGCTAACAAATGAGCTACAAAAAAAATCTCTATTTTCTGTGAAGGGCTCTGAACTTCTGTCTTAATTATCATCACTGTAAACATTCTTCTAGTGACTAAAAAAAGTCACTGAGTCAGTCAAATGACTCATTCATATAAGGTGAAAAACACAAAAACCAAGCTTGAGATAAACCAGCCGTGACTCGAGCTACTCTGTGATTTTATCACAGGGTTCTATTGACCTTATCTGAGGACCTCTTGTTATGCTCTCCACAGTTCAGAAATACAAATTTTCGCAGTCATCTCTACCACCTGGCAACTCTGACATAGTTTCTTAAGTGCAGTTTGTTCCAGTACAGGTAACCTTGGAAGCATTCACACTCAAAACAAATGTATTACTTGCTCCTGACTGAAAGCCAAACATTCTTGTCTAGGATAACTCACCACACTTAACACCGTCTCAGAAGGGACAAACAGGCTCCCAGATGAAATGGAACCAACTGCTGCCAGAGCAAATGCTTCTATTTTTCTTTCACGATGTTAGGGAGGTAGGGAAGGAGCCTAGTTTTGAGGACTATTTTATTTCCTGAGACAAAAGCCAAGTTTATTTTTACCTTGAAATTCTGTCAGAAAGTAAGGAAGAACTTTTGCCATTTAAATATGGCAAAAGTAATTCAGAATACTGAAGCAGCTTCTGAATATCAAAAAGCAATTTAACATTTGAGTTTTAAAAAAAATACAAAAAGGATAGTCAGATACCTAACTTGTAATAATGTAAATAATGATGAGAATTTCCAAATCTTGAATCCTGTGAAGACAGTGTTCCAAATGTGAATTGTAGAAAATTATTTTATCATTAAGGAACGAACCACCTTACCTTCTTTTCAAAACCTCCCTCTTCTCTATGCGGTTGAACAGTTCTTGCTCTCTCTCTTTCTCTGTCATCTGTTCCAGACGGGCCCTGTCTTCCTCATCTCCCATGAGGTCTTCTCCATAGCCATCATGGAACTCTTCATCTTCTGAGGAAGAGTCTGAATCTGAACTGGAGGAAGAGCTGTTGCTGTCAGAATCTGATACTTCACCTGCAACAAAGACCCAAACATAAGATTAAGCTATGCTACAGAAGACTGAGGCCATAGGTGAGCCGATAGTGTTGATAATCACTACCTCTTGGTTCTCCTAGGTAAAGTGGCACATGGCCATCTCAACTCCCTTGGGAACAGTCTTTGGTATGCCTTTGGCAAATGCAAACACAGGTTACGGAAGTTTAGGCTGAAATAAGTAACCAGCATGTTCTCTCTCTCTTTCTTTTTGCTGAGGAAGATTAGCCCTGAGCTAACCTCTGTGCCAATCCTCCTCCACTTTATATGTGGGTCGCCACCAGAGCAAGGCTGACGAGTGGTGTAGGTTCACTGAAGCAGAGTGTGCCAAACTTAACCACTACACCACAGGGCTGGCTCCTCCAGCATCATCATCATTTTTTTTTTGGGGGGGGGAAGATTAGCCCTGAGCTAACATCTGCTGCCAATCCTCCTCTTTTTGCTGAGGAAGACTGGCCCTGAGCTAACATCCGTGCCCGTCTTCTTCTACTTTATATGTGAGATGGCTGCCACAGCATGGCTTGACAAGCGGTGTGCAGGTCTGCACCCGGGATTCGAAGTGGCAAACCCCAGGCCGCTGAGGCAGAACATGCGAACTTTAACCACTACAGCACCAGGCCGGCCCCCAGCATCTTCTTTTTAATTCAACGTTTTTATTTTGAAAAAATTGCAGACCTAAAGAAAAAAGTTTATGAACAGTTTGACTCCTATACATCTTTTACTTAAGTTCACTCATTGTTAACACTGCCAACTTACTTTCTCTCTGTCTATATACATAAAACAACATACATTTTTGTTATTTATTTGCTGAACTGAGAGTAAGTTGCAGAGATTGTGCCCACTGAACCCTAAATACTTCTTGCAAAAGGGCAGTCTCTTAAATAACCAATTATACAATTATCAAACTCAGGAAATCTAACATTGAGGTAACACCATTATCTAACATACAGTTCATATTCAAATTTCACCAACTGTTCTAATACAGTCCTTTACAGCCACTTTTCAGCCAAAGGAGGACCCAATCTAAGATGGCACTGCATTTGGCTGTCGTGTCTCTCTAGTATCCTTTAATCTGTAATAGCCTTTCTTCATCCTTCATGACACTGAATTTTTAAAGTGTATAAGCCCAAAAATGACCTAATAGAATTTTGTGAGGTGATGATGAAAATACTTTCTCTCTGAACAGCAGCCACCAGATGTGGCTACTGAACAAATGAAACGTAGCTAGTACAACTAACTGAGAAGCTCAATTTTTGCTTTTAATTTTTAATTACTTCAAATTTAAATAGCTACAGTTAAATCTGGGTTGGTTGGGTTCAACAAGAGCTATTCAGGTTACGAATTTCTGGCAAGAATACTCCCTAAGTGATTGTGTCCTTCTCAAAGCATCACATCAGGAAGCACGTGACTGACTGTCCCATTACCAGTGATATTAATTTGGATTACCTGGTTAAGGTGGTGCCTCCCAGGTTTCTCCTTTGTAGTTAGTAAGTCTAGGGAGATGCTGTGAGACTGTGTAAACATCTTTTTCCCCAACAAACTCTCACCAAATGGTTTTAACACTCACTGATAATTCTTGAGTAAATCAATTATTACTATGATGGTTGGAAAATGGTGATTTTCTAACTATCATTTCTTCTACAATTATTAGTGGGCATTAAAAAATATCAGTGGTTTAATGAGCCAATAAACTGATTAGTGAATTCCTAACGAAACTAGATCTTGATAGGACAAAGGTGGCATGGAAAAAGGGAGTATATATTACAAACGAGTTTTAAGCTAAACTAGCAACTTCATAAACTGTGCTTGACTCAATCTGAGGTAACATTCACAGACATGTGCTTACAACCAGGTTAGGTCAATTCTATACAGGCCAGTTTGTATATAAACATAGGTTTTAAAAAGAAATGTAAAATTTACCATTTTAGTCCTGGAACAAGTTTACTTTCAAATTAGTATTAGCAAAAATTCTGGAATTGGTTTCAAAATGAGAACATTTTTTACTGAGCTTTGTATCTGGTTCAAGGATTTTCCTCCTCAATCAGACCACGTGCAGCCAAGAAAAAGGGAAGGCACTCGGTAAAATGAGCGGAGAGTCTCATGCAGGGACTCCTCATGGGTTTCAGGGGCTTCAGGGTTAGCCCTTTGGAACCACATGTATTTTTCTCGCTCATTCAGATTCTCGGAGGATCCCTGACCACTGAAAAGGTGACGGCCCACTGCAACAAAGGCACAGGCCGTGCTGTAACGCAGGCACCTCCCCCTCCATTTCCGACTCTGCACCTTCAACCTGCCAGGAGAGGGTGTCCACTCCCAGGGTCTGGGCTGCTTGGCTCACCTTCCTCAGGGGCTGAGCTCTCGGCTGAGCTGTCTTTGTCTGAACTGCCCGAGGAAGCAGTTTTGTTGGTCTGCTTCTTCAGAGTTCCTTTCTTCTCTGTTTTTCTGGCCTTTCCTTTCTTCTTATTTTTATTGTTCCCAAATGTCCACTACAAGGAAAAAAGAAAAAGAAAACTGAAATGGGGACTTCACTGGGAAAAGCTGGCAGATTCAAGAGTTAAGAGTCTCTGATGTTCATTGAAATGATTAGAGCAGTCTCTATGGCTTTGAACCCCAAACAAACACACTTTATATGGAGAAAGATATGGATTTTTGAACGCTTGGTTAAAACTTCACAACTTCTGGTTTGTAATTTCTTAGAGATAGTAGATAATTGATATAATAAACAAAATGTAATGTACTTTTTATCACAAGAGAAAAACAAAGATACAAACTTTATGGCAACTCAACTGAGTTAACTAAAACTCAGTACAGAGAACAGGCTTCTAACGTTTCCAGTGGCAGAGAGGGCAGTAAATGCTAGGGGTTGGTACGCCTGGGTTTCAGTACACAGAGGATGGTTTAGTTCTGGAGTGGATCCCAGGGAGGCAGGGAATAAAGCTTGTGTGCAGGAGAAAACTGCAGACAGCACAGGGAGAAAGGATAAGGGCCACTCTAGCATGGATAGTAGTACCGGTGCCAACTCCAAGGAGGCAGAAAGTAAAGTAGATCATTATATATGTGTGTGTGTATCTAATTTTTTAATCTGCATCCATTACATTACAACGTAACGTTTATTTTTTGCAGTAACACTGATTTATATTATATAAATTTTGAATGTACACCATTATATTTCGATTTCTGTGTAGATTACATCATGTTCACCACTCAAAGACGAATTGCCATCCATCACCACACACATGCGCCTAATCACCCCTTTCCCCTCTCCCTCCCCTCTTCTCCTCTGGTAACCACCAATCCAATCTCTTTCTCTAAATGTTTGTTTGTTGTTTTTATCTTCTATTTATGAGTGGGATCATTCGGTATTTGACTTTCTCCCTCTGACTTATTTTGCTTAGCATAATACTCTGAAGGACCATCCAAGTTGTCACAAATGGCCAGATTTCATCCTTTTTTTAAATGGATGAATAGTATCCCATTGTGTATATACACCACATCTTCTTTATCCATTCGTCCCTTGATGGGCACGGAGGTTGCTTCCAAGTTTTGACTATCGTGAATAATGCTGCAATGAACACAGGGGTGCATTATCTTTATGCATTCACGTTTTCATGTTCTTTGGATAAACACCCAGCAGTGGAATAGCTGGATCGTATGGTAGTTCTAGTCTTAATTTTTTGAGGACTCTCCATACTGTTTTCCATAGTGGCTGCACCAGTTTGCACTCCTACCAGCAGTGTATGAGAGTTCCCTTCTCTCCAGATCCTCTCCAACACTTATTTCCTGTCTTGCTAACTATAGCCATACTGATGGGCATAAGGTGATATCTCATTGTAGTTTTGATTTGCATTTCCCTGACAGCTAATGATGTTGAGCATCTTTTCATTTGCCTGTTGGCCATCTGTATATCTTCTTTGGAGAAATGTCTATTCAGATCTTTTGCCCATTTTTAAATTGAACTGTTAGTTTTTTTGTTGTGGAGACGTATGAATTCTTTATGTATTTTGAATATTAACCCCTTATCAAATATATGGTTTGCAAATTACTTCTCCCAACTGTTAGGCTCTCTTTTTGTTTTGTTGATGGTTTCCTTTGCTGTGCAGAAGCTTTTTAATTTGATGCAACATAACGTTTAAATTGGATCAAAAATAGGAGATCCCATACATCTAAACATAAGGAATCCAGCCATTTGCATTATCAAAGTAACAGGCAAGCAATACACAGTTAGTTAATCACCCCAGGGCCAAAAAAATCATCTTCATCAAGTACTTTAATTATAAGGCTAAAAGACCACACGATCGTTTTAAAACTTCACAAAAACTATTCAGTTACATTAAACCATACCTCCTTTGAAATTTTAACTTGTGAATTTAGGAGCACGATTTTAGGTGAAAAATACTTTACTTGGGAACTTTATTTTATGTACTATAAAGAATAATCTTCATCTTTCCAGCATCACAGATTGAATTATAAATCTGGTATTAACATAAAATTTCTACATCTAATTTTTAACAATAACACAAAGTCTTTGCTCCTTCTGTAATGTGATCATAAAATAACCTCCTACCTCCCAACAGCTAAAATCATAAGTAAATTAATTTTGGATTTTTTTGGGGGGTGGGTAGACAGGTAGTTCTGATGATGTTTCCATCTGAGAAATGTTCCATATGAGCTATTCTTAAGAACCACAGCCTGCTAGTTTACCTTGACAAAATATTGTGAAAGGGTGCCATTTTAACTTCTGATTTTTCGTTTTAATTTACTGTTATTATTTTAATTGCCACTATTTTTGTACTCGAGCTAGAAAGGGACAAGTGAAAATGAAACAATCACATGTTCTAGAATGATACATTAAGTGAATGAATAATGACTTCTCCGTATAAGCAAATTTACTTCTCAAAATTTAACATTTCAATATCTAGATTATTTAGAAAGAAATTCTAATGCTTCTCTTCTAAAGCCTAGCTGTCTACCATCTTAAATTTTAATCATCCAAGGAAGATAATTTTTAGGTCAGTTTGAAAGAATGCAAAAGAGGCTAAAGTGTTCAATTTCTTAGTTAACTGAGCTAAAATATATCAACTTCCTATGCTGACAATACAGATATTACTGGAGGCAAAATGTGTAAGACATCTTTTGCATTGGTTTTGATCACACACATAATACAAAGTCAATATTTATTGGTTGGTTATGAAAATGGGCATCACCCACCTCTTCCAAACAGGGTGTCTTGGCCTTTTGTACTACTCAATGGAAATACGAAGAGGCCCAGAGTGTGAAGGTTGAGCTACCAGGGTCACATGTGTGTTCGAGTGACCAGGTCTATTTTTGCCTACAGATTTGGGTTTCTCATGTGCAATAGAGCCAAACTCTGAACTCCCTACGGGAAAAAAAGTTTTTATGAGAGCCAAGAAGACCTAAATGTGAAGTCACACAGGTGAATCCAATTTGGGAGGTGCTAGGAAGCTGTCTGGCTTCCTTATCCTTCACCATCTATCTGCTTCACTCTGCCACTGCCTGAGCTTGGGAACTGTCACTCACTGGTAGTCTATGAAGTTTATCCTTTGGGGGAGAGGGAGGAGAGAGAAGAGTAAAATGGAAGAAAGTAAAATATTTTGATTTAAAAAAGCCTTTTCTGGTTAAACCTGAATGTGGGAAGGGAACTTCACTGTTTTTCCATCCAACAATTTTCAAAAGAAATAAGATGACAAAGCTGCCTCAGCTCCCATGAGGCTGACTCAAGAGTCTGTGATGCCAACAGCAAACAATCAAGCTTACTATATGTGACAGGGTTTTAGGGGAATTATAATAATGCAGGTAACTTTACTTCAAAAAAATAAAATTTCTTACGAATATAGCTTTCAGTACTGAGAAGCCAGATTAAGATACTTGTAAATTTACTTTCTAAAAAAGTGTCTTATTTTTGGCAAACCTTTAAAATCTAATTTTAAAAACACTATATGTTCATTATACGAAGCTTTGTAAAAATAGAAAAGTATTTTTAAAGCTAAAAAAAAAATCACCTATATTCCTACCACCCAAAGTTAAATAATCACTTGAAATTTGGGGGCCAGTCTCATTATTATTCCCATTTAATATAGAGAAAGCAGACTCAAATAGGTCCTGATAATCTCCCAAAGATTTTTTTTCTGGACAACACATCACATTTGTAATATTTTATGTTCACTCCTATAAACCAGAGCTTCCTGAATGTTCTTTGGGCTAAGCATATATTTTAAATTTTTGTCCAGTACCTCTTCTCCCAAGATCACAGAATCTAATAAACCATTAAGGAAATGGTCACGGCTTGCGGTGGCAAAATCGATATAGAAATATTTTAATCCAGTCATTAGCCCAGAGATTGCTCACCTATCCCTGCAAAAGCTTTATTCTGTTGACTCTGAGACAGAGGGAAAATGAACTCTTCTTTCATTGCCAGAGTGTGATAGTAAATGGAGTCTAAAGAGTAAAGAATGGGATTAAAGGATGCTCTTAGGCTTCCCCCATCCAGCAGAGAGTAGAGGAAATGCCCTGGCTTTTCTTAATTTGTTTTGGGAACTATGGCTCTACTGAAAGGCAAGCTCTATTGTAACTTTAAAACAGAAGGCAAGAACAAGAAGAGTGACTGCTGATCTGCATCTGAGTAGAGGCCAGAGCATCCCCCAATGAGAGCCGCTCAAAAACAACCTGGGAAAGGGAAAGGATCCCTCGTCAGTCAGGACTCTCCTACACACTGACATCCTGCTTTCTCAAGCAGTCTACCTGTATGCAGGCCCACACACAACACCAGGGAAGTATCATGTATACATGCAGTGAAGAAAACCGAAAACAGAGACTGGAAGGAAAATGTTTTCTTAACTAATAAATTAAGAGAGATTAGCAGTTTGACTCTCACTGATGTCACAGATACTCTAACGGACAGCAATTATCTAACGATACAAGGAGTGTTAGTCCTACACGACCCTGTGCCAGCCTGAGTGTGTGTGGGGTGTTATAAGTAGGTCCCCCTTACTCTGGGAAGGAGCTGACCTTCCTGGCACTCAGCTGAAAGACAGGAAGGAACGTCGGGTGGGAAGCGGTTGCTTTGGACTTGGGTAGCATTGAGATGCTGAGTATCTGAGCATCCTGGAGGCAGAAAAGCAAAGAAATTTCAAGATTTCAGAGAGGTTATCTCTAATGGACAAGGAAGATCATATTCTAGGTCTCAGGACTGAGGGCAGAACCATTGTAACCCAGTTACTCCGGAATGAATTTACAAGTGAAATGAAATATTTTGAGGTAAGAAGGGTTCAAGAACAACAGCTGGGCTAGTGATAAACTACACTGGGATTAGGGGTTAAAAGAACTGGAACACAGTCCAAGCCCTTAACCTGACACTGTGTCCTTATCTATGAGGTAGGAATACTACTACTGCCTTAACCGTCTATCAGGGTAGTGTGAAACTCAAAGGAGACAGAATAAAAGAACTTTAGAGGACATGAGAAAGCACAGAATTCTATGTAAATGCAGGGGACTATTTTATGATGGGAAAGGGAAATCACAAATTCTGTGAGCCTCTGTTTTCTTATCTAAAATAAGGGAATCCAGATGACGTCTATGACACTGGAGAGTTTTAAAGTTGTAGGATTCTATATGAACTGAGTGTTATATGAGGTCAAAGTAACCGTCAAAAGAGTTCTGTAGTTATTATTGTAGATCTTGACAGTCACCAGCAAAGTAGTGTGTGGGGAGCGCCTGGTTCCTGACTTAGGTGATTTTTTCCCTGAAGGCAGAAGAGGGTCAGCGAGTTGAAGAGTAATGCAATTTAACGTCAGCCTAAAGAACATGAATAGCTTGGCTTTCTTTTCCCTTCCACTAGGCAATTAATCAGACAAAATACAAAAGACACTACTGTATTTTATAATCAGGCAATCACATATATTTAACTGGAAAACAGAGAATCCCAACACTCAATCAGAAAAACTTATAGTCTGGTTATGAAGACAAAAACAAAAGTGAAACAGAAGTGATATAAAAAAGCATAAAATATAATCAGTACTGCATTTCACTGCATGGTAGGAAGTGTCAGAACTTGTAAACAAGTCTGAGCAAGTGGTCCATGAAAAGCAGTTTATTCTTCCAAATTCTTGTGATGAGATTTTAATGGTGTCTAGATAAATGAGGTGTTACCGTATGGTTATCTACATAGCCAAGAACCAAAAAAAAAGGCTTGTAAGCAATCCAAATAGCTGTTGCTAAATTCAAGTACTAAACAGAGTATTCCAACCTAAACTCTACGGGGTCCCCTGGTTTCCTGACCCCAGAGCAGATCAGACGCAGGAAGGTGGAAGCAGAGCAGATTACCAAGAGCCGAGAACAAGGGCCACTTCTTACCTACAGCAACGGAGGAGAAAGAAAAGGTGTAAAAAGCAGTACCACAGAGCTCGATTATTTTGGAAGTCATTACTTCATAGTACAAGAACTGTCATTCATAATCATGACTAAATCAGCAAGAAAAATAACTATATGTAATAATATCTATCAGAAATTTTTTCAAATATAGTGGTTTTATATTTTAAACTTTCAAGGGTTTAGCTTCAGTACAGGGATAATTCATCTACATGGAACATCTTGTTCCAGAGGTACTGTGTGTATGAAAACTTCCCTAAACCAGTGTGTACACACAGGAAAATAGCTTAGCAGTAAAGGCCTTTATCGCAAGCATGTGCTACTTATGTATTACTTGTATGGTAAAGCAATAACAAAATGATCTTGGATATTCAGGCCGACTTCCTGGAAAAGTTGTTCCTAAATGAATTTATAAGTAAAAGTTGTATGTTTTTCAAAATGTTCTATGAAAGACATTGGAGCCAGCAAGAGATAACAGAGTGGGAACAGGAGTGCAACTAGATCAAACTGGGAGAGCCCAAAAGATCAGATGAGATAAGAGAAAAAGAGAAGGAAGAAACTCCAGAAAGAAAGAATGTAGAAAAAAATGGAATGGGGCAAAAACAAGAAGAGACCAGAGTCTTTAAAGAGACCAGTGGGGGCATCAATGCAACTAGGAAGACTGACGAAAGTTCTGAGGAAGAAAAAATAGGAGTGACAAACGCTGAACTACAGGGCTCAGCCAAACGCTTTTATTTCTCAAAAAAGTTGAAAACACAACTATACATGAAGCTTTTTAAAATAATAATTTCTTGTTTAGGCAGAGGGTATTAGAACATAATTCAGCTGTTTCCTCACTTTGTCTAACATAGTTATACTCAATTTTGAACAATAAAAAAGGGTTTTCTTAGTATCCAATGTGATTTTTACTGGCAACAAGTAAAAATCTAGGCTTTCTCCTTATCTAGCCACAGCTATCTGTTTCTATATGACCCGCCATGTTCCTAAAAAGGACTCTGAATGACTAGATTTGAGATTCTGTTCCTTGTAACAAATAGACTTTTTTGTTTTGGCCATTTTTTTCCCACCTCATTTCATGAGTAGGTGGCTGCTACCTCTCCTCCTCTTAACCTTGTTATTTTTCCTCCCTGCCACTCCTGTTTGTACCCTTGTGGTACTACTCCTATCAAATGCTTTCAGGGACAGGCAGTGACAGCCCCAAAGTGCCACATCACAGCATTATGACCTACCACTCATGTGTGCTTTTCAATTTCTTAGGCTGGTCAATGTAAACCTTACAGAAAGAGCCCGGGTTTGGGACCGGCCCGGTGGTGAAGTGGTTAAGTTCGCACGTTCTGTTTCTCGGCGGCCCAGGGTTCGCTGGCCCGGGGTTCGCCGGTTCAGATCCCGGGTGCGGACATGGCACCGCTTGGCAAAAGCCATGCTGTGGTAGGCGTCCCACGTATAAAGTAGAGGAAGATGGGCATGGATGTTAGCTCAGGGCCAGCCTTCCTCAGAAAAAGAGCAGGATTGGCAGTAGTTAGCTCAGGGCTAATCTTCCTCAAAAAAAAAAAAAAACAAAACAAAAAGAAAGAGTCCAGGTTCCTACCTTTACATGTGCCCCAAGATATCACTGAGAATAATTCATTCACCAAAAATAACACACAAGTGTATTCTCTTTCATTAAACTTAGGTTTCTTTCCCTGCAAAGATACTATACATGAAACATCTACTATTCTCATTAAACCTTATACTTAATGACCAATACAGCCACTTTTTCTGGATAGGAAACTTTCTTAACTTCTCTCTATTCCCACCTTGCTCCCTGATCAATTAGCTAGATATCTTCTTGCTCTAAAATCAGTACATGCCTCTCCTTATAACAAACCAGTCATTAACCTTCTAACTCAGTTGTTCTTGCCCAGTTTTCTGTCCTGGCAAATCTGAGGGGACCAACATACTTCTTCTACCTGTATTCATTGCTCACTAATGACAATAAACAATAAACGAGGTGGGAGGGGGCAAGGGTTGGGAGGTGTATTTGAAAAAACTCCAGTGTAGCTTCTGGCGCAAGTAGGCTCCCCATCTGACTGAGAATTGACAATTTAACAACCGAATTTCTAAAAGGCTAGTTTGTAGGTAATAAGGATATGAAAGCCATAGCAGAAGTTAGAAGACATAGCAAATTACTTCAGGATGTCATTCTTACCTACAGAGATGTACGAATACTCATTATCAGACAAGAAAAAAAGCAAGTGCCTCTGTCTCAAACTTTATATTCTAAAGATCTCTCAGAAGTCTCCGACCTACTCTAAAATATCTCTACGGCAGCCATAAATCTGAGTGCACAGTAACATCACTGAGTTTTCTAGTGGCTGGTCGGATTTTTAAAAAAGATTTTCTTAATCTTTTTGAACAATTTGCTTAACTGTCCAAAATAATGAAATATCTGCCCTAAGTTTGAGGTGCTCTGTGCTAACTAGCCTGGGCCAAAGAGTGATAAAGCAGGCCTAAGAACAGGCACCTTTCAGGACGGCTGTGATATTGAGGCTGCTCTTCCCAGCAAGGGGCTGGGGGTAAGGAGGCTGGAGTAGAGCTGCAAGAAGCTTGTGGGCCTGGGGGCTGAGACCTGGAGACAGTAGCAGGAGCTAACAACCTTGCAGGGGAAATTACTCAAAGCCTCATTCCCCACTGGGCAGGATGCAGCCTGCCCGTCAGCTTTTTCTCCAGTAAGTGCATAAGTAACGGGTAGTATCCTAAGGTGAGGACTTCTAGATTTGGTTAAGTAGCTGCAACTGACAAAGGGAACTCTAAGCTGTAAAGATTTTCGCAGATGCTGGATTTACTCCAGCGTAAGTTTTGGGTTCTTCTAATGCTGTGGAGGTGACACACACTCTGGCCTCCTGGTAGAAGCAGCTAAAAATGATGAAGGGAATCCCTACAGTTACTGCACGCTTAGGACTCTTATTTAACGACAGGAATACAGAGAACAAAATACTTCAAGGGATAGTTGTTGCCTGTATCTTAAGGAATTGCAAACACCATAAACACGTTACAGGGTATTCAGACACAACATGGATTCAAACTTACTAGATTGTGGGGGGAAAAAAACCACAGCTGCTGACTTCTGAAACACGAAACAAAAGTAGTTGATGTAGGAATAGTGGGAAAGGAAATTGTTTAAGATTTTCCTGTATTGTCTATGCGTTTAAAAAAAGAAAATGGAAAAACCAAACAAATGAGCAAATTCATCCAAAGAGTCTACCACTTTTCTAACAGATTGGGTTATCTTATCAATCTGAGAAGAATTAAGATTCCTCCAATAAAAATAAATGAAACAAAAGAATAAAACTTACTCATTCACCACCTCTTGCTGTGGAAAGCAATTTTAATTCTATTAAATTATTTAAGATTAGGAGAACATCACTACAGTCAATCAGAATGCAATCACTCCTAATTTGCATCTGCAGGGCATTGGTAAATACTGCTCTAGCTGTTAATTAAATTTCATTATAATAAAAAACACTTTTTACTTTAGTGGAATTTTAAAACAAAATAAGTACATTGTTAAAAATATTTTCCTAGACTGCAGGGTAAGAGATTAAACAGAAAGGTGATATCCAGTGTCTCCAGGAAATTACTAAGAGAAAAAAAAGTATTTTAACTCCAATGAGGAACACGTGGGAGTGCTTGGCAGCCCTTTCCCCTTGTCTCTCTCTCCCAGTAGGGTTCTGATTTAGGGCCTTTATTGGTGGTGGGCAGTTTGGGAAAGTCACTTTGGATTAAACAATGAACAGTGGATTTTCCTCCCTAAAAGTTAATGCCATCACTCCAAGGGATGCTGATTCAATCTCCCCAAAGAAAGCTTCTCGTCCTGCTAAAGATTTCCCAATGAAAATATGGCATTCTTGATAGAATTTCTTTTCTAACATGAAAGTAGGATTAAGAAGAGGAGAAAAAGATAAATAAAAGAGATGATGACCAACAAATTGCGCCCCTTCACCTACAACAGGGGTGAAAACTGGAGACTAAAGAATGGCTATGAATGTCCTGCAGAGACACCCACTAGGTAACTAGCAGTACAAGGAATATGACAACCTGAGCGTTTTTCTTAAACAATTTTCTTTCCTCAAGAAGTTCCCACAGATCTTAAGCTGTAGGTCTCAGTTTAAGAAAAAGAGGCCATCAGGAGTCACCAACTCAGGGATCCCTAAATACCCCGACGGTCCCAGGGGCTTAGCCCCTCCACACCCACCTCATCATCACTGTCGGACGTCTCAGAGTCTGAGGAGGCTGCAGGCTGACTCACAGGAGGCTCCTTCTCCTCAGAGTCACTGCGCTTTCGCTTTGCCAGGGACAGGAGCTCCTGTTAGGGCAGAAGTAGTCACGTGAGTTTTATTTAACAGAGAAGAAATATCCAAGAATCATAATAGGCCCACCCTCCCTAGATCTCTTCTACTTCTTTGTGCTTTCAATTGAAGGACATCATCATGAGAACTTTTATCACATGAACAGATCGACTACCAGTATTCCTAAGTGCTAAAGAAATGTTTTCAAAACCGGTTCCCTTCTGTCTTAATGAGAAATGTATATCTGAAATGGAAAAGTGACTAGAAAACTGAACTGGAGCCTACTTCCAAATTGTCACCATTTCCTCTATAAGCTACAGAAGTACTGATTCTCAGGAACTGATATGATAAGAGCCATGACTACAAAAGGAATTTGCTCACTTCTGACTAGTATAGTTAACTAATACTCTGAGCATCCTCTTACTGTAACTCACGGTAAAACTGACATTTGTGGGGCTGTTCCGAATAAGCTGACAAACTACAAGTTTCTGAGGTCATTTTTTTATTTTGCATGCTTCAACCAAAAAAAAAAAAAAGTATATTTCCAGTGGTTAATCCAGGGTCTGACAACCACCAGTAAATGTGCTGGCCACTACATGAGAATCCTAATTTGACAACCCCAGTATTCCCATTCCCCACCTCTGTCTTGTCCTGGTGATTTAAGAGAGATCACAGGGAGAGGGATGTGCCACTTAGTGAGTCATGGCCACAACCAGGGTTTGCTCTCTCATGTGGTTCCCTCTCCTGTTACTTCTCCCCAACTCAGTCCAGTTAATCAAAAATGCAACAAAAGGTCACTTACCCTGGTTCTTGCTCTCTGCTAATATCAATACCAGTTCACAATTATATTGTACTTACTAGATACCAAATATTTTTCAAAGCATCTACCATTTAACCTTCACAACAACCTTAAGGTAAGTATCATTATCATCTCCATGTAAAGACAAACTAAGGAGCAGGAGAGGTTAAGTAACTTACTCAAGGTAACACAGCTAGTACATGTCAGAGCCAGGATTCAAACCAAGGCAGAGAGAATCCTAGCTCCTAATTCAGTCACAGTTTACTGTCTAAAAGGTTTTCCCTTCTGCCAAAAAAAGAGAAAAATACAACTAATAAATACTAGTAGTATTATTCCTTGATGATAATGGTGCTATACAACTATAGGTCAAGTGCCAAGATAGATTTTAAAATAATAGACTGCTACAAAGTATCTGTTTTCTTCTTCCAGTCTCTTTCTATTTTAGGAGTATACCCTCCTTGGCCAGATTGAGAAAATGACCTTCTCAGATTAACAGCTGACGTTCTCCTCTACATAAGCAGTCATGAAACGTTACTCTTCTCCTTTCATTAGAGAGCGCTAGCATACCAACTTCCTGAAAAGGCTGAAGATTATAAGAACACTCTACTTTCTCATACAAAAATGGTAACTCCTATTAACCAAACGCAAATTACAGCAATATTTGTGTGTCTACAGTCTTTCTGAAACTTGGGGTGTAATTTACATACAGTACATTTTATCCTTTCTCCTGTTCAGTTCTGTGATTCTGACAAATACGTACATAGTTTAACCACTCCCACAATCAAGATAGGGGACAGTTCCACCATCCCCCCAACTGTTGCTGTAATTTGCATTTAGTCAATAGGAGTTGCCATTTGGGTATGAAAAAGTAGTGTTCTTATGATTTTTAGCCTTTTCAGGAAGTTGATGCTCCTCATTTCCCTCCCCTAACCTCTGGCAAGCACAGACCTGTTTTCTGCCCCTACAGATCTGCCTACTGTAGAACATCATATAAATGGAATCATACAGTATGTAGCCTTCTGAGTCTGGCTTCTTAGCACAATGAATCTGACATTCATCCACGTTGCGGCACGTGTCAGTAGTTTGTTCCTTTTTATTGTTAAGTAGTATTTCATTGTATGGCTGTACCACACTTTGCTTATCCATTTACCAGTTGAAAAACATTTGGGTTGTTTCCATTTGGGGAAAATTATATGTTCATGTACAGGTTTTTGTGTAAACCTAAGTTTTTATCTCACTTGGGTAAATAGCGAGGAGTGGGATTGCTGGGTTATATGGTATTTGTGTATGACTTTTACTATTATCTTTTTCCCCACATTACCTTAATGCAAACCTAAAAAATTCAGGAAGACTTCTGGTAAGTAATCTCTTTCCTGATCTTCCGAGGTTCACAAAAAGAGGTTCCATTCTATACTAAAAACCTAACAAATGGCTCTTCTTCCTCAACAAACAATTGCATCTGATTGGCACAGTTCCTCCTCTTCTATGACATTTAATACCATGCTAACAATAGTATGGAGACAGCAAAGACCTTCTTAACAGTTTAACTGAAAGATACCCTTTCTACAAGTTTAGAAGTGAACAGGAGGTTACTGGGAGAACTCATGGCAAGGCTGCTCTTTATAGTTAAGTCCATTTATTCTATTGAGGGCTCATAAGTATAACTGAATAGACCAACGTGCCATGGAAAGGCCTTTCCAACACTGCACACATGAAGAGATTGTCAGATCTGCTACCCGCAGGGGTTGATTTATCCAACACCTGTACTCAAAAAAGCCAATCTAAAACTGACTCATGCACAGGGGGTGGGTCCATCCACAGCTCTCTTCTGCCAGCCTACTTCACTGTGCCACACTGGTTGAGACAATGTTTCTGTGTATCCAGTGGTTCTCTCTCACCATCATCCCTGTATTTCATCTCATCCAGTGAAAACCTTCCCTTACTTATCCCAGCATTCCTCTAGGAGAATGGCAGTGGGGGTACCAGCATGGATACCAAATTTAAGCTGAACTAAAGATCTGCTTAGAGTAATGCCAATGCCCAACATACTACAGGAATGGCTGTGCAGGGCGCCACATCTGGTTTCTAGAGCAGTTTCCTTAAACTAGACTGCCAAAACTGAGACCCTAAAATAAAGCGAGTCTAATTGTACTACGTAATGTTAATTAAAATAGTATTATTCTGATTAAGATTAGAACTTTAATCCATCAATATGTGAAGACTCATAACCCTGAGGATTAATCCCCCTAACCCGTCATTCACGAATAGTGTATTTTTTGTGATGTCATGTCAGGATCAACCTGTAATAAAGCAACTTAGCTCCCTCTTAACTTACTTAAAGGAAATTAAATGCCATCTCTTTAGTCAGATTTCCCATGATCACATGAAAGTGGGATACATATTCTGCACCCCAGAAAAGGAGAATAAAAGCCTATATGGATAAACCACAGAGGTTTTTATAGCTAATTAGCATGCTGAGCTCTTTTTCAGTTATTCATTCCAAAAATATAGCTAATGGAAGAAATTACTACCAGCTAGGGTGACCAAACATCCCTGTTTGCTGAGGATTATCCTGGTTTTAGCACCGAAAGTCCTGAATTCTGGACTGAATTCTCAGTTCCAGGCAGACCGAGACAGATGGTCACCCTTCTAGCAGCACCTATTATGTACTAAGCCCTTGGTAATAGCACGAAGAAAAGATACACAGTCCTTGACCTCACAGAATTTAAAATCAAGGGAGGAAGACAGACAACAAACAAGTAAAGAAACAATTATATCTAACGATACGTGCTAAGAGGGAAGTGAATCAAATGAATGAGAACCTATCTGCAATAGGGTGATCAGGGGCCACCCCTCTGAGGCAATGGCACTTACACTGAGACTAGAAACCCCGGAGGGTAGAAAGAGGGGTGCAGTTTTCTGGACAGAGGTCTCCAGACGGAACAGCAGTGGCCCTGAAGCTGCCAACAGCTCAACATAGTCAAAGAACTGAAAGAGAACCAGTGTGACTGGAGCTTAGCAGGCAAGGGGGAGAACGGAATGAGGTAGGTTAGAAGTAAAAAGAAACCAGCTCATTCCGAGGTTTATACGGCAGGATCAGCAGCATGGATTTTATCTGAAGGCAGTGGGGAGCCATCAACTGGTATCAAGCAGGGGAGGAACCATCCCTTGAGGGTTTTAAAAGAGCACTCTGACTGACAGAGGAACAGACTAGAAGGGCCAGGGTAGAAGTGTAGACAGGAGTCAGAAGGAATCCACAGTGGCGTCACCACCGTGGATGGAAGCCTGGACAAGTTTGGGAGCCACAGGGACAAAGGGAAGTGGGAGGATTTGAGAGATGCTGAGGAGAGAGTAGTAATTCACAGAGGTTTAAATTTGAGATGTTGATTCCTATTCTTTCTTTAATGTCAAACCCATTGGTGGAGAAGCATGATTCCACTAGCGGACACTGGGTAAGGAACAGAGTCAGGGAGGTATTTCTATTTTGTTGGAACTATTTCAACAAGCATGTACTATTTCTATAATTAAAAAAAAAGAAAACAAATCAAAACAATGAACACACACACAAAAACCCTTCTTAAGTAATAATTCCAAAGTGGCAGCATAACAATCCTTCACATTTAACATGATTGGCACTAAATGTAGTAACTTTCTCTTCAAATTTCCAGTAAAGTAATTATAATTGTAGATAAAATACTGAATTACATAAATGCCCACAATGCCATAGAATTGACAAAATAAAATCAGTTTTCAACCCATTCAAAATAAAAGGTACTAAAAGTTAAAAAAAAAATATTCTACTGTTGTTACTTGCTTTTACTTAGCTCTCTCTCTAATGTACTCTCTAAGTAACGCACATTTCTACCCAGTAAAGAAGGGATATCAGTACTACAGCAGAAGGGCTGGAGCAAGAACCCCTAATTGAGCGTCTTTAACTCTAAGTAATCCCACTGTAACCAGCAAAGTTAGAAAACTTTCCACTGTGGATATGCCAAGTAGTATTTGCTTATTCAACAAAGATGTATTAAGTGCCTACTCTGTGCCAGACAGGCATTATTCTCAACTACCTACTTGATGTCCCACTTGGCCATCTCATGGACAACTTTAAACTCTACACATTCAAGACTGAACTCATGCTCTTCACCTCTAAACCTGATCTTCCTCCAAGGTTCCTCATCTCATGCCAGAACCTCCACTTCCTCACCCCAATATCTAATCAGTCATTAAGTCCTCTCAGTTTCATATCCTAAAATGTCCAATTGAATCTTTCTGTCATCTCTATAACTACCATATCAGTCGAGTCCACATGCAGTCAACAGATACTGATGAGGTGCCTGCAGCAGGCCCAGCACTGTTCTAGGCACAGGGATACCACGGGGAACGAACAGCCTTGGCCTCCTGGAGCTTCCATTCTAGCTGAACTTATGCTCTCCACCACCTCTCACCTGGGTTCCTCTATCTGCCACCTAACTGGAGTCTCTTCTCCAGATTACTCTCCCCACAGCAGCCTGGGCAAGCTTTTTAAAAGACAAATCTGAACACCTCTTTCATTCTAAAATCCTTTAATGGTTTCTCATTACGCTCAGAATAAAGTCCAAGGTCCTTAACACTGCCAACACGGCCTTGCCAGTGGCTTTAAAACTTTTTCTTTCTAACCCCAGCCCATATAAATTATAAATTATACCTCATGAGCCAGCATCCACACACATGCATATACGTGAAACATAAGTTTCATGAAACTTCTCTTTACTAGGTCTGACACACTTGATGTTTTCTATTCGATTCAATTCTGTTTTCATTTTTAAGGTTGGTTGTGATCCACTAAACTGGCTTTTCCATCCTCAAAGGATACAGGGACTACTCTGCAGCTTCATCTGTACGACTCTCTCCAACTAGGTATATCCCAGCCACTCTGTGCTTCTTTCAGTTGCATGGGGTGCTCGGTCCTTCCTGCCTCAATGCTTTTGTACTTGCTGATCCCTCAACCATGAACACTCAACACGTCCCTGTCCTCTTCAGTCTCCTAATCTCCTTTTCCCTAACACATATTCCAGGTCTTGGGTTAAATGTCACTCCAGTCAGGCTAGTATAAGGTCCCTGATCATACTCTCACAGTATCCTTGCTCTTCCTTCACAGCCTCTAGCGCAGTTGTAAGGAAATGACTCTCTGAGCAATGCCTGCCCCTCCCTCCCTCCCTCTCCCTGCTTTTCCCTCTCTCTCTCCCTCCTCTAAGCTGCTTGAAGGTGGCAACTGCTTCCATTTTGTTCACCCAATAGACCTAGTGCCCCGCACTGTCTAACACATTTGCTGAAAGATAAACCATCTCTGCCCTCGGGGACCTTATATAGTCTAGGAAGGGAGCATAAGTACACCAACAGAACCTGTGTGTCAAAAGATGGGTTTTGAATTTTTCCTAAGTCTCTCTGTTAATGCTCCCATGAGACTCAATCTTCTGGGCACTGTGTCTAAAGACAAGTCGAGTGAAATTAGCAAATCAAGCTAGATGCAACATTATGACACAAATTAAGAACTTCACAAGTTAACACTGACACTTCACACGAATTCATCCTATATTTCAAACTCTGCTCTAATGTAAAGACGACGATGAGAAGCACAATTTTTAAATTTCCCAAGTTTTATGGAGAAGGTTTATGAAAGGATACTTTATAACAATGCTATTTTTTACATATAATGTCTAAAAATAATTCCTAGAAAATACTTAGGGGGCCTATTCTTTCAAAGACAAATTTAATTATTGTTATTTCAAGCAGAATGAACAGAGAAAAACAGGACATGACAACATAATCCACCATTTTAAAGAAAAAAGGAAATTATGAAATAAAGCATCTCAGTATGCACGCAATTTTTTTTTCCTGAGAAAGGCAAAGTAAAGTTTTTATAAATACTGAGTTGTATTGATCTGAATAGAGAACTCTGATTCCTTGATTATCTTGGGTGTTTTTCATTTCACAGGACCCATTGCTCAAATATTATTCCATAAAGAGTGACACACATTATCTCCAGGGAGGTGCATGACAGGCTAAAAAGCCTAAATTCTGTTGTCTTTTTCCGAGAGATGCCAAAGGCAAGTATCTTCATGATTTGCAATTTTAAAATGCTGAAGAAAGGGTGTGGCAACATAAAAAAGTAAGGTCACTATCAGGTCCCATGTTAAAAGAAATCCTTCGAATTCTCAAAGTCTGAGTTTTAAAAACCTTTGAAAGTTAAAACAAATTTTAAACTCTGATTCGGTTATTACATACCTCTTCCCCTCAAGAAAGGAAAAAAAGAAATAGGCCTCAGTGCAAAGCATCCCAACAATTCACACAGCTTCAGAGATTTAGAAGAACCAGCAGCTTTGCCGCCTTAAACATCTCTGATAAGTTCCTTCGGTTACACATGCACACACTATGGCCAAGAGAGGAAGCTACTTCTCTCCCAAACCACTTAGAGTGTCTTACTAAAAAGATTAACTTGCATACAGACACTGGTCTCAATCATTAACATAAGCAAGTGCCTCTGCTGTACCTGGTGAAAACGCAGAGTGGAGGGCTCTATCCCCTGAGGACTGATTCAGTAGGCCTGGGATGGGAGCCGCTGCAAAGTACATTTTAAATAAGCACCCAGGCAACTTCTGACACAGGTGGTCCTCCTCCCACCACCAGGAAAAACCCATGTAGAAGGCTCACCTGCCTCACTTTCAGTAAGGACTAAGTCGGAGACGTTTCTGACATAATGGCTTAGACTCCCATCTGGAAAACCCAAGGACAAAGGACCTCCTTACTAACTGTGTTCCACTCTCACATTAGACACTGAGAGATTTGTCATGGTTTGTTCTTTTCCACAAAGACCATATACTAGACAGCAAATACGATGTTATACCCACAATGAAGACCCAGAACTAGATGGAGCGGCAGCCCAAGGCATATTGGTCAGAAAAGGCCCAGAATTCATTAATTTTGTTCTGAAGATTCATAAAGACCCCCAAATATGGCTGACTTTGAACTTCTCCTAAAGGTCTCTAGTGAAAATTTCTAGTGAGCAGTGATCTCTTTCTGTGATCATTCCTCTGAGAGCCTGGCACAGTGCAAACTGATAGAACAGAGCAATAGACAGGCACTGGTGCCTCTGTTAGGATGTGCAGGGAAAGGGAATTTTGAACTGGTTCCCATCTGATAAAAGAATGCCAATGAGTGGTTGAAGAGGAGGAAGCTGAAATTGCTGTTAAAATGTATTAGGTATTACTTACAAATTTCATGCTAATTTCTTTTTACAAAAAAGATAGAGTTGGGTTTAAAGTTACAATCCCTTCCAGTTCTCTTCTTTGGAAAAACTCGTTGTGGATGAGGTAAAATCTCTCTACCACAAACAGAAGCTCTCAACTCACTTCATTTGTTAGAATTCTGTGGAAAACCACTAAGGACAGAAGAAGTTGCAACTTAGTTCATTTATCATCAGAACAGATGGCTTGAGAGTGCTTTACCAAGGAAGCCCCCTAAAAAATCTTTTTAATTGATGTACCAATTTCCTCTATTCAATATATTTTACAAATATGAATTCTAGTAACATTGAAAATGGCCATGAAACATTACTCTCAGTTTGCAATATGAAAAATTAAAAGACTAACAGATTAAGTTGGTATAGTGGAAAGAGTATAGTCCTGCGGTCCCACAGATTTGGGTTCAAATTCCAACTTTACCACTTAGAAGTTGTGTGAATCTAGGTAAGTTACTTCTTCAACGTCCATTTTCCTCACATGTAAAGTGGGGAAAATGATAACTTCACCATCATTTGAAAACTTGACAATGTAAATAAAGCACTCAATTAAGGTGACTAGTTCACCGCTGGCACTATGTAAATGGCAGCTGATGTTATTATCGGAAATATCTACACTTCCAGATCAGAAAATAGTTTAAAAAACCAAAAACAATTCTAATTCTCCTAAGCGCCAGTCTAAGATTATTAACCAAACTTTTACAGTTAAGAATATATTTCTGTAAATTTCAGTGAGAACATTTTCAACTTACCTTTCAATTCCTATCTCAAAACAAAGTTTCTATTCCTTTGATAGTTCTCCACAGGCCCCACGCCCATAACCATTTTCAAAACAGCCCTCCTTTCTTCAACATTTCTCCAGTGCCTCCTTCTTAAAGTCCTCCCCTTTCACACCTAATATTTTAGTCCTGAGACCTCTGGCTTAATAAAAAGAACCCCCAAGAAGGCATTTATACAAAAGCTTTAGTTTGCAAGTGCTTGTACCAATGTTAATTCTTACAAATACTTGATGCTTACAATACCCCAATTAGATGCACAGGCTGACCTTATATCTAGATTTTACAGTTACAACCAAAGATACAGAGCTAGACAACAGCCCAGCCCAGCCTAAAACTCAAATTTTTAGATTTCAAGTTCAGCACTATCTCTACTCAACTTACAAAGCTACTACTTCTTGCATATTCTTTATATCATTTGCTCACAAAACATGAGGGAAAACTCTCTTTGTATCTCCTAGTATCACTAGCACTGCTTAAAAAGGGCAGATTCCTCCCTACAGTATTTTCTGGAGTATATAAACAGTTCAAGCAACACCACCACACTGAGACCAAAAGTTACTTTCAATGGTTCCTGCACAATCCTCAAGGAAAAAATAATTCTGGGATGCTGCATGAAAGAGGCCTCGGCCACAGTCCCTCTATGCTGTCCTATACATTTCTCCACCTCTGCTCTCTTTCCTCCTCCCAAGACTTTTCTTCGACCTGACATCTCAACGGGGACCTTTCTCAACCACAAACGACCCTAGCTGCCAAACAGATTCGTGCCCACGGCTAAGTCTTCCCTGCCATGCACGGCGGAGAAGGTTCCCCGGAACATGTGCGAGTGTCCCTCCTTTCTGTCCATATCCCTTGTTTACAAAACTTCATCTTCCAGACTCCGCACCTTCTCAGCAACCCGCCCCCCCACCCCCACCGCCCCACACTCACCCTTGCACCTCCTCCAAAACCTCCCAGCCTCCCGGGTTGGCGGGCGATACTTCCTATCTCCCCGGGCCGAGATCGCCTGGTCTACACCTCGCCGCCCCGATCTAGCCCCGGCAGATCGCAGACTCCTCCGGTCCCCCGAGCCTGAGGCCCACCATCCCGGTCCCTGCCCCGCCTCCCCGCCCAAGGCGCCAAGTCCTCGGGGGCTCCGTCTCCAGGCCCTGGCCGGACTCCGAGGGCCCCGGGAGCTACGGGGAAGACAGGAAGGAGGCGGCAGCGGTGGCCAGGGCACGAGGTGGGCCGGGCTCTAGGGCTGGGAGGCCCCGGGCCCGGCCGGCTCTCTGCTCCCGTGGCCCGGACTCAGCCCTCCCGCTCCGCCAGCCCGCGCCTCCGCGGCCTGCCCTCACCTGATCCAGGTTCTCGTCGCTGCCGCTGTCCTCCGTGTCCGAGTCGATCACGACGCGGCCTTTCCGCTTCTTTACCATGGTCGTCCCCCGGCTCCCACGCCGGACGCCGCCCGGACTCCCCTCTTGCCCGCCTGCCAGTGGGACCGCCACTGCCGCCGCCACCACCGCCGCTCGACCCACACAAAGGCGACCGCGCATGCGCGCTCCGCTCCGCCCCTGGCCCCGCCTCCCGCTCGGCGCACGCCGTTCGCCGGAGCCCAGCGCCACGCCCTGCCCCGCCCCGACGCAGCGTGGGAGGCGGGGCCTCGCACCAGGCTGGGTTCCGGGCAGCGGACCACGGTCCTTTGCCCAGCGCCGGGCCTTGGAAACCTTGGGTGTGTCTGCGCTGCGGGGCCGGAGGTCAGTGTGCTGCCTACCTGTCGTGGGCTGGAGCCGCAAGCATCTGGGTCCTCTCTGAGGAGACTTTCAACTGTCTGAAACTGATGGAGTGTCGAGGGCGACGTCAGGGGCCCCCCGCCTGGAAGACACAAGTTGCCTGGACCATGCCGAGAGCACCCGTTGGGAGATGAACTGTGCCTGCCTGAGCAGTGCGAGTGACAACTGAACTGGGACCTGGAGGACGCATCTGAGTTACGCAAAAGAAGAGTAGAGGGAAGGGTGTTCCGAGCAGAGAACCGCGTGGGCAAAGGCTCAGCGATAACGGAAAAAGTTGGGTTCAGGAAACTGAAAGTTCATTATGGCCGAACTGGTGGTGTGGTGTGTGAGGATAAGGCTGCGGAGGGACGCATTGGCCGCATCATTCAAAGCATGAGCTATATTATGAAATTTGAACTTTAATATTGAAAGATTTTAAGGATATTATTAGATTTGTGTTTTAAAAAGATTATTCGGGCTGCAGTGTAGCGAACGGATTAGAAAGGAGTGAGACTAAGTCCAGGGAGAGACCACTTAGGCTATTGGTGTCATTTTGCCAAGAGACAATGGCGTCCTGAACTAAGGAAGAAGCAGTGGAAATGGAGAGAAGTGGATAGATTCTGGATAATTTGGAAAGTAGAATTCCCAGGACTTGGAGATTAGTTGGGAGATGGGTAAGGCGAGGTCCCAAACACAAATGATGCTTAGGTGCTGGCTTAGGAAGCTAGTGGTCAGTGGGCCCTTCATCAAGATAAAGAACACAAGTGGAGAGGAGGTTTGGGACCCTGATGTGTGTGGGAAATAAGTTCATTTTTATGCCTGTTGAGGTCAGCTGATAAAAAGGACAACTCCAGAAGTGATTTTTTTTTTCCTGGGATTTGGAATATACGGTAGGAAGTGTAAGCAATAATAATTTGAAACTGTTCTCAAAACTTTTCGGAGTCCATTAAATCTTTATTCTGATAGTGAACTTGCGAGTTGGACCCCATTCTTCCCTAGCCGTTCCTGGGCACAGGCAGGCTAATGAGTTCTTGCTCTATGGCTCCCTTTTTCTTTTCCCCTGTACTGTCTAAATTTTATTTTCTCTAGAAAGTTTTATATATATATATATCTCACAAATGTGCAAGAGAAATCCCTGGAACTAAACACATACCTAGATGTCCACTTTGCTGCCAGTTAGCTTGAAATGGTGTTCAGGATTAAGGTAGAGAAAGCAACCTAAATAAGGCCCAGCTACCTCTTTACTCCAAAAGATTTTTCCTGAGATATAACCCTTAGACTTCTGTCCCCCAACATATCCTTGGAACTGAGCCCATGGCCAGGATGACCCAAAAGGACCGGGCCAGCTCTCCTGTTTCTGGCCGCCCTGGAGCCTAGTGCCCTTCTGTAAGAACCCTCTTTAAATGTGGTAAAAAAAAGAAAGCCATTATATAGTCAGTGGTCTTCAACTGCAATTAAGAAAGGTATGTTCTTTATTTGAGTGAAATCTATTGATTTTAATCTTTCTGCAAGGGGTCTTCTAATGATTTATGGACTGGATTTAGTCCATATCGAGACTAAACACTGTCTAAATTGAATGAATAAACATCCTCTACACTAAACTTCTTGAGTTGGCTTCCCAGAGAACCCAACCTGTGAGTCTCCTGTTAGTAAAATGAGAGTAATGATAATATCTGCCCCTTTGGTTGTGATAAGGTTTAAATTAGTTAACTCATGTAAAAAAGATGCTTTGAATACTTGCTGGCAAAGAGTAAGCACTCAAATGTCGGCTGTAATTGTTATAATTGTATGGGGAGAGAGATTACAGTAGAGTGGGAAGGGACTGGAGGAAGAGGGTTGGGGATGGGAGATTTTTATTTTTTAATTTGTACACTTTGGTGCTGTTTGAACCTTTTACACTGAGTATGAATTTTTTATCAAATTTTTTTAACATTTTTGGGGAAATAGAATAATTTTTTTTCTGATTATAAAAATGATTCCTACTTATTGTAAAAAAAAATTAGGAACAGAAAAGTATAAAGGGAAAATAAAAACTGTAAAATTTTACCATCCCAAGATATCCATTCACTCTTTACGAAAACAAACAAAATTGTTTTGCATGTGCGTGTATTTATTCAACATATGTTTATCAAGCACCTACTGTATGCCTGAACTCAGGCACTGAGCTAGAGGCTGAATGAGGTGAATAAGTCACCAGGACAAGATCCTGCTCTCAAGAGCCTGCATTTATACACATACACATTGCGAAAGGCATGCACGTTTAAAATGCTGTAAGGACCCCTTTTTAAACAGACCACCCCAGAGGACCAAAGAGATATTTTTAACGTCTGTTATTTGAGAAAATGCAAAATAACAAGAACTACTGTGGATTCACTAACAATTTTAAATTAACTTGTATTCTGTTTCTTACAACTATATCTAAAAATATATTTGAAAACAGTATGGGGGCCGGCCCCGTGGCGGAATGGTTAGTTCGCACGCTCTGCTCCAGCCGCCCAGGGTTTCACTGGTTTAGATCCTGGGCGAGGACATGACACTGCTCATCAAGCCATGATGAGGCAGTGTCCGCCGTAGCAGAACTAGAAGGAGATACAACTAGAATATACTATCTACTGGGAGACTTTGGGGAGAAGAAGAAGAAGAAAAAAAGAAGATTGGCAATAGATGTTAGCTCAGGTGCCAATCTTTAAAAAAAAAAAAAAGAAAAAAGTAGTAATACATGTATGTATGTGAACTTTGAGAGAAGGACTAAGGAAGTTATTACTGTGTATATTTGCCATGGTGTTTGCCTTTTGGTGACCTGACCATCTCTTAATGAATTCAGGGTCTGAAAACTGGCTCGGATCAGAAAGTGGGCAAAGGATAGCCACTTTTTATGGGGCGACTGCCCATCTATTTTGCCCTTGGGGATGCTGTGTTCTGTTAACCATCTCCTTAGTTCTCTGAGGGTCAGGCCTCTTTGGCTGTCACTTAGACCTTTCCACTCATAATAATTGTATCTACCTGGCTTCTGCAGTTAAGTGCTTCCACCTGCCTCTTGTTTCAATCCTGTCGCCCCATTGCTGTTAGTGAGCCTAGTTTGTAACAGCCTCTCCTGTCAGTCCTGACCTACATTGAACCACTACTGAACTTCTAGTGGTGCTGGTGCACCTCTTACCATCACATTCCTTATAGCCTTGGTAAATGGAGTATCCTCTTGTCTTCCCATGGAACATAATCATTGGTTGGGATTTCCAACCTTATATAGTACATCCACTTCATTGTGCTCACTTCTCTGAGCTTTTTTTTTTAAAGATTGGCACTTGAGCTAACATCTATTGCCAATCTTCTTTTTTTTTCTTCTTCTTTTTCTCCCCAAAGCCCCCCAGTACGTAGTTGTATATTCTAGTTGTAGGTCCCTTTGGTTGTGCTATGTGGGATGCTGCCTAAGCATGGCTTGATGAGCAGTGGTGCCGTGTCCACGCCCAGGATCCGAACCAGTGAAACCCTGGGCCCCTGAAGCAGAGTGCGCCAACTTAACCACTCGGCCATGGGGCTGGCCCCAGCTTTTTTTTTTTTTAATCTTTTTTGTGGTGAGGAAGATTGGTCCTGAGCTAGCACCTGTTGCCGGTCTTCCTCTTTTATTTTCCCTCCCCAAAGCCCCAGTACATAGTTGTATATCCTAGTTGTAGGTCCTAGTTCTTCTTTGTGGGATGCTGCCACAGCATGGCTGGATGAGTGGTGTGTAGGTCTGCACCCAGCATCCACACCTGTGAACCCTGGGCCACTGAAGCGAAGTGTGCAAGCTTAACCACTATGACACTGGGCTGGCCCCTTCTCTGAGATTTTTAATCCCTTGCTACACCATTTGTCTTGGCAATTCTGGCATTTTTTTTTACCTCATGTGGGCTGTAGAGTTTTCTGCGCTGCTAAAAGCCATTCTAGTAGCAAATTTGCACCATTTCCTGGGGTTCTTGGCAGAGTGATAAATTCTTTATCTCAGGAGAGTACTCCTAAATCAATGAATTCTACCTAATCCAATTTTACAATCTGGTCCCCTTGATCAAGCACCCTGAGAATCCAGTCCCTTGCTAATCTCCTAGCTCTGGCCTTTACATGCTTGGCTGGTTCTTGCAGCTCCTTTGGGGTATAGTCCATTTTATACCTTATCAGGCCCAATATGTCCCCCACTGGGTTATGTAGTGTTTTAACCCTAGTTATTGGCCTAATGTCCAGGAGGGAGGTAAGGACAGATTTTGAGGAGGGTACATGAGGTCTTACAGGGTACAGGCGTCTGCACTGTCTACAAACAAGAGGGGAATGCTGGATGGTGGGCCATTTCTGTAGGTTCAGGAGTGTCTGGGAATTCAAGATCTTCAGGGGCATCTGTCAGATATCCCCATCCTATATGTCATGGACCCATTATTTCCCAACTAGGACCCTTAGCCAACCTGCCTTGCTTGGGAGTTTAACCTTATTGGAGCTCAGACTACTCTGGTGATTATCCTGGGCCACAGCTTTCTCCGCCCTCCCACTGCAGCTGTTGAAGCCCTCTTCGTATGCTATTAAGGAGGCCCTCTGGCTTTCACACTTGGCTCTCAGTAACAGCGACCCAATTTCACTCTCCTTATAGCTACTATGTAATCCCCCCCATATTTTTTAAATGCCTGTTGCATTCCACCACTAGTACATTCCCTTCCACCAGCATACTTTCTCTATTCACCAACGATGGAATATTTAACAATTGGATCGCTACATCTTCATTTTCAGCCGTGTGGTGAGTAAGCCAGCTCCTAAACATCATTTTATTGCCTGCTTTCTCAGACTGCTCCTAGCACCAACTGTTGCGGGTTGGGTTGTCCAAGAAGCAGACTCTGAGATGGAGCTTAGTGTGCAGGATGTTTATTAGGAAGTGTCCCTGGAGTTGACAGCCATGGAAGGGAGGGAAAGTGAGAAAAGTTGAGCTGCAGTGCGCACCTGACAACAGTATCAACTGATCACGTGGACACTCTGGAGCTAAAATAGATGATCAGAGTCGTCCCACATTGCGCTGAAATGGCCAGACCTTTATAACCCTGCCTCAATCAGTCATTAGATTTGGCCACCTGGGAAGGCTGTGACCTTGGGCAGAGTCTCTCTGAAGCTTAGCTAGCTGCTGAAGGATCTGAGAGCTGAAGACCATCGCCTGGGTTAGCAAATCTCTCCTTCCTGGATGATACATCTCTGTGTCCATCCAGAAACAGGCACAGAGAGGTTCCCAAGGTCACACAGTTCATAAATAAGGGAGCCAGTCTGACTTAAGAGTGGTGCTGTCAACCACTGTCAGATATTTGGTGCCTCTGCCTAGTCTGGTAGAAAAGCAACTACAGCCTGCTTATCCAAAGCAATCAGCGGCTAACCCACTGGAAATAACTCCAGTGTAAAACAGGTGGAGAGGCAAGATTGTAAGGGGGTCTTGACAGGGCAGGGAGGTAGAAAAAGAAGGGGGACTAGGAAGGGAGAGTTTTCTAGTGCATCCCCAGCGCTGCAGGAGAGAGGGGCCTTGAGCAGCTGGCATGCCCTATCACCCTGGCCACACGCTTCTGCGAGCCTGGGAGTGGGTGATAGGCCAGACTTCCACAGTTTGGAGAAAATAATACTTCACAGCCTCCAAATACAACTGCTCTGAAGCCCCCTGTTCTCCAAGCAGCCCCTTAATCCGAGAAGGCTCTCCCTCCTGGGAAGAAGCTGTACTGGTCGGCTGACACAAATATTCTTGGCAAACATACTTCTCATGATAATGTTGGTCAATCTTATAAATCATTCTCTCTGTCTTTGGGTAGCAGGAACTGGTTCCCCAGAGCTTGACCACCTTTCAAAAATGAACTGAGGGGCTTGCCCTGTGGCCGAGTGGTTAAGTTTGCGTGCTCTGCTTCAGCGGCCCAGGGTTTCGCCGGTTCGGATCCTGAGCGCCGACATGGCACCGCTCATCAGGCCATGCTGAGGCGGCATCCCACATGCCACAACTAGAAGGACTCACAACTGAAAATATACAACCATGTGCTGGGGGGCTTTGGGGAGAAAAACGAAAAATAAAATATTAAAGAAAAAAAAAAAAGAACTGAGCAGCCTGTTCTTTGAGGAGAGAGGAGAGATGGCAGCCTGGGGACCCTGAGCTCAGGTTGCCCTCAGCATAATACCAATAATACCAGCTTTTCTGTATGGTCTCTTCCTCTTTGTCCTCTACTCTTTCTTATTTCTCTGTCTTGGACTGGATGACTCTCTTATTCAGCCTAAAATCATCCCCTAATGCCCCATATTTTCCTACCCACTACTCTCATTTATTTCTATGGTTCCTAATATTACTGCTCTAAGGCGGCATGGTCAAACTCTTGCTGCACTAGAGTTGCACTTTGAAACCACCCCCCCCTTTTTTTTGGAAGAGGAAGAAGGAAAAGAAGAAGAAAAAAAGGAGGAGAGAAAACAGAGGAAAAGATGAAATTAAAAGGAAAAGAAGGGGGCTGACCCGTTGGTGTGGTGGTTAAGTTCATGCTCTCTGCTTCAGCAGCCTGGGGTTCTCAGGTTTGGATCTGGGTGTGCACCTACACACTGCTCATCAAGCCACACTGGGGTGGCATCCCATATACAAAAACTAGAGGAAGATTGGCACAGATGTTAGCTCAGCAAGTCTTTCTCAAGCAAAAAGAGGAAGATTGGCAACAGATGTTAGCTCAGGGCCAATCTTCCTCACCAAAAAAAAAAAAAAACCAAAAGAAAAAGAGAAAGGAATAAGGTACACTCCTGCTGTGTCGAGGGCAGAGCTTAAAGCCAAAGTTTCTTTTAATGTCACTTCTAGGCTCTTTGTTTATTCAACAAATGTTTTTTGGACTCTAACAAGTGCCACATATGTTTCTAGGTTCTGTTCCTTTGAGTTAAGAGTAATTTGGAGAGTTGGGGTGATGTGGGCCATGTTTCAATCACTCTTTCCCAGATCTTTAAGATTCATTTTTTAAAGTACAAAATTAATATGTGCCCGCTGTAAATAAGAAACCCAAATACAGAAGCATATAAAGTAAAAAGGAAGCCCTCACTCTCTTCCCCTTTCTCTCCCAATCTTATTCCCCAAGAATAACTCCTGTGACCAGTTTGGTGTGTATTGTTCCAGACCTTTTGGGGAACACATGTAAACACACCCCAAAACAAGATCGTGCCACAAGTAACACTCTGTAACATCACCTCTCCCAGCAGTGTTAGACTGGCTTGACTGCCAGGCCAAGGTGGCACAAGGGAGTCTGGGAAAACACTGTGTGTAACTACGAGGGAATGTCCGCCACCAGAGTCCTGAGCTCTGTGACTAAGGAGTACGTGTCAAATGCTTGTTAAATGGGAAACTGAGGCTTCCTTGTATGTAAGTGTTCCTTCCTGGTAAGTGAGAGCTGATTTTCAGATGCTGTAAGGTCAGCTCTCTCTCTGGCCTCTCTCGGTATAGCTCTGAGGTTCATAACCTTTTGTTCCTACCTCAGCACACATAAATGATGCTGTCTGTATTTGATACATACGTACCCTGAAGTATCCTCTGTACTCAAAAAACACTCAAGAGAGCCCATCAGAATACCAGGGAGTGAAAGGGATGTTGCCATGGGGATAACCTTACATCTTTAAAGTTGTTTTTGTAAGTTAATTATTTGCCAGCTTTGATTTTTGAGTGCGATTAATTACTCCTTACTTGAGACCTATATCACAACTGATTGTAAGACACTCCAAACCACTAATACAAGTGAATCCTGTAATTTAAATTCTTACTTTATCAAAAGCAAACTTGTGGCTTCTTTAGCAGCGCAACAGTCCCTGATTTACCCATTCGTGTGTCAGATACTCAATTGAGCACCTGCTCCATGCCAGGCACTGATCCAGGTGCTGAGGAAACAAAGGTGAACAAGACACCGTCCCTGTTTACAACCTGACACAGAACCTAAAGTTCTTCAACTTGACTGAGAAGCACCTAGGAGCTTGTTAACATGCAGAGTGGGCTTCAGTAGGTGAGGCCATGGAATTTGCATTTTTACCCATGGGATTTCCTCATCGGTTATGGGAGGGTCTCACTTTGGAAAACACTGGTCTGGACACAGAGGGAGAAACCCAAAATCATGTAAGGGGTTCCACATCAGGGACTCTTTTCTATCCCTAACATCTTCTGGAGTGAGCAGTACATGCGTATGATAACAAGGGATTCCAAAAGCTGAAGTTAGGGTGACCTTCTCAGAATGCCTTGGGAAAGTTCAAAATGCGGAAGAATGCGGTCTTCTATAAACAAATTGTCTGTCAATATGTAGTAGTTTACAGAAGATTCCAGAATATTAGTCTACTCACTTGACAAATATTTATTGAGTGCCTACTTTCTCCCAGGTATAGGTGGGGATTCCCTTCTGTCTAAAACTCCTCCTAAGTCCTATATTCTGTTGCTTGTATCTCTCAGAAGCATTACTCTATTGATTATTGCTCTTTTTTCGTGGGTCTTCAATCTCTCTTTTTCTGCTGGCTCCTTCCGTTTAATACCTCTTTCATCTGAAAAGGAAAAATGTCTTTGACTTTAGGTTTCCTCTTGCTGTAATCATGTTCTATTCTCTTCCTCACAACCCTAACTGTTAGGATGCTTTCGGCTACCAGCTGCAGAAAACTCAACACACATTGGCTTAAAGAAAAGCATCTGTTAGCTCATGTGACAGAAAAGTCCAGAAGCGGGTCTGACTTTAGGCAAGGCTTGATTCAACAGCTCCAGTGATATCAGAAGGAGCCTAGTTTTTTTCTTTTTTTTAATGATTTTATTTTCCTTCTTCTCCCAAAGCCCCCCGGTACATAGTTGTCTATTTTTAGTTGTGGGTCCTTCTAGTTGTCCCAGGTGAGAGGCTGTCTGAGCATGACTTGATGAGTGGTGCTATGTTCGCACCCGGGACCTGAACCAGGGAAACCCTGGGCCACCGAAGCAGAGCGCAAGAACTTAACCACTCAGCCACAGGGCCAGCCTGGAAGGAGCCTGCTTTCTTTCTATACTTGGCTCTGCCTTACTCCTTGGTGTCCCACCCCACTGACACCCAGGCAGCTTTAGGTTTACATTAGCTTTAGGCAACCTGTCCTCATGGTTGCAAAATGGCTCATATCGTCCCACCACGTTACTCAGGGAAAATAGAGGATCTCTCTCAGGAGGCTCCAAGGGAGACGGAGGAAGCTGCTTCTTCTTGGAAGGCCTCAGTACTCCTTGGCACTAACTGAGTTAGTTATCAATTTCTGAACCAACTCCTGGGGCCCAAGGGATGGGCTGTGCTGATTATATTAAGCTGCTAGGGCAACCGTTGGAGCTGGATTTGGAGTTAATCTCACCCAAATCATATGACTGCGAATGGAGGAGGAACGGTTTTCCAAACCATGTTTGGGGACATGGTACTATAAGGAGAGGAAATACTGCTTAGCAACCAATAACACAGGCTTGTTATAGGAGCCACACTTCTGAACGTCAAGGCCATGGTCATGGTTGTACTTTCTCATCTTCCATTTATTCTTTAGCCCTGATCCCAGGACAAAAGCTGCTCCCCAAGCCAAGATCACTAATAACTGCCAAATCCGTTGTTCCTTCTCAGTTCTTACGTTGTTTGACTCATCTGTATCGTTCAGCACTGTGGACGACTCCTCCCTTGGCTTATGTGATGCCACTTTCTCGAGATTCTACTCCTGCCTCTTTGGCCACTTGTTCCCAGCCTTCTTCAGTTTCCTCTTCCTCAGGTTGTCCTTTAAGTGTTGGTTTTCCATTTTGAACACTTTTTTCTTGTCAATCCGCATACTCCGTTGCATCCATCCCGTTGCCCAGCACGATGGCTGACGTATAGTAGAACTCAAATGATATACTGAATGAATGAATGAGTGAATGAATGAATATTCACTCAGGATTGAACTCTACTCTGCTAATAGGAGTCCCAGGATTGTATAAGCAGCTGATTCTGCTCTCCAGGTAACAGTCCTACTGCACAGCCCCTCTCAGATGTCCCACAAGTACCTCAGGTTAAAATGTGTAAACTGACCTTCTTATCTGTATCTCTAAACCCGTTCCTCCTCTTTTACTCACTATACTAATTGATGGGATCACTGTTCATCCAGTTATCCAAACCAGCTCCCTGTGTTCCTTCCTCAAACCTCCCGCAAACACTTGTTAAGCCTCCTGATTCTATCTCCTCAATACATCTCCCTGTCCCCTTCATCCATCCCCCTGCTGCTGCCTTCATTTAATACTTTAAAGTATAGCATTAGTCTCCTCGCCTTCTCCTTGGCCTCTACACCATGCCCCATCTCTTAAAGCCACCCTGTGACTTGTTCTTAGAGAACATTTTTAAAAAGTCATATCTGATTTGTATCTCTCCTTTCAATGATCACCCTTTGTCTCAAGGATAAAGTCCAAACTCTTGGGCTTGGTGTAAAATGTGCTTTGTGGTGTGGTCTGGTGCAGAACACCTCTACAACAGTGTTTTTCAAACTGTGAGCAGTGACCTGTTTGCAAAGTCATAAGATCAATTTAGTGGGTCATAAGTAACATTTTAAAAAATGTAATAGTAGAATCAATATACTGTCAGAGTATATTGCATATAGTAATGGAATACTGTATGGTTCATTTATATGTTACGTAAGTGAAGGATAGGCTAGGTTTTGCTTTAGTAACAAATAACACCAACATCTTAGTGGCTTAACACAGCAAAACTTGTTTTTCACTCATGCAAAGTCTACTGTGGGTCTCAGAGATGCTGTAGAGCAACTGTCCTCTTCTTGTTGGATTAGCGCTGCGGGGTGATTCAGTTTTGTGGTGCATCCATCTCAGTATATGCTTTCACAATCATTGCATCAGGGGAAGAAAACATCGGATGATCTTGAACCTGGAATGAAATGCTTTGGCCAGAAATTGATCAATGTTAGTTCTGCTCATAATCCATTGGCCATGACTAGTTGTATGACTACCTAATTGCAAGGAGGCAGAGAAGTATAATCCTCCAATATGCATGGAGGGATAGGAGCACTGGATGTCCGTGAGCACTAGAAAATTCTACCATATTACTATGTATGTAGACACCGGCTTATAATAGATTGCATTTCTTACTGTGGGTCACAGCAAAAACAATTTTTGAGAAACCACTCTACTGCTTCCTTCTCCCTCTGGCCTCGCCATACCCTGTGGTCCATGGGAGCGTGTAGAGTGCCTCAGCCTGCATTCAGAGGCCAGTTTTACCACCTTCCTGTTTCTGTAAAATTGGCCAGGTCACTTAACCTCTCTGAGATTCATTCTCCTGAGGTAAAAGACAGAAATGACATCTATCATACAAGATCGTGGTAAAACGTAAGAGACATGGCCCTAGGTTTGACTCTGTGTGTGAATTTAGTCAATAGATATTGTTACCAGTGTGCCAGGCAGAACTCCTACATTTCTGCAGACACATGGGCTGTTTCACAACTCCACGCCTTTGGGTGTGTGTGCTTCCTCACCTGGATTGCCTTTCTCCCTCTCATCTGTCTGTTAAATGCTATATCCTTCAGTACTCAGCTCACTTCTTGCCTCTAGGAAGTACTCAGATAAGCAGATGTGATACCGAGGAGTGGATAATGAGCATGCATCCTGGAGATAGCCAACAGACATGGTTTTAATCCCAGCTCTACCATTTCACCAACTGTGACAAGTTTGTGACTAGTGAGTAACTTAACATCTCTAAGATCAGTTTCCTCAACTGTGAAATAGGTATAATATTAGTACCTGCTTCATAGGATTGTTGTGAGGATTAAAAGTGAAAACACTCAAAAAGTGTTAAGTTCAATGCCATGAGTACTCCTTACACGCCTTTTGGGCCACCCCTGTACCTAGCACCTCGCTCTACTACAATTCTCTCACACTGGGCGCCTCATATGGGCACCTCATACAGGTGACATGCCCTGTACTAGACTGAGTACTTGTTGCACACTTCCCCAGTCAGAGTTCAATAGTAATAGATAGCTTTTTTTGAACACTTAGAAAAAATTCCAAGAATTATGCTAAACACTTTACCTATAGCATCCCATTTAATATTAACGAGAAACCACATCAAGGTCCTGATACCTACTAAGGTTGGACAACACCCCTGCCTCTTTTCTCTCTGACTGCAACATAGTGAACTGCAGGGCTTTACTCATTCATGTCCTGATGCACGGTGGCTTCAATAGCCTCTGGTCCCAGACTTCCAAGTGATGTTCATTTCATTTTGAGCAAGGAGGCTTCTCTTTGCAGTGGCCTTCTCTTAATCTGCCTCATTTTGTATCCTTTGTTGTGTTATTATTTCAGGGCATTTGGCTGCCCTATATCTACAAATAAGTAGACTGTCCTCTGTTGTCTCCATTTCTAATTTGGGTGGGTTTCAGTTTTGTTATGAATAAAGCCACAGTTCAGCTCTGGTGGAGCCCACTACCAGGAGCTCCTGGGAGGCTAAGGGAGAAGATGACACAGGTGTGGCTTGGTTAACCTAAATAATAATTTTTCCCTAAAGCTTTGTCCTTATTTCCCTCCCACAATGTCTCTATTCTCTCTTCTGCCTGCCATATTGTGTCCTTCCTTCTTGACTGGAACAATTTCCCTCCTTTGTGTTAGTTTGCAAACTGGCCCCTGTACACAGAGGGCAAGGAGAGACCGAAGGAAGAGGCAGGCTACTCCACATTGGTGGGTTGCAGTTTAAATAAGCAAGGAGCTTACATACGAGGCTTGTCTTGGGAGGCCACAAGTTGAATAGATCTCTGCACCCACCTGCCAGAATCTTAAAAGTTTTTTTTTTTTTAGATTGGCACCTGAGCTAACAACTAGCCAATCTTTTTTTTTTCTTTTTCTCCCCAAAACCCCCCAGTAGATAGTTGCATACTCTTTTTAGTTGTGGGTCCTTCTAGTTGTGGCATGTGGGACGCCGCCTCAGCATGGCCTGATGAGCGGTGCTGTGTCAGCACCCAGGATCCGAACCGGCGAAACCCTGGGCTGCTGAAGTGGAGTGCACGAACTTAACCACTCGGCCATGGGGCCAGCCCCACAGAATCTTAAAAGTTTATATAGAGCCCTTAACTGGGTTCAGTCACGCACACACTCCAGATGGTTTCAACAACACCTTACTCTCTCAAGGCTATGTCCTTGGAACAGATCCCGCTGTGGGAATGGTAGACAGAGCCTACATTCCAAGGACAGGGAAGGGGGTGAGGAACCTCTGATAGTCCGGGTCTACCTCGAGGGTCAACTGGTGGTCATGGTCACATCCTTTTGATTACCTCCTCCAACATCTTCAACCTCCCATTCCTCCTTGGAAAAAAATACACATGGGGTTTCCTATAGTTAAAAAAAAAAAAAAAGCAAACAACTAGTGACTAAGGAAATGCGAATCAAAACCACAAGCTACCACTTCACGCACATTAGGATAGCTATTATTTTTTAAAAAAATAACAAATGTTGGTGAGGATGTGGAGAAGTTGGAACCCTTGTGTATTGCTGGTGGGAATGTAAAATGGTGCAGCCACTATGGAAGACGATATGGTGATTCCTCAAAATATTAAACATAGAATTACCATATGTCCCACCTATTCCACTTCTGGGTATATGCCCAAAATAAATTAAAACAGGGTTTTGAAGAGATATTTGTATATTCATGTTCATAGCAGCATTATTCACAATAGCCAAAAGGTGGAAACAACCCAAGTGTCCATCAGTGGATGAATAGATAAACAAAATATGGTATATACATAAAATGGAATATTATTCAACTTTAAAAATGAAATTTTGGTACCTGCCACAACATGGATGAAATTTAAAGGTATGCTAAGTGAAATAAGCCAGACACAAAAGGATAAATACTGTATGACTCTACTTATATGAGGTACCTAGAGTACTCAAATTCATAGAAACAGAAAGCAGAATGGGGGCTTCCAGGGACTGGCAGGTGGGGTGGGGGGTGGGCACAGCTAGGGAATGAGGAGTGAGTACATAATGGATACAGAGTTTGGGAAGATGAAAAAGTTCTGGAGACAGATGGTGGTAACGTTACACAACAATGTGAATGTACTTAATGCCAGTGAACTATATACTTAAAAACGGTTAAAATGGTAAATTTTTAGTTATGTATATTTTATTACAATAAAACAGCAAGCAAACAAACATTGGTGTAGCCTGATCACTAGTCTCCATTTGAATGTATCATTTTATGATGTTACAACTTGTCACTTCTCCCAGTTTCAGTCAGTTCTATTTCCGGAGCTTTTCTGGGCCTCAGTTTCCTCATCTGTACATGATACTGGCAGCTGCCTCATGGACTAGTTTTGAATATTAAACTATTTTAACACATGTACAACACATCAAAAAGTGCCTGGCACATAGTACATACTCAATAAATGTTAACTGGTATTATCATCTCTCCTAGTAAAAAATTCAATTTTCTGCCCAAAGTTGCACTACTTTTATTTTTTAAATTATTTTTAATTTTTTGTGAGGAAGATTGGCCCTGAACTAATGTCTGTTGCCAATCTTGCCCCCCTTATTTGTTCTCCCCAAAGCCCCAGTACACAGTTGTATATCCTACTTGTAGGTCCCTCTAGTTCTTCTGTGTGGCATACTGCCACAGGATGGCCTGATGAGCAGTGTGTAGGTCTGTGCTGAGGATCCGAACCTGTGAACCCCAGGCTGCCAAAGTGGAGCATGCGAACTTAACCACTATGCCACTGGGCCGGCCCCCTGCATTACTTTTAATTCGCCCATTTGCTCCTTACTCCCCCTAGAATCAAGATTCTGTACAAGCTGCTTAAACTGTTCTCATAGAGACTATAATCAACATCAATGAGGCCACATTTGGCCCTTTTAATATTATGAACCTTGGAAATTATTGCACTCTGTTTTATCTTGCACCATGTGTACTCTCCTTGCTCATTCATTAGGTTCATGATGGGATGTCTAATAAGCATGTAGCAGAGTGTAGGCACTATGGAAAATTCTAGACTCTCATGGAGGCCTTTCTCTGTCCAGCCCCAGGGCCTTTTTGTGGGCGTGTGAGAAAGAGTGGCCCTGAGCTAACATCTGGGCCCATCTTCCTCTATTTTGTGTGTAGGATGCTGTCACAGCATGGGTTGATGAGCAGTGTGTAGGTCTGTGCCTGGGATCTGAATCCGTGAAGCCCGGGCCAACAAAGCAGAGCACATGAGCTTAACCACTACAGCACTGGGCTGGCCTTTGCCCAGGGCATTTTTTTTTTTTTAAAGATTTTATTTTTTCCTTTTTCTCCCCAAAGCCCCCCGGTACATAGTTGTGTATTCTTCGTTGTGGGTTCTTCTAGTTGTGGCATGTGGGACGCTGCCTCAGCGTGGTCTGATGAGCAGTGCCATGTCCGCGCCCAGGATTGGAACTAACGAAACACTGGGCCGCCTGCAGCGGAGCGCGCGAACTTAACCACTCGGCCATGGGGCCAGCCCCTGCCCAGGGCCTTTTTGAAGACCTCCAGCTTTTTTTCTCCTTGCCTTGGGAACTGGTCTTCTACCCCAGATCCTTCTTCACTCAGCCCTCTCTATGCCTCAAAGTTCTTCCCCATGGGGTGGAATACAGTCTCTTGCTGCAACAGATGTCCTTATTCTGAAGAGGGAAATTTGCCATTCTGACCAAAGTTCTACAGACTGGGTGACCCTCATCCCACTAGGTGGTCCTCAGCATCCTCGACCTTCTTGGGAATGATCCCCTCCAGGCACTTCTACACGTGCACTTCCACCCAGAATGTCACCTCTTACATGCAAGTAGGAGGCAGGTGGAGCTAAAACAGGTGGCTTCACTTCAAAATGAAAGTAGTAAATCTGTGTGGGAATATAAAGCAGACTGAATGCTAAATGAGGTTACAGTGAAGTAATAGAAGTGGGTGAAAGCTCAAAGGGGGATGAAAACTTGAGGACTAAATCCTGAAGAACTCTACATTTGGGGAAGAGGGAGAGAAAATACAGAATAATGCCCTACTGGTAAAAACCATCCGAGCCAATATTACCTGACTCTTCTGAAGGTTTAATCTGTGGCAAAAATTATATGTGACTCAATCCTACTTCCCATATCATGTTTATTAATCTCAGACTTTCACATGCTGACTGATTCAGGAGTAACTCACAGTTCTCTCTCCATTTTCTAGGACTACACTGTCCAGTATGGTAGCCACTAGTCACATGTGGCTATTTAAAGTTAAATTAATTAAAATTATATAAAATTAAAAATTCAATTCCTCAGTGATACTAGCCACATTTCAAGCACTTGATAGACACATGTGGTTAGTGGCTACCTTGTGGAACGCTGATATATGGCTCTGATACAGAATATTTCTGTCATCACAGAAAGTTCTATGGGCTTAGGAGGTCTCTGCCCATTTGCCTGTATTTCCCACTAGGTCTACCTGGATGTGCTATTTTTGTTAAAAGAGAAACGTGATCCCAAGGTGGTCAAGCTGTACACTTACAGATAATGGCACAAACTGGGATATATTATTTAGGATTAGGGTTCCTGTGGGTGATAAACCTGAATTAGCAGTGGCTTAAATAGGAAAAAAGTTTTTTTCTTTTTCATGTTGAAGTCCAGATGTAGGCAATCCAGGGCCATTTGGCTGCTCTGATGACAAAGTCCTCAAGGTCGTAAGCTCCTTCCTGCTTTCTGCTACTTCTACAGGAGGTTGCCCTCATCCTCATGGTCCAAGATGGAGTTCTGTCATTTCCAAGTTCTAGGAAGTAAGATGAAAGCAAAGGGAAAGGGGAGAGAAGACACATGCCAGCTATCTTTTAAGGAAAGCTCCCAGTAGCTATCACATGACATTTCCACTTCCATTGGCAGCTGCAAAGGAGGCTGGGAGATCTAAACTTTAGTCACATGCCCAGCTAAATATTCTATAAAATCAAAACGAAGGAGGAATAAATATCAGGAAACAATGAGTAGTTTTCCCCTCAGGGTTCAACACCTGAATATGAGGACCAGGTCAGGAAATGCCAATCAGAAATGGAATCTGTCCAATTCTTGCTCCCTGGCCAAAGCAGTTCATGTTGAGGAAGTTTAAATGGTGTAGCAGATGTAGCAGGTCTTTCCCAAATCCAAGTCAGGGGGGGACTGTGAGAGAGCCTCCTGGGTTGTGATTGCAATTGTAAAGGAGGATAAAATGCTTCAGTCTGAAGTGATTGTTGTGCTCACATATTGCTGGGGGATGGATTGGGGTTTACCTGCCTGGAGTCAACTAAGACCAGAACCATAGAAAAGAACATGTCTGTGTTCAGATATTTATTAAAATGATATCATACAGTGCCTGGCCTCGGCACTGCAGATAGAAATATCCCCCAAAGAAGGACAGACAATTCATTTTGTTTAATGGAAAACCCGCTTGAACACTGTCTTCTCTGATTATGTGGCCCTCCTCACCCACTAGCCTATGTCTGGTCTGCAGGGTGGCCTTGCCCACCAGGAGGGACTGTCCTGGATAGATGATCTTGGATCTCAAATGAAGCCTATTTTCTGTTGTAGACAAATAAGCAGATATTCTGGTTTGTCACTTTTCCTCCAGTGAAGTTGCTTGGCATGGAGTAATCCTCTGAGCAAACAGAGAAAATCAAGTTCCTCAGCAAAGCAGAGAACTAACCCTGGACCTGTAGGGACACCACCATGACCTCAAACTCCCACGAGGTAATCTTCTTTTCTGAAATCATTTATTTCCTTTGCCTGGATCATACCCTGATCATCTGAAGGGACTCCATCAAGAGATGAAATTGCTGAATTGTATTTGCCTCTTGACTGAACTACTGAAATATTCTTTGCTGGCCTGTGTCACTACAGCCCTTCCTAAAGGTTTTCATGAAATTTTCTTTTGCTTGGCCTCTTAAGGCAGTTCCCACTCTGTGTCTAGATTTGTGCAGGTTACTGTAGAAGGTATATATTTTAAAGTATATGACAAAATCACTACCTTCAAGGTTTTTACCCTCCTGTTGAAGAGAAAAGGCTTGTACCCATAAAACAGTGAATGAACAGTTTAGTCATGCTTATAATCTACTTTTTATTTGAACATAATTAAGTACCAATGTGTATAGCACAAAGAATAAATATGATAGGATGTCAGAAGTGGAGCAATCATTATGAGATGGATGTATTAGGGAAAGTTTTTAAAGAGAGCATAGGATTTAAGGTGTGTTCTGAATAGGTGGAATCAATGTATCAATTAAGACCTATAGGTTGCAAGTGATAGAAACCCAACTCAGATTAATTTAGGTAAAAGGAATTTATTGGTGCTTAGAAGTCAAGGAACGACTAAATAGCTAAGCCATGGGAGGACCAACTAGAAGCCACAATATAAATGCTTGACTGGACCTTCTTTTATTCTCTCCCTTCTGTCTTTCTCAGCACCTGATTTTATTTTCTCTTGCTGCAAACCAATTTTCTTCACAGTATTAGCAGGCAGCTCAGGAGCTCCTCAGGGAGACACAGGAGACACCAGGGTCAAAAGGGCGCTTTTCTAGTTTTAGTTCAGAAAATCCCTGGGAATAAGCTGATTGGCCAAATCCTGATCAGATGCCTACCACTGGACCAAACAGCTGAAGTGTGTGTGGGGGTGTCATGTAAACACCTGAGACTAAACTTTTGGGATGTGGAAGACAGAGGAATGCTGAGCATAGAAAATATTAACTCCATTATGAGGAGGAATGAGTGTGGTTTAGGCAGATACCAGGTGGGATGAGAAATTGAGGATACGTATGAGTAGTATAGATGGAACAGGAGATTATGGAGGGCTTAGAATTTACACAGTGGCATGTCTAGAGGCCAAAGCAATATGGTGTTTAGCTCTGGGAGCCATATTTAAAAACGGAAATAGACAAACTGTCGTGTCCAGAGTAGGGCAATCAGTAGATTGAGCGTAAGTTGTATAAGGGCAATAACTATTCAGGTTTCACTGGGTTTGGAAAGGAGGGGAAGATCCAAGACAGCGAAGAGAATTCAATAGGATTTAGGGTCAGTAAGAGGAGATTTTAAGGAGAGAAGCCAAGGATTTCCAGCTTAGAAGATGTGGGCATTTACAGAAATAGGGAAGCTAAAAGGAAGGAGTTAATAAGGGTAAATGGTACATTAAGTTTTAGACATACTGATTTTGAGATGTTAGTGGTATATCCCACAGCTGGAACTGCTATCAAGAGTTTGGAAATGTATGCTGGGGTTTAGGGAAAGATATTGTCAAATTGTCTATAGATAACATATCTGAAACTAGGAAAGAGGAAGGCCAGGCTGGGCTTCGGAGACAACCCGCATTTAAAATTGTGGGAAGAGAAAGAAGAGTAGGTGAAGGAGGAAGCTGGGGAAGGTTCAAGGAGGTAGGAGAACCAGGGAAGGGTAGAGTCTAAAGAAGTCAAAGCAGAATTTCAAGAAGGAAGAGATGGTGGCAGGGAAACGAGTAACGGAGGAAACTTGGAAAAGGCAATTGTATTCGGTGAGGTCTTTCGGATCTTTGGGGAAGAATGGTGTTGATTGCCAGGTGTTACAATTCATTCAAATTCATGCTGAGGCTTAATTTCTGCCAGCACGATGCTAGGTGCTGGGGACGGGAAAAGCAGCACAGTTCCGGACCCAAGAAGCTAACAGCGCCGGCCGAGGTGAGAAGTGAATGCACAATTAAGATACAATGTTGAAGATTCAAACAGAGGTTTGCACAAAATACGATAGAAGACCGAAGAGTGGGCGACCCCACAGGGCGGGACTGGGGAAGGGTGCGTAGGACGGTTTGCTGTTCAGGTACGTGCTGGGTCTCCAAAGATTCCACGGGGGCAATTCCAGCAGAACCAGCCCTCTGAGGCCATGGACAGCTCTTGGGGGACTGCGGGGAGATGGGGCCCCAGGCTACCTTGGCACCTGAGGGCGAAGGGGCGTTAGCAATATTTGGGTCCTATTTGAAAGACGCGGGATGCAGGAAAGACAGGCGAAAAGCGTCTCTAAATTCCTCCCACTTTCTCACCTAGGGCAGAAGAGATTAGGAGGGGTGGAAGCCAGGCCCTTTGGGAAGGTGGTGGACCAAAGGCCTCAGTTCCTTGGTCTTCGCTGCTCTTCTCGGCCCTCCGCACCGGACCGGAACGCTAGTGTCATAATGCCTAGTTTGGCGCCGGACGGGAAAAGCAGATGGACTTATACCGGAAAAGTGGAGAGCACGGTTGAGAAAAGGGGAGGACTTTGGCAGAACTCGCAGCTGGGCGCCAGCCCGGGAGGCGAGCCGCCGCTGGCCGGGTGTTGGTGCCTTCGGGACGTGGGGGACCGACACTGCCCTAGCAGGTGAGGGTTGAGGGGGTCGCCTGGCCGCGGCACTATTCCGTCTGAACTGCTCCGCAGACTCGAATCGGGAGCTAAACACCGGGGCTCTAGAGTTGGTTTTGCCGCTTATTAGCTGTGTGACCTCGGGTGATTTAATCTTGGAACCTCCGTTTCCTCATCTCTATACTTGGGATAATAATAGTACCTCTTAGGATTGTTGGGAGGAGTTAACGAAAATGCACTTAGAACAGTTTCTGGCACATGGTGAGCCCTGGATGTACACTTTTTACTAAGACTGCCCGCTTTTAGCTGCATCGGATACGTTGCCATCAAAACTCACCGTCAACTTCGGCCCAGGATCGTCCAGTTAGTAGGTTTGACTTTATGTTTATTGGTAAAACTATGAAACAAAACATTTATAATTAAAGTTATATTGTTAGAGAAGTAACAGCACTACCGAGGGTTTGGAAAATAGGTGAATAATATTACTCACAATTCCATCAGCCTACACACGATTTTAAGCCTTTTTTCTTTCCCCCGTAAATCTTTTTTGTCCATACATTTTTATACTCCTAATGTTAGCGTATATGCAATTTTGATTCCTCCTTATTTACCACTTAGTAGTGTAGCCTAAGCATGGGGTTCGTCAGAATCATTTTTATGATTGTACACATTCCACTTTATGGGTTTATTACTTGTTTTCCAGATTCCTGTATATGTAGAGGTAAAATCATTTAAGCACAATCAGTGAGGGAAATTTAAGTATTACCTGTGATTCTGGGACCTGTGATCAACTGTTTTTATTTTTTTCTGGTTCCTTTCTATTTTTAGTCCATGTGAAAACATATTGTTTACATGGTTTTCATTTATTCAGCAAACATTATTGAGCATCAGTTATGTTCAAGCCATAGTCCCTAAGATTAAGGAGGTCAGGGTAGTTAGGTAGACTGATAAGAGCAAGATTCTAAGTTTATGTAAGTTCTGTGAGAGGTATGCACAAGTTCTTATGAGAAAATGGAGAGAGAGCAATGTCAGTGCCCACCAGTCAGAACTGCCCTCCAGTTCCCTCCAGGAACATGCCTATGGTTGAACAAGTTCGGGTTATTACTCCTTGTAGTACGGGAGAACTCACACCATGGGAAACCATGGGGTGTCTCAGGAAGAGGCTATTATTAGATCTAGGCTTGTGTTAGGTGATTTTCAGCAAAGTAGTCAGGAGGTGGAGATAATTCTGCGATTAGTTATCGTAAATCTAATGTGGGGGAGAATCTTACCTATGTAGAGTAAGGCTAATGCCATGATTGGTCAAGATAAGCAGTCACTCCTATTAGCCAGGATAGTAGACTGTTTGGTCACTTTTGTGGTTTGAACAATGTTCTTTTTTATGTGTATGTGTGTTCAGATGTGATTACTGTTGGTCTTATTAGAGCTGAGGGTATTGCCCATGGATACAGGGGGGTTAGGCCAGGGAGTTGGGCACCTTTTGTAGGGCCTTGTGTACAATTTTAGAAGTTTGAATTTCTGGGAGGAATTGCTGAATTATTGTAAGAGGAGTGCCCTCATATTTAGACAGATCTCTTTTGTTGCCAGGCAAAGGATGGATTGGGAGAAGAGGGGGAGATTAGAGCCAGGGGGATGAGTTAGGACTTTGCTACTTAAAGGGTGTCCCATGGGCCAAGAACAAGGGCATCACCTGGGAGCTTGTTAGAAAAGCAGAATCTCAGGTCCCATTATACGCCTACTAAATCAGAAGCTGTATTTTAACAAAATTCCCAGATGATTCATAGGCACTCTAAAGTTTGAGAAGCCCTTTATTAGGGGAATTGCAGTATTCCTGGTAAGAAGCAGTAAGGCCCTAAACCAACACACTGATGGCTGAGGTGGAGAAAGGTGGAGATATTATTTATTCAACAAATATTAGAAGCCTCCTGCATGCATGGCACCATACTGGGAGCTGGGAGTACCACAGTGAAGATAGTCTCTCCCCTGAAGACACTTCCAGTCTGGTGGAGGAGACTGATAAGTGAACTGGGTAGTACGCTGTAGCAGGGGAAGTGTAAGTCCAGGATGCAGTGAGAAGACATCAGAGGGGCATCGGTCTTGGTGGAGTTGAATAGTCAAGGAAGGGTTCTTGGAGGAGGTAACCAATGTCTAGGCTAAGTCCCAAAGTATAAATTAGCCAGTCAAAATTGGTAGAGGGCATTCTTGGCCTAGGAGCATTAATTGGCCAAGAGCTGAAGCCCAGAGAGATAGTACTGGGTGACACTGATGGACCACAAGTATTCTCTGTGGTTGGAGCACAGAGTAGGGTGTGACTAGAGGTGAGGCTGGAGAAATGAGCAGAGGCCAGATCTGGGGGAGTCTTGTAGACCCTGTGAAGAAAGTTGGGCTTTATTCTGAAGACCATGAGAGAGCCTCTGAAGTGTTTTCTTTTTTTGAGGAAGACTGGCCCTGAGCTAACATCTGTGCCCATCTTCATCTTCTTTATATGTGGGACGCCTACCACAGCATGGCTTGCCAAGCGGTGCCATGTCCGCACCCAGGATCAGAACCGATGAACCCCAGGCCACTGAAGCGGAGTGTGCGCACTTAACCGCTGCACCACCGGGCCGGCCCCCGCCTCTGAAGTGTTTTAATCAGAGAAGATAAATGATCATTTTTGTATGTTGGGCCCTTCTAGATGCTGAGTGGTTGATGAGGCGGAGGTAAGGTTTGCAAGCCTGGAGGCAGGGAGCAGAGTGCAGTGATCTGAAAGAGAGAAGGTGTGACCCACCTGATTTGGGCAGTGAGGAAGGAGGGGCATTCTAGAAGGATGACCAGACCTGTGTTGTAGTTAGCCATTTTGACGTGGACTCTTAGGCAACTAAAGCAGGTAAGCTGGTTTGTTGGATTTTTGACATTTCTGAGGCTTAAAAAAAAATTTTTTTTTTAAATGTTTTTGGTGTTCCATTTAGTTTCTTATTCAGGACTGTGTTCTGAATAGTGGGCGAGTTTTTGGTTTTGCTTTTTCTTTCTTCTGGTCTCTGGGGCCAGGATAGGAGAAAAGCAAAGAAATTGGCCTTGCATATTTTCTTTCCTTTTAGGGGTAGCTGAAATAGTTAGAAGAGGGGACTATTCTTGCCTTCCTGATTCTGGTAGCACTTCCTGCCAGCACTCATTAAATGTTGCTGCTAAAAGCAAAGTTGTTATTTTATTAGAGCTATAAAAGTTATATTGCTAATGTTTTGCATATAGACAGGCAGCAGCATCTGGTGGAAGGACTTAAGGCTAGAGTTCTAGTTCTAACTTTGGTACTGACTAGCAGTGTGAGCTTCGGCAAGTCACTTCACCTGTTGGTGTCAATTTCCTAGAGAAAGGAAATATCTAGTTGACTTGTCTTACAATGTCCAGGTAATGTCCAGGGGTTCCTTAGAGTGGATGTAGGGTCGGCTTGTGGCTTTTTTTTTAAGTAAACTTTTAATTTTAGAGTAGTTTTAGATTTACAGAAAAATTGCAAAGATTGAGTGCAGAGAGTTCCTATATACCCCTCACCCAGCTTCTCCAATTGTTAACATCTTAACATTACTGCAGTCCATTTGTCACAACTAGGAAACTAACATTGGTACATTCCTATTAGGTAATCCTTATGTGGGTTAAATGAGATAATCTATGAGATAATCTATGTCAGAGTGGTTTGAAAATATTAAGAATAGTATTTAAATGTTATGGTATTATTGCTGCTGTTGCTTAGGTTCTTTCTTTGAGGAGCTCGAATAGTGACATGGTCAAAGCATTGTTACTCACAGTGTGGAGTGTGGGCTAGGAGCTTGTTAGACATGAAGAATCTTGGGGATCTTGTCAGACTTAATGCATCAGAGAGACCATCTGATCCTCTGAAGAATCCCTTTACGTAAGTGGCAGAGGTATTAACACAGCCTTACCCCTCTGGAAATGGAGGCCTCAAAAGATCAACTGCTTTAACTGAGGGTAAACAGCTTTATTCCGTTTAGCCATATGAAATTGCCAATATTCACAGTACTCATAACCTAGTAAGTGGGCAGAGCCAGGTGTCAAGTCCTAGTTTTCTGACTCCACATAGAATGCTCACTATAGTCCCTTTTTTTCCCCCCGTTTTTCCTCCTCAAAGCCCCCCGGTACATAGTTGTGTATTTTTAGTTGTGGGTCCTTCTAGTTGTGGCATGTGGGACGCCACCTCAGCATGGCCTGATGAGCAGTGCCATGTCCACGCCCAGAATCCGAACCGTCGAAACCCCGGGCTACCAAAGCAGAGTGTGCGAACCCGACCACTCGGCCACGGGGCCAGCCCCATGTAGTCTGTTTTTTCACAGATGAAGTACTAGAGTGTCCAGTCACTTGGCTGAGGTCTTAGAGTGAATTGATTTAATATTTTATTTTAGGAACCAATTGTTTCTTTAAAAATCCAGCATAAAAATTTGCTTTAAAATTGATGAAACCTCTTTAGGTGGCTTTTAGCACATACTTGAATAATTTTTGGGTTGATCATTAGCTCCATGAAGGGGCCTGTGTTTTTATTCATCTTGGTGTTTTTTTTTTTTCACACTGCAGTGGGATGCATTACGTACAGTGCAAATAGTGCTCTGCTCATAGTAGGGCCTGGGTAAATATTTATAGGATTAGAAAGTAAGTTCATGAATTTCATAATACATGATCCATGTTGAATCTGAAATTGTGGTACATTCGTTACTATACTGGTAACTCTTCAATGTCTCTTCTGTTATAGGTGAAATTGGGCTATTTGCTGCAACTTCTTTTCCTGGTAGCCCAGCGAGAAATTTACATTTTGACTTTTTATTACCATGGCTTTGGTTCACAAATTGCTGAATGGCACTTGTATTCTCAGAAAATGCCCAAAGCCAAGTGTTGCCTTGTATCCATTTTTGGGTACTCGCTTTGCAGACTATTGTTCCAGTAGTCTTCAGAAACCAGCGGCTGTTCCTGGCAAAGCTTCCTCTCAGAGGAAGACTGAAGGGGATTTGCAAGGACATCACCAAAGAGATGTTGCGTTGGATATAACCTGTCCTGAGGAGAAGCCTGAAGTTAGTTTTGATAAAGCAATTAAAGATGAATTAAAGAACCATTTTTGGCGTTTGAAGGATGATATTGTGAATCGCTGGATAGGCCCTGAAGGCCGCCCTCTGCATGAGGTCTTGCTGGAACAAGCGAGGGTTGTCTGGAAGTTCCGTGGAAAAGAAGATTTGGATAAGTGGATAGTGACTTCTGATAAGACAATTGGAGGCAGAAGTGAAGCGTTCCTGAAAATGGGCAAGAATAACCAAAGTGCACTGCTGTATGGCACTCTGAGCTCTGACACACCTCAGGATGGGGAGAGCAGCCGCAGTGGGTACTGTGCAATGATATCCAGGATTCCAAGGGTAGGTGAGGCCCAGGAGCCTCAGTTTTCTAGTGGACTGGGTGAACTTCACTGTAGCATGGACTGTAGCAGACAACTTTTGTTTCTGGAAATGAGAACACCTGTCATCTCTTCTGCGTGTGGGGTTAAATAACTACTGGGCACAAGTATAAAGTGGCAGCACAAAGGGGAAGTGGTTCTTGAGGAGGAGTTCCTTGTTTCTGGGCATCACCTTGGGCCATGGGGGGCATTCTTATGTTTGAGGAGCTCTGAGAGGTTAGACATTTGAAAAATGATCTGGGGAGATTCGTATCTCCTCTATCATAGACCATGGAACCGGTAATGTCCAGGGGTTCCTTAGAGTGGATGTAGGGTCGGCTTGTGGCTTTTTTTTTAAGTAAACTTTTAATTTTAGAGTAGTTTTAGATTTACAGAAAAATTGCAAAGATTGAGTGCAGAGAGTTCCTATATACCCCTCACCCAGCTTCTCCAATTGTTAACATCTTAACATTACTGCAGTCCATTTGTCACAACTAGGAAACTAACATTGGTACATTCCTATTAGGTAAATTCCAGACTTTATTGGATTTCATTAGTTTTCCCACCAATACCCTTTTTCTATTCCAAAATACCACATTGCATCTATTGTCATGTCTCCTTAGTCTCCTCTTGTCTGTGACAGTTTCTTAGTCTTTTCTTATTGTTCCTGAGGATTTGAGAAATTCTGATCAGGTATTTTGTAGAATGACCCTCAACTGGGGGTTTTCTGATTTTTTTGTCCTGGTTAGACTGGGGTTCTGGGTTTTTAGGAATAATACCACAGAGTTGAAGTACCTTCTCATCACATCATCTCAGGGGTACATGCTAGCAACATGACTTATCACTGATGTGTTAACCTTGATGACCAGGTCAAGGTAGTGTTTGCCAGGTTACTCCGTTGTTCAGTCACTTGTTTTTCTCTCGTTTCCATACTCTGTTCTTTGGAAGCAAGTCACTGAGCGCACCTACATTCACTGCGTGTGGTGGGCCGTGAGATTAAGCTCTATCTCCTGGAAGGGGTGGTGTTTACATAAATTATTTGGGATTCTTCAGTAAGGAAGATTTGTTTCTTCTCCCACGCCTATTTATTCAGTCAGTCATTTAGTATGAACTCACACTTTGGATTATAATCCAATATTGTGTTATTTATTTTGTTACTCAAATTGTTCCAGCTTTGGCCATTGGGAGCTCTTTCAGGTTGGCTCCTGTCCCTTTGACGTGCCCCCATCCTTTTGTTTTTTGAGCACTTTTTGGGACTACAAGATGCTCTAAGCTCAACTTGTATTTTCCCTGTTCCAACCCTAGAATTATCCATTTCTCAAAGGGGCCTTGGTTCCTTTTTTTGGAGAATGGTATTAGAAACTGAGATCTGTGCACGGTGTCCTTGTTCCTCCTGGTTGGCACTACTTCTAGGCCCTCTCAGTGGACACAGCTAGGAAATACATGTATGCATATCAACCTGTGGAAACTCACATCTATAATTGTATCTATGTTATGCTAAATATGAGTTCACCTTAATGTTCTGACTAATCTAGGACCATGTGATTCATTCTAGCTTTCCCCTTGTTTATATGTAATTTCTCTCTGTAGCACTGAGAAACCTGTCTCCCACCGTTCACCGTCCATTTAATTATTAATTCAGCCTCACTATACATGTCAAGCAGTTTTAGATTTTTTTTTTCCTGAGGAAGATTAGCCCGGAGCTAACATCTGTGCTAGTCTTCCTCTATTTTGTATGTGGTTTGTCACCACAGCATGGTTGACGAGTGGTGTAGGTCCACGCCCAGGAGCCGAACCCGTGAACCTGGGCCCCCGAAGTGGAGTGAGCTGAACTTATCTGCTATGCCACGCAGCCAGCCCCTAGAATTTTTAACCCATAACCCTGTGAGAAACAACTTTACCTTCCAGAGTACAGTGTTTATGTATAGTTTCTTTTGTCTTTAGCCTCACAGTTTCCAGTCAGAACCCTATTTTCCAAAGTTCCTTAGGTCAGCTCCTTCGTCTGACTGCTAGTCTGTGGCTTTTTGCCAATTTGCTGACCAGGCGTCGTTTCAGGGTGGCCCTGGAGAGGCTCCTGTGCCTGGCCTTGGCCACAGCCTCTGAATGTTTGCTTGGATATTGTGCTTTAAAGAGAAAGGCAAATGTTAGGAGTAGTATTAGGCTACCTCTCTCCTGATAATGATGAAAGAGAAAGGTATGTGTTCTTTGGGAGGCAACAAACTATGCATACAAGATCTTTTTTTCTGGACCTGAAAATCCACAGAATGGATCGGGTCAGTCCACAGGAGAAAATAATTTTCTGGCTGGATACCCACTTTGGAGTCATTAAATTAGTTGCTAACATTTGTTAAGTCACCCTGCCAATCCTTGTGCTGATTACTTTATATGCGCTATCCCTTTTATTCCTCACGACAACCCTGTAAGGTATGATCACCCCAATTTTACAGATGAGGAAACTGAGTCCTGGGGAGATTTAGTAACTTGGCCAAAGTTCACAGCTAGTAAATAATCGTTCATATCTGAGCACTGGTATTCTTGAAGTCAGAGTACCTCTGAGATTGATAGAAACAAACACGTTTGGAAGTTAACACTAAATCTCACTTTTAGAGAGAGAGAGAGACAGCATTGATAGTTTTTATGAACACAGATTTTGGAGTTTAACAGGGCTGGATCTACCACTAATTAGTTGAGTGCTCAGTTTCTTCGTCTGTAAAATGGAGTACAATGATAGTACCTACCTCAGGGCTGTTGTGATGATTAAATTATGCATGCAAGGTGCTTCATGTAAGTGTTCAATGGATGGTAACTGTTGTTATAAAATATCAGGTTTTTTTGATGAGGAAGATTGTCCCTGAGCCAACATCTGTTGCCAATCTTCCTCTTTTTACTTGAGGAAGATTGTCCCTGAGTTAACGTCTGTGCCAGTCTTCCTCTGTTTTGTATATGGGATGCCGCCACAGCATGGCTTGGTGAGTGGTGTATAGATCTGCATCTGAACCGGCAAACTCCAGGCGCTGAAGTGGAGCACACACTTAAGCACTAGACCACCAGGCTGGCCCCCAAAATATCAGTTTTAAAACTTGAGATTTTTCATAGTTTTCTCATTTATGGGAAGACAGCTGTCATAAAATGGCCTACTCAGAAGCCATGGCTCTGAGGGAAGGACGAGGGAAGGAAAGTACATACAGTAATTCACTGCCATTCTGTGAACACAGGTGAGTGCCTTCCCCAGGTGAACGCTGTCCTGAGCCAATCACGTCTTAAACATTACCTTAGAAACATAACTCTGTCAGGATTTTGTACTAAAATAAGAATCACTAGATTTACCTGTCTATGGTAGTAGAAAGCCAAAAAAGGCAGAAAAATGGTTAGTGGAACCTTTTGATGCTGCTGACTTGGTGATGACTCACATTTTGCTAATAGTGGAAAATGAGGTGAAATTAACTTTCCTTTTTGTACCTTAGGGCCCTTTTGAGAGAAAGAGGTCTTATGATTGGTCCCAGTTTAACACACTGTATCTCCGTGTCCGTGGAGATGGTCGGCCTTGGATGGTGAATATCAGGGAGGACACGGATATAATCCAGAGGAAGAATCAGATATACAGTTACTTCATGTTCACCCGGGGGGGGCCCTACTGGCAGGATGTCAAGGTAACAGCACAAGTCTTTACTGTTTATGAAAATAAGGTCTCTTGAGATTATGGTTACATTGTAGTTTTTTTTTCTTACTAATCCTTCTTGAAAGATGTGGGGAGGGAAGGAGGGAAGAGGACCTGGGGGCAAGACTGACATAATTGACTTTTTCTTTCATTAATATGTATGTTAGCTTACTACCAGTAAATGTTTTTGATAAGGATCTGGCCAGGTCCATGCTAAGTCATGGGTACATCTCTGCTCTGTGCCCAAGTAGATGTTTCTTTTTAAGTTTCTGCCATGTCATCTCCTCCAGGCAACTCCACTAAGCTAGTGTCCCTACGTTAATAGAAAGGCTCCCTTAAGAGAAATAAACACTTCATACTTTACAATCATAAAAATTTTTATTTCTTGGTAATATAAAGCAGTCTTATTTTGTGAGTGAGAAGAAGCTTTGAGATGGTAAATGATGTTAACCTGGAGGAAAATAAGTGGAAATTCAGGAAGTGAGGGCAAAATCAAGTACTCATTCCTTCTGCCTACTGAAGATTTTTAATCCATAAATTCAAAAGAAAGTCCCCATTTTGCTTATATTCAAACCTAAGGGTCATCCTGGCTTCCTTTCTCCCTCACCCTGCATCCAGTTGATCAGTAAGTCCTGTCACCTCTACTTCCAGAGTACACCCAGAATCTGATCTTTTCTAGCCATCTCTTCTACTCAAACCCTAATCCAGGCCTTTGGATTACTGCAGCAGCTTCTTTATTGATTTCCTTCTTTGTCCTCTTGCCCCTTAAAATCTACTCTTCACACAGCAGCCAGAGTGATTCATTAGTTCAGATTGCATCACTCACATGTTTAAAACCCTCCAGTAGTTTCTCCTTACAATTAGAATAAAGTCCGAACTCCTTAACGTGGCCCACATGGCCGTTCTACCTCCCTCCTCCACACTGGCCCCTCTGCTGTGGGTCAGACTCAGCAAGCTCTTTTCTGTCTCAGAGCCTTGTACTTACTGTTGTATGTGCTGCTGTGCTCTTCCCCCATATCTTCACCTGCTTTCTCTTTGTATCATTCACTTCTCAGCTCAAAAGTCACCTCAGGCCTTTCCTGATCCCTCTAGCTAAAGTTGCACCCTCTAACTCAGTCACTTTCAGTAACACCACCCTGTTTAATTTTTTCATAGAATTTATCACTGAGTAAAATTATTTTTACTTTTTTTTTTGAGGAAGATTAGCCCTGAGCTAACATTTGCTGCCAGTCCTCCTCTTTTTGCTGAGGAAGATTGGCCCTGAGCTAACATCTGTGCCTATCTTGCTCTATTTTATATGTAGGACGCCTGCCACAGCATGGCTTGATAAGTGGTGTGTAGGTCTGCAGCCGGGATCCAAACTGGTAAACCCTGGGCTCCCAAAGTGGAGCGCGTGAACTTAACCACTATGCCACCAGGCCCCTATTTTTACTTTCAAAAAATTTTTTAAAAGGAATTTTACTCTTGGTTTATTGTCATTCTCTATGCTACTCCCCTGGAACATAAATCCGTAAATTCTGAGAGCAGAACCTTGTCTGTATTATTCATAGCTGCTTCCCCTATACCTAGAATAGCGCCTAACATAAAATAGGCACTCAGTTACATATTTGTGCACTAATATGGATATATAACCAAAAAATTATGACATGTAACACTTGTATACAAATAATATGTATAATGGATTATTAAAGAAGTATTTCATTATAGAAAATTTGCAAAATGCAGAAAAGGAAAAAATCTTGAAGTACCACTACTGATAGGTAAAATATTATTTTCATTTTAGTGTAACCACACTTTTCTATTTATACTTTTTTTTAACAAAAATGGTATTGTGCTAATGCTGTTTTATGTGTATTTTGTTCACTGAACTGATTTTATATACAACATTCTGTTGAAATATATTTGTACATCATTTTTAATGTCTGTGATATTTTAGTATAGAAATAGAGCACAATTTACTTAATCCATCCTCTTTTATTGGTACATTTGGGTTGTTTTCAGAGTTTTTCATTATGAGACCAAACTCTGAGGTAAACATCCCTAATTATTTTCTTAGGATATATTCCTGGAAATAAAATTCCTAGAATAAATGATATGTACATTTTTAAGGGCTTTTTTGCTGCACATTGCCAATTATTCTCCAGTATCACTACCATTTATTTAATCATTAACAATTACTTTCTTTCCTGAAAATACACATAGTTATAATCTTTGGCTGGAAGTAATAGTTTTTTGCAACAGTTCTCTTTAAATTATTGAGGGAGCCAAAACAATCTTGAGAAAAAAGAACGAAGCTGGAGGCATCACAATCCCTGACTTCAAAATATACTACAGGGGCCGCCCCAGTGGCACAGCAGTTAAGTGCGCACGTTCCACTTGAGCTGCCTGGGGTTTGCCGGTTCGGATCCCAGGTGCGGACATGGCACTGCTTGGCAAAGCCATCTGTGGTAGGCATCCCACATATAAAGTAGAGGAAGATGGGCACGATGTTAGCTCAGGGCCAGTCTTCCTCAGCAAAAAGAGGAGGATTGGCAGCAGTTAGCTCAGGGCTAATCTTCCTAAAATATATATATATATATATATATATATATATATATATACCACAAAGCTATAGTGATCAAAACAGCATGGTACTGGCACAAAAACAGACACACAGATCAATGGAACAGAATTGAAAGCCCAGAAATGAAACCACACATCTGTGGACAGCTAATCTTAGACAAAGGAGCCAAGAATATACAACGGAGAAAGGAGAGTCTTTTCAATAAACGGTGTTGGGAAAACTGGACAGCCATATGCAAAAGAATGAAAGTAGACCATTATCTTACACCATACACAAAAATTAACTCAAAATAGATTAAAGACTTGAATGTAAGATCTGGAACCATAAAACTCCTAAAAGAACATATAGGCAGTACACTCTTTGACATCAGTCTTAGCAGCTTCTTTCAAATACCATGTCTACTCAGGCAAGGGAAACAAAAGAAAAAATAAACAAATGGGACTACATGAGACAAAAAAACTTCTGCAAGGCAGTGGAAACTATGAACGAAATGAGAAGACAGCCCACCAACTGGGAGAAAGTATTTGCAAACCATTTATCTGACAGGGGATTGATTTCCAAAATACATAAAGAACTCATACAACTTAACAACAAAAAAATGAAAATCCAATCAAAAAATGGGCAGAGGTTATGAACCGACATTTTCCAAAGAAGATTATAAATGGCCAACAGGCACATGAAAAGATGTTCAACATCACTAATTATTAGGTAACAAATCAGAACTGCAGTGAGGTATCACCTTACACCTGTCAAAATGGCTATAGTTAACAAAATGAGAAATAATAAATGTTGGAAAGGAGGTGGAGAAAAGGGAACCCTCATACACTGCTGGTGGGAATGCAAACTGTGCAGCTACTATGGAAAATAGTATGGAGATTTCTCAAAAAATTAAAAATAGAATTACCATGTGATCCAGTTTTCCCACTACTAAGTATTTATCAAAGGGCATGAAATCAGTAATTCAAAAAGATAAGTACACTCATATGTTCATTGCAGCATTAATCACAATAGCTAAGACTTGGAAGCAGCCCAAGTGCCCATCAATAGATGAATGGATAAAGAAGATGTGTATATATACAATGGAATATTATTCAGTCACAAAAAAGAATGGAGTACTGATATATGTTACAACATGGATGAACCTTGAAGACATTATGCTACATGAAATAAGCTAGACACAAAAAGACAAATATTTTATAATTCCACTTATATGAGGTAATAGGCAAATTCATACAGTCAGAAAGTAGAACAAAAGTTACCAGGGGCAAAGATGGGGAATTATTATTTATACAATGGAACACTACTCAGCCATAAAAGGACAAAATTGTGCCATTTGCAGCAACATGGATGGACCTTGAGGGTATTATACTGAGCAAAATAAGTCAAACAGAAAGACAGACACCATATGATTTCACTCATATGTGGAAGATCAACAAACACATAGGTAAGGAGAAGGATTAGTGGTTACCAGAAGAGAAGGAGGTGAGGGAGGGTGAAAGGGGTAAACAGGCACATATTTGTGGTGACAGATAAAAACTGGACTGTTAGTGGTAAACATGATGCAGTTTCTATACAGAAACTGAAATATAATAATATACACCTGAAATTTACACAATGCTGTAGGCCAATATGACCCCAATAAAATAATTTTTTAAAAAGATAAATAAGGGAAAGTGTTGGGGAAGAGATTTTTAAAAATCAAATGTTATCAATTGTTCACTTCATGAATAATTCTCCTTTGGTAAATGGAAGTAGGAGGCTCTGATTATAGAGAAAACAGGAAAATGTTGGAAGAACTGTGTATTAGTTTTCTGTTACTTGTAGACAGAAAACAACTATTTATCCTTTTCTTTTTATTCAAGCTTTACAGATTGAATGTTCCTTCTTCAGTTTTTTCCAGGCTCAAAATTTCCAGTTCGCTTGGTGTGGAGAGTGGTCTTAGACAGTTATGTGCCTAAAAAGAGATTAGTTTGAGGGGACCAGTGGGGTGGGTGACACATACTCCTTGGATGGCAAGCAGGTAGCGTTGATTCCATTTCCAAAATAGATTTTAAATGATGAGGTAGATGAAGTGCCAAACTAGGATTTAAAATGAGAAATTCACAGAAGGGGTCCCTTCCAGGTTGGTTTGACAGAAATGAAGGGAGCAGTTGAAATGAGGATGTGACTACACTTAGATTTGCTGTGTGAGCAACATGATCTTGTGCAATGGTGGCTTATTGTATCAGCTTTGAATTGCATTTGTTTTTGTGTGAACAAGTGTTTTTGGTGATAATCTGAACAGTACATTTTATTTTTTAAAATTCGTTTTTATTTTTTGGTTCAAAAATCAAAATGATATAAAGAGATGTACATTGAGAAGTCTCATTCCCACTCATGTTCCTGTTCACCCTTTTCCCGCCCACCCTCTATAGTAACCCCTTTTATTAGTTTCTTGGGTAGCTTTGTAGTTTCTTTATTCAAACACAAGCAAATATGAATGTATATTATTTTCTCCCTCTTTTAACTCAAAAATAAAAATAGCATACTTTATGCACCTTCTGCACCTGTTTATATTTTTTAAATTTAGATCCTGGAAAACTTCCATATCACTACATGGAGTTATTCTTCATTGTTATTTTGTTTGGTATTTGTGGATAGCCCACAGTTGATTGAACAAGTCCTGTGTTGATGGACACTTGGAATGTTCCCAATTGCTATAGTAAATCATGTTGCCAGGAACACCCCCACGTGCAAGGTCATTTTGTGTACGTACAGGTATGTCTTTAGGCTGACTTCCTCCAAGTGAGATGACCGTGCAAAGGGTAAATGCTTTGTTATTTCGATCTATATTGTCAAAGCATCCTCCAAAGGATTTGTACCATTTTTGCTCTCCCATCAGTAATGAAATAACAGTGGCTGTTTCCACAGCCTCACCACTGGAGTAAATTGTCAAACTTTTGGATTTTTGCCAGTCTGATAAGTGAGAAATGGTAATTCTCAGTGTAGTTTTGATTTGCATTTCTCTTGTTATGAGTGAGATTGAACACCTATTCATGTCTTTAAGGGCCAATTTGTATTTCTTTTTCTGTGAAGTGTCTGTTCATGTCTTTTGCTTGTCTTTCTGTTGGTGGTTGGCCTTTTTTCCCCTCGGGTTCTAGGAACTCTTTATTCGGAGATTGGCCTTTTGTCTGTGATATAAGCAATTAGTACACTTTCTACAAGGGAAAAACAGGTCCCTCCTCCTCAGACTCCATGTCAATCTCCCAGAGACAAGCACTGTTAACAGTTTCTGGCATATCCTTCAAGACATTTCTGTTAATATTGAAGAAGAATTTTTTTCTTTCTTGTTTTCCTCAACATTTTATTATGAAAAATCTCAGACAGACATAAAAATTAAAATGGCATAGTGAATGTCCAGATAGCCACCACCTGCATTTCTCAAGGAACATGTTGGCTGTATTTACTTTATATCTGCCTAGCCTTCCTCCTATTTGTTTATCAATCTATCTTTGTTTTAAATCTATGTTTTTATTTTAAAGTAAGTTGCTGACATCAGTACATTTTGCCCCTGAACATGCTTATCATTAGTCTTCAGTATTTATTTAGGGTTTTTTTGAGACCTTTTTAGAAAAATATAAATGAGATTATACTATAGATTTTGTCTGTATCTTCCTTTTTTACTAAAAGTATATTGTGGAAGTCTTCCCATTGCATCCTGTGTAGATCTACTTCATTTTTAAAAGTAGCTGTATAGTATTCAATTGTATGGCTGCACCATAATTTATTTAACCATTCCTGTATTTTTCTTTTTTTCTATTAGAAAAAGCTATATCTTTATGTGTTTGTTAGAGTTTATCTAAAATATAAATTCCTAAAAGTGAAATTGGTAAGTCAAAGTTAACGGCATTTCAAATTTTGCTAGAAATTGCTGTGTTAGTTTTCTATTGCTACATAACAAATTACTAAATTTAGCAGCTTAAAACAACACACATTTGTTCACTCACAGTCCTGTAGGTCATAAGTTGGGACACGGTGTGGCTGGGTTTGATGCTTGGGACCTTAGAGGCTGAAATCAAGGTGTCAGCTGGGCTGTGTTCTTCCTGCAGGCTCTGGGGAAGAATCCACTTCCAGGCTCATTCTGGGTGTTGGCCAAATTCAGTCCCTGTGATTGTAGGACTGACATCCTTATTTCCTCGCTGGTTGTCAGCTGGGGGCCACTCTCAGCTCCTAGAAGCTGCCTGTATTCCTTGCCATTTAGCTCCACCTTCAAAGCCAGCAGTGGGAAGTGGCCCCCTCCCCGCCCAACCTCTGGAAGCCCTCTTAGGCTTCTAATCTCTTTCATCAGAGTCCCTTCTATGGGCTTAAAAGTGTTTGTCAGGTCTACAGAGGATAATCTTCCTTATTTTAATGTCACCTGATTTGGGACCTTACTTCTGCACAGTCCCTCCCCAGCAGCACTGAGATTAGTCTTTGAATACCTGGAAGAAGGTGTCTGTACACCAGAAGGTGGACATCTTGAGGGGCATCTTAGAATCCTGCCTGCTGCAATCTCCAGCTGCCCTCTAAGAGTGGTACTAATTTGCACTCCTACTAACAGTATACAAGTGCGCGTGTTTCTTCCCATCTTTCTACTGGGTTGTTTAATCTTTTTCTCAGTTATTTGTAAAAGTTTTGTGTTTAGGGGGCCGGCCCCGTGGCTGAGTGGTTAAGTTCGCGTGCTCTGCTTCGGCGGCCTAGGGTTTCGCCAGTTTGGATCGGTTCCGACATGGCACTGCTCATTAGGCCACGTTGAGGCAGTGTCCCACATATCACAACTAGAAGGACCCACAACTGAAATATACAACTATGCACTTGAGGAATTTGGGGAGGAAAAGCAGAAAAAAAAAAAAGAAGATGGGCAACAGTTGTTAGCTCAGCTGCCAATCTTAAAAAAAAAAAAAAGTTTTGTGTTTAGGATACTAGTTTTTGTCCATAAATCTTACAAATTTTTTTTCCTAGTTTACCCTTTGTCTTTTGCCATCAGAAAGTTATAGTTGTACTCTACTGTATCACTTTTCCAGTGGGACTTCTGGTTAGAAAGGTTTTCATCTGTTTTCTTCTGGTGTTTATGTTATTTCATTTAAAAAAATTTATATCTATGATCCAAATGACTGGCCACTTGTCATAACTGCATATATTAAATAATTTAGAATTATTGTTTTATCATTGCAATTCCATACAAATGCCTCAGTTGCTTACATTTCATCTATGAAGTAAATGGTTTCTTCTTTCAGATTCCTTTCTCCAAATTTTTCTTCTCTAATCAAGGAAGAATCCGGGATGCCCAGTACCAGCTTCTGCTTGACAAGGTAACATTTTCCTGTACTTTCACTCAGAACTGTATTATCTCTAGTGAAACAGAACTCCTGTGAGGATGAGTTCAGTCCATTTTTGAGGGCTGACAAATGAAAGATGACAATTCCTACTCAAGGCCCCCCGTTATACCCAGAGAGATGTTGACTCAGACCTATCCTGTGAGGCAGCTCTCCATCCTGGAGGGGTCTCAGAATGGTCATCTTCTCAGCATGCCTGCATTTTATTTTAGCTTTAAAATAAGAGAACGGTATTAGAGTTCAGGAGAGCTTCAAGGAACCTCCATTAGACATCCATGTTGTCGTCACTAGTCTTAAGTGGCACTACTTTAAAGGGAGAGGAGAGGAAGTAGAATGTGGAAAGAAAAGCAGCCCTGTACTTCCTCTTATAATTTGCTGCAGCGTATGAGGAGTGTGGTAGACTTGCTAAGGACTGACAGTTCAAAGGCCCAGCTATAGTAATCCCCTCATGGAAGTTTAAAGGCCCAGCTATAGTAATCCCCTCATGGAAGTTTAAAGGCCCAGCTATAGTAATCCCCTCATGGAAGTTGAAAACTCAGGAATGACGTCAGCACATCAGTGTGGGATTTTGATCAATTTCTCTATTTTAAATTTAGATCTCTTCTATCGGATTCACCCTGGCTGATAAAGTGGATGGTCCCTTCTTCCTGGAAATAGATTTTATTGGAGTGTTTACTGATCCAGCCCACACAGAAGAATTTGCCTATGAAAATTCTCCAGAGCTTAACCCAAGACTTTTTAAATAGAGATTATGTGGTAGTTTTGTGTTATTAAACTGAGAGTTGTAGGATCCACAATGACACAGACAAAATAAAGTATTTCTTTGATGGCAACCAACTAATGGCTAGTATGTATTCCCTGAGACAAAGCTAAATGCTGCTGCTAAAAGGGACTATAAAGAGGGAAACACAGCATGAAACCAGATTCTGAGCTTTACCTTAACTTATAGAATGCAAGGACTCATGCAGAAGTACTATGTAAGTAACTGTTTTTGGCTAGAATGATTCCTATTAGGAATAATTCCTACAAGAGTAGGTGGTTTCCAAAGCAAGGAGTCTCTGACATTACTGTTGATGACTTTCTACCACTCTATTCCTTATAGGTTTCTTCTGTTTTCTAATCTACCTTTGAGGAAAGGAGACTGCCAAAGAATATTAAGGATGCTGTAGAAGTCACTGGGAAGAGATGCCTACTGTCTTAGTCTTCTTGGGCTGCTGTAAAAATCACCATAGACTGGGTGGCTTAAACAACATTCATTTATTTCTCCTAGTTCTGGAGGCTGGGAAGTCCAAGATCAAGGTGCCTGCAGATCTGGTGTCTGGTGAGTGTCCACTTCTTGGCTTGTAGCCAGCCGCCTTCTTGCTGTATCCTCATGGCCGAGAGGGAACAAGTGCTAGTCTTGCTCCTGATAAAGGCACTAATTCCATCATGAGGGCTCTACCCTCAGGACCTGATTACCTCCCAAAGGCCCCACTGTCAAGTACCATCACATTGGGAATTAGGGTTTCAACATAGGAATTTTGGGGGGACACAAACATGCAGTCCATAACACCTACTTGGAGAGCTGGTCCTCCAAAGATGCATGATCCTTACTAGTTCTTACTTTATAGTGACTTTTAGTATAACCACTCAGATATTAGGCTAATGTCCCCAAAGCTTCTCCAGTCATTTTAAGTATTACAGAGATTGCATATGCCAAAAATAAGGCCCTGATTAACAGTTTAAATTGATCAATTCTTGTCATCTTAGAGAGAGGAGGAGGTAGGAAGTTAATATAGCCAGAGTATGCTAAGAGCGCCAAGCTTAAAATAAAGAGAACACACAAAGGCTGATTAATAGCTTTTTCCATCATCTTGGCCTAAAGTCTATTTTGTATATTTTCATGTAATTGTCTTTTTATTTTTAAAACTTTAAAACTTTATTGAGGTATACTTTACATAACATAAAGTTCACCTAATTTTAGAAAATTTCCATCAGCCTAAAAAGAAACCTCAGTGCCCCTTTGCAGTCACTGTTCATTCCCACTCCCAGCCCCAGGTAACTACTAATCTGTTTTCTCTTTAGGTTATCTTCTCTGGATATTTTATATAAATAGAATCATACAATATGTGATCTTTTGTGTCTGGCTTCTTTTCACTTAGCATAATGTCTTTGAGGTTCATCCATGTGGTAGCATGTTATCAGTACTTCATTACTTTTTAGTGTATAATATTCTTTTTTAATCTATTCATCCACTGATGGACAGTTAGATTTTTCTCCACTTTTTGGCTACTATGAATAATACTGCTGTAAATATTTGCATACAAGTTTTTGTGTGGACACGTGTTTCATTTCTCTTGGGTATATACCTGGGAGTAGAATTACTGGGTCATATGGTAGATGTACATTTAATTTTAAGAAACTACCAAGCTCAGGGCTGGCCCAGTGGCGCAGCAGTTAAGTGTGCACGTTCTGCTTTGGTGGCCTGGGGTTTGCAGGTTTCCATCCGGGGTGTGGACATGGCACCGCTTGGCAAGCCATGCTGTGGTAGGCGTCCCACATATAAAGTAGAGGAAGATGGGCATGGATGTTAGCTCAGGGCCAGTCTTCCTCAGTAAAAAGAGGAGGATTGGCAGCAGATGTTAGCTCAGGACTAATCTTCCTCAAAAAAAAAAAAAAAGAAAAGAAACTACCAGGCTCTTTTCCAAAGTGGTTGTATCATTTTACCTTCCCAGCCACAGTGTATTTGACAGTTACCCAGTTTTCCTGATTGATCGGATCTCTGCCTCTTGATAGCAAAATCTGAGTTTATTAAGCACCCCGGAGTATGCCATGTTCTGTGGGCTCATAGATGTATAATAATAAATATAACAGGATCAGACACGTGCTGTGAAAAGAGTGAGATGTGGTCATTTCTTCTTGGGGTGGGAGTGGATCATCAGGAGAGGGTACACCAACAGTACAGGTAAACTCCTGTTAATCTTAGCTGGTTAACTAAATCTTGGAAGCCAGTTATGTTTACAAAGAATCAATCTACCACCATGAGAAAGAAATTTTATTTATGAAAATCTTAAGCAGTACAAAGCTTCACTGAGGTGCAACCGACATACATATGATGCTAAGCAACTCTAGTCTTTTCCATAAGTTGAATAAGATGTAAGTTTGGCAGAGCACAGTAATCCTTAAAGCAGCAATCCTCAAATTTCATTCATGGCCCTGTATATTTTTAAATAAGCAAGGCTAGAATGAATGAGCTAATAGTTTTTGTTTTTAAGAATATATTGAGTGACAGATGGCAATTACATGAAGTGATTTGAACAAAGGTACAAATAAGCTTAAACAAAACACTTCACATAGGTAAAATAGTGATGCCATAACCAACCCATATGGCCCACAGTTTCATGAGAACGACTAGACTCCAGAGGATGAAGAGGTGGCCTTTCCCAGCTTACCCTATTCAAATTTGTTACTGTTCAGTTTCTACTAAAGCTTGTGTATAACTAGCTACCATCAGGTAAATGTTTTTGCCTAGAAGAGGATTACAGTTCTGTTAATATTAAAGCCAGCAGACAGAACTTGGCATCAAAAACCTACATCAAGAATCTATAGGATGGGTCTGATTAGAAAACTGAGTTGTACAGGGACTTAGGTAAAAACGAGTTCAAAGAGTTTGTGAGCTTTAAGGCAATAATGTCTTTGCAGAGATGTACCATGTGAAGAACTCACTGACACTACATACATTAAGAACAAAGTTAACAGAAGGTCTTTTGACTAAAGTGGAGAGGACAGTATAAAAAATTTACAAGAAAAAGATTCAGAATAAAGGAATATTTACAGAATGTTAAAAAATTAATTAATTTTCAGCCATGAGGCCCCTTCGAGCTCCCAAAACCTTTGCTTTCTTCTCCTTTCGTTCTTGCTCATGTTTCTTCCGTTGCTCCTCCCTAAAAGCAACGGGGACACGTTTGGCTTCCGTGAACCTCCACAACAGACCACATTAAAGCACCTGTTGTTAGACTAACATCCAGCCACTTGTATAAAACACACTCTTACAGGACACTGTTATCTAGTGGTCTGTGCCATGGAAGTCACACCTGTAAGTCACTACTATGTTAAACGGCTAGAAATTGCTATTTTCCTTTTTATGTTAATGCAGCATTCTAAAATCAAGCATGGAACTGGAACCAGAAGGCACCTTGGTGAAGGAATCCAACCCCTGTAGATTTTGTTTTAAATGAGAAATCTCTGTCTGGAAGTCAAAATCAAAGGTCAAGCTCAAAATCACACAGACTAGTGAAAGTGCTGGAACTAGAACCAGGGTCTACTGCCTCAAGCCACTGTGCTTCTCTAGAGAGGCTAGGAGGGGAAAAAGCCCAGGATCACATTAACAATCTTAATAGCAAATACAGTTAGTAAAGGTCTTGGTGGCAGCTGGATATAGACAAGTCAAATAGAGGTAACCCTCTATCGGGAGGGTTTCACAGGGTCGACTCAACGAGGACCAGCTGCAGCCCAGGGCAGACTCTGCTTTAACTTGGTTTTCATGCAGAAGGAGGCTTCTAAGGGGACCATCCTGGGATTCCCCCTGTGTAGGGCCTTGAATGCCTAGTAGCCTGGTTTCCCTGGGAGTGAGGAATTTACATCCATCTGCATACCCGGGTGTCCTGTGTGGGCAGATGGACCATTTAAGAGCAGTACCCTGAACCCGGGTCCTCTTCTGAATCACTGTAGAGCTCCGGAAAGAGTGCAGATGCTTGGGCCCCACCTCAAACCTACTGAATGGGAACCCACTGTGGTGAGGCCTAGGCACACGCACTTTTAGAAAGTTCTGTATGTGATTCCACTTCTGCCTTCTTCTTAAACACCACTATTACTGAGACTCTGTCCCTCAATGGTCCTACTTTTATATACAGTCTTTGAAAATTTGAAAGAATTAGAGAACTGGATAATTTTGTACTCACCTGGTCTGGAGATGAGGTTGTTTGTAAGTTCTCTTGTAGAGGGTGACTCTGTTTTCTTTAGATTGTCCCCATGGTTTCAGTTTTCCTAGTTTAGGACAGAGATAGACAGATTTAAGGAGATTCTGGTATTTATATTCCCACTGTTATTCTCTTTATCTGTGGCTACTTTGTTTGTATAGACATTTGCCAGTATAATTCGCCTATTTCAATTTCATATTCCACGGATATAAATTGTATTTTTTCTCTAAAAATTAAAGTGTGTTGTACTTTTTAATCCCTGGAAAGTCACAGAAAAAAATCTTAATACTAAAGGGGGCCGGCTTGGTGGCACAGTAGTTAAGTTTGCACGTTCTGCTTTGGCGGCCCGGGCTTCACCGGTTCAGATCCCAGGTGTGGACCTACACACTGCTTGTGAAGCCACGCTGTGGCAGGCATCCCACATATAAAGTAGAGGAAGATGGGCATGGACGTTACCTCAGGGCCCATCTTCCTCACCAAAAAGAGGAGGATTGGCAGTAGATGGTAGCTCAGGGCTAATCTTCCTCAAAAAGGAAAAAAAAATCTTAATACTAAATACTTAAATACTAAAAAAAAAAATTCTAGGGGCTGGCCTGGTGCTGTAGTGGTTAAGTTTGCATGCTGTGCCTTAGCGGCCTGGGGTTCACAGGTTTGGATCCTGGCTGCAGACCTACACACTGCTCATCAAGCCATGCTGTGACAGCATCCCACATACAAAATAGTGGAAGATTGGCACAAATGTTAGCAACAATTTTCAGCAAGTCAAAAGATGAAGATTGGCAACAGATGTTAGCTCAGGGCCAATCTTCCTCACCAAAAAAAAAACAAAAACAAAAATAACTAAATACTAAATCCAACTACATAGCACATTAAAAGAAGCCATTACAACCAAGTAGTTTATTCCAAAGTTGCATGGGTATTTTGTTTAAAGTAGTATTTCATCTATGTAGCTTATTACTGTTACCTATTAAAATGTATTTGGAGTGGAATGAGTTGGAATATTTTCTTGGCTTTAGAACTGTGACCAAATTTCCAGATGTTTATGTATTGCTTTATTTGTATACTTTAGGACCAATTTCTGAATACTAATCATTATCATTTGCGTGTTTCCTATTTTATAAAAAGGACTTTCACACCCATCATGTCATTTGATCTTTTCAATAACCACACTGAAGTATTACAAATTCATTTTCCCTTCCATAAAGGAACTAAGTGACTTGTCTAGGATAGAAAAATAATAATAAGCACAGATAAAGCTCTAGTCCAGGTTTTCTACCCTTAGCAGAAGTTAGTGGTGGGCAGTCACTCCCATAACAAATACTTTTTGAAAACCTGGTATATGCCAGAGACTGTTGTAGGTGCTGGGGACATAGCAGTGAACCAAGCAATCAAAAATCCTTGCTTTCTTGGCTTACCTCCCAGTGGCAAAGGTAGATAATTGTCAAGTAGTTATCTGGACATAGGTGGTGATACGTGCTGTGAAGAAAAGTAACAGTGTGGGAGGCAGGGAGAGGAAAGGCCTCTCTGAGCCGGCAACTGTTGAGTGGATGCCCTATTAAAAGAAGGGAGCAAGCTGTGCACAGGTCTGTGGGAAGAATATTCCAGGTGGCGCAGAGGGATAACAAGTTTGAAGACCTGGAGGCGGGAATGAGCCTGGTGTGTTTGAGGAGCTGGAACACCAGTGTGATTGGCACAAGGTCAGGGGAGGGAGGAGGCGATGAAATGAGATGGGAAACCTTAGGAGGTTCTGAGGAAGGCAGTCACATGCTGATTTGTTTTTAAGGTTTTAGTGGGGCGAAGAGGCTACTCTAGAAGCCCAGGTAAGAGATGGTGATGACCGGGACCAAAGGGAATCGCAGTGGGGGTGAAAAGTGGTCAGGTCAAGGGTCTATTTCAAAGGTAGGGCAGAAAGGACTAGCTGATGGACTGAATTATGGGGTCTGAGAGGGTGAGGAGTCAAAGATGAATCTTAGGTTTCTGCCCCGAGGACTCGGGAGACAGAGGTGCCACTGCCACAGACGGGAAAACTTGCGGGGAAAAAGGGGGATGTGAGAGAAGCAGAAGTTTTTGCACCACGTTTGGTAGACTCTTAGTTTAAATAAGATTTATGTGTTCATTATATTTATGTTTCATTAACATGAGTAATTTAAAGATAAACATTGTCACATAAACCTGATTCTTGTAGGAAGTTTTTTTGTTTTAAAGTAATTCCGGAAGCACTGAAAGACAGATCACATTAAGTATTGATACTGTAAATGGATGTAAGGATCCTTGAATATATGCCCCAGAGTGACATCTGGCCAGTGAATGTTCTAGGTGTTGGACCAGTGGTTCCCAGCCTGGGGTCCTTTGAAAGCTATAAAGAAAACATTCATTTACCCACAGCTTAACTTCTAAATTTCTTGATTTTGTCTGAAGTTTGATTATTTGTTTTATATTTTGTTTTCGGTGAGGAAGATTGTCCGTGAGCTAACATTTGTGCCAATCTTCCTCTATTCTTTATGCGGGATGCCACTCAGCATGGCTTGATGAGTGGTGTGTAGGTCCATGCCCGGGATCCAAACCCACGAACTCTGGACCGCTGAAGTGGAGCGTGCAAACTTAACCACTACACCACGGGCCAGCCCCCTGTAGTAACATTAGAAGTTATGTCTTTGATTAACAAAAATTTAAATGAATCAATTATTCAGTGTTTGTTTAATGGACAGTCTTTTAAATCATGGGTCACGTGGGTAGAAGGGCTGGGGCAGGAATTCTAGGTAGTCACGTATGGCTCCTACTGAATTTCACTAGAATTTTTTACCTCCTCAGATGCATAATTGTTTAATCTTAAGTCTTTTGCATGTCTTGTACCTCAAAACATCCCCATGTACCTTTGTGTGGCTCATAGTTGAGGGGACGAGACAAACTTGCTTTGAGATCAAACACAGGTTTCTTCTGGGAGACGGGAGTCGGTGCTGCCTCAGCGGTCAACTTGAATGGGGTAATAACTGAAAAAGAAAAAGAAAAATCAAAACCCAAGGGCTTAATTAGAAACTTGTTATAGTTTTTTACTGAAGTATCACTTCTCAATCTTAAAAATATAATCTATATGAATGGTCTGAAACAGATACAGGGTTAAAAAGGAGAAAAGAGGTCAAAAGAAAACTGAGGAGAGCTAACCACTGAGGTCTGTTTCCCCTGTGAGCACACAGCTCCCGAAAGAGTCTACATATTATGACATCTCCTAGGATCAGCTGGGAGTTTAGAATCCTGTTTAAAGTAGCTGGGTGATTTTTCTGGCTATTTCCCTGACATTTTTACCCTTTAGAAAATTATTTAGGGGCCGACCCTGTGGCCGAGTGGTTCAGTTTGCGTCCTCCACTTCGGCAGATCAGGGTTTCGCTGGTTTGGATCCTGGGCGCAGACCTGGCACCGCTCGTCAGGCCATGCTGAGGCGGCGTCCCACATGCCACAACTAGAAGGACCCACAACTGAAGATACACAACTATGTACAGGGGGACCTTGGGGAGAAAAAGGAAAAAGAAAATCTTAAAAAAATTAAAAAATAAAAAGTAATTTATTATTAGGGTCCAGCCTGGTGGCGTAGTGGTTAAGTTCTCACACTCCACTTTGGTGGCCCAGGGTTTGCCAGTTCGGATCCCAGGTGTGGACCTATGTACCGCTCAACATGCCATGCTGTGATGGCGTCCCACGTACAAAATAGAGGAAGATTGGCAAAGACGTTAACTCTGGCACAATCTTCCTCAAGCAAAAAGAGGAAGAGTGACAACAGATGTTAGCTCAGGGCCAGTCTTCTCACCAGAAAGGAAAAAAAAGTTTGGTCAGTGGCATTGCTACTGAATTCAACCAGGACAGTAAGCGTCTGCATACCTACTATCCAGCTGCCCCACTCCGAGGTGTAGAGAAACTTGCACATGTACAGGAGATATGTTCAAGGATGGTCATAGCTACACTATATTTGATAACAAAAGTTGGAAATACCCACATGTCCATAAGTGGTAAAATGGATAAACAAATATATTCATACCATTGAAAAACACAATGAAACGAGTGAATTTTAGCTCATTTATCAAAATGGATGAATCTTGAAACATTGTGTTGAGTGAATGAAGCAAATCTCAGGAAAAAAATACAGTTTGGTTTTCTTTATATAAAATTCATATTTGATAATCAGGGGAAAAACATGTATCCCATTCCAACTGGGCACTCTCTTAAATTACTTAGAGGAGAAAGCTCAGAATGTGGTAAATATTTAGTTTCTGCCTCAAGTCTTTATCCATGCCTATTTCTGAGTCATTTCTGATTATAAGGTAGGAGGCTGCCGCTCAATAACCCCAGCTCTCTGTAAAATGACTGTCATTATCTCAGGCAAGGCCACTCTCACTTTTTAGCCCCTTTCTTTCCATACTGCAGATGTAGAGTGTTACATGGTATGTTTGCTTGCTGGTATAGATAAGATTAAGGTTAGGATGGGAATGAGAGAGCACATTTAGAGGAGGAACCATATAAACTTACTATTCCCACCTCTGGACTCTCTTGAAATTTAGTTGTCACTCTCACTGTTCAATCTTTAATTTAGGTCTTTAAGGCATGAAAAAGTCCTCAGACAGAGTCTCCACACTGATTAGTACTGACAACAATACTCTCCTCTAGTCTCTAGTCTCAGGGAATCTGGCAATCCTCTCTGTGTAATGAGGCTCTTGACCGGCATACTCCATAGGACTCTCAGGAGAATCCTGACGTACTCAATCCTAATACAGGCTTCAACCTGCTGGCAATATTGTTTTAAACCCTCGCCTGCTACTGCAGTATTCTTTGGAAAACCACCTGGTCATCGTAGGTGATGCTGAAGTAGACAGTGTGTTGAAGAGTATCTATATGGCTTATTCTGGCTTACTCAGTCTACTAGGCAATAGTATAGCATGTATTCCATGAACTCTGGGATCCTGCTGGTTTCAGAGTCCTGCAGGACCACTCAGAGGCTGTAACGTACACTGTGATCCTTGTTCTAATCCCTGAGTCCGAGAAGAGGCTGAATGCTCTTCAGGGAGGATCACCATCTTGGCTCTCCTCTTGAACAGGATGGAGTCCTCAGGCAGCTATCGGTTTTTCGTCTCTGGTATTTCCCTCACCAGTATAAAATGAAAAATATGCTATAGTGAAATTTTTGCTTTTGATTTTATAGATATGAAGTGGCTTTTACGAAACAGATATACTTAATAATTTCAGGAAGTTAAATGGTTTAAAGATGAACCAGAAACTTTTTTTTTTACCAGCAGCAGAATCCCTGCTTGTGGTCTTTAACTTGTGTGTCCCGAGCACAGCCTGGCCTTTTGGGGTACTCCCAGGTATGGTGACAAGTGGAGACTTTCTGGCTGGAGTCTTGGTCAGTGAACGTTTATGCTCATTATCTTTCGTAGCAGCTGAAAACCTAAATAGGACAGGGGAGTACAAGACATGAGTACCTGGGTCAAGAGTAACTCGTGTCAAGCTTATAAATAAAACCGCTTGCCCAGCACCTAACAGTGAAGGGGCCTCAATAAATACTTGTTACATGAATGAAGCTCTTTTGCAGCATAAACATGTTCTTAAAACACTGATGCTAAAGCAAATCGTTTATCAACTTCTGTTATTGTAAAATATGGTTTTGTATTCTCTGCTCTCCCTGCCTTGGCCCATGACAGTACAAGGCAGAGCTTGAAGGAGACGCCTGCAAGCCTCAAGTTACCGTTTACGACATACTCAAAGAAGCTCCCCTTCTTTCTCCTCCTTCTGGTTATGGCAAGTCAGAGAGAACCGGAGACTGCTATGCCAAATGAATGACAGGAACAGATCTTACATCTTCCTGGAAGGATGTCATTCATTTGAGTGGAACATAGGGCCATTCTCTACTCACAGCAAATTGCCATAAATGTATTTCATTCTCTGATGATAGTTTTTCTACATTTTAACATCCCTGAAATTGGGATGTGTTTTATAATTGGCAACACATCAAAGCTGGCAGTGATTTTTCTTAGTGGTTCATAAAATAATAGTGAATCTTCACTTGATGTTGTCTTAGATTCAATGACAATCCAGTAATGACAGATATAAATAGACATAGCGTTGGTGGTGGGGAGTTAACATAAGGGAACTTCTGGACTTCTAACTAAAGATTTGATGGTGATCCCGAATCAACACCCAAAATTATTGCTAAAGACTCTATAACAGAGTTAAGAAAGTTGGATGTGTTAGGAGAGGGGCTGTGAAGTGCAGGCTGCTCTGTACACTGCACTGGAGCACAGCCCCTGACCACGGTGTTCTTGAATAGTATTAAATACAATCAGAACTGCCAAGTATAGGTACCTCATATTCCAAGCTAACTCAATAAATAGAATTCCAAACATAAGGACATTCATAAGCTTTAAAAACTATGTCAGATAATTGCGTGTGTTGGGGAAGTGTTACCATGCACCAGCTCTATTAGATGCTGCAAATGCCCTTAAAAAGCAGAGAATAAGGGGGCCAGCCCTGTGGCAGAGTGGTTAAAGTTCTGTACGCTCTGCTTCAGTGGCCCAGGTTCACAGGTTCGGATGCTGGGTGTGGACCTGCTCCACTCATCAGCCATGCCGTGAAGGCATCCCATATACAAAATAGAGGAAGTCTGGCACAGATGATAGCTCAGGGAGAATCTTCCTCACCAAACAAACAAACAAACAAACGAAAATTTAGAGAATAAAATTTAGCTATTAAAAGAAAGGAGTCTGAAGATCTCTATCTGTCAGGACAGGAGGACAGTCACAGTTGAGGGCTACCCTGATGTCAGGAAAGGCACAAAGAAAACAGGCATCAATGGGGCATGAGACAGCTATGATACTGCAGTACCCAATGAGTTATAATATTTATACTTTAGGATGAGCCAATTTTTTTTCTCTTTTTTTTTTTAGAGATTGGCACCTGAGCTAACATCTGTTGCTAATCTTCTTCTTTAAATTTTCTTCTTCCTCTTCTTCTCTCCAAAGCCCCCTCCACCCCCCTCCGCCCCGGTACATAGTTGTATATTCTAGTTGCAGGTCCTTCTGGTTGTGCAGGGTGGGACGCTGCCACAACATGGCTTGATGAGCGGTGCCATGTCCGACCCAGGATCTCAACTGGCAAAACCCCGGGCCGCTGAAGGGGAGTGTGTGAACTTAACCAGTCGGCCGCGGGGCGGCACCATGAGTCAGTTTTTTAGTATACTGCATTGAGAAATTTTTTTGTAGGAGTTTAGCTTCAACTTTAAGTCAATGGAAAAATTTCTCTTTACACATCTTTGCAGGCATACATTAAACTAATAAAATGAAGATCTCTCTCTCTATATATCTTACTTTCTCTCTTTACTTATGAATCAAATATGAGCTTAGGGAAGTTGGATAAAACAAGGAAACTGAACACAAATTTAAAGAAAAAAAGATTAGAACTTATAAAAACTGTTTGCTGATCTTTCTTCCCCTTTTCCATCAACATTAAAACACAGTTGATACAGTCCACCTCAAATGGTTAGAAGCAGGAAAGCTTTGAGACCTTGTGCTGATTATATTCTGGAATTCTTTACCTGACGTTCATCTTAGTGGCGGAGAGAGCAGAGTGCTTGGCCGACCCCTTGGCACACAGGGTGCTCCGGCCTGCGGCACTGTGGGGTCGGCCCTGCAAGCGCCGCTGGCTGGCAGGAGTATGAGCCACAGAGCGTCTTCCCTGGAGAGGAACTGGAGTTGCCACCACTCCCTTGCTGATGAGCTGCTTCTGAAGAAAGGGAAATGCACCATGTGACCACGTGGCCTGAGACAGTATTGTCATCTTGGCAAAGTGCGGAAGAGCACCCTCATTTATCTCCTTGTTTCATCCCCACTGTTAACCCCACCGGTCTCCCCTCCCTTCCCCACTACCTCCCCCTACCCTACCTGCCTGGCAGGCTGGGCAGTTCACTGCACCTGTGTTGCTGTGGTGACTGATTTAAGAGTAACTTCTGGTTGTGCTGAGTAATATGTTACAAAAAATCCTTCCCAGCTGCCACGTACCAGGTATTTTCTAACTAGAGAAAGAATGTGACTAAACAGTCCCCTGCGGCCAGAAAGGGAGGAGGAGAAATAGGTTGTCTTGGAAATATGGGACCTTGAGAGCATGACATGCAGTTTATTAAATACAAACTAAAAGAAGAACCTATTATATAATTAACGTGCAGAATCTGCAAATAATTCCACCTCTACCCTCTCCCTAAAAAAGCTTTTACAGTTCTTTAAACAAAAACCTAAAGAAAAGAAAGAAGAGGGCCGGCCCAGTGGTGTGGCGGTAAAGTGTGCGCATTCCGCTTCGGTGGCCCGGGGTTCACTGGTTCAGATCCTGGGTGCGGACATGGCACTGCTTGGCAAGCCATGCTGTGGTAGACGTCCCACATATAAAGTAGAGGAAGATGGGCACGGATGTGAGCTCAGGGCCAGTCTTCCTCAGCAAAAAGAGGATTGGCAGTAGTTAGCTCAGGGCTAATCTTCCTTAAAAAAAAAAAAAAGAGAGAGTGGGAGGGAAAGGTTTTTTGAAATGGCTAGGAAGGGTTCCATCTAGGCTATCTTTTTTTAGATGCTATCAAGGTACAAAGAGTAATTGAGTGTTTTACTATCATGAATCTAAGCTCTACTGCAAGCAGAAGAAATATAACTTCATTAAGTGACAACAGAGGTAGGGCTGTTGAAATTGACAACATAAAGCCAAAAGACATAAAAATTCTAATTATATTCTAGGAAACACAAGCAACTAGAGAACTATGTTAACCAACTTCTGATTTCCACATACAAGCAGAAGAGATTCTAATGTTGTGAGACAAATTTAAAACCAAAATATTTAGTAAATACACATCTTTACTATACGCTGAGAAGCCAGGTTAGACGTAGTAAATATACTGTTATATTTAATCACACCTTTTATGCCTTCTTCTCTCTTTTCTTTAACATTCCTACTTTCCACAGTGTCTCCTTGCAGTTCACTTGGTGCCAGGACCACCAACTCTATATCTTTGTTTGAGCAACTTATAATGTATTAATGATTCTACTTGCCCTGAGTACCAATCATACTGACTTTTTTTTTTTCAGGTGGAATATTATGCCGCTGACTCTAATAGTATCAATTCGTTTTGTTAATGTTATCAGTTCCTTTCTTTTAATAAAAATCCTGTTCTAACAAACAAAGCGCTCAATCATACCACATGTTGAAAAAAGAAATGTGGGTTAAGAATTGGACATAGGGAAAAATAATAAAGGCAGTAAAAGTAAATATAAGAGCATATTTTTAAGATCTCGGGATAGGCAGGGCATGACAAAAATTTCAGGGCCTTAAAAGGAAAAGTTGGATAGATTTAACTAGAAATAAAACAAAAAAACCTTCTACAAGGTAAAAGACAACCATTAATATAGTTAAAAGATAAACTGTGGGATCTCTGCTCATTTATTCTTGTTCATCACTGTCCACGTGACCAATCCCAAAACATGTCAACTGTCAAGAAAAGCTTCATATCAGCTATGGTGAAATTACTATAATTGTTTTTTATCCTCCAGTCTCCAAAGAGATCATCCCAAATACCCCATCTGATAAGCCAATACTTAAACAATGGGTGAGGGGTGGGGGGGGGGGGTGCAGTGGCGAATTTTAGAACTAAACTCATTCAGATGGTGCTATCACTGAAAAATAAGATAAGCTACTCATTTAGAAAAAAGAGTGGCCCTGCTTCCAGGCACATTTGCAGCCAGCTCAGGCCTATGCAGAAAAGGAAGCTGAACGTCTACTTTCTGTACAGCGTCAGCATGGGCCCCTTGTCCCCGTACTCAACTGTAATGTGGTGATACCTGCTCTTGCTTAGATTTAAGAAAGTCTTAATATGGACATACTGAATATCTCTTCTCTGGATTCTCCACCCATGGTGTTAGATCAGTCTGAAGGAATAGAGCCGGTTAATGCCATGACTTGGCTTTGTCACTGTTTGCTGAAGGTTGATAAACAGTGTCGTCAACTGTGGTAACAGTGGTTTTATAAATACTGTTCAAATGAATGTTTATTTCTGAAGATTAAGCCTCTAAGAAGCTTATTATGCTTGTTTTTAAAAATTTTTTAGGGGGCTGGCCCGGTGGCCGAGTGGTTAAGTTCACACTCCACTTTGGCGGCCCAGGGTTTCACTGGTTCAGATCCTGGGCATGGACATGGCACCACTCATCAGGCCATGCTGAGATGACATCCCACATAGCAGAGCCAGAAGGACCTACAACTAGAATATACAACTACATACTGGGGGTTTTTGGGGAGAAGAAGAAGAAAAAAGAAAAAGATTGGCAACAGATGTTAGCTCAGGTGCCAATCTTAAAAAAACAAACAACTTAGAACTTATCATCATAGGGTGATAGAAAGTTGGCTTATTAGCCATGGTGTATACACGGTATCAACATTAAAATCAAATAATTTAGTCCCCTTAAGAACATAACTTTACCAGCATACCTTCAGTTCATTAAATGAATTGTGTTCTTCAAAATGTTTCTTTTTTCTCTCAATATATTGATCAATCGACTCCATTTCCTTAAAACGAGCCTCATGAAGCTTCTTAAAGTCTAGAATGTTCCCCAAAATATGAAAATTAATAACAAGACAAAATCCATTTATTCACCTTCCCTATGTTTTCCTGTTAACACTTAATCTCTTCTCTGCATCTCTGACATTCAACTTCAACATCATCTGTACTAAAACTTTAATTTTAAAACATTTAGCTTTTAGAAATTCAGGGGCAAAGCATATTCATCTTAGAAACTATCAAACATTCACTCTCTCTCCATTGTCCATTCCACTGCTAACTGACATCTTGGTTTAGTCCAGAGGATAAGAAAAGAACAACAAATTTCCCCTCCCCCCCACCAATTAATCAAACGGCCTTTATGTAATCATAAATTTAACATTTTATAACGCTCAGCAAGCTCTATGGCAAGGATTGGCAAACTCTTTATCTAAAGAGGCAGAGAGTAAATACTTCAGGCTTTGTGGCCACGTATGGTATGATCTCTGTCTCATATTCCTCTTTGTTTGTACAACCCTTTAAAACTGTAAAACCCATTCTTAGCTCAAGGGCTATAAGACAGGCGAAGGAAGGCAGAAGTTTGCTGACCCCTGCTCTGTGCTACTCTAATTATATATATAACTATATTCTAATTAAGTATAGTTAAATACTAAGTATATAAATTTCCAACATATGCTGAGCAGCATTCTAAGTACTATAAATATATAACACTCGATTAACATTGTATGTGCCAAGCAATAGAGAGGAAGAATTACATCCAGAGATGGAGTCCCTTAGACTTACTACTTAAAAAAAAAAAAGAAAAAAAAATTTATTACAAGGTGGACATTGTGCTAAGTATTCTATAGACATTCATTCTTAGATATTTTTGAATATTTGCTACATGCTAGTTGCTGTGATAGGTAACCAGGAGTGGAAAAATAGTCTCAATTAATCTCTATCTCAATCTGGTGAAATAGGTAGTACAATCCTTCCCACTTTAAACTGAGGAAGTGGGTCTACGGAGGCTGAACTGCCCAAGGTCTCACAGCTAGAAAATGAGAGAATGAGGATGCGAGCCCGAGGCCCAGTGTCCAAGCTTGCAGCTGTTAGAGGATACTGCCTCTCCAGCCTCAGCCCGGAGGCCAACCAGTACTTTATGCTTCTTCGTGTGCAAAACTTACTTGGAGTAGTGCTTGCAATTCTTTTATTTTTTCCAGGTTTGGAAAATCCATCTATGTAAAGAGACTTCTTTCTGTTTGAAGATACCTTTGAATCTTTATTACCTGAATCCAAAGATGCAGAACTAATGAAATATTTCAAAAAAATTCTTCCCATTCAGAAATATCTGTGAGTTAACATGGAGCGTTTTCCTGTGATAGGCTCTGCCAAGGTGGTGGGAGAAATGGCACATAAGGAGCACAACGAATTATAGCATCACTACAATTTTAGCTCATCTGCTTCAAGTAGGCAGAAATTTTATGCTTCCTGTGTAGAAGTTATATAAATATACCAGAAATTTAATAACAGTTTTTCAGAACTTTTGCTGTGAACATATTACTGTTATAACTAGAATGATAAAAATCACACAATCCCACCAGCCTAAGAAAGCATTAGCATTTTGGCCGATTTCCTCAGGTCCTATGTGCTATACTTTTGTTTTTGTTCTGTAAATCCAGTTGAAAGCATGGTGTATATAAGTCTGCTATTTCTTCCCACTTATAATGATTTTCCACATTCTGGTATCTTTTTCAACTTGAGGCAATCTACTAAAAAATATGCAAGTGGGTTTTCAAGAAATACTACTTATCAAGTCACTCATGCTTAAGGTTCCCCAATGCGTCCATAGAACAAGGCAAAAGAATGATTCAGTGGAGCAGGAGGGGCTGCAGGAGCTTTTGCTTGGAACTTGGCTCTAAAACCAGAGCGGAAGAGTTCCATGAAAAAGAGGATATTTACAGAGTCAGAGTCATTCCTCACAAGATACTATTACCGATGGCAAAGTAGTAACTTTACAAAGGGGCAAATTTGCAGACGCCATGATAACCAGGTGATGGAAGTTAACATGACTAGTCATGGGACAAACCAACACCTGTGCCTTCTGGGGTGCCACCTGAGAAGGACACAGCACCACTCTGGGGGATTCCGCCCAACAGTGCATGATCCGAACCAGCCATCAAGCACGCATTAGACAAACCAAGCCAGAGGACCACAAACCTGGCCTGTATTAAAAAATGTCAATGTCTGAAAGACAAAGGAAAACTGAGGAACTGTTCCAGATTAAAGTAGACTAAAGAGACATGACCACGAAATGCAAGAGATGAACTGAGATTTTCCTTTGCTTTAAGGGACATTAGTGGAATAACTGATGAAATCTAAATAAGGTCTGTCTACAGATTAGATTAGCAGTTCCCACACTTTCTGGTCTCAGCTTCCTTTATACCCTCAAAAATTATTGAGGACCCCAAAGAATTTTTGTTCATGTATGTTATATCAGTGTGTGCCATATTTGATATTAAAACTAGGACATTTAAAAACATTTGATTCAGGGGGCTGGCCCCGTGGCCGAGTGGTTAAGTTCGCACGCTCCGCTGCAGGCGGCCCAGTGTTTCGTTGGTTCGAATCCTGGCCGCGGACATGGCACTGCTCATCAAACCACGCTGAGGCAGCGTCCCACATGCCACAACTAGAAGGATCCACAACGAAGAATATACAACTATGTACTGGGGGCTTTGGGGAGAAAAAGGAAAAAATAAAATCTTTAAAAAAAAAAAAAAATTTGATTCAGTAAAATTAACAATATACCCATTATATGTTAAAGTAAATACATTTATGAAAAATGGCTAAAATTTCTAAAACAAACAAAAACAGTGAGTTGAGTAACATTTTTGTACAATTTCTTTAATGTCTGACTTACTAAAAGGCAGCTATGTTCTCTTATCTACTTCTGCATGCAATACATTGCAATGTGTTATTTTGGTTGAAGCTCATGAAAACAAATCTGGCCACATATAGATAATATGGTTGAAAGGGAAGAGTGTTTTAATAGCTTGGGTTAGTTGCAATGTGGAATATGAAGCCATATTAATGAACTCTTTGTGTTCTGTACATTTATTTGTGAGAGAAAGTCCTTCTGTTTTAAGAAATGCACACTGAAATATTTAGGGCTAAAGGGGCACGTATCTGCAACTTACTCTCAAATAATTCAGGAAATAAATGTACACAACACATATATGGAAGTGTATGTGTATATGGATATAAGTAAGAGAGAGAGAAGGATAAAGCAAATGTGGTAAAATGTTAACATTTGGGAAATCCAGGTGGAAGATATATAGGAGTTCTTGGTACTATTCTTGCTACTTCAAGTCTGAAATTGTATGAAAATTAAAAGTTTGAAAAATTCCTCACCAGAAACTATGATTCGATTTTTTCCCTTCAAACAGCCTGCGTTTCATTAGGCGAACATGACTTAATGGGCCACCCTCATTTCTTCCATTCTCTTTTGAAACTGAGTGCTAAAGCTGAGTCTCCTTGATAAAATGGTTGGTAGCACAGCAGACATTTGTTAATTCCACCCCCACTTCTGAGTCTGTCATATTTCTTTACATCTTGCTCTAAGTCTTGATTTTAACATGGGTTTATGAGGCATATGCATCAAAATTACCTGGATTGCTTATTAAAAGCTGTAGATTCCCAGGCTCAACACAGACCTACTGAATGAGAACCTCTACCTCCTGTAACTTTCCGGATTTAGGAGGACATTCAACGTTCTAGGGAAGATGGGAAGGCTCACCATTAGAAATTCTGCATTTAATTGCTTGGGAAGCACTGGAATGGGTCATCTTCTATCTCCCCTCAGGCAAAGCCTCAGGTGCCCAGACAGATTTCCTGGGGTGAAACTAACCCTGAGACACTGTTGGCAATTAGCAGGCTTCCTAAAGAATGAGATCAGAAAGCACCAAGTTCTGTTGGGTATGGGGGAACTGAAGTTTTCCGGTCTTTTTGAAACAAACTTTACTTGAGAAAGTTAGGGAGAAAGTTTTTAGGAGGTTAGAGACTAAGAAAAGTAAACATTTATCATAATAAAAATGGCCACACGACTGGGAAGGTAAACTTTGCAGGTCCCTTTAAACTGTCCTGGTTGAAGAGGCAAACAGGTCTTTGCACCTGTCTGTGGAGCAGGCCAGAGGAGCTAACAGACAAAATTCAGGCTCTCCTCAGCAGTGAGCAGAGATCAACTTCCCTAACCCTTCCAGCTACCACTCTTATTCTGCTTTCTTCACAAAGTTATTGAAGATGACCTGATGGCCTATTGTATTTGGTTCTTTTGCTTTAACTGCAGAAGCCTTATAAGTTCTATATAATAATTTTAGAAGTTTAAATGTGTCCCCCCAAAAGATATGCTGAAGTCTTACCCTCTAGTAACTGTGATATGACCTTATTTGGAAATAGGGTCTTTGTAGATGTAATCAAGTTAAGATGAGGGCCTTAGGGTGGATGCTAATCCAACATGATTGGCGTCCTTTCAAGATGGAAAGAAAGGCACAAAGGACAGTGCCAAGTGATGATAGAGGCAGAGGTTAGTGTGATGCAGCTGCAAGCCAAGGATTGCCGAGGGTCAGCAGCCATCATCAAAAGATAGCAAGAGGCCAGGAAGGATTCTGCCCAGAGTCTTAGAAGAGAATGGCACTACCGACACCCTCATTTCAGACTTCCAGCCTCCAGAACTGGGAGGGAATAAATTTCTGTTGTTTAAAGCTGCCCAGTGTGTGGCCCTTGGTTACAGCAGTCCTGGGAAATAAACGCACATGGCCACCCTAGCAATTTTGGACTTTTGAAGTTACTTGGCATACCATTTCCTGCACTTCTTCCTGAGGATGCTGCATTCTTATCTCCTTGGCTCTCGTCGGGTGGAGAGGGGACTTCTGCAGCAGGTCTAGCAGCCTGGTTTTCCTGCTCATCTGGATTCTGCAATTCAGTGGGACCACTTACTTTTATCTCTGAATGATCCTGCTACAAAGTTTAAAAGGAAATAAATGATTTAAATGATAAATAAGTAATCACATTTGGAAGGTGCTAAGAGAGTAGATTTTAAAAGTTCTCATCACAAGAAAAAAATCTTCTAACTCTGTGTGGTGATGGATGTTAAGTAGACTTACTGTGGCGATCATTTCACAATATATACAAATATCGAGCCATTACGTTGTACACCTGAAACTAATACAATGTTATTTGTCACTTATACATCAATTCAAAAATCTATCATTAAAATGTTTTTTAATTGTTTATAGTCAGACGTTAAAAAAAAAAGAAAAGAAAAGAGAAATAATCATTGCCTTCCAAGATAGGTACCGAATTGAAGGGGGAGCGGAGTTAAAAGAAAAGTAGGAAGATACACTTTTTGAGCGGCAGCTGGGGTGCTCTGCCTCAGCAAGTGTCACAAGAATGTGAATTTGTGGACAGGAGATCCTAGGAACCACCGGAAGGAGGAAATGGCAAGATCAGCTCTCTCAGGGATGAGAAACTAACACTAGGAGACCTAGAGAGGCTAAGGACTCCGGGACTACACAAAGCGAGAAAATAAAAATCAGGGCCGTGTTTTGTAAGAGTTACACTTGAGTGAAAGGATAATAAAATCCTCTCAAAGCAAGTGAGGGAAGCCCCTGGAGTCACACGAGCGCACTGCTGAGAGTCGGCGTGCAGCATGATCACCAGGCCTGGACCAGAGAGGGAAGAGGGAAAAAAAATCATATTTGATGTTGGTTTCTATTTCCTTCTTATTTACTACACCTCACTTAAGTAAACACTTAACGAATGTTCATATTTATTCAACAAATATTTAATTTGTGCTTAATACTTAATGAGTGCTTCCCAGGGCCTGGTGTGTGATGATGAGCAGCCCTGACTTGGTTCTGTGCTTTCCCGGAGCTCACGGCACAGTGTCTACAACCTCCTGATACCACACGGGAATTCGCAGAGAAAGCCCCCTGAGGACACAGCGGTTCGGCACAGGTGGTGGCTTCTTTTCAGTTTGTAAACTTCCATTCACCTGGGAGTCAGGGTTCCGATGGACTGTCCCGCGCCTTCTCCTCGTTTTGGTGACATGGCCAACCGGCTCCTTTTCAGCTTGTTCCTGGCTGCTAATCTGCATCTTGGTTTCATCAGAAGAGGATGTAGAAGTTTGATTTTTATCCTGAAAAAGAGAGACATTAATCTGCCTTGTCCTAGGTATAGAGTTTTAATGCTCAGGAAGAATAAGATTTTAAGCTGAATAAAAAACATATATATGAAGCAAAAGATAGTTTTAAAACTCCAGCCCTAAATTATTGGCAAGGACAAGAATTACAGAGTATTCAAAAATAAACAACCACATTTAACAACCTAAGCTAGAAAACAAAGCTAGGAAAGCATTCAAAGTTATCTTAAAGTGAATAAATAAGCAAGTTATTAAAAGTGCATTTATTTATGGAATATACACTATGTGTCAGGCAGATGCTCTAATAATAATAATGACAGCTAATATCACAACCTTACTGGGCTAAGTATTTATATAGATTATCTCATTTATTCCTCAAAGCCTAAGAAACAAATACCAATATTATTCCCAGTTCACAGATGGGGAAACTGAGGTTTAGAGAGTTCAAAGTGTCTTGTCAAAGGCCAAAATAAGGGATTAAAGTAAGAATGGCACTTGCAGTATCATAAATTCAAAGAGCTATGTTATCCAAACAGTGTGGTACAGGTACCAGAACATCCAAACAGTCCTGCTCACAGAAGAAGTCATCGCAATGCTAATGGCTGCACTGCCTGTCAGCAGGGGAAGCTGGATTCATTATTCAACATGTGATGCTGAGAAAACTAATAACTATGTTTTTTTCATATTTTTGGTGGGAGGTGCAATGAAACTTAATCCTTCTCTCACATCAAAATGAAATCTGGATGGATTAGAGATTTAAATGTAAAAGATGAAACGATAAAAGCATTAGGAAAAAAATAGGTGAATATATTATCATGAGTATGAGGGCCTTCTAAAGCATGTTATCTCACCTAGAGACTATAAAGGAAAGGCTTGATTTGTTTTTGGTGGTTTTGTATTTTCTTATACATAAATTCTAATTTTTTGAAATAAGCTAATACATATGGCTAAAAAACCCCAAATACTAGAGAGATTGTAATGAAAGGCAATGATTCTCTCTCCTGCCCTTCCCATTTCTAGGGCTTAATTTCAAGTGGTTACTTATATGTCACGTCACTACTGATTTGCTGATGGGATATTCATTTGTATTTTCAATGGCTATTTTTAGTGCTTATGAATGTGCTAAACTTTAGCTCACTTGTACCACTCTCATCTCATCTGCTTCCTCCTAACAAAATTATACTACTTTAGTCACTCTATTAGTTGCCTTTGCAGCTTTACATATACTTAAACCTTTAAATCTTGTTCCACAACACATAGCCTGTAAACTGCAGGTATGTGCATCCTTACACCTTCCTTCACCTCTTATTGTCCTTTTGTCTTAACTTCTGTCATCCATTCTCTTTAAGTAGCAGAGCTGATAACATTTACAGCCCGTTGTGCCTTGTCTGTGTAGCTTGATTCTAAGAGTTAATAACTCACTAAGTTATGGTAAGGCTTTTTAAAAAAAGTTTTTGTCCATTTTCTATATCATTTCTGTTTCCTTTAGGGTTATCCTTTCCTTTTTATCTTAAGCTCTCTCAGACTGCAAGCTTTCCTGAAATGTCTGGTGACTGCTGGTTGTCTGTTGATATTCAGAGCAAAAACCTCATTAGGAGCTTAGTGTGTGGGATGCTTGTTAGCTGGTGGCATCTGACCTACCAGGTTCCTTAGGCGGGGAGGCTGTTGTGCTGGGGGATCCTTGACTGCCACAAGGCAGAGGTCTTTGCCTAATAACCATTGAATTTCCTTGCAGGTTTACCTTCTAATATTTTAGCAGGTAGCAGGCACCTGGTATTCTGCACGTGGAAGTGGGGGGTAGATTGCTTTGTATCTTCACTTTTCAGTCCATTTTACTCTGGTGCCTGGACCCCACCCTCTGTGAGTAGATTTAGTTGGTTGGGGTTTGGCCTATATGTCACTATTTTTAAAAAGCTTCCCAAATGATTCTCTCATACAACCTGGGTTGAAAACCACAATATAAAGTAAATGTGTTGGGAGTGACAGAATAAGGAGGCTTAGAAAATGGAAGGTGTTAGACAGAGGCGAAATGTTATAGTTTAAGTGATATAAGGTCCAGGATATGCCCAGAGAAGTGATGACTGATGAAGAATGGAAATGAAAGTCACAGGAGGTAAGAAACAAGGAGGCAAGAGCAGTAAGGGGCATCCAGATGGAACCTGAATTCACCCAAAATAAGGTCACGACGTGAGGTGATGAGGAAGAAATGAGACAGTGAATACTGGAAAGCAACCAGGAGGTCAACAGATGACAGGTGGGAACAGGTAAGAATAAATTCAAAGATACAAGGAGATTTACAAGACAGTAGAAAGATGCCATCTGGATGCCACTTCCCAACTCCCTGGACAGTCATGGGCAATAAAGTAAAAAGAAAAAGAAGAAACTGTTTTCACAATAGAAGTGGTACCTTTGGGTTACACCACATACTGCTGGAATATAAAGAGACACTTTTAAAGTATTTATTTATTCCTCCCCACCCGACAACCCCCATATTAACAGTACAGGACAGGACCTATAACTGGTTTAAAAGCCTGTTAGCACAACTCCCAGCGATGTCTTGTTTTAACCCCATACACCTTAACCATGGTATGTTAGTCTGGGAGGCTGACAGTGATCAGAGAGGATGTGCTCCTTCGTGAATGCACCATGATGTAGCTGTAACAGACCCGCCTAAATCCAAGAGTGAAGAGACACATCTAGTTCAGATGAGCGAGTTCCCAGCACGCAGCCAGAGCTGCTCCAACTCACAAAGTTAAGGCTGACCTGCAGTGGGAGAATAAGGCTTCCAGAAGGTCCGATGTGATCCACACCTGTGCACTCCCCAGGTGATGACTGGGGGTCTGGAAGCTTACCCATCTGTGTGTCCTTGGTAACATTAATGATCTCTTTGCCGTGTATTTGGACTGTGCTGACTCCTTCTGTAGCCTTAGACAAATAAACTGTATGTCAGGTCATTCCATCCATCTAAGCTCACTATTGAGATGCCCCACTTAGGAATTCTATCCCTGACTGAATTTTGACTATCATCCTACTCTTGTGAAATTTTTTCAAAATGGAACAGCCCCTGAGATGTGTAATTTGAACTATGATAGATCGTTTTTAATTTAGTCTGTCAATTAATACCCTAAGTAAAAATCTTTATTTCAGAGAGCACTAAAATCATGTATCCTTAACCATTAAAAAATAGTAATAAAATAAAATTTAAAAAAATATAAAGGATTTAGTTATGTAGAAACTTTTAAAGTGGGAATTCAAAATTAATTATTTTTTGGCACCTATTTTAATTAAAACTTGGAATCAAAAAGAATTTTGAATGCTGAAAGTTTCTACATGTTTATACCTTGGAATATAGAGAGTCAGGAGACTGTGAAGACAGAGAAGAGGAAGCTGGATTTTCAGGTCACGTGTATATTTGCCTTCATTTCAGACATATAACGGATACTCTCCAAGGCCCGGTTCCTTAGGGCCTTTCAACGTTTTCCTCTTTTCTCAAGTTAAGAATCCTGGCCCTAATGAAGGAGTCATTGATCCACTTAGGTGTCATGCTTTGTCAAAAATCTGTGGTGTGGGGTTACAGCAGCCATGATGACCCCGCCCATCAGCAGTGGTTTACACTTGACTACAAGGCACTTCAGTCCCGCCTTCATTTAATTCTCACAGCACTCAGTTTAGCAGAGCAGACATTATGTCCATTTGACAGAAGGGGAAACTAAGAGTCAGAGAGTTTGAGTTTTCCAAGGTCACACGAAAAGAAATGAGAGCTGCTATTTCACCTGGGTTTTTCTGACTTTGAATCCAGTTCCCCCACTACTCATACCACACTCTCTCTTACTAGTAATTAAGCTTTGCATTTGTATAGGAACATCCTATTCAACAGATTACATGCCACAAGGCAGTTTCACCATTTATAACAAATAGTTATTATGAAAGGATTTGCTATTACCAATAATGATCAGTTTGGTTATAAACAGCATGTCTTAAGTCATCACTAATCATAGTTTATCACTCATTAACTAAATATGTTGTTTTGCTATTTCATAGGTGATAAAAAGTGTTACTTACTTGATTCTCATTTTCTTTTCTTGCTTCGTTTCTAAGGTGGGCTTTCAAGGCTTTTAACAACTTGTTTGCCTGCAGAAAAGTTAAAGAGCTTACCAGTGGAGCCAAAAATCAAATCAGCAGGAAAGATACGTTGAACACTTGCCCCTGTTCTTGTATTCATCAAATGTCCTTTGGGCAGACTCTGGGAACAGGATGATGACGGAAATAGAATTGGTTCCCGCCCTCCCAGATTTCACAGCAGAGGCCGTTACAGGGCAGTGCGCTAAGTGCCAACACGAGGAAGCTCGGGCTGTTGTGAGAGGACGCAGGGGGCTGGGCCCCCAGCCTGGCCCATTAGGGGAGCTTCCAGGAGATAAGTGGACACGCCAGTTCTAAGATAAAGACGTGATGTCTCCCGCTGCTGAGGTCTGAAGGATGATCAGTAGAGAGTGGGATATAGGGAAAAGGGTACAGAAACAGCATGGGAAGGCAGGAATGAGAGTGGAATTTGAAGAACTTAAGTTCAGTGTGGCTGGAGCACGGAGCTGTTGAAGGGGACGGTGAGAGACAAAGGTGCAATCCTTTCAGGCCTTGTGAGCCTCTGAAGAGTATGCACTCTATGCTCAGGGTCAGGGCAGTCTCTGAGGAGTGCAGCAGGGCAGTGGGGGACCAATTTTGCATTACGCAGAATGATCATCTGGCTGAACAATGTGCAGGAGGCATTTGATGAGGATAAGATGGAAGACAGGGAAATGGCCAGGAGGCTGTCGTAGGAAACCGGAGATGACTGTGGCCTGAGCTAGAACAGGGCCAAGGCAGCACGGATGGATTCAAAGTCTTCCTGGGAAGTAAAATCAGCACAAATGTCAGGGTTGAGGCGCAGGGAAGCTTTGTTACACCCAGGTTTCTGGCTTGGGCAGCTGGTGGAGTCTGGTGGGGGTCCCTAAGATGGGAAATGCTAAAGGTGGGGTGTTCTTAGAAGGATGGATACGGGCACCTGGGGAAAGAAAACTCCTAGTTTCTCTTCCCACCGCAGGAAACCTTCCCTTCTGTCTTGAAAGAGGAATGCTAACCTGATTGGGTATGTTTTCCTGTGGTTTAAAGGGCCAAGCATATTGGTTGGCTTCTCTTTTCCTCCTCTTCCCCCAGCCATGAAGTTGAGAGCCAGAGAGTCCCTTCTCAAGGGGGCCAGCCACCGAGCTCGGCTCTTCTCACACATTCATCATCGGCCATGTGTCCAGGAGAGAATGGCAGATATCCTGGTTTGGGTTTGTGAAGCACATCCTCCAGCCCAGGCCACCAGAATGCTCTCTATCAAGATATCAGGCTAGTAACAAAGTGGTACCTTATGTTCTACTTGCTATTGTTCCTCGAACCTCTCTCGGGGTCTTCTCTGTGAAGGGGGTGACTGGCAGGGCAGAACTCAGGCATTCTCAGTTCTTCTTTCTGACTCTGACATCTTTTTGCCCCCCAACCACTTTATTAAGGTATGATTGGCATACAAAAAGCTGTAGATATGTAATGTATACAACTTGAGGTGTTTGGAGATAAATATACACTTAGAAAACCATCATCACTGCCATAAACTTATCCATTACCTCCAATAGTTTCCCACTGACCCCTCTGGGGTTTTTTTTGGTGGTAAGAGCACTTAACCTAAGATCTATCCTCTAGCAAAATTTTAAGTAGACCACACAGTACTGTTGATCATAGGTTCTATGTTGTATGGTAGAGTTCCAGAACACCTTCTTGAAATACCATGAAAACATCGCCAAACACACAACAATGACGAAATGAGGTGTGTGTGGCAGAGCCGAGGGAGGGCATCTAGCAGGTCAAATGATACGGGGTGATGCTCAAGACAGTTGAGCTGGGGGTACAGATGTTACTATCAGTACACATCCACTCACTCCTTCTACAAGCCTTTACCGTGCTGGGCACTGTTCCAGGCATTGGAGAGACGGTGGTGAATGAGAGGGACAGGGTCTCTGCCCTGCAGGAGCCTCTCGAGGTGGACTATGGGGAAAGGGCCTATTACCAGAGTAAGCTAACATAAATGATATATCAGGGGCTATGAAGCAAGCGAAACTGGTGACTGGGGTCGGGTGGCAGTTCTACCTGAGTTAGGATGGGCAGGAAAGGCCTCTCAGAGGTGGTAACTTTTGAGCTGAGATGTGAAGGAAAGGAAGGAGTAGCAGGGGAAGATGACGGGGAAGAGGATCCCAAGTAGAGGGAACACCAAGCCCAGAGGCCTTGAGATGGTCGGTGAATTTAAAGGACAGAAAGAAGCCAGTGTGGAGGAGCATCGTGAACACCGGGGTGAGTGGAGGGCAAGAGCAGTGTGGATTTCTCCCTGCTAACTTTTTATTATAAAAAATGTCAAATCTATAGAAAAGTCAAAATAGATTAGTAAACACTCTCATACTCCCCACCTAGGTTCAACAATCATTAATATTGTCTCATATTTACTTTCTCTTTATATTAATATATATTTCTTGCAATGCTATTTGAAAATAAGATCCAGACATCATGAGACTTTGCCAACAAATATATCAGCCACATCTTCTAAAAATAAAGGGATATTTTCCTATATAACCTCTAATGCAGTAACATGCCTAGGAAATGTCATAATTTCCTAATATCCTCTGATACACAGCCCATAATAAAATTTCCTCGATTATCTCCCATTTTAGTGGTTTTCTTTTCTTTATTTAAAATTTCCCTCCAAATCAGGATCAAACCAAATTTCTCATATTACATTTGGAGGAGTTTGAATTTTATTTTAGGTGTGAGGAAAGTCATTGGAGGGCACTGAGCAGAAAAATGACCCGTTCTAAGTTTCAAATGTCAGCTCACTACCAAGAGAATACTACTGTGAGGCCACAGTAGAGGCAGGGAGACGGGCAGACAGACTGAAGCAGTGGTCAAGAGACGAGGGTGCCTTGGCCCAGGTTCGCAGCACTGGTGATGGTGCCCAGAGGTCAGATTTCAAGTGTACTTGGGAGGAAGGACTGACAAGGATGGATGGGTGTGAGCAGTGAGGGGAGGAATCAAGGGTGACTGAAAGTGGGTCTGAACCATTTACTGAGCCTGGAAGGGATCTTAATTGTTCTGAACCGACTATGCCCTGTAAGATGCACTTAAATACATGAGCCAGCTGCTCAGGGGAGACCCCCCCACTGGAGATGTGGACTTGGGAGTCATTAGTTCTAGAGGAATTTAGAGTTATGAGAGTGGATAAGATCACCAAGGGAGAAAGCAGTTAGAAAGAGGAAGGCCGAGGAGAGAACTCTGGGGCACTGGCCATTTAGAGATTTGGCAGAGGAAAAACCAGCAAAGGAGACTAGACAGAAGTGCTAACCAGGCAAGAAAAAACTCAGTATCAAAGTCTAGAAAAGAAAGTGGTTTGAGCGGAAGAGAGTGTTCGGTCATGCCAAATGCTGCTGATTGGCAGGTGAGGATAGAGATGGACCACACGGTTTGTGAGATGTAGGGCATGGTGACCTCAGTAAGAGCAATGTCAATGGAAAAGAACAGAGAAATTGGGCAGTAGTTGAAGGACATAGGGTCAGGAGAGGGTTTTTGTTTCTTTTTTTAAGATGGGTGATATTAGGACTTGATTGCATATGTTATGGAAATGAGCCAGCAGAGTAGGAGAAACTGGCGTAGGAGAGAGGAGCTCATTGCGGAAGTGTAGCCCCGGAGGAGGGAACGGATCCCCAGCACAAATGGCAAGGCTGCCCTTAGGCACAGCCTTTTACTGTAACAGGAGCGAGGCAGAGTACACAGGACAGGTGCAGGCTGGCTGGAGGGCTGTGGTGGAAAGATGAGGTAATACTAAGCTGACTGCATCCATTTTTCCATGACCTATGAGAAAAAGTCATCAAGTGAGGGAAGACAGCCAATCTGAGGTGAGAAGATATGAAATAACTGTCCTCAAAAATGGGAAAGTTAATGACTACTAAAGAAGTGTAGTAGAATCAAGTGCTCATTTTACAATTTATGGTCATCATTTAAACTAAGTTCAGTCAACAGAGTTAGCTGATTCTCTCTAGCCAGGGTCGGTTGGTTACGTACAGGCAAGGATTCAGTACGGGGCTGGGTTTAATCAGGCTTGGAGTTCTGCCAGGTCAGGGAGAGGCGCTGCAAGAAAGCGGAAATACTGCCAGTCTTTGTAATCTAAGCTTGGGAGAAGGAAAGCAAGGGCAGGAGTGGGAAAAGGACAAGCCGCATAGGATACATACTAGTAACTGCCTCCTTCATTTTGCTTTACTGTTAAGAGTAGTATCTCAACCGGAAGAGCTAATATTTTCTCTTTGAAATTTAGCTAGAATGTTATCATACTGGTGGAATTTACTTAAATCTTATTCTGTTAAGTTTTAAAAATAATCAAATCGATAATTTCTTAAAGCAATTTATTCATTTTTTGCTATTTACTTGGAATTTAAAAAGGGAATTGATTTAAGCCTCTGGGCTGTACCAACTGTAAATAATTTAAAACATTTTAACTGGGGAAAATTTCAAACACATACAAAAGTAGAGAGAATAGTGTAATGTATCCCCATGTATCTATCACCCAGATTCAACAATTATCAACATTCTGCCGTTCTTACTTCATCTTGCCCTCCCTCTTTTTCCTGGAGTATTTTATAGCAAATCCCAGGCATCATAACATTTCACCTGTAAATACTTGGCATGTATTACTAAGAGAGAAGGACTTAAAAACCAGACAAACATAATCATAATGCCATTATCATGCCCAACAAAATTAACAATAGCTTAATATAATTTAATACCTAGTTGAAGTTTAATTTTCTCCATCTCCAAAGTGTCTTTTTATAATTGGTTATAATAAAGGCTTGTATGGTCAAATTTGTCTGGGAAATAGTACCCCTCCACAAATATTTAGTGACACTATGTGCCAGATATTGTCTGCTAGGCAGGCAGTGGGGTCTGCAGTGACAAACTGTACTATTCCACCTCCGTGACAACAGGTGATTAATTGGCTACCCCATATCAGCTGCCTCAAGGCACAATGATAGGTGGGACTCTCATAAAAATATCTAACTTGGCAATAGCTCTTCAGAGATCCAAATGGTTATGGGGCCTTAATGTTAGCCAGAGCTCTGACTCAGGGAGGCATCTCCACTGTAACTCTCTTGCTACCCTCGGGTGCATTATTCTAGCACTGCCAGGAATGGTTGTAAATAAGAGTAAATAGTAATTATTCAGCATCCCCTATATAAAACATACTGTACTTAGTGCAGTAAAGACTTCCAAGCTAGATGGATAAGATCCCTGTTCAAGGAACTTAACTTTTAGTGGAGAAGATAACATACACACACAAATAACCAGAGTACAAGGCGGAAGCCTGCAAGTGCTCAGAGTACTTGAAATTAAACTACTTTAAAAGCACAGAGGGTTCCTGGGATTACTGGGGTGTGGACCTGTGGCCAGGGGAAGGAAGAGGAGATGAGGCACCAAGACAGTGATGACATTTCAGATGGACTCTGAAAAGTACTAAGAAATTATTCATGAAGATAAAGGACAGAGAAGGGATCTGAGGCCAAAGGGCCAAAATTAGCAAAGGGACAAAGATGGAGAAAGGTAGCAAGTGCTCAGGGACCAGTCCAATTTGGATGTAGCCTTGGATAAAAGATTCCAGTCAGCCTGCAAAAAGCCTAAGGGATTTAAGCTAAGGATTTAAGGCTTTCTTTATGAAGTATTGGGGAGCCATTAAGATCAGAGCCCAGAAATATCTCCAGACACTGCTTTATCATTCAGCCCCAAGAGGTACCTGGGCACTGGTTATTTTGTTTAAACCATTTAAAAATATTTGTGATGGCTGATTTAGGCATTCACTCAGCATAAATACTACAGCTTGCAGAACAAATCTCGAGTATACATTAGTATTAGACAGGAAAATTCCACCAGAATCTAGTATAGAACGTCAATCCCAAATTGAATCCCCACATTTTCCCCCAACATTTTGCAGCCTCAGAGTCAAAGACCTCACCGGTTTTGAAACAGAACACTCCTACAACAGTGATCAATAAATGAACGCCCATACTAGATCAGGGCTAATTATAAAAATTTATCCACGGGGGTGGTCCCCTAAAACTCATCCTTTCTTCTAGGTCCCCCAATAAAGTAGCAAGAGATCTTGGGGCGCTATTACAGTTTACCGAAGTGTTACTGTTTGGAATTTCCCAGAAGCCAAGGCAATTACTTCTGCGACTGCCTAACAATTAATCGGCATTGGACACAGCATTCCTTGAGCTTTCTGGGCCTGCATTTCCTAATTGATGCCTCGGGAAGTATCACAGAGTACTCCAATAAAACCAAACCAAACAAACCCTTTTGGAGCCGAGACCTATGTGAGCCCTTAGAAAAGTCAGTCTCAAAATAAGGTGACGACTATGGCTCCCTTTCCGTCTTGCAGAGTTGGAGGGACCGTCGTGAACCAAATCTACTGGCCCAGGGGCGGGCTCGGTCCCTTCCGACCGCGTCTCCCTAAGGCCGCTCGTCCCTACCCCTCCCGCCACCGGCCTGAGCCATCAGCCCCGTACCCTCAGGTTAGCCCGGAGGCCCAGACTCTTGGCCAAGTTCTGCAGGTCACTGTACTTGAAGGAGTCCAGCTCCTCCAGGGAGGGGACGGTCATCGCGTTCTGTAAGCCAGGCGACCACGCAGACAATAGACGCTCCGTTCAAATCTCTGGCGCCACTATAAACGTTGACCTCGCGGAGTTTTATAGACAGTTTAAATCAAGGGTGCTGCACTTCCATTGGTTAAAAATGCCTAGGAGGTGGCTTTTCCTGGCGTTGGCCAATAGAAAAGCTAAGCCTCCCTATTAGACGCACGTTCTTCCCCACCCCCACAACACGTAGGCGTCGAAGGGCGTGTCCAGGCAACGAGCGCGCCTCAGAGCCTCACGATGTCCAATGAGGACGCAGGAACAGTGCTTGGGGCGGGGCCTGGTGCCAGTTCGAAACGGAGGCGCCGCTGCAGGAAGATGGCGGCTCGGCCGCGGCGGCATCGCTCGCGGTATGCGAAGCTGCCCCGGGGTGACTTTTGTGAGGGCGCTAGGAAGGCGACGGACGAACCTTCCTTAACGACTTCCATGGAGTGGGACACGCAGGTGGTGAAAGGGTCCTCGCCGCTGGGCCCTGCAGGGCCGGGGGTGGAGGACCTGCCATCCAGCCCGCGGTTGCCGTCGTGGCTGCAGCCGGAGAGGTGCGCCGTGTTCCAGTGCGCGCAGTGCCACGCCGTGCTGGCTGACTCGGTGCACCTCGCCTGGGACCTGTCGCGGTCCCTCGGGGCCGTGGTCTTCTCCAGTGAGTGGGGGCGGCATCTGGGGAGGGCGGAGGAGGGCCGGAGAGGGTGTTCCCGCTTTTTCACCAGGTGGCGGAGAGCCGGCTGGAGAAGAAAACTGCATGAGAATTTGGAAGGAAATTAACCCCTTTGCTGGGGCTGGGGGCAACTTTTCTTGATTTTTGTGGTCATGATGAGTCTGAAGGGGAAGCGTTTTCCCTTTCAAGGCCTCACAGGTACTCATTCTGACTTGTGTTTGTGTTCCCAGGAGTCACAAACAACGTGGTTTTGGAAGCTCCCTTCCTAGTTGGCATTGAAGGTTTACTGAAAGGCAGGTATGTACTGAGACTTCTCGATCTGAGAATTCGCGATCGATTACCTATCCGTCTTTAGTCCTTGACTTAATGAGACCGAGCAGCGTGGAACCGACATGCACCAGTGTTCCTATCTTGCGCTAAAAGAAACGTTTATTCCATCCATTCACTGTATTTATTTATTTTGAGGAAGATTAGTCCTGAGCTACCATCTGCTGCCAATCCCCCTCTTTTTTTTTTAAATTTTTTGAGTTAATGATAGGTTACAATCTTGTGAAATTTCAGTTGTATATTATTGTCTGTCAGTCGTGTTGTAGGTGCAACCCTTCACCCTTTGTGCCCACCCCCCATCCCCCCTTTCCCCTGGTAGCCACTAATCTGTATTCTTTGTCCACAGGTTTAAAGTCCTCATATGAGTGGAGTCATACAGAGCTTGTCCTTCTCTGTCTGGCTTATTTCTCTTAACATAATTCCCTCAAGGTCTATCCATATTGTTGCAAATGGGACGATTTTGTTCTTTTTTACGGCTGAGTAGTATTCCATTGTATATACATACCACATCTTCTTTATCCAATCATCTGTTGATGGGCACTTAGGTTGCTTCTGCATCTTGGCGATTGTAAATAATGCTGCACCAATCCCCCTTTTTTTGCTGAGGAAGATTGGCCCTGAGCTAACATCTGTGCCCATCTTCCTGTTTTATATGTGGGACTGCCTGCCACAGCATGGCTTGATGAGCTGCGTGTAGGTCCTCGCCGGGGATCAGACTGGGGAACCTGGGGCCACCTAAGCAGAACCTGGGAACTTAACAGCCACTGGGCTGTCCCCCATTCAGTGTATTTAAAGGATGCTCCTTTTACCTCTTTGAGTCTGTTATGGAAACCGAAGTGGGTTTGCCTCTGGGCGAGTCAAATCAGACTCTCCACCAGAAGTAGTTGTGTCACAAAGTAAGGTGTATTTGCAGAAAATAGGAGACCATGCGGAATCACTTCCAGAGTCGAGGAGTCCCTGAACAAAGGGAAGCAGGGACCTTTTATTTCAGATGAGAAATGAATATTCAAAAAGGAGAAGTGGGCATTTACATGCACAGGCTCGGTTGGAAAACGTGCTTCCACTTACACTGCAGGTTATGGGAATAAGGCTTAAGCTCCTCCTGGAGAGATCTTAGCAATAAAAGTGAGGCAGAGGTCATAGGCGGAGCTCTCTGGTGAGGCTTGGTCTGGTTCAGTGTGGTTGGTGATTGCATCTCCTTACCATAACAAAAGGGGAAAAAAAATGATTTGGAAAAACAGTTAAATGCTTCCAAACCCACCCTTGAGTTCCTTGGGGCAGCTAGGCGGGTGACAAGTCTTGTTACAATCTTGATGTGTTAATGAAATGGAAAAGTTGTGTTTATGTGTAGCTTTTAAAATCTTTCTGAGGGTCACATCTCCATAGTGGCTTGTGCAAGTGCAGTGAGGCTTTCAGTGTACAGTGAGAATCACTGACTATAGACTACAATCCTTTGAGATAACTAGGACTTTTAATTTTGCGCTTACGCTGGAGTTTGTGATAAGCTACAGCAGGACTAACTCTGCTGCAACCCTGGAAACTGGGGAAGAACACAAGTTGAATGATATGTACTTGAATACTGCCTGGTAAACTTTGCATCTTGCCTGTACCATGATTTATAAGTGACAACAAAGTACTCAGTGAATTTAGTATTACAAGGCTTCTCAATTTGTGTGTGTGTGTGTGTGTGTGTGTGTGTGTGTGTGTGTGTGTGGAAAATTCACCCTGAGCTAACATCTGTTGCCAATCGTCCTCTTTTTTTTTTTTCTTTTGCTTGAGGAACAGTAGCCTTGAGCTAACATCCAGGCCAGTCTTCCTCCACGTTGTATGTGGGACACCTCCACAGCATGGCTGATGAGTGGAGTAGGTCCATGTCTGTGCTGCTGAAGCAGAGCAGCAGAACCTTAACCACTCGGACACCGGGCCAGTCCCCAAAGCTCCTCAAGTTTGAGTGTTGTCTTTAACAGCCAGACAATTCATTCTGACCACAGTTTGGTTCTAAGTTTTAGGGGTAAAGTATAGGCATTCTTAGTTGCTTTACTCAGTAACCAGGAAGAGTTCTGTAGCCCCTCTTTCCCCACTGAAAGACACTAACTCCCTTCCTTATGGGAGTGTCCTTTTCCCACCCAAAGGGAACAGAGAGGGAAGGGCTGGTGGTCTGCTTGGAACTGGGTCATTTGGGGCCAGAGGCAGAAGCTCTCTGAATATCTCCTTAGGCCTGTGCCATCCAACACTGTAACCATTAGCCACATGAGCTGTTGAGCACTTAAAATGTGGCCATTCTGAATTGAGATGCTGTGAGGGTAGCCTTAGTACAAAAAAATTAATAATTTAAAAATATTGATCACATGTCGAAATAATGTTCTTGATATATTGGGTAGCATAAAATATATTAAAAGTAATTTCATGTGTTTAAGAAATGTTTTTAATGAGACAAATAGAAAATTTAAAGTTACTTATGTGGCTCATATTGTTTTCCTATTGGACATTACTGATCTGATGGTTTATCAAACACTGGAGGGAAAGCCCCATGTTTCTGTATTTATGGAATAAGGAGAGCCACGGGACTTAGCAGTGATGAGGATTTTAGGCTGGTTAATTTTAAAACTGCAGATGAGAAGCAGGCTCCGAGGAGTGGAATTTGCTTGCCCTCTGATGAGAGACATTTGCATTTGTGAAGGAAATCTCCATGCCTCCCCCTCTGCACCAGGAGGAAGCGGGGATGGCCTTATCTCTGGAAACTCTTAATGGGGAAGGCAAGGACTTAAGTTGGTTACTGTCTGGCAACCTCATGTAACTGATTTAGGGTGGTGGCTTCTGGCCTTTACTTAATCCGATTTGATTCTTATCTAAAAGTTGTGAGACCACCCAATGGCCAGACCCCACCTACACTGATACCATTTTAACTTTTCTGCATGTTCTTTCCTTTGTCTTGTAAAGAGATGGCTCACATACCTATGCCTTAAATTTAGCCTTACTCTCCACCCATGTTGGCAGCAGTAGCGGGGGCAGCAGCAGCAGCACCTCCTCCTGCCCGTGGGCCCTGTCCCCACGCAGCAGCTCTGACTGCCCATGGGTCCTGTCCCCATGCCAGCAGCAGCAGCAGCAGCAGCACCTCCTCCTGCCCGTGGACCCTGTCCCCACGCAGCAGCTCTGACTGCCCATGGGTCCTGTCCCCATGCTATTCCACACTATTCTCTAAATAAAAGAGCGCTACTGCCACATCTTAAGAGTCCAAGAAATGTTTCTTTCGACTCCTCGGCTCACCGACCCCGCATCAGCAGGAAGAGATGTGTTACCCGGAATTGGCTGTGCAGTTCTGGAGGGTGAAAAGTCCCAAGAGCTGCTGGAGACGGGAGAGGCAGTGGTTTAGTTCTAGTCCAAGGCGCAGGCCTGAGAACGGACAACCAAAGATGTAAGTTCCAGTCCAAGAGCCAGCAGACTCGAGACCTAGAAGACCTGACATTTCGGTTCAAGTCCAAAGGCAGGAAAAAAGACCAGTGTCCCAGCTCAGCGCAGTCAGGTGGGAGGAGTCCCTGTTACTCATGAGAGGGTCAGCCTTTTGTTCTGTTCAGGCCTTTAACTGATTAAATGAGGGCCACCCATGTTAGGGAGGGCAATCTGATTAACTCACTACTGATTCAAATGGTAATCTCATTAAAAACACCCTCAGAAACACGTTGGGAATGATGTTTGACAGAATGACTGGGCACCCTGTGGCCCAGTCAAGTTGATACATAAAATTTAACCATCAGTTGTTAACTTGGCTCTCACATGCATATCCTAAAACCGTACTTAATCTCCAAATAAAGACAATAACAAGGTCATAATTCTGCCTAACTTGTTACAACCATCCTGTGCATAACTGAGTACACACTAACCCCTTCTCCACAAAAGGAGGTAAAGTCTTTAAGTGATGTTTACTTTTTCTTTGCTATCTCATAACTTAAATGCTATGATGTGAAATTAACAATACTTAAATACTATGATAAAAAGGCAGTACATCTTATATTACGTGATGAGGGAATAAGAGAGGGAAGAAGACAGACATAAACACACATATACATACCCACATATTTATAACAAAATAGGGAGGAAATACTCATGACGTTACAGTCCTCGCTTCTGTAACTCGTCCCGTGGTCATAGCTGGTGTTCGTAACTTCCTTCTTCCACTACCCGTTGTGTATTCCTTCTGCCTCCAGCAGGCATCCAGCTGGTCACAGCTCTTTACCTGGCGTGGTGATGCAAACCTTCATTCCTGAAGGACCTGAGCCATTAGCAGACTAATGTTCAATGAAATATTTGCTTTGTATTGCCTGCATAGGCATAATTTGGGGATTTCTTTACATTTTGCTCTGTGCCATACATTCGTTTCTGTGAGGTACTGTAGATACTGTGCTTTGTGTGATCTAATTAATTCCCACATAGGAATTAATTCAAATTAACGCAACTTTATTTCATGGCTCGCTTTTTGGTTACCGTATTCACAAAGATACAGTACTACATGTGTGGTGTGAGACTTCATTTACCAATAAATTTAGTATGTTTTATTGCTTGCTCTTTTTTAGTATCCATTGACATGAATCTTTCTTTTTTGCCCTGTGGCTTTTATACTCTATTAATAGAATTTTGATGCATAGCATATTATATTTATACAAATAACTTTTCCCTTACCAAACCACTTTAACGTTCCTTTCAGTACATGTCTGATGAAACATAATTTTTTCTTAAAACATTTCTTTGTAATATTTGGATATGGCTTATATATATATAGCAGCAAGTGGCTGGTAAGTGACCTACCCAAGTGGTATAACTAGAACTGAAATCAACATTTCCTGATCCTCATCCAGTAATCTTTCAGAGGATAAAGGAAAAGAAAATAGCTGGCTTGCTAGGGTATTAGAATTCCTTTCCTTTCCTTTTCTTTTCTTTTCTTTTCTTTTTTCTTTCTTTTTCTTTCTTTTTGTCTGGGTAATTTTTTTCAGTTAATTTTTTGTAATATCTGCAAAAGAAAAGGCCTGATTTGAGTTCTATTAATAAATTGTTTAGTAAGCCCCAATCAACTTGATTAATTTACTTCAACTGGAAATTGGTTTAATGGTAACTAATTTATTTGGTCATGTGTAGTTTTCTAGGTTTAAATGTTGATCTGATGAGTTACCTGTTTTTCTGCTTTTCAGATGTAAATTACTTTTCTCTATTGAACTGACAGTTGTACATCCGTGATTGCTTTTGTGGCTAGCATCCTCAAAGGTCTCTGCCATCTAAGGTGTGATTATATTAAAATCTGAGTTAACCTTTCTTTTTTTTTTTTTGAGGAAGATCAGCCCTGAACTAACATCTGCTGCCAATCCTCCTCTTTTTGCTGAGGAAGACTGGCCCTGAGCTAACATCCGTGCCTATCTTCCTCTACTTTTTTATATGTGAGACGCCTACCATGGCATGGCTTGCCAAGCTGGTGCCACATTCACACCTGGGACCTGGGATCTGGGCTACCGAACTCCGGGCTGCCAAAGTGGAATGTGCGCACTTAACTGCTTTCCCACCAGGCCAGCCCCATGAGTTAACCTTTTCTGACATTTCTTCAGTCTCATTCCTGTTATAAGTGTAGTTTTTAGGAGTGCATCCAGAGACTGATGATTTTGTCTTTGTTCTCTTATTTTCTTTCTAACCCATATTCTGGTTTTATTCCCAGCACTTACAACCTTTTATTCTGTAGTTCCTGTGGGATTCCCATTGGTTTCCATCTGTATTCTACCCATGCTGCCCTGGCCGCCTTGAGAGGTCACTTCTGCCTTTCCAGCGACAAGATGCTGTGGTGAGTAGACTTAGGTATTCGTTATCAAATAAATTTTAAAAGATCTTCCAGAAAAGGCAGAATATTTATATCAAAGAAGATGCTAGAGCCAGGCACTGTCTTTTACAAAAAAGATGGCAGTGGGACCAAAATATAATCTCATAACATTATGATAACTTTAGATGCCTTAGAATCATACCATGTCTTAATAATCATACCATGGAATAATTGAGAGGATATTCTTTCATTGTAAAAACTTCTGGAAGGTAGGCTTTTGCAAAATAATGTAGTGGACACTTTTTGGGTTTGTGCCCAGCTCCTGTCGCCCCGCCATAGGCTGTGGCCATGTTTGTATCATGAGATACCACTCCCAGGTGATGGCATCAAGAATGGATGCCTGACCTAAGCTAAGCCAATCAGGCTTTCTACCCTAGGAATTTGAAAGAAAGACCCAGAGGCGTAGGTCATTTGTAGATGGTCTGGTTGAAGTTGGGACATAAAAGCTGTAGCTGGGTTTAGGGTAGCGATTTTCTGTTATGCATGTAGATGCAGAGAAAGAAGAGTGAAGCAGATACGCAGAGAAAAGTGAAAAATAAGGACCATGTGGCCTCATAGAGTCAGAAAAAGTACACTACTGGCTGTTCCTTCTCCTGAATTACTTTGGATATTTCTTTACCTTCCTAGTAAATTCTGCATTTTACTTAGGCTTTTTTGTTTATTATAACAAACTGAAGCATCCAACAAAGTCTTTTCTTGACCATTAAAAACGAAAAATCAAAAATAGCCATGATGACCTAGTTTGTGCCAGAAGTTGTGCTTATCTCACTCAGTTCTTAATATAAGAAAATTGGGGCTCAGAGAGGTGGAGGAGCTGAGATTTGAATCCATGTTTTAACTCCAAAGCTCATTTTCTTTTCATGAAACAAAGTTTCCTTTTTCTGTCTCTTTTTTTTTTTTTTTTAAAACCTTGGCACCTGAGAAGGCATCTGTTGCCAATCTTCTTTTTTTTTTCTTTTCTTCTTCTTCTCCCCGAATCCCTCAGGACATAGTTCATAGTTGTAGGTCCTTCTAACTCTGCCATGTTGGCCGCCATCTCAGCGTGGCTTGCTAGGTGGTGCTAGGTCCGTGCCCAGGATCCGAACCAGCCTGGACCTCTGAACCAGAGTGTGTGAACTTCACTTGGCCATGGGGCCGGCCTCCTTTTTCTCATTTGATGTGCTTAGAAAAGTGTTTCTAGCTGAGTTATGGATGACTAAACAAACTTAGAAATAAAGCCCCTCCTTTACCCTGAGGTTGTTCTGTGTGCATTAGGTATACCATTTGTTGTTCTCTGCAGATTTTCAATAGGAAATATAGACTTAGATGGATTGATATTTTACTCTTAATTTCTAGTTTCTTTTTAAATAATTTCTATTTAGAATTAAGTTTAAAGAGGGAGGAAAGAAGTATGCCTAAATGTGTGCATTAGTAACCTCTAAGCTTTTTTAGAAACAGTTATAAGTAATTGTTCCAGCAGACCTATAATTGAGTTTTTGCTTCAGGAAGTAAGCTTTGTAACAAAAATTTTTAATGTAAATTTGAAAAGCATTGTGGGATTTTAAGTAATTTCTTAATCTTTAAAATAAGGGCTTGGACTCAAAGGTCGGTATATTCTTCTTGATTAAGTAGAAATTAGTAAAGTATAGGTAGCATGAGTCTTGGAAGATAATAAATCTATGTCTGTTGTATCAGTTAGAATGAATTTGGTTGCTGGTAACAGAAAACTTGACTAACATTGGCTTTAATAAGTGAGGAGTGGGGGCAGTTGGCCACTCTAGGAGTCTTGTGGTGGCTCAGTCGTGACAGTGCTCTGAGTCAGCATCTCTGGCTCTCTTGGCCTTTTCCTCTTGGATGCAAGATGGCGGCTGCAATTATAAGCATTATATCCATAGATAGTAGCATCTCCAACTGGAAGGAAAAGGATATGGAAAGTGTGGGAACCCGGGGAATGGTCTCCTTTTACCAGCAAACATTTCCTTATTATTGGCCAGAACTATGTCACATGGTTGCTGGTCACCTTAAGCTGGGAGAGCAAATATGTGACAATAGGGAATAAGGTTGCCACAGTTGGCTTAGAACAGCTATGATTCATTTCTTAGGACTGCGCACACTGCTGGCCTACACAAAATCTGGGTTCTGTTCATAAGAAAGAAGTGAAGAATGGCTACCTAGTAGGCAACCAATGTATTTGTCACAATGCGATTACTTCTAACTGTGCTACAAGATCTGGTGGAGTGTGACACTTAAACTCATCGTGATTTTTCATATGACCCTGGTTTTTGTCTTCAGTTTGTCCTGGGATAATTTTGTCTCATGTATTCCTGGCTGGCAAGGGGTGGGACGAGGCACTGAGTCTCTCTGATGATTTGTTAATTGAGAATTTGTTTTTTCTACAAAATACATTATGAATTTTGAAATGGAAATCGATAAGAAGGCCCTCTTTGCTTGACAGATACTGTCAGGCAAGTTTGGTTCATTGATAATCTTAACTGTGGTATGGAACTAATATTTTCTCTATTTTCTATCTAGCTACCTCTTAAAAACAAAAGCAATAGTGAATGCATCTGAGATGGATATTTACAACGTACCTCTACCAGAAAAGGTTGCAGAGGTAAGGTTTCATGATGGTTGTGTGTTTCCTTTAATATAGACAACTCTTGATAATTTCTACCAATGAACTTAAGAGCATTTAAATGGTGTGACACTCCAATAACCTTTATACTTGGTTTGTCATTCCTTATTGACTTTATGACACAAAGCAAAATATTGAAGCCATATGCAAAGTCTAGTTCAGGAGGAGGTGGAAAGCTGCTCAGCTCCTGCATTCCTGTACTCTCTTCTCTGTGCTGGGAGTGGACACCATCGTCTTTCGTAGATCTGTCCTCTTTGCAAGCACCTTATGCTTAGGTATCTCAGAGGAAAAAGTAGTAAAACAATCATTAAGAATTCTTACTTAAATGGGTTTTACTAGTGGTTGATGGCTTTGAGTTGAAGAGAGCAACTTTGTTTTGGTAGCCTGCGAACTCATTCTGAATAGAAACTGGCCCATAACTTTACTACCTTCAGAAGAACAAACTTAGAATTTAGTGTTGGTTTTGTTTTTAGTAGCATTAATAGTTTATTCCTTGCTAATTACACATTTGGTAACCAGTGGCATTTATTTTTCAGTTTAAGTACTTTTTAGTACAGGGGAACAGTGATTGTTTTTCCCCCCCATAATTAACCAAGCTCATGAAACCATGTTCCAAGTCAGGAGTTGGCGAACTTTTTCTGTAAAGGACCAGATGACAAATATTTTAAGCTTTGTGACCATTCAGTCTCAGCTACTCAAGTCTGCCATTATAGTGTAAGAGCAGCCATAGACAATGTATAAACAAAGGGGTTTGGCTGTGTTACAATAAAACTTTATTTACAAAGATGGGCAGCCGGCTATCCTGCAGTTCATAGTTTGCCAACCCTTGCCCTAAGCTACTGAGGTGATGAGGGGTGGTCAGTAAATATTGTGATTAAATAATTGGTATGGGGGGCCGGCCCAGTGGTGCAGCGGTTAAGTTTGCACGTTCCACTTCAGCGGCCTGGGGTTTGCTGGTTCGGATCCCGGGTGTGGACATGGCAGCGCTTGTCAAGCCATGTTGTGGTAGGCGTCCCACATATAAAGTAGAGGAAGATGGGCACAGATGTTAGCTCAGGGCCAGTCTTCCTCAGCAAAAAAGAGGAGGATTGGCAACAGATGTTAGCTCAGGGCTAATCTTCTCAAAAAAACCAAAAAAAATTGGTATGGGCAATAACTTTCAGAATGGTGGCCTGAGAAGCTCCATGGACTCCCCTCCCCAGCAAAACGGCCATAACTGGAGAAAGTTATAAAGAAAACAACCATCTTAAGTATGTGGAAATTTTCCTAAAGGCATAAAGCAAATGAAGAGACATTTACTCAAGAAAATCTCCTAAACCTTGGTAAGAACAGTGGAACCCTATGGCATTTCAGCCACATCTTGCTCCCTCCCTCCCACGCCCCTCCAGCTCAGAGGGAGAGAGGCTCCATCTGGGAAGATATAGCCAAGAACACAGGGATCTTTTTCCCCCAGCTACCAGAGGAGGGCTGTTTTTTCCCAGGAGGGGTAGGCTCCCAGCATCTCTCATTGGAAGCTCAATTCCAGGCAAGAACAGCCATTTGTAGTGTGCAAGCTCTGCCACAGGCATAGTAGCTAATAGTACTGGGAACCCATTCACCCTTGCCCCCCTTGCTCACAGGGCAGAGGTTTCTTGCTGGCAGAGGCAAGCTGAGAAGACCAGAAGCTGCCACCTCTGCCTAGCACCCTGTTTGTAAAAGGGGCGTCATTCTGAGAGACACTACCCCCACACCCAGCTTGGGAGCCCAGGTTAAGAGGCATATTGTAAAAGCAGAGCTCTGGAGCTCTCCCAAGGGAGCTGACATTATTTGAAACAGTGTAGGGATGTTCAAGGGTGCTGCCCAAAACAATGGAGATTTTGGTGGTCTGCAATTAAGAGGAAGCTGATAGTTCCAGACAGCAAGAAGCTAAACCATAGACTAGTTAGAAGTTTATAAGAGAGAATCAGGGAAGTAAACAACTAAGAAGAGTCCTCCTGGGGTTGGAACAAAAAAAGACTGGCCTTAATTTAGACTACCCCTACAAAGGAGTCTGAATTTGGATTAGACTGTGGAGCAATTTATGTCTCAGGTCATTGTCATAAACTAGAGCAATCAGCTAGCATTAGCGAGGCTAACAGCTGGGTGTGATACCAACAGCAGTGGCAGACAGCTTACACAGATCAGAGAAGGGGACGGTCAAAAGAGAGCCTTGCTAAAACTGCTATCACCCTGGGTGACTGCACAAGCCCTAGGCTGTGTCCTCTGAGGAGTGGCATCAGAGGCTGCACGTTGTGGGGGAAATAGACAGCAGTAGACGTCTAGCCAACTCACTGAACAGATAAGCAGACAACCACCAAGAAGAGTGGTGGTGTTAGCATCCAGAGTTGCTACAATATATTATCTAAAATGTCTATTTTTCGATAAAAAATTAGACATACACAGGATAAGAAACTGGCATCAGAAACTGCCTTCGGAAGGCCCAGCTGTTGGACTTAGCACACAGAGCCTTCAAAGCAGCTATGTTAAATATGTACAAAAAACTTTAGCTTACTTTTGAAGACCATTAGCAAAATATTGAAGAAAGAAAGGCATTTGTTACTGTAAACAAAGAAAAAAAGTTAGATTTTTCCACTGGAAGAGGAGGGGAAGGCTAGTTGGCGTTTCTGTGTCCACAGGCTCTTACCCTGCTTTATTCTTGTCTTCCTTCCCAATTTCTGGAGTTTCAACCTGGTGATAAGGGGTAGGAGGGAGGGAGATGGGAAGCAGTGATGCTCAGCAATGGCTGGTCTTTTTTCACATGAAACTTTATATTTAAGGATCTTGTGTTCTAGATTTGTTGTATAAAGTTCTTTCAGAAAGAGAACAAATGTGTTCATGAAGTGTGTTGAGACATTGCCAGCTCCCAATCAATAGCTTAAATTTGAAGTAGCTTCCAGAACTAGCAAATAGAGTTAAGCTTAAGATGCCCTGATGTCTATATATTTCTCTTCCCAGCTGAAGGAGAAGATAATGTTAACACATACTCGCTTAAATGCACTGATGACAATTCTGAAGGAAGTGACTCCCGGCCAGTCCAAGCCAGAAAACTGATCCGACCAGAGCTTGAGTATCAGGGTCAGGCTTTCCTGCTGTCTTCAACAACACATGCTTTTTGATCATTTCTCAAGAAAGATCGGCCTCAAGAATGGATGGCAAATGTGGATTATTCTGTTTACCTCCGGACTGATTTTCCAAATGATTTGTGAAGCTATTTCTAGAAGATGAGAAACTAAGGAGACTTCTGTCCAGGTTTCATAGCTATTTGCCTTAAGAACTTATTGTAGCTTCTTATCAAGTTTATAATACTTATTTCTGGAAACATCTTCAACTGCAAATTTAGGGATTAAAAGGCAGTGTCCCATGAGTGCTCTGATCTGAAGATGCGTGGTTGGTTTGAAAAGAGTTGTACTTAATGTTACTACTATTATTCCTACATGGGACAGTTGTTATATGAATACTGAAAAGTCATTTTTTTTGTATGTTAAATACAGGTACATACATATTCTGTAAGTTAATATTCAATAAGTTGACTGGATAATATACAAGTTCTCTTCAGTTGCAAGCTGAGCTTGACAGGGTATTAATGAAGCAATGATAAAACATCAAACATTGATAGAAATGCTGTTTTTTCATATTTTGCTTTACATAGCATTTGGCTCAGTAGCTTATCATATTATTCATTTAATAAATACAAGGTATTATGCTAAGCTGCTGGGGATAAACGGTAAGCAGAAACAGCCACTCTTCTATCGTAGTTTATAATCTTGTCGGAAATGGACATTCAGATAAGCACCTGAAGACATAAACTTATGACTGCAGTGAGGGTTTTGAAGAAAAGGGACATGGAGATGCAAGCACAGATAGCACGTAACTGACGTGGTCTGGGGGTCAGGGGAGGCCTCTGAGGAAGGGAAGTTTCAGCGGTGGTGGGAAAGACGAGGAGTTAATTAGGCGATGGAGGGAACAGCCTCTGCACAGGCCCCGTGAGACCCTTAAGGCCTGCAGGAGTTGCAACATTGGTCAGAAACCAGAGCGAGAAGGCCTTACTGGCCTCCTGAAGGATGTTTCTTTTTATTCCAAGAACAATGGGAAGCCCTTGAAGAATTTTAGAGGAGGCGGCCTATGACAGGATCAAATTTTCTTTTTTCAGGACCTCGTGGTTGTCCTGTGGGGAATAGGTGGGAGGGGCTGGCACTAGCACAATCGAGATGATCTAGTCGAGTGGTGGTGCAGAGAGAAGGCAACTTGGTCCAGGTGAGCTAGCAGATTTTTTTTATAGCAGATTCTTTCCCTTTTATACTGCATAAAGAATATTTTCCTTTAAAATATTTTAAACTGGAGAAAATTCTGGTTTGCTTAATGCTTCGGAGTTGCAAAATTTTGGTCCTGTAAGCAAGGGTGAAGACTGGCAACAAACAGTACCAGAAAAGTTCTTAGTTACTTTCTGCTCCTAAAGAATAGGACTGAATAAAGTAATACTATATTGAATCATCCACACACATTTTATTGTGTGTAGGCATGTCTGCCTCAACGTATTTCCTTTCTTTACCTAAATTAAAAAACTTATGTCAAAACAAAACAAAGGCCAGCCCTGGTGGCCTAGTGGTTAAGTTTGGCACACTCCGCTTTGGAGGCCCGGGTTCAGTTCCTGAATGCAGAACCACACCACTTGTCTGTCAGTGGCCACGCTGTGGCACTGGCTCACATTTAAAAAAAAAAAAAAAGAGGAAGATTGGCAACAGATGTTAGCTCAGGGTGAATCTTCCTCAGCAAAACAAAACAAAAACCTTATATAGCTATTTCCTTTAACCTCTGGATTTGCCATTTTGGTAGACTTTCAGTAGAAAATCAAATGCTTGAACTTGACATCAAATTAAGCTGGCTGGTTCTTTCTTTTCCTTTTTCTCCCCTAATCCCCCCAGTACATAGTTGTATATTTTCAGTTGTGGGTGCTTCTAGTTGTGGCATGTGGGATGCCGCCTCAACATGGCTTGATGAGCAGTGCCATGTCCGTGCGCAGGATCCAAACAGGCGGAACTCTGGGCTGCCGAAGTGGAGTGTGCAAACCTAACCACTTGGCCACAGGGCCAGCCCCATGCTGGCTGGTTTTAAATAGATTTGTTTTCCTCCATAGCATGCTGGGAAGTGAGCAGACACTGGGGCCAAACTATTTGGATTCAGATTGTGGCTTGGGTACTTAATAGCCATGAACTTGAAGAGTTTACTTAAACTCTTCTTGTGATATAAGGATTAAAAACTAACTGGGGCTAGAGTGAGGATTAAGAGTTCATGAATACATCTGATGTAATCAGACCAGTGCTTAGCACATAAATGGTGCTCAATAAATACTAGCTATTATAACCTTCGTGCAGGTGAATATACACCTATAGACATAAAGGCAATTATAGTTTTCATATTATTCTGCAACCTGCTTTTTGCACAAATGTCATGGACAACTTTCTATACCATACCAGCCCATACACAAATTATTTCATTTGTTTTAACACCTGCATATGATTCCATTATGTGAATATATCAAAATTTAACCATTCTTGTATTGGATCTTTGTACATATCTTTGCATATCTGTACCGATACTTATGTAGGAGTGATTCCTAAAGAGGGACAAAGTCAAAGGGCACGTACATTTACAACTTTGGTATTGTGCTTTCCATAAATATTAGGCTGATTGATACAAATGGTTGACTTTTACAAGCTTTAGGTGGTATAAGAGCTCGTCTGGAAGTCTAAGAGACATCAGTGAGAGACTGGCTGATAGTAACAGATTCTAAGACTACTACAGTTTGATACCATTTAACATTGTATATACGTTGAATAAAAGTATTTTCAAAATTCCATGTAGTTATAAGAACAATAAAATTGCATAGTAAATGTCCCTGAGTTGTAAACTTTTGAGTTGCTTAATTAACGGCAGAAACATCTCCATTTTTGTAACCCTAACATCTGGCACAGTGCCTTGGAGTGGAGTATAGTGTTAAGTGTGTGTTAAATGAAGTCTTCTAAATCAAAGGAAGTACATTAGTAGTCACACCACAAAAACCACATAGCTTTTGTTCTTCTCCATGTGACAACAGCTGATCCCAAAGAAGTTTGTAAAATCTACTTTCCTAAACTTGAAGAAACTCCTTTTCCTGAATAAGGAAGAGGATTTCTTCTTAATTATAGTATTTAAAAAACCTATTTAGTTAACTCAGCCATTTAAATATTAAATATAAAAGCATCTTAAATACTTTATCTATTTCAGAGAGGAAGGAGTCCCTGCAGTAGTTGTATCATTATTGTATTAGCTCACTATTTCCTTACCGGAAACGAAACATTCACTTGCTCACAGACCTGGCATAACGTTGGTCCTGCAGGTAAACAGGAATGGCCTAAGTTTACGTGGGGTCTGTCTTTCTTCAGATGGCTGCCTGCTCCCTTGGACTACACCAGAAACTGCCACAACTCAGTATCAAGAAGTCCAGGTCTTTTGTCTTTTTTGACATCTGGAGCCTACCTCAGCACAGGTTTATGGACATGCTCCTTCTCCAATCTCCGTAATTTACAGCATTATTAGAAACTACCCATTCTAAGTAACAACACACGGTGAAATTTCAGTGCATTCTCAGCCCATGCTGCTTTATTGCCAAAAAATATATATACACAGGTGCAGAGTTTCAACTCTTACAGCAGTTCCTTTTTTACATCAAAGAAGAAAATTTCTTCTAAAACCCCAAAGATGCATAGATTAAAAAGCAAGCTGCCTTTTGTAATACTTTAAACATTTCATGAAATTCCTTTAACATCTTATATACCAGTGGTGCAATGGAGAAGATGCAGAATAGCAAGTAAAAACAGTGAGCAACAACTCTACTTATAGGACAGTAAATAAAACTATGTGAAAGGTACTCTAATGTGAATCTTTAATTACAAGGGATAGGTGGTTTTAAGTACGTGCCAAGACTGACTGCTGTTGAAGGACTGATGATAATGTATTGTCAGAATACCTTTCTTATCCCTGGGAGAAAAACACATTTTAACTGATGGCATGCCATACCATCACTAAGGGAGACAAAACCTGAAAATTGCCAGTTCAATTTGGAACTACTGGAAAGTTACCATTCCCTTTAAACATTCCCAAAGGTATCTGGAGTAAAATCGCACAGCAAAGAAAATGAGGTTAACATAATTTTAGAAAAAATATTTTTCAATCGTAGAACATGAAACCTGGAAGGGGCCTAGTGAAAATCATCTAGTCTAATCCTGAATTCTACTTAGGCCTATTTCAGATATAATGAATTCTGTTTGCATATTATTTGTCATGATCACTTTTACTTATAAGGGCTATTTCGAAGTCAAGAATCTTCTCAAAAGTCTTAAGCTACCACAATAAACGGATCTATTTTCTTCATCAACTAAGAAAATAAATGGCAAGGGTTTTCTTTTTTCAGAATTGGAAATCTTGCTCTTGTTTACCTGGCATCAAAAAGCTTTAGGCAACAAATTATGCAGTCTGACCAAAACATCATTGATAAAACTCTGGCTACCAAAAAAAGATAAAAAACAAAAAAATTAATACAGTAACAAAAGAGAAACCAAACCACAGATGACATGTCAATGTTTTCAGGACTATTTCCAGACAATGGAACTGTCTCCTTTGCTCCAGGGATCCTGCATGGTTGATCAATACCAGAACCATCCAGAAGAGGTGCCTAGTTATCTGAAAATGTTAGAACATCTGAAATATGCATATTGCCTCTATTCACTTCCAAGATACTAGTTTTTAAGAGATCCAAACCAAACCACGCACACTTTATCTGTCAAGCCTCATACCTAGTTATTTCACATGCGCCACACTGGGATTCCCTACTTTCCTATCCTTTCTGAAACTCTGCACCTTTCTGATTATTACAGCCATAGCAGCTTATTTATTCATTCAACATGCTTAGTTTGTGCCTTTTGCTTTTAAACATGCTTAGGGACTAAGGGAACCAGGCAAGAGGTTAGAGGGTGAGCACTATTATGCTCTATTCCTGACAGTTTGAATGTCTTGTGGTTGCCCCTGTTTATCTTCTAGCTCCCATTTTAAATGGAAGTAAGATAATTTTTAATTAGAAAATGAAAACTAATAATCCAAACAATAAATACAAACTATCGGTTTACATCTCTATTGCTTCATTATTAATAAATGCATATATATAAATACTAGTAACCACATAACACTGGACATTTTCAACCATGCATTAGGATATTAGTACTCTTAAGACTGCAGTTATGGGCCTGCCACTATTGCTTGCACTTTCATCCAGACCCACTTTTAATAAACATGCAGGGTAAACCCCTTGATTCAGAGGAATTAGGGGAAATACCAAAGATACATGCAGTTTCAACCAAAAATGTGGGTTAATAAAGTGATTGCTTAGAAATGTAGGCAGGTGCTCCACATCTATCACAATCCTGCTTCAGAAGAGGTACAAAAGTCCCACACAAGAAGGTTAGTATTAGGACCACTATTCAGTTATAAAAGGCTTAACTGCAAATCCTGGTCCCTTTGGGTAGAGAATGATGTAAAACACTCTGAGAAAAGAAAGAAGTGAGAGATGTACATTCTTCTGGAGCACTCAGTTTTCTTGGCCGTGTATTGACAGCTATAGCACAGAAGAGCATAGGTGGTGTAGGGATGGTGAAGATGCTCTTAGGCAGAATGGTTCCTCTTCTGATCTACATTATTGAGCATTACCTGCACAGCTCCCTGGGGAAAAGGAGTTTATGAACAGCAGAGCTAATACAATGTAAACTCAAAATCAATGCCCTGAAATTTAGCATAGCCCTCTGCTTTTGAAAACTGTTGGCCAAGGGATCCTTCCAAGTATGGTCTAATTAATAGCCAAGCAATGTTCTGAATAAACTAGAAGCAATTTGCTTGCACCAGCAGCACCATGAGAATGTAAACTCCTGGAGGCCAAGGGTCTCTTCATATTTTGCATATCACAGGTACACAGAGTAAACATGAGACTACAAAAGCACTGAAAAGTAATTAACTGCATACTGTGAGACTACAGAAACTTGTAGCACATGTTAGCATTTAGAACTATTAACGTGGCTGTTAAGGGTAATCTTTAATTGTTCTAAGTAACTAAAATGTTGACATCACTGTAATATGCAGCATTGTCCTCATGATTGTGCAGATGTCTGAATATTGCTTGGTTATTCCAATGTCTCTAACACCAACAGATGGTGTAGTGTAGGACATTTAAACAGGAGCTATAATCAATTTAATATAGCCTTCTCTCTATCCTTTGGAGTTGCCATATAAAGAATTAAATATTCAAGAGGCACTGTTTTCTTAGATCTGCTCCACTTTTAGTTTTTTTCCCTGGGAAAACAAGGAAACATAGACCCACCAATCTTTTCAGGGTTCTTCAAGGTGCTAAATGGCCAAGATGAACATGAGGTAAAAGGGAGTAAGAAATCACCCTCGTTCCACTATTATATCCTGATATGAGCTGTGTGATTCCTCAGATCAAGAAACTAGTTTGATGGGTTCTTGTTAAAATAAGCAGTCACAGGCCATAGGCCTCGGCACATCTACATTAGACAAGGCTTAAAAAACCAACATACTGTCTTTGGGTATTCCCTTCAATCCTTTTGCTTTACACCTTTAAATCCTAACTCCCCTAAACCAACCATAGGCATGAGCAAAAGCCAACTATCTAAGTTCTTGGTTTGTATTATTTTTTTTAACCTTAAATATACACTCACACCAAACTTTTCCTTTTTTAAAATGCACCCAGGAAATGGATGGAGAAAGATGAGGTGACAAAGCAAAAAGGATGCCATTTAATAAATGCCTGTTGCTAAAGCAAAACCCCCACCCAATGGCTTCAGTGGGGCTCCATCAGTTAGGAGTACATTTGTTTCCAGGTTAAGCACTAGGAGTTTCATTCAAGGGCTCTAATGCTCTGCTCTAGGAAACAAATAGGGTCCTTAACTTACACAAGTCGCTATTTCTCACACAAAGATATTTTCATATACATTCAGAGTTTTAAAAGTACCTTTTATATGCTCTTTACCTAGAACATCTTTTTCCTTTTGTGCAACTCTGTTGATCACAGAGCTAACAAACTCAAGTAGTAATACTTACTCTACTGTACAACCTTGCTAATGCAACTTACTAGACATGCAAAACTTATTGCTACGAAAATTCTACCTCTTGAAAATTATTAGTTCGTTGTATGGCTTTTTTTTTTGCAACAGGAAATATTCTTTCCTATATAAGTGTGCTATTTTGCATTCATTACCTTTTCAGAGGTATTTTAAAAAATGTTTAAATGCTTTTCAGAAATGGATTCTCCCAGGCACTAAACTACTTGAGCCAATAGTAAAACTACTTTAAGTACGCTATGAGAATCTAAACCCGGGTCCCTGGAGAGTCTGTTTGTTTAAGGTTGCTTCTGCACACAAGACACACCACATTCAAACAGTTTTGCAGTTCCTATCATGCTAACTGTAGAATCTGTGTCAATAAATCCTGGATTCTCCTAATACTGAGATTTAAAAATTACCTCAGAAAACTGCCATTTCCAAGTTCTCAAGGCCGCTTTTAGAGGTAGGAATTTCTTTTCTACAGAAAGCTATCTTATGCTTTCAGAAAAACTTTTATTTCTACAAGGAAAGCGGAAAAAAGTGAAAGCTGTCTGAGGCAGCTTACTATAACCAAGCAAAAGAGTTAGTATTACAGGGCAACCTAGGTAGGCTCCATCTAGCTACATTTACAAATCTCATGAAAAGGTCTGGAATCCCATCAACACACATTTCAGCAGATTTGGAAGTAGGAAAAGCCCATGCAAATTAATCTCGGATTCTCTGAACTACTGACCAGTGTTCTGTTAACACACAGCATGCTGCAGACAGGAAATGTAAATGGTCTGCAGGTCAGAAAAGCACTCACTTAAGCAATTAACATAGCATCTCAGGCGGACATGCAAAATATAAAAAATTTAAAATAATTTCTTGATGCAAAAGGAATGGGAAAATAATAAACTTAGAAGATACACAATGTGAAAAGCGCATAAGAACAATCTCACCTCAAACTAAGAGAGCAAAGCAGAATCATGAAATGGGGCCTCATTTTGATTTGAGGTTTCATAAGACACAGACAGCTGGTTTCCAGCTACCTCATGGAAAGCGTAAATATCCTCAAACACAGTATTTCACACTGTGACCCCCACATTTCTATTCCTAAGTGAGTCTTTTTGGCCTTAATCTCCTTTCCCCAGGGAGAGTATCACAGATTCAGGTATTTATGAAAAAAGAAAAGGTCTAGATTTTCCACTCTTTTTACACTATTGGTTATTATTAATTCAACCCAAAGTTTAAATTATTACTAGGCTCATGCACTAACCCCTAACATGGCACTACAATATGCTACCAAGCACTAATGCTTACAAAACTATACACATCTCAAAATGGAAGACATTGGTGATTTTGTTGTTCTTAAACAACTTGTAACATTTGTCCACAAGTATTAAAATATACATATATATATATTTCTATTGCACATATCCCTTTTTTGTTTAACTTTTTAAAAGAAAAACTGCCAGCTAACATGGATGAACAAAGGAAAGCAAGTAGGCACAGCTACAGATCAAGGCATAGTTCTGCCTAAAATTAATAGCTTTCGCCATCAAGAAGGTGACCAAAACAGACCAGGTAAAAATGTTGATGTATTAAGTAAACACTAGGCAAGCACAACTGGAATATACCTATTTTGTTAAATGCCAACTGGTGACAACCATGGAAGATGCAGGGACAACTTGAAGAGAGCTGTGAAATGAAAAAATATAAAGCAACTAGAGAAGCTGAGTCTGGGATATATTCAAACAAGTGAGCCAGAGATGGTTTCACTGGTGCTGATATTACAGGGTTGCTATTCCCTGCCAAATGATCCTACCCCAAAGGTTGCCAAAGGGACATGGGGAAGATGGGTAACAGACAACTGAAGACAGAAATTCTCCATGGTATGATATTCTCAACATACCAATGGGATTCGTGAACATAGGTTCCATTCTATTTTTAACAATTCCAAAATACCAAAAGAAAACTTAAGGAAGTGGCTGCGAAGTTACTTAGAGAAAAATTTAAGTTACCTTTACCCAAAGCTACCTACTATGCTTTACCACTCAGTAATTGCCCTCAATTAAAGGACATTATATTTTATCTCTATGATGTAATTATTTGACTGAAAAGCTTTCTTATGCCAATTCAAATTGGCTAACCAATTTAACTTATTAAGAGTGTTCAACATTTCTCATTTTCGGCCATTTCTATCACACTCAAATTTTGTTAAATCTACCCTATTTTCGGCATCACAGCTTATATTGCCTTGGGCAAACATCCCCTAAATCAGAGAGATGGTCTAAGATGATTTGTTCTTAATTTCATCTAAGAAGTTTTAAATTCTTTCTCTACTCACAAAGACTCATAAAGGTTTCATTCTTCTTATGTAAAGACCTGCTAATTCATACACTCATTCTCTGTTGATATGGAAGCAAGGGCAGCTTTATACTATAGTCTGTTCATCACAGCATTAAGTTATAAGGGAAAGGAAGATCCACATTTCTTATTGGAATATTTTTCTTATTTGAGGTGTTTTTGAGACCCTGAATTTCTTCTAAATCTACACTGACCCAACCACACCTTTGGGAACATTGCTTCTGAGGCCCATTCTCTGATGAGAAAGCTCAGTTACAAGTGGGGAAAGTTACCTGAGTCCCAGCCTTTTCAGCCTAACATTACACCTATTATCTAGAAAAATTAATCAAACATCCAAGTACCCATCTTGGGTCAAAGGAAAAATTATTTATGCTTTTCCAAAAAACAGAGCTATAGAATGTAAAATACCATAAAGTCAGATGGAGCAGCATAAGGTATTTTTGCTTCTTTTTCTTAGGAAAAAAGAGTTATATGGAAACTTTTCTCATTTTTCCCCTCCATTCCTCCATGTTCAAAGTTGAAGGCATTTCATATTGTAGGGTCCACCACATCTTCTGAACAGAAAAAATACTTATGCCATTTTTTTCCCCAGCCTTAGGAGGATGGAAAACCAAGTCTCAAGTGCTATATAAGACTCCACAAAAAAGAATGAAGTAATTTGTAATACAGCAGCCTCTCATCCTAGGGAGATAAACAGGGTTCCATCACTGGACTCAAAACTGTTGTTTCCTTTCACCAATCTTTCACTAAACCCAAGCATGCATTCATAGCATTAGCATCTGCACGTGGTCCTTTCTCAGAAGAATGAAAAAACATTTAAAAATACCAAATGTCCAAAGACTTCTGAGAAAGAAGTCAACAACAGCTTCCTTCTCTAGGAGAAAATCCCCTCTTCTCATCCAAAAATGTGGATTTACACATGCAATAATGTGTATTTATACAGGGTCTATGGTGGTTTATTCACATATAAATTAACTTTGTGATATCTTGTCTTTATGCTTCTTTATCACATCAAAGGTTTTATTGCAAAATTGGACCTTTGTTCTTATCCAGTACATCTATGTCACAGGACAAGCCAGGATTTAGGTATATGTGTAATTGTTTAGCATCTCTTTCATTTCAAATTAGAATATATATTTGGAATTTACTGCTGCTGTCTCAACTGTGCTTATCATGACAGTGGCTGAAACTGGAAGACATTTCAAAAAAAAACCCTGATGTCATCCATACTTGCTATTTATTTCGTCTTCTTGTTTCGAACAAAAGATAAAGAATTCATAAATACCACCATCTAAGCACCTGTTTCAAATTAAACATCAGCCTTCGGCTTGTAAAATAATTTCTTTACAATTAGGCAAATAGCAGCAGAAGATGCATGTCAGTTGCTTCTTTCTTCCTGGAGAAGTTGGCAGGATGACTGCATCCTAGGAGCTTCTCTGTGGTGACTCAGAGATGGAACAAAAAGAAAAGCGGCCTTTCCAATCCCAGCCATGGAGGTGAAGTGTAGAGAAGAGATATCCACCTTTCAAGAGGGAAGGTGGCTGCCTACAAGAAGCAGGACTACTCACTCCAGGAGACAACAAAGGAATGCCTGGAAATACATAATAAATTAGAAGCAGGAAGATTAAAATAGGCACTTCTGCATGAGCATACTTTTAAAAGTAATATTTAAAAACACATAGAAAGAAAATATTATTTTGGATTACACATTGTCTAAAAGAAAATGTACAACCACAACACCAAATTTAGTATTGTTATCAGAAAAGCAGAAGCAGTAGCCAGAAAAAATATAAGCATGATACAAAAAAAGCTAGATTTAAATACTTGTACTGTACAAAATGAGATATACATGTCAATTTCCTCTTATGAAAATGGAGTAATGTACTCCAAGTTGTACAGCCATAAAATGACTCTATATAAAATATTTGTGTTTAAAAGTAGCATTGTAGGGCCTGCCTGGTGGCACAGCAGTTAAGTTCGTGCGCTCTGTTTTGGCAGCCTGGGGTTTGCCAGTTCGGATCCTGGGCACAGACCTACGCACCGCTCATCAAGCCATACTGTGGCAGGTGTCCCACATATAAAATAGAGGAAGATGGGCACAGATGTTGGCTCAGGGCCAATCTTCCTCAGCAAAAAGAAGAGGACTGGCGGCAGATATTAGCTCAGGGCTAATCTTCCTCAAAAAAAAAAAAAAAAGAAAAAAAAAGCAGCATTGTACTCCAAATTTGATGTCTAAATACTTAATATTCAAAACCACATGTATCATTGTACTTTGAACTATCTTCAACTACATAAGAAAAGTGAACAATAAAAATTTTGTAAAATATAACCATAAATTATACGTACTGTACCATTATCATCAAATTCAAACACGTAAAAACATTACCAGTTCATTGCACTAAACACAAAACTTGTTAAATTGCAAATATTTGCAAAAGTAAATCAGACAAAAAAGGACAAATATTCTATAATCCCACTTAGATGAGGTACCTACTACAGGCAAATTCATAGAGACAGAAAGTGGATTCAAGGTTCCTAGGGGCTGAGGGGAGAGGTGGCGGGGAGTTATCAATCAGTGGGTACTGAGTTTCTATTTGGGATGATGTATAAATTCTGCAAATAGTGGTAATGGTTGCACAAAAATGTTACTTAATACTTAATGTTACTGAATTATACATTTAAAAATGGTTAAAATGATAAATTTTATGTTACATACATTTTACCATAAAAAATAAATCAGATACATATGAAAGGCTCAAATAAATTACTTTAGCTTACAAAAATGGCTAATAGAAATTGGCTAACCAGTCTTCCTAGCTCTCCATTTTTAGTTATGTGACATATGTAAAAAAAATACCTCAACTCTAAACTGAACTTCAATAACCTCTTCTGGTTCAAGAGAAGACAGAGTTCTGATTCAAAACCTATGAAAGGCGGGGACAGCCCCGTGGCATAGTGGTTAAAGTTCATGTGCTCCACTTTGGCAGCCCGGGGTTCACCAGTTCGGATCCCAAGTGTGGACCTACGCACCAATTCTCAAGCCAAGCTGTGGCAGGCGTCCCACGTATAAAACAGAAGAAGATGGGCACAGATGTTAGCTCAGGGCTAATCTTCCTCAAAAAAAAAACAAAAAAGGGGCCAGTCTTGTGGTGGAGTGGTTAAGTTTGCATGTTCCGCTTCAGTGGCCTAGGGTTCGCCAGTTCGGATCCTGGCTGTGGACCTACATACCGCCTGGCAAGCCATGCTGTGGCAGGTGTCCCACATATAAAGTAGAGGAAGATGGGCATGGATGTTAGCTCAGGGCCAGTCTTCCTCAGCAAAAGAAGAGGATTGGTAGCAGATGTTAGCTCAGGCTAATCTTCCTCCAAAACAAAAACAAAAACCAAAATAACCTCCAAAAAACCTATGAAAGCCAAATGTAAATTCAGAATCAAACCAGGAGAAAGAGAACTACAGAATTTGCACTTGTTGAAAAAGTATCAGTGGCACTAAGAGGAAAAAATAGCCAAGATCCACAGACAGGCCTTCAGAACCCTATGGCTATTTCATTATACAAGCTTACTCAGCCTAATTCAAAGCTTGCACTAGCCAGGAGACTGTTCTGCAGTTCAATTCTAATGGCAAGATAATTGGCAGTAACATTGAGGGGAAAAGATACACACTAGTTCTTTCCAGACGTAAATATCCTGAAAGAATTCTATATAAACCAAACAAACACCAAAGAAGCCTTTAAAAAGAGCACTGTTTCTTAATAAGGAACCTGTCTAGATTCTTTTAAAAACAAATCCCTTCAAGGGCCGGCCCAGTGGCCGAGTGGTTAAGTTCAAATGCTCTGCTTCGGCGGCCCAGGGTTTTGCCGGTTTGGATCCTGGGTGCGGACCTGGCACCAATCATCAAGCCATGCTGAGGTGGCGTCCCACATGCCACAACTAGAAGGACCCACAACTAAAATATACAGCTATGTACTGGGGGGCTTTAGGGAGACGGAAAGGTAAGAAATAAATAAAAACAAATCCCTTCAGCAACACCAACTAATAAAAATGCATACATTCATCTTATATAAACCTCCTCCTTCAATGTATATCTTAATATTACACAATAATGCTAGATTATCATAAGCTCTTCTCTTCAAAATACCCAAGTTCACATCTCAGACATGACTCTTCAATTTTATACACTCTAAACATGTATATGTATGTATCACAAACTATAGGACCCATTTGAAAACTGAATGAATAGCAGCTTAGTAAGAAAGCCCAAGTTCTGACCATGACCTAAAGTTCCCCTAAGATCTACACCACCCTCTTCCACCATCTCTCTTCTCACTTCAACTCTATCTCCCCCTCCACCACGGGCTCCGACCACACTGGACTCCTTGCCCTTCCTGGAATGTCAGGCCTGCTCCCACCTTATAGCCTTTGTGCTGGCTGTTCCCTTTGTGAGAAGACTCTTCCTGTAAGTATCTGCATAGCTAATCCCCTCATTTGCAAGTCCACTCAATGTCCTTTTCTCAATGAGGCTTACTTGGAGCCCCTATGTGAGATTATATTATACCCCCCTCCTACCCACAGACACACTCCCACCATTCCCCTGCACCTTGCTCTATTTCTTCCTTTATCCACAGCACATAACACTACCTAACCTACTATCTAAGGTACTCACTATGTTTCTCATTTACGGGCTTGTCTGAAATGTAACCTGCACCAGGAAGGAACCAGTTTTGTTCACTGATGAATCCAACACCTACAAGAGCGTGTGCTCCATGGGAAGCACTTAATAAGAATTTGTTGAATAAATGAGTGAACAGCAGGGCCCTTAAATACGAGTTAAAATTTAAATAGACACAGGTTCTAGAGTTAGGGGAGGAAACTACAACTATATACTCCGATCTACAAAATTTACAAATACGTTCCTATAAATTTGGGGCTTCCTAGGCACTTCTGGGTCTCTGTAGTCACTTGTTCAGTGCTGCTGATTATACAAAGTAACTTTGTATTAGAAAATCTGACTTATTGGGGGGATGGAAAGGAAAAGTGGGAATTCTCAATGTAGAACCTGGGCTGGCCAGATCTGAGTCATGACTTTCTGTGGTAGTCAGCTTCCAAAATGGTCCCCAGTCACTGCTGCCTCCTGCTATTCACATCCTTTTGTAGCCCCCTCTAACAATGAATCAGGGTTCATCTATGCAACTACTGTATAACAAAGCATGTCACTGGCCTTCGTCCCTTGGAAGGAGACTCTAAATCCTTGGGATTTAGAGTAAATGAACCAGTGGAAATTAAACAACACACTCCTAAACAACCATTGGGTCAAAGATGAAATCACAAGCGAAATTACGTGTCTTAAGACAAATGAAAACAAAAACACAATACACCAAAACTTATGGGACGCAGTGAAAGCAGTGCTAAGAGAGAAACTAAGAGCTATAAATGCTTACATTAAAAAAGAAGAAAGACCTCAAATCAACAACCTACCTTCACACCTTAAGGAACTAGAAAAAGAATAAACTCAAAGCCAGCAAGAAGGAAAGAAAAAAGAAGTATTACAGCAGAGATAAATAAAATAGAGAATAGAAAAAGGAGAGAAAAATCAACAAAACCAAAAGGTGGTTCTGACAGGGTCGTGGAAAGGCCTGAATCTGCAGCTAGCGGCATCTTAAGTGAGTGCAGTCTTGTTGGGGACCCCGCCCTCTTTTGACTTGTGGGTTCTGCATTAACTCTGGATGGTATCAGAAGTGTATTCCAGTACAATAGTTGGTGTCAAAATAGTGACCAAAAGAATGAGGAGGAAGTGATAGTGACTTCTGAGGCAAGGTCACAGATGGGGCTGTAGCTTCTGGCTTGTTCTGGGAGAAGCCAGCTGCCGTATGAGGACACTCAAGCAGCCCTGGAAGAGGCTGACATCAGAAGGAACTGAGGCTTTCCACCATCAGCATGAATTTGCCAGCCATGTGAATGAGCCACTACGGAATTAGATCAGGTGACTGCCACCTCAGCCAATATCTTGACTGCAACCTTATAAGACCCCAAGCCAGAAACCCCAGCTTAGCTACTCCCTAACTCCTGAGCCAAATAAACTGTGAGAAATAATAAAAATTTACTGTTGTATTAATCCACTAAGTTTTGGGTAATCTGTCATGCGTCAATAAATAACTAACACACTTTGCTTCCTGTAAGGACAGGAAGAATGCTATATCATGGGAGTTAAATACTCCTTTCTTACTTTGCCATGTAAACAGTAAATTCAGAACACATTTCATAAAATACTATAGACAGCATTGTTACTCAAATTAAGTTTTTAAGCGTCTTATTAAAAAAAAAGTGCTGCACTTGTTGGACAGTTTCTGCCCCAAGCAATGATAGGCTATACGAATGTAAAGTCACCGCCTGGGCAGAAAGTTAACTTCTCAGTCATTTATCAAATACTTATTGAGTGCTTCCTTTCTTGGAAAACTTTTAATTATTTACTTGAATAGGTAACAAATGCGCATGATAGGAAAGGGTAAAATAGGATATACAGTGTTCTTGAATATCCTTTTAGAGATATTCTATGGCATATAACACCTGTATAAGTAAATTAATTTCCTCCCAACAAATGAAAGCACAGTATATACCTGGTTCTGCACCTTGCTTTTCCCTTTAAGGTACCTTAGAGATCATTCTGTATCAGAATAATTACAGTTACCTTGTAAGTACAGAAGCACGTACATTTATTTACATCAGTTCCCTAGAGATGGGTATTTAGATTGCTATCAATGGTTGTACTATACCAGTGCCAAGTCTCTATTACTGTCTACCTGGAATTAATTAAGGTTTTAACTCCAAGTAACAAAGCCTCCACTCCAAAGGCTTATGATAAAGATTCTATCACCTAAAGGGCATTTTGCCCATAAGTTTTTATTCATTTTCTTAATGCTGAAATACACCTAGGTAGGTGGAGTTTTTTACTTACCTTTTTTTCAATTTTTTAAAAATTGTAGTATAAAATACACATAACATAAAATTTATCATCTCAAGCCTGAAGTGTTCAGTTCAGTGGTATTAAGTACATTCATATTGTTGTGCAACCATCACCACCATCCATCTCCAGAATTCTTTTCATCTTGCAAAATGGATACTCTGCACCCATTAAACAATAACCCATTTCCCCTCCCTGCAGCCCCTGGCAACCACCATTCTACTTTCTGTCTCTAGGATTTTGACCTTATATAAGTGGCAAACAAGATTTTACTCCTTCAAGCAGTTGTACATGAATGATTTCCATATAACACAATCAAGGTATAAGAGTAAGTAGATGTTATGAGTTGAACTGTGTTCTCTCCAAATTCCTATGTTGAAGTCCTAATCCCTAGTACCTCAAAATGTGACCTTATTTGGAAAGTCACTGCAGATGTAATTAGTTAAGATGAGGTCATACTGGAGCGGAGCGGGCCCCCTAATCTAATCTGACTGGTGTCTATAAAAGGGAGAATTTAGGACACAGACAGACACACAGGAGAATGCTGCGTAAAGACCGGATTATGCTGCCACAAGCCAAGGAACTACCAAAAGCTAGAAGATCCCTCCCTAGTGCCTCCAGAGGGAGCACGGCCCTGCCAACACCTTGATTTTGGATGTCTTGAGCTCCAAAACTGTGAGACAATAAATTTCTGTGTTCAAAGTCACCCACTTTGTGGTGCTTTGTAATGGCAGCCCTAGGAAACTACCACAGTTTAGACCTACTACTGCCACAGTAGGTGTAAACCTTATTTTGCAGATAAGGTTATTGTCAAGTACAAAAGCTCATCTCGTCTGTTGCTCTTTGAGCAACAGAACCTACTTTACTTCTGTGGTAAATTCAGAAGATACCAACACTTGGCACAGAACAGAATCATACCTAGGAATATTAAAGCTGTACTGAAAAGCTTTAGAAATTAAAGATTAAAATACCAATATCTGCCTATTAATAAAAACTTAAATGAATATTTTTTTAAAATTTAGGGGCCGGCCCCACGGCTGAGTGGTTAAGTTCACACGCTCCAGCTTCGGTGGCGCAGGGTTTTGCCAGTTTGGATCCTGGGCGCAGATATGGCACCGCTCATCAAGCCATGCTGAGGTGGCATCCCACATGCCACAACCAGAATCTACAACTACGTACTGAGGGCTTTGGGAGAAGAAAAAAAACAGATTGGCAACAGATGTTACCTCAGGTGCCAATCTTTAAATAAATAAATAAATAAATAAATAAATAAATAAATAAAATTTGCCTAGCAACATTTATATTTTATCAGTTGATCTCCTTCAATCTAATTAAATCTGTATCTTTTTTCTTTATCCAATAGAAGTTATTGGTTTGGGCAAATGATCAAGTTTTTCTTTTCTTTTTCTTTACATGTAACACATTGCTTTTGTTGAAAATAACAGATTTAGCTTAAATATCAATAATTTATAGTCACTTTTGATGTTCATCTTTTACTGAAGCTAATGGTTTATAGTTCTATTTCTATCTACTTATTTTTGAGCTGCTTAAACAGTATTTGGAACCATCAGCCACTATTACTCACTTGCCAAGTCCTGAGCTCAGAATTCTGTTTTCTTTTAGAGATGAATACAAAAGCACCTGGAAGTCAAGGAAAATGTTCTTCCTGTGATAAGGGAAAATAAAAAGAATGTTACAGGAAGGATACAGCCCTCACTTGTGCTATATGCTTTCGTGTGCAAAATTATTCAAATGAACCAAGCTATTCTAAAAAACATCACTATCAAAAACTATTCAGAAGGAACAATCAGAAGGAAATGACTGTCTACCTGCAGTGCATTACTTTTATAAAGCTGTCAAAATTCTTGGAGCAGTGGTTCTCAAGTTTATATGAAACACTGTCTCCTTTGAGAGTCTGATCATGCTGTGGCCCCCCTGCTCCCCACAAAAGATCTTTGCTTTAGTATAGATGACCATTCCCCCGTGGGTAGGAAGGAAGAATGTTCCATTCCTTTCCTCTGCCTTTTATCTTCTCTCTACTCCTAGATGAAATGAGAAATACTCCTGACAAAAGCAACAGATAGGTCTTATTTAGAAGTGCTTCTTTATCTCATATTTTCAGCTCTGCTAAATCCAGGGCCAGCAAAGAGCATATCACAAACGTTCATTTGTATAATGACCTGTCATTCAAACTGGACCCAACTAACGTGCCAGTTTTAGAAAGGTTTCACCAACTTATAAACCTAAAAACAGGCACCTTACCCAGAATTTACCTGAAAGACCAAATGAGGGGTTATAACAATCCAAATTACAAAATGAGATACCTCCTAAACCCAATACAAATGCCTGACAGTATTATACTTTGCAATCCCACCACATTACACAAATTACGTCCTAGTACTATTTCTCAAAACTCTTTCTCATTCTGTCTACAAAAAATAAATAGAAACTGTACATTGACTCCCTTCGTTCTGGAAAACAACAATGGTGAATTCTGCGGAGACCTCGAGTCCGCCAACATTAATGCGCCAGTGGGCAATTAGCAGGTCACGCAAGGACAAAGCTGCTTACTCAGATCTTAAAAGTTCGAGAGGTGGGAGTGGGAACGAATGGATCTAGAAATGGCAGCAAGAGAACATGCATGATACGCTCTAATTAAAATCCCGGGGGGAACCTGTCACACCGAATCTCAAGGTCAATGGGCCAGGGACACAAAATGCTCAAAGCCGCAACAGGCCTCGACTGATACCGGAGCCTCAGGCAAAACAGTGGGCACAAAGCCGCGAGGCGAGGCGTTTAAATAAATCAACAAAACAAAAGTATTCTTTAAAAGATAAACCGACGGCAGACGCAGCGGCTGAGAGACACCCGCGTCGGTGCAACCACCGGGGAACCATCCGAAAACACAAAGGCAGCTAAAGGCGTGACACTACGAGGGACAGTGGCGGGTCGAGGACCGAGTGATGGTGCGACACACCGGGAAGGCGGGTGCGGCCGCCACGGGGCAGCTCGGAAGGAAACCCGCGCCCGGCCGAGGCCTGCGCCGGCTGCGGGCAGGCTCCGCGCGCTCCCGTCCCCCAGCCAGGTCGGGCCGCTCGTCCCCCCGTCACTGGCCTTCTCGGCTTACCTCGTGCGGGCCAGCAGAAGTACTCGACCTCCCGGGGACCGGCACGTCCCCGGCCCAAGGCCGGCTTGCCGCGCCGCACCTCGCCTCACTCCGCCATCTTTGCTCCTTCCCGAGTCCGCCAACCCCGCGGTGGCCGTTTCCACAAGCCCCGCCTCTGGCGCTGCTGCTGAGCACTGATTGGATGAAGGCCTGCGCAGGCGCACTCTTCTTCCGTGGTAGGTTGGTTGGAAATTACGTCAGTCAATAGAGCTAGCCCACTCTTTCGATATTTTTTTTGTCGGATTGGATCCCAGGGTTGAGGTAATAGGGAAAATGCTTTTGTAACTCGTTTGTTAGGAATGTAAAAGTATTTCCGCGTAGAAGCAGGGTCACTCCGTGGAAAGTAGTCTGGTTAGGCCACATGACTACTTTAGGCCGCCATTAGGTTAAACTGTACTACTGGTAATTTCATCCTCGGCCCCGGGAGTTGCCAGTCCTGGGCCTCACAGGACACGTAGGCAAACAGTTCAGTAGTACCAGTTTGTCTCTGACTGGGTCTGACCCATGTCGATTCTTAAAGGGCCCCAGACGTCGGACTGCTGTTTACGGCTCTGGTCAATCCTCAAGAGCAGATTCGTCACTTTTCTTTGAGGGCCCTTCTGCCGAATGTCAAACTCTTATAACTGACAGTTCACCCAATTGGAGGACTCTTGAGAGCCTTTCTGCAGCGATTGTTCCAAGAGAAGCAGGGAAGGTAACTGGGAGCTCCTCTTCCGAGGATGCGACAAGCGGCTCCGGGGCAGGCGGTGGAGGTCCTCAGACACCACCAAGGTTCTCATCTGGGCCGCTTCCTAGAAGTACAGATTCCTAAGGCTGCACCTCCCCGAGATCCAGTTCCCTAGATTTTCGGACGAGGCCAAGGAATCTTATTTTTACAGAAGCTTATGATAAAGGGCATCAACGGGAAAACCTACTTAATGGTGAGACTTCATACTTTCTCTTTAAGGTCAGGAACAAGGCAAGGACACAGACTCCCACCACCTCTATTGAGGGTCCAGAAAGGCAAAGAAAAGGCATCCAGATTGGAAGAAAGAAAACTGCCTTTATTTGCAGATGACATGATCCTCTGTAGAAAATCATAAGGAATACACATTCACAGAGCAAAAACAAAAAACCAAAACGATTAGGATTTATATGTTTAGGTTGCAGGATACAAGATAAGTATACAAAAATCAACTGTATTTCTCTGTACTAATAACAAAAATGAAATCAAGGAAACAACTGCATTCACAATAGCATCAAAAAGAATAAAATACTTAGGAAAAATTTTAATAAACCAAGTCCAAGATTTATACACTGAAAACTACAAAACATGCTGAGAGAAATGAAGGAAGATCTAAATAAGTGGAGAGACTTCCATGTTCATGGATTGTTAGACTTAATATTGTTAATGACAGTTCTCAAATTGATTAGATTCAATGCAATCCTTAACAAAATCCCAGCACTCTTTTTTTTGGTAGAAACTGACAAGCTGATCCCAAAATGTATAGGAAATACAAAGGACCTAGAGTAGCTATGACGATTTTGAAAAAGAACAAAGTTGGAGGAATTACAATACTCAATTTCAAAACTGACTACAAAGCTACTATCACCAAGACAGTGAGTATTGTCATGAGGATAGGCATGTAGAATCAATGGAACAGAATTCAGAGTCCAGAAAGAAACCCTTACATTTATGGTCAATTTTTGGCCAAGATGCCAAGATAATTCAATGGTGGAAGGATAGTCTCTTCAATCCAGGACATTGGCAAGGTTGATTGACATTTAGCTGGGTTACCAAAATATTAAAATACTTCCACACTTGCTTGAGAGGGGCCCTTGTCCCAAACCTAAGTTTCCCTCACTTGCCTCACTCTTTTACTCAGGACCCTCCCAGACTTATCCTCTACTCAGCAACTGAAGGGTTTACTGCCCAGCACAGTAGAGGATCTTCCGGGACTCTGCTCCAGCCCTACATTCTGACTGATCAGTGCAGCACCAGTTGTAAAATATTTTGAAAATCACTCCCAAATACAGGTGTTTTTCTTCCTGGGGCACAGGCAACAAGCAAAGAACCAAAAACAAAACCATAAAATAGTGTCAGCTGGGATATACAGACTACTTCTCATTTATTTCCTCTTAATTAAGTAACCACTCCCTCTTCATGTTTAAAAATTCCGCAGATATACCTGTGTGTGTTCCTAAAAACAAAAACAAATACAAAACATTTTTGTAAAATACTGTTACATCTACTTGGAGAACCTAGTAATTATATTATGAATTAACAGGAAGGCATTCTAGATCATCTAGGTAAACCTCTGTTGTAATTTAGCAATTCTGCAAGATCCCTGACAAAAATGGTCATTGAAGATTTTACTTAAGCAATTCTAGCAACCAAGGGCTAGGGAGTGCATTAGTTGTGGGGATATCTGGTTCCTCATTTGAACAATTATACATAATTATTAGAAAATTCTTCCTTAGAATAAGATGGAATCTGTCAGCCTATCACTTCCATCCATCATTAATAAATCGTATAAAATACTTAGCATGTGTCAGGCACTCATATAATCCTCACAACAACTTATGAGGTTGGTAGTGTTACCATCATCATCATCGTGATCCTCATTTTACAGTTGAGAAAAAGGACACAGAAGGGTTATGTGAACTGCCTGAGTTCATGTGCCTGGTTAAGCGGCAGAACCAGAATATGAACCCACCCAATCTGTTCCCAAACTCCATGCTCTTATTGACATTGAACTACCTAATTCTGTCCTTTAGTATAATAATATAGAGCCTTTCAAGAACAGGTCCTTAGCTATCTGGATATAGGTACTAAGTATCTGAATACAACTACTTTTTTTTTTTGCTTTTCTCTAGGTTAAAGCCTCAGTTTCTACAACTGCCCGAGATAGTAAATTGCTCTGAACCCCTCACCATTTTGCTTCTTGGGAATACACTGTTTTGTCAATCTTGTTCTTAAAAGGTAATGGTCTTCAAACTTCTAATATCTTAAAATACACAGGGGTCTCTTGTGTTTCACCTCTCTTTTTAGCCTAAATACAGGAATTTACATTTATCCTTATTAAAAATCTAGATTGTTGGAGAGTGAAATAATTAAGAGCACGGACTCCGCAATCAGAGTTCCTCCTGGATTTGAATCCATGCTCTACCACTAACTAGCTGTGTGACTTTGATCTTGGAAAAACTCATTTAGCTTCCCTGTGCCTTAATCCCCTCACCTGTAAAATGGTGGTAATAACTGTACTTGCCTCCTAAGTTTGCTGTGAGGATTAGTGTTGACATCTGTCAAGCTCACAGAACAGTGCCTTGCATACAGTAAATGCCATATAACTGTTAGCCGTTATTGATTGAACATAAACTATTAGGATAATTTAATTTCTATTCTTCTATGGAGGAACTATATTAACTACTTTTACGGCTTTATGTTATTTTAAAATATTAATGAACACCACTTTCATGCCTTCGTCTTTGGATCTTGACATGACTGGACTACTAAGAGAAAAGCCCATAGCATGGCATGGGCGATTTTCTTCAGCCCGACACTGACCTTTTATTTTAAACTGCTGTATTGAGATATCTCACATGCCATACAATTCACCCATTTGAAATGTACCAGTCAGTGGCTTTTAGTATATTCACAAACTTGTGCACCAGTCAACACAATTAATTTTAGAATCTTTTCATTACTCCAAAAAGAAACCCCACACCTCTAGCTGTCACTCCCCCATCTCCCATCCCTCCAGACCCTGGAATCATACAGCACTTGTCTTTTTGTGACTGGCTTATTTCACTTAGCATAATGTCCTCAAGCTTCATCTATGTTGTAGCACATGTCAGAACTGCCTTCCGTTTTAAGGCTGAATGATATTTCATTGCATGTATATACCACATTTTGTTTATTCATTCATGTGTTGATGCACATTAAGATTGTTTCCACCCTTGGCTCTTTTGATTGCTGCTGCTATGAACATGGTGTACAAACATCTCTTCAAGATCCTGCTTTCAATTCTTTTGGGTACATACCCCGAAGTGGAATTTCTGCATCATATAATAATTCTATTTTTAATTTTTTGGGGAACTGCCATACTGTTTTCCACAGCCCCTGCACTTTCTTCCATTCCTACCAACAGTGCACAAGGGTTCCATAATTGGATTATTTGTCTTTTTATTATTGAGTCGTAATTTATATATTGTAGGTACAAGTCCCTTATGAGATATATGATTTGCAAATATTTTCTCCCATTCTGTAGGTTGTCTTTTCACTTTCTTGATGGTGTCCTCTGAACTACAAAAGTTTTAAATTTTGATGAGGTCCAGTTTATCTATTTTTTATTTTGTTGTTTGTGCTTTTGGTGTCATATCTAAGAAAACTTGCCTAATCCAAGGTCTTGAAGATTTATGCCTGTATCTTCTTCTCTAAGTTTTATAGTTTTAGCTCTTACATTTAGATCTTTGATACTTTGAGTTATTTTTTGGTTTTAGTGTGAGGTAGGGGTCCAACTTCATTCTTTTGCATGAAGATATACAATTGCCCCAGTTGTACCAAAAGACTACTGTTTCCCCCATTGGATTGTTTTGGCATCCTTGTTGAAGATCAGTTGACCACAAATGTGAGGGTTTATTTCTGGACTCACAATTCTAGTCCATTGCTCTATAGTCTATCCTTATGCCAGTATCACAGTGTCTTGATTACTGTAGCTTTGTAGTAAGTAAATTTTGGAATTGGCATGTGTGATTCCTCTAATTTTGTTCCTCTTTTTCAAGACTGTTGACACTGATCTTTTAGATTCTTGGTATACGGTTATTCAACTACCATCTTCAAGTACATCAACTGTAATCCAACCCGATTTTCTCCGTCTTAACCATGTGAATACTATGAGAGACCCAGCCACATGCTTTGCTGAAATCAACAACATTGTGCCTATCTCACTGATCTGACATTCAAATTTAATAAGAGTTTGAAATAAGTGAAAGGAGCATAATTTGGCATATTTAATTCTTTGCTAAACACATCAACATCCTGGTGGTCATCAAATTCTTTCCCATGTCTTCACAAACCATGAAATGACACATTCTAAAATTCTGCTGGAGGGGCTGGCCCCGTGGCCTGGTGGTTAAGTTCAGTGCACTCCACTTTGGCAGCCAAGGTTTGCGGGTTTGGATCTACACCACTCATCAGCCATGCTGTGGCAGTGACTCACATACAAAATAGAGGAAGACTGGCACAGATGTTAGCTCAGGGCAAATCTTCCTCAGCAAGAAAATCTAAATGAATAAGGGGATGGCCCCATGGCATAGTGGTTAAGTTTGTGCGCTCTGCTTCAGCAACCCACAGTTTGCCAGTTCGGATCCTGGGTGTGGACCTACACATTGCTCATCAAGGCATGCTGTTAGCTCAGGGCCAATCTTCCTCACCAAAAATAAATTTACAAAATAATAGAATAAAATAATAAATAAATAAATTCTGCTAGGGAATAATGTCAAACAGATGAGTGGATCATTTCTGAAATCTGGCTTTCCCCCTTTTGTAAACTTTGCTACTATCTGCCTCTTTCTGTTCTCTAGCCATCTCCCAATATCTGATATCTCCATGATTACACAGCTACCAGAATTGACCCTGATCTCATGGGCATGGGCGAGCGAGGTGAGGAGTTCACAGAATGCAAAGTCATCTTTTACAAGCAAGCTTGTATGCTATTCCCAGGTTTGTGATTCTGGCTCCACATCGGCCACAAAGAGGCAGCAGGCAGCACAAAATACATTTAACATTTAGCACATGCATTCTGCTAAAATTGAAAGTTTTTATTCAGAGATTGAGTCAGTTCTGAGAAAATGGTTAATAAAATAATGAAAATCTCCATGGCAGCTTTCTCCCAACTGACATCCTGCAGAGGATATTTTAATAACAGCTAGAAATTTGCTATTCTGCTGTTGGCAACTCCTAGCCTCAAGAAATTCAGCATCATGGAGAATAATGCTTTTTCTCTCCACAATCCGTAAGGTTGTTTGCAGATATAAGCCTCTAAGCCATGTCACCATTTTCCAAAGTGATAAAGAAAAAGATGTAACATCTGTATAAAGTCAGACAGGAATCACTGGGGTCAACCAGACACAGAGTATTGAGTTACACGGGTACAGCCTGAATTACGTGCAGTAACATTTGATTTTTTTTTTGTATTATCAGGGATGTTTCACTTAAGTAAATTTCCATTTTACTGAAGCTTAAACCTATAAGCACCAGCACATTTTAGACCTTTTATTGATGACTTGAGGTCTTTTCTATAAACTCATGGTGCAATGCCTCCAGGATTAATGAACTGCTAAGGATTATTTGGTCTACACTGGAATGTCTACTGAATCATTTGGTTTTTCATATGGTCTCCTCCTTTGTCAGCTGCCCTTCTTGGTTGTCAACATACCCATTTCTAGCAACATCCCTATAAATATAACTACTTCCATTTTGTTATGGGCTGGATGACCAAATCACCAAATTTAGTAGAATTTGTCAAAATTGTTTCTAAAGAAATGTGTGTTTTAGGGACTAAGACATTTTCTTGTGAATAAAACAATGAAACTCTGGTTAATGGTGCTTGATATATTGTAGCAGCCTAAAGACCTCTCATCAATTCTTACTTCTCCAGCCACATCATTCAGAATATAACAATTCACCTACCTCATTCAGTTCTCAAATAGACTCCAAAGGGTGGGGTAAGTGTCAAGACCATGTCTCCCAATAAAGTCTTGCTAGTTTTGATGAGATCCGAATCTGCTGCTTAGAAGACTGAAGAATATAGAGAAGAAGATTGAGTCTTGGCATCTCAAGACCAAGTCCTTGATCAACTTATACCTCAGGTAAAGATGTGAAGCCAGTTACTTACTCCATCTTGAAAGACATGAGACTCTTCATTGCTGTCTCCTCCCTTCCAGAGCTGTGAAGAAACAGCCTGCAGTACTTTACAAACTCACCAGGTAAATCTCCCATCACTGCTTGGTATAGAGGAAAAGAAAAAGAAAATCTCCCAATTGGAGTTTCTATTAAACTAGAGGTTAAACAGGTCTGTATTGGCAAATACCAACCATCTTTAGTTTGAATTGCTTGTTGACTCAAAGTTCAGCCAAAGTAATGTGAATTTAGGGAATTGCAGTCCATTAATGATGATTGCTTCCTTCCAAGCAATTCTGCTCACAGCGTTTGGGGAACAGGATAAATACTTGGTTTGTAGCATAAGAAATCCAGTTTGCAAAGATAGTCCTCTCTGAGGCATCTCTGCAGTAAATACTTGCTCTAAATCTCAGTCAACACAACCTATTCTAATAGTATTTTAAGTACAAAACTTGACAACATGATTCTAGAGTCAATTTGAAAAAACAGGTGACCATAAAGAACATTCTAAAAAGAACACTGAAGATAAAGGAGAGTAATTTGATTGCCTGGGGCACTGTGGCATTCATTTCTTTTGAAACCTATCAAAAGCTGTTAAGTATATGCCCAAACTTTGACCTAGTAATCCCACTTCCATACAATTTTTTCAAAGAAAAAAAGAATTATATGTAGAAAGGGATTCATTGTATCATTATTTTATAACAGAGAAAATTGGAAACAATAAGCAAACAAGGTAATGGTTAATAAATATTACATCAAGTTGGTAAAATGTTATGTAAACATTAATATAAACTAGGAAGAAATAGATAACATGGGAAAATATTACAATGTTAATTTTTTAAAGCTGATATAATCTCGTGTTATGTTCCATTTATGTTCAAATATGTAATGCATAGATCAGAAGGGAGTAAGAAATAAATTTGGTTAAGGGGATTCTCCTCAAACTGTATTTAATGTTGTAATGTCTTTATAATTTTTTTTACGTATCAATTACGTTTTATCTCAGCCACAGACTGGTATACCTGTGGCCAAGGTCAGTAACATTAAGGTTCCTCCAAAACTGACTGCTTGGTCATTCCATCTATTTTTCACTTTCTCCAAATCCTAAAATTAGACTCAAAGCAAAGCAAAGCTGAAATACCATGCAAGTCATTTTGAATGGATTTTGGAGGCAGAGGGATGGGAAGAGAAGAGGATATCGTGTTAGAATTTACATGACTGATTCCAGCTATTACTGCTTTGAGTCCTGTGGCATGCCACTAAACCTGAAAATAAGAAGAGATGCTCATACCCTGCAGAGACTAAGCAGTCACTCAAGTCTGAAGATGTGAAAAGCCATGTAAGAATACCTGGGTACAGAATGTCATTGAGGCTGCATATTTGAGGGGGTGGACAACTTAATGATAAGCAATAGACAGATACCCTGTTTTTAGGCCTTTTCTACATTTAAGGCACCAGGGAGTCAAGAACAGAAATGGAATCCTACCTGGAGTGAGGGAAGTGGCCGAGGCTGACAATGCCGTGTCCAGAGGCATGCAGTGCTGGCCCCTAAATGAATGCCCCCACCTCGTATGTCCAGGCAGCAGCCAAGCAGACCTGCATTTGACAGCAGAGACATAAACCTAAGTAAGGGAGACACCGTTTGTGATTTCAAACGTGAAGACGGGGATTGAGTTATATAAAATTCTTGTAAAACACGTGGACAAAATCAACCAAGTTATTTTATTTTAACCACAAGTATTTATTGATGGATCAAAGAATACAATTTTAATGGAACAATAAGGCACAACTGTGGATTGAAACAGTTTACTATACAGCCAAAAGGAGGAAAAAGCCATAATCTTAGGAATTTTAAATATGCAAGTCAAGGAGCCTCTGAAGTACCTCTCTAACAGATCAGTGTCAGGTAAGTCTTCCCTTTTATACAATTCCTATATTACATCACTTGATCACAAAGTCAGACTGATACTTCATCAAGAATTCCTCGGTCATTTATACTTGAGTCATCCAGCCGGGCCACTCCTCTGGGCCCCACTCTTCTCAATCCCTTTGCAGTTTTTTTTTTTCAGCAATTCCCTTCCTAAAGTAATGTGTATACATCTCAGATAGCCTTCCAAAGCAAGGAAACAAGTAAGCGAGCAATAAGTCCCAGAAAATCAGCCAGGGCAGATATATGGATGGACAGACTCATAAAGACAGACATGAGGATGACAGCAGCCTGATTCAACGAGGTCTACAGTGAGCTGACTTGGGCAGAGAAGTTGCTCTGGCTCATGCAAAGGCCTGTAATGCCACCTCAGGTTGTACCACCAGTGCCAGACCCCTTGTTTCTAAGGGGTTAGCAGTGGTCCACGAGAGGAGCTAGGAAGTCAGTGTGACCAGGCAGCTGATGGTACAATACATTCAATGCTTTGGACCTGTATTAGGAGCTGACTATGGCTTCCACCATGAACATCTGCCAAGTGCAAAATTCACAGAGAATTTTGTGCAAAACTTCAAGACACTGAGGACAATCTTTAAATCTCTTGGGCTGGGCTAAGTTAGGCACTTCCATAACACTAATCTTTCTACGTGGAAATGTGAAGTGAAAACTAGTCCAGGGCAGTAACACTGAGGCATAAGCCATGCTGCAGAGGTGGGAATACACGAGGCTTTTAGGTGCCCAGCCTCCTTGTTCAAAAAGCCATGAGAAAGTCCCCAAGCATATTGTCAGAGCAGCCATTCTGGTGGTGATGGTGTCCCCAAACTAGGCAAACCTGCAGGCACATGGCTATTTGCTGAAGAGTCAACACAGTCCTAACAAGAGTAGCCACGTGGGTGTGTATGTTGAGAATCAGAGGCCAGAGGTAGAGCGACCTGGGCAAGCCACCTTGAAGACTTGGCTCCGCACCTCTCACCAAGGCCACCACCGTTCAAGAAGAGCCTCTCCAACCAACAGCCCTTTGATGACACAGCAGAGTGCCGGGGACCAAGAGATGGTCACATTCTTCTGAGAGAAGTGTTGCTTACTGAAAAGCTCCTGGAGAGGCAACATCCCAGACACCCATTTAAGAGTAAATGTTGATAAAAATTGCCAGACCACCGAACTATCCTGCCAAGTCAGAAGTACATTTAACAGGCATAGCTTGGGTTGCCAAGTAGAACAGAGGGGACTGAAGCTTAATAAAAAGCAGGGAGACTGAAAGACTAAGTGAATGGTATGTTGGGTGAAAGAGAAGTAGGAGGCAAAGGACGTATAAAAAAGGACGAAGGAGCATGCCGAAGCCCCGCTGGAGGGAAGGCAGCATGGCTAGTCCACACCCTGTGAGAGAGCTCTGCTGGCTGGTTCTTGGCATGATTCCCTCTCTCCCCTTCTCAGCTTGGATGGACGTGTGGCATTCAGCAGCAGACCAGGGGGAGATGATACTGAGAAATGGAGATAACCAGCAAATGATACGCAACAGAAACAGACAGAATGTACCCTTCTATAATGCCCTGTTTATACAGCAAAGGCAGGTCTGTGTGGACGGAGCAAACTGGGGCCATCATGCAACAGCAGTAGTACTTGGGGAGAAGGGAATGATGGGTGGAGGTGGGGCTGGTGGACAGGAGGACTCTCGAGTTCCAGTTCTTAAATACTACAGAGCAAGAACAGTTTGGTCTCAGTCCTTTAGTGAAGAAATCGGATGCTCATTTTCTGTTCTACATCCACCTTCTCCAAAACCTGGAAAAAGAAACCCAGTTACAGTTATGAAGGTCACAACAGGTGATACTGTCCCAAGCTCTTCTTTGAATAATGTTTTTCTCCCTCCCTCTTGTGCAGTAGAATTTAACTTTTTCAGGCCAAAAGGTGACTGACTGACCTTAACAAATTCTGTGAAAGATATGGCACTGTCCCCATCCTGATCAGCCTCCTGGATGGTCCTGTCTGCAATGCTGCCCAGCTGCTCATCTGAGATATTCACTCCGACCATCATTCGTAGCACCTGCAGGACCAAGAGCCAGGAATTATAGGAGACTTGGGGGTCAGGGAGGCTCTTTTATTAAGATTAAAGATAAAGCCACCTACACCCTCTTTCCCTTTGATGTCCTCAAATATAACAGCCAGAAAGCTGAAACCCTTATCTTCTCCTCTGGGCCATTCTAGGCAATGATGTGATCAGAACTCTCTGGCAAGGTCATTGGAGAAAGACAAAGCCTTACTGGGGTCATCAGATAAGAAGGCAAAGCCTCAGTGCATTTTGCTCTTCCCCATTCTTTCTGCCTGGAATGTAGATATGATGCCTGGTGGTACAGCAGCCATTCTGGGACTGTGAGGTAAAAGTCCTATGTGCTACAGATACCAGAGAAAGAATATAGAAGAAGCCTGCTTCCTGGACATCATTAGGTACTGTACCCACCTGGACAGTCTATCCTCAGACTTCTTGTTGCACGAGGCAAACTAGTTCCTTATCAGTTTAAGTCAGTTCAGTTTTGTAGGGCTTTCTGGAATCCTATTTGAGTGCAGTCCTCTTTGAGGTGGGGCATGAACCCAGCTATTCCAAGAGTATGGCCAAGAAACATAAAGATCCTTGAAGGATTAAATATTAAATCTCCCTTTTTAGAAAAATAACAAGCATATTTAAAGGGCTGTGAAAACTGTAGTAAAGAGAATTTAACACTGTTTCACCAAATTTCTCTCAAACATAACAAAGAACCCCCACCCCCATCATTCTGCTAACATCTTTAGGGCATGAATACACCTTGGTGATATGACCCTTAGACACTGTGAGGCGGGGGCCGGGTGCCTTACGATGCCTCGCCTCCCTGTGGCCAGCACCTCTGCCTTCAAAGGCCAGGGCGGAGCCCTCCCACAGGGAAGGAGGGCTGGAGCCCAGCTGCTCCTTTACATCCTTCTCCAGTCTCACGAAATGGAGCATCAAGAAGCAGATTACAGGATTTTCTCAAAAGAAAAAAAGAGCTGAAATGTTGATTTGCATCAACACCAGTTCTTTCTTTTCACAAATCAATTCTTGAAAATTGGAAGTTGTACATTTTGGGTACAAATGTACACACGATGAAGGATTAATAAAAAGAGGCAATACTAACGAAAATCATAAATGGCCAAGCCATTTGCCATCTTCCCTGACTGTGTGTGGCCAACTGGACAACTCCATCCGCAAACAGCAGCTTCTTCCGTTCTCAGTCCAGTTATTCTCCGACGTGTGTTATTTTTAGAATTATAGAATTGAGCTGTGCATGTGTGCTGAATGTGTATGGGGCGTGGGGAGAGGAGTGGTGGTGTCTTAAAAATCCCTCATCCAGTCCGTTATTGAGGACATGAGGGTCCAGAAGTGGCCTGATACAGGTCCCAGCAACCAGTGGCCCGAGCTGTGGGCCCAGGCCTCCATGCCCAGCCAGTGCTCTTTCCACCTTTCTGCGGTGTCACTTATGGTTCCAGCTGCAAGTTTATTAGCAAATGGGACTTTCATTATTACTATTTTTTAATGTCTGGTGAGGTTTCCTGTATATACCCTTTATCAATTTAAGAAAGCTCCCTTCTAGCTCTGTTTTTCCAAGACATTTTTTTTTTTTAAAGATTTTATTTTTTTCCTTTTTCTCCCCAAAGCCCCCCGGTACATAGTTGTATATTCTTTGTTGTGGGTCCTTCTAGTTGTGGCATGTGGGACGCCACCTCAGCGTGGTTTGATGAGCAGTGCCATGTCCGCGCCCAGGATTCGAACCAACGAAACACTGGGCCACCTGCAGCGGAGCGTGCGAACTTAACCACTCAGCCACGGGGCCAGCCCCCAAGACCTTTTTTTTTTTTTGCTGAGGAAGATTCACCCTGAGCTAACATCTGTGCCAATCTTCCTCTATTGTGTATGTGGGTCAACATCACAGCAGGGCCGCTGATGAGTGGGTGTAGGTCTGCACCTGGGAACCGAATCCAGGCTGCCAAAGTAGAGCATGCCAAACTTAACCACTAGGCCATGGAGCTGGCCCCTAAGACTTTTATTTTTAAATCATAAATGGATGATGAATTTTTTCTATGGGAAAAAACATTCAGTTTTTCTTTATCTGTTAACATGGCAAAATCTGATTTTCTAATTTTAAGCCAACTTTGAATTCCTCGTATAAACCCACTTTGGCTATAATATAGTATCCTTTTTGTATATTGCTGGATTCAGCATGTTAATATTTTGTTTAGGATTTTAACATCTATGTAAATGAAAGAGATGGAGCTGTAATTTTCTTTTCTTGTACAGTCTTTACAAGGTTTTCATGTCAAAGTTATGTTGGCCTCGTAAAATGAGTATAGCAACTATGCTGAAGTGTAACTGATATACAATAAACTGTACATATATAAAATGTACACGTGTGACATGTGTACACACCTGTAAAACCATCACCACAGTCAAGATAAGGAACACATGCATCACCCCCAGAAGTTCAACCAGGATCTTTTACAAAAATCACAATAGAAAAACGTGACCACTCAGCCTTTCCTTAGGATAAACTCACCACAAACTTTTTAACAGCCACTGAATAGTTAAGAACTGCATAATACCAAAGATTTCAGAGATGGCAGCGTCTAGAAAGGTAAACCCTGTTCTCTTCGCACTCTGGTAAGATGTTCACATCCTCTTCTTGCTAGGATAAAACTAGTTCTCTGACACCTCAGCAGTCCAGGAGCACATCTGTCCTCAAGTCATTCTGGGCCTGAGGAACACTCTAGTGACACCGACTGGCACTCTGGCCGTACGATCTCCTCCCCACTCCGTGCCTGGGGCTTTTTATCCTAATAACAGAAAATAAATCAACCCTCCACCCCAAAAAGATCTTTCTGAAAGTCAGATCTGGGCCAGAGGATGAAAAGAGGCAACTAGAGGGTGGCTGCCTCTACGTTTTCTCTTCAGAACTCAGAAAACCATACGGAACTATTTTATGTAAAGTAGATTCTTCTCACTGAAGAAAGATATCCCCAACTCTAAAGCAAAGGACACTAACACAGACCTGCAGACTGTTTTGGGTTTTGCTCAGACATGGAAATGTAGGAATACCTTGGGATGGTCCTTAATCTGCCCTGGGTAATCTTCAACTTAGAAGACTTCTCAAGATACGGAATGAGTTCGGATTTACTTCAGGGTGAGTGGAAACCACTTTACTTTTTAGGTGTATCTTGAAATAGGGAAATCTCCCCATGGAAATTTCCCATGAATGTGTTAGCCTCCTAGGGTCCTCCAGGTTCATAAATATTAAGAAAAGAAAAGAAAAAAGGAGTATTTTCTCCCCTCTTCAACTTGTATTTAGGGAAGTGAGGGAGGGGAAGAAGAGAAGGGCGATGCTAACAGGATGAAATGCCAGTCTCTGCTAGTAGGAGGACAGGAGTTGTCCCTGGGGAGCAACGAAAGACAGCGAGCAGTCAGCTCAGCGACACCGGCCCAGCAGCAGTTCCTTGACTCTTACGTCAAGCCCAACAACAGACAAAACAGTAGCATCTACCTAAGCGTCATCAGAATTACCTGGTTGCCAATAAGCTGATTTGACAATAACTGAACTATTTGATCTAAACCATCTTGCATATTTTAGCTCTGCCAGTCAGCACCTAAAAGACATGTGGTTAGCTTTCAAACATTGGAGACATCTGCCTGCCAGAACTCAATGAGCCATTTCAAGTTTCCCAAGGTCATCTGCTCTGCCTTATCTCTAGGATAGGACTCTGCACACAGCAGGTGTTAAATAAATGCTTCCTACCCACAAGAACAGGCAGGCAGAGCCCAAACACAAGTTATTGCCGTGCATGAGAGTTCTCCCACATACCTGTAACAGCTCATCGCGGGAAATCTTGTCATCTTTATCCAAATCATATAGTCGAAAAGCAACTGGTAGGGAAAAACAAGAAGTTAGTAGAAATTTAGTAGTGTTTTGCCCCTTCTCAAGGAACTAAATATGTAAAGGACACTAGACAGAAAACTGACACTGAATTAACAGTTTTTCCAAGAGCAACTACCATTACTTGTAGAACTTTCAAAGACACAGTAACATTTAAGAAATCGAGATGCATGTCATAATTAACGGCATCTCAGCTTTGAAGAAATATAGCCCTTCTTTGGACAAATCAGAAAACCTAATAGAAAAGGAAAACCTGAATGTCCTTTTTCTTACCTTAGAATGTTTTTTTTTTGAAAACAGCAACCCATAAGTGGTCTGTAAATTAGGCCATCTCACACAATCCATCAAGTCTGCTGTGCACCACACGGGGGCACAGACGAAAGGAGCCCTCCAGGCACCCAACAGCTGACTACACAAAGTATTGCTTGGGAAAATAGCCACTTTGGCAAATTCGTTCTAAATTTCAAATAATTCTCTACCCCTTGGGAGTCCTGAAGGTAAAGAATTTCAGTTTCAAGTAAAAATGCTAAGAATCTGATGGCCTCCTGCCCTTACCATGTTTTTCTCTCTTTAACAATAGATAAGTCTTCTAGAAACTAGGATATATAAGAGAGAGAGTTCAGAAGAGCAGAAATCCTTCAGACGGTGCCAGGTTGCTGAAGGGCTGCCAAGTGAATGGTGTGATAACACAGTGATTTTACAGGCCCTGTGAGACACTGTCACACGGACGAAGTGACTGTCTTATAATTACTGCTGAATTTAGTGTGGTTTGGGGGCTCTGGATCACTTCAAGTATGCACTAAGATTTTTGGCTTTCAGTAAGGTGCTGCAAATTACTAAAAGGCCAAAATCCACTGTTTGGAGCTATTAAGAGACACAGACTTAGATCTTGTCCTGAGGAGCTCACGATCTAGTAGAGGAGAGCAACACACACCACTCACGCTAACGCAGTCTAAATGCTCCCATCCATCTGAAACGCTGGGGACAAAGCGTATGGCAGATACGCCTTTCTGGTTCAAGTAACATTTGAACAAGGTCTTGAAAGACAAACACATCTGACGAGGGTGGCATTTCAGAGCTAATATTAGGTACAAGGGCAAGAGAACATGGATGAATATCTCAGAGTTTCAACGTCACCCCTGCTTCCCCTACCCCCCAGAAAAGGGGTGAGTCCACCAAAAGTCCAAGTAAAAATTTCAGAAAAATCTAATTTACTCTTTGTAAGATACATACTAGAATTCTGGAGGGGGGAGTAACTGGGTGAGACTTTCTCTGATGTTTGTCTGTTCTCTTTAATTTGGTTAGTTGAGTATCTTTACAAAATCTGAGAATTCATATGCTTAGGTTTGAATTCCAAGGGAAAGGAGACAAGGATCCTAAATGTTCCTCACATAATATGTGTTTAATATATTCCCCAAATTAAACACACACACATATATACACACGCACACTTCTGCATATGCTGTCATCTTTCTAAAACACCATAACATGTGTTATCTACCAAGCCATCTTTAGAATGATTTCGGGATAGAAATCTGTTTGCTATAGAAGCCATAAATATCTGTTTCTGAATTTCTTAATTGGGTAACTGGAATAAACACTTACATCCCTTTCTGCCAAAGTATTTACAGAAGCTTCAACTGCTAATTCTTGAAACCCAGCTGCCATGGGCTCAATGTTTCTGTTTCCCCAAAATTCCTATGTTAGAACCCTAACCCCCAATGTGATGCCATTAGGAGGTAGGGCCTTTGGGAGGTAATCAGGGTTAGATTAGGTCATGAGGGTAGGACCCTTATAAACAGAGAGACAGGAGAGCTCTGCCCCTGCTCCCTTTCTGTCTCCACCTCCCTCCCCATGTGAGGATACAGCAAGAAGGCTGTCTGTGAACCTCACCAAGAACCCCACCACGCTGGCACCCTGATCTCAGACTTCCAGTCGCCAGGACTGTGGGAGATGACTGTTGTTTAAGCCACCGAGTCTGTGGCATTCTGTTGTAGCAGCCTGAGCAGACTGACACACCAGCAGAGGGCTAATTACAGACATCACCGATAGGACCTTCTGGAAAACACTGTAGCAATGGCAGGTTTTTCTTAACTGACTTGGATTCCTGTCAATCAGCTCTGGCTCTGAACCAGCAGAAACATTTTTCCCAAGATAATGAATGGTCAAATGCACAAATGACTAAGCCATTTTGCTAGGTTCTCTCTCTACTTCCTGTCCTCCGCTCCTCATTCTAGAGCCTATGACTTGGACTCTCAGTCTCCAGTCTCACATCTGCAGTTCCCTAGCTTTAAATGCCATCTCATGCTGATGACTCCCAAATATGCATCTCCAGCTTGGACCCGTCCCCTGAGCTCCTGACACTGACGTCAGAGCAATACAGTACCGTGGTTAAGAAGCTGGCTCTGATGCTTACCAGCTATGTGAACATGAGCAAGTTACAGAACCTCTCTGTGCCTCAGTTGCCAGAGAGGTACAAAACAGGAATAAAAGAATCCACCTCACAGGCTTGTGAGGACTGAATGAGTTAGTACACGAAGGGCACCTTAAACAGTGCCTGGCACACAGTAAGAGCTCAATCAATGTCTTCTATCTGCCATCACCTCTCTGCCCTCCTCTCAAACCACTCACTTCATTCTCAATAATACTTCTTTGTTCTCTGAATACACGAAGTACTCATTTTTACCCAGGGCCTAATCTACACCAGGTGTTCCCTCTGCCTAGCACTCTCCTTTTCTTTGCACGCTGGCTCATTCTTGGTTCAAATTTCAGCTCCTCAGAGAGGTTTTCACTGACCACTCTTTCTAAAGCAGTGACAGACCCCATCACTTTCTCATCTCACCTTATTCACTGCCTTCACAGAACTTGCCGTGATCATAAATCTTGTCTATTCATTTGTCTTTTTCCATATAATCCATTCCCCTTATTAGATCATAAGCTCTGTGAAAGGAAAGACCTTATCTGATTTATACACCACTGTGTCCTGAGCCTAAACCAGTGCCTGGCATATAGTAGTTGCTCAAGCATTTGCTCGATGAAAGACCAAATCAATGATCTCAATCAAACCTTTACTTTTCAATTACTCTTTCTTCTTCTTTCCTAAAAAAATTGTGGTAAAATATACATAACATAAAATTTACCATTTTAACCATTTCTAAGTATACACGGTAAGTATTTTCATATTGTTGTGTAATCATCACCACCATCCATCTCCAGAACTTTTTCATCTTCTCAAACTGAAACTCTGACCCATTAAACAATAACTCCCCATTTTCCCCTGCCCCTAGCAACTTTCCCTCTATGAATCTGACTACTCTAGGAACCTCACGCAAGAGGAATCAAACACTATTTATCCTTTTGTGTCTGGCTAATTTTATTTAGCATACAAGTAGATTCATCCATGTTGTAGCAAATGTCAGAATTTCCTTTTTTAAGGCTGAGTAATATTCCATTGTATGCACAGATCACATGTTGTATATCCATTCATCTGTCCACGGCCACTTGGGTTCCTTCCACCTTTTGGCTATTGTGAATAATGCCGCTCACTGTTTCTTCTTGGCTACTCTCCCAAATTCCACTTCACCAATATTCTTCACCATCCAAAAAAAAAAAAAATCTTCATGCAGACTCATTTTCCACATCACTCATTATGTGTTATAAAAAACTTAAAAACCATTTATGAGGACAATTAGAACATCGAAAGGGAGGCTTATAGACCTCTTCCTTACATACCATGCCCTGGAGCACACTAAGATGGGTTGTACCTTTGGCATAAGACATTATAACCTCACTGATCCCAAGAGGAGAGCAATAAGGAATCCTTCCCGGGACACAAACAGAGCATTAGTACTAGGTGTCCTTGGACCTGTGCCTACCTAGGTACAGTTCAGCCATGCTTGTTGTCCTTGACATTCTTTCACTGTGGCATAAAATAGAAACAGGACAGAGTGTCCTCTCAGAGTTCCTGAAGAGACTATTTTATGCAGAAGATGGACCATAAACAAATTTGGTTCCAGAAGCCTGTATTTGTTAAGTAACAACATTGCTGAAAGAAGGTAAATGTGCCTTAGTGGCAAATGTGTTGCTGGATGTACAATGCTCAGTTGCTCTCAGTCTACAACAAGAGGCACCATCTCGCTGCTTCCATAGCTCTGTAGGAAATTCAGAGAAAACCAATATATAGATAGAGAAGCAGACATCCAGGGCGCCTCCTGTAGCTTTGGTTTCACTAGTCTAAGTACACGAATGAGATCCCAACATATAAACTGCCAACAGAATTCTAATTCATTTTCAGCTTCCTGTAAAAGTTGATCTGAAAGCCAAGACTAAAGTAATGGTAAAAACCATGCATAACTTGCATAGCACTTTACTATTATTCTATCTCATCCTAAAGTCTGCCATTGCTGTGGCATTCAGACCTTCTCCCTTCCTAACAGAGAATCTCATCCACAGCTTCAGGAAGGGATTCTGTCTCTCTCTCCACCGTCAGATGTGAACAGGGAAGCACATAGCCCAAGTGACGCTGAAAGCCATCACGTGACCATGAGGAGCTATGCCTCTGGATGAAGCAGATGCTGAGGATGGCAGAGCAGAGCAATAGCAAAAACCCAGGTCCCTGACAATACAATCAACCCTGACACTTGCCTCAGCTGACTTGTTAAGTGAGCAAATAGGTTTCTTTATTGTTGAAGCCACATGAGTTAGCTGATGGCCACCTAACTGATACACCAAGTAACTACCAAATCCACTCATGCTATCTGGAATATTTTCTTTAGGGTCAGTGTGAATTAATGCACTGAGACCACAGCAATTTATAAAGGAAATGGACTACAAGGAAAGGCCTCTATAGATGTGTTGCATAAAATACAGTAGTCCCCCCTTATCTGTGGGGAATATGTTCCAAGACTCCCAGTGGATTCCAGAAACCATAGAGAGTACTAAACTCTATATATACTATGGTTTTTTTCCTATACATACATACCAATGATAAAGTTTAATTTATAAATTAGGCACAGTAAGAGATTAACAATAACAACTTCTCTTTGGCATATCCAAATTTCCAGCATCACTAGTCTTGTGCTTTGGGTCCATTATTAAGTAAAATAAAGGTTATGTGAGCACAAGCACTGCGATACCATGATAGTTAATCTGATAACCTGATAAACAAGAGGGCTACTAAGCGACTAAGGGTGGGTAGGGTATACAGCATGGATATGCTAGACAAAGAGATGATTCATGTCCTGGGTGGAACAGTGGAGCAGGATGGTGAAAGATCTCATCATCTATTCAGAATGGTGCGAAATTTAAAACTTAGGAATTGTTTATTTCTGGAATTTTCCATTTAATATTTTCAGACTGAGGGTGACCTCAGGTAACTGAAACCATGGAAAGTGAAACCGTGTATAAGAGGCGACTACTGTACCTGGATCAAGCCAAGAGAATACAAAGATAAATAAGTATAATTTTTTTCTTTTCTATTAACTGCCTGCTGATTGAAAGGTCTATTGTGCAGAAATTTTAAAAAACTACAAGGGGTTCAATTTACTTACTACTTTTCCTGCTGAGGGCATACAATGGGGAAAAGAAAGTCTTTTCAACAAATGGTGCTTGGAAAACTGGCAAGCCACATGTAAAAGAATAAAAATTGACCATTCTTTTTCACCATTCACAAAAATAAACTCAAAATGGATCAAAGACCTAAAGGTAAGACCTGAAACCATAAGGCTTCTAGAAGAAAATATAGGCAGTACACTCTTTGACATCAGTATTAAAAGGAACTTTTTGGACACCATGTCTTCTCAGACAAGGGGAACAATAGAAAGAATAAACAAATATGATTTCATCAGACTAAAGAGCTTCTTCAAGGCAATGGAAAACAGGATTGAAACAAAAAAACAACCCACTAACTGGGAAAAAATATTTGCTAGTCATATATCCAACAAAGGGTTAATCTCCATAATATGTAAAGAACTCACACAACTCAACAACAAAAAATCAAACAACCTGAGCAAAAAATGGGCAGGAGACATGAACAGACATTTCTCCAAAGAAGATATATGGATGGCCAATAGGCACATGAAAAGATGTTCATCATCACTGATCATCAGGGAAATGCAAATCAAAACTATACTAAGATATCACCTTACACCCATTAGAATGGCAAAAATAACCAAAACAAAAAATAACAAATGTTGGAGAGGTTGTGGAGAAAAGGGAACCCTCATACACTGCTCGTGGGAATGCAAACTGGTGCAGCCACTATGGAAAACAGTATGGAGATTTCTCAAAAAATTAAAAATAGAAATACCATATGACCCAGTCATCCCACTGCTAGGTATCTATCCAAAGAGCTTGAAGTCAGCAATTCCAAAAGCACCCCTATGTTCATTGCAGCATTATTTACAATAGCCAAGACGTGGAACCAACCTAAGTGCCTATCGACGGATGACTGGATAAAGAAGATATGGTATATATATAATGGAATACTACTCAGCCATAAAAAAGGATAAAATCGTCCCATTCACAACAATATGGATGGACCTTCAGGGAATTCTGTTAAGTGAAATAAGCCAGATAGAGGAGGACAATCTCTGTATGACTCCACTCATATGTGGAAGTTAAACATGTAGACAAAGAGAACAGATTAGTGGCTACCAGGGGAAAGGGGGATGGGGAGTGGGCACAAAGGGTGAAGGGTTGCACCTACAACACGACTGACAAACAATAATGTACAACTGAAATTTCACAAGATTGTAAACTATCATAAACTCAATAAAAATTAACTAAAAAAGAAAACTATAAGGGATTCAATTTACTTACTTATCTTGGTAAAATACACATAAAATTTACCACCATAACTATTTTTAAGTGTACAGTTCAGTAGTATTAAATATATTCACGTTGTTGTGCGACCATCACCACCATCCATCCCCATAACTCTCTTCATCTTATAAAGCTGAAACTCTATACCAACTAAATAATAACTCTGCATTCTCCCCTCCCCCATCCCTGGCAACCACCATTATACTTCTGTCTTATGATTTTTGACTACTCTAAGTACCTCATATAAGTGGAGTCATTCAGTTTTTGTCTTTTTGTGACTGGCATAATGTCCTCAAGGTTCATCCATGTTGTAGCATGTGTCAGAACTTCCTTCCTTTTCAAGGCTGAATAATATTCCACAATATGTATATACTACATTTTGCTTATCCATTCATTGATAGACACTTGGGTTGCTTTCTTGTTTTAGCTATTATGAATAATGCTATCATCTTGGGTGTACAAATATCTCTTTGAGACCTTGCTTTCAGTTCTTTTGGGTACATAGCCAGAGGTGGAGTTGCTAGATCATATGGTAACTCTATTTTTAATATTTTGGGGAACCACCATACTGTTTTCCCACAGGGGCTGTACCACTGAAGACTGTTTTGGCTATTCGAGGTTTCCTGAGATTCCATATGAATTTTAGGATAGGTTTTTCTATTTCTGCAATAAATGCCATTGGGATTTTGATAGGGATTGCACTGAATCTGTAGATTGCTTTGGGTATTAAGTATTAAAACAACTTTGTGATACAGTAATAACTTCTTCACTACACATTAAATTACAAGATGTAATACTGGATCAAAGAACTATCATAATTTTGAACCAGTGATGAGCACAAATGACAAACTGAGATATCTGTAACAACTGTAATGTGAAATAAAAATGTCTGATTTCTATCGGTGTCAAACAAAAGCTTCATGACATTGGATTTGGCAATGATTTCTTGGACATGACACCAAAGGCACAGGTAACAGAAGGAAAAATATGGAAATTGGACTTCATGAAAATTAAAAACTTCTTGCATCAAAAGACACTATCTATTGAGTAAAAAGGCAACTCACAGAATGGGAGAAAATACTGTCAGATCATATATCTGATTAGAGATTAACACCCAGGATATATAGAGAACTCTTAAAACTCAACAACAAAAAGACAAACAACCCAATTCAAAAATGGGCAAAGGAGGGGCTGGCCCCATGGCCGAGTGGTTAAGTTCACGTGTTCCCCAGTGTTTCGTTGGTTCGGATCCTGGGCGCAGACATGGCACTGCTCATCAAGCCACGCTGAGGCAGCGTCCCACATGCCACAACTAGAAGGACCCACAACGAAGAATATACAACTATGTACCGGGGGGCTTTGGGGAGAAAAAGGGAAAAATAAAATCTTAAAAAAAAAAAATGGGCAAAGGACTTGAATAGACTTTTCTACAAAGAAGATATATCAATGGCCAATAAGCAAATGAAAAGATGCTCAACATCCCTAATCATTAGGGAAATGAAAATCAAAATTGCAGTGAGATATCACCACACACCCATTAGGAAGACTACTATTAAAAAGGCAGAAAATAACAAGTGTTGGCAAGGACATAGAGAGCCACAGGTACTGCTATTGCTGCTGTGGTTTCTTGCCAACACTCAGAAATTAAGGAAATACCAAATTTCAGTAGAGGTTAAGAAGCAGTGTTCTACAAGTTGCCCTTTATCCCTTTTCTGAGGCAGCCCTATCCATACTTGAGCATCTCTTTTTAAAAAATTCTTCCTTCTAGGGGGCTGGCCCCGTGGCCGAGTGGTTAAGTTCGAGCACTCCGCTGCATGCGTTCCAGTGTTTCGTTGGTTCGAATCCTGGGCACGGACATGGCACTGCTCATCAAACCACGCTGAGGCAGCGTCCCACATACCACAACTAGAAGAACCCACAATGAGAAATATACAACTATGTACTGGGGGGCTTTGGGGAGAAAAAGGAAAAACTAAAATCTTAAAAAAAAAAAAAAAAATTCTTCCTTCTAGGGGCTGGCCCCGTGTTAAGTTCACACACTCCGCTTCAGCAGCCCAGGGTTTCGCCAGTTTGGATCCTGGGCGTGGACATGGCATCACTCGTCAGATGCTGAGGCGGCATCCCACATGCCACAACTAGAAGGACTCACAACTAAAATATACAGCTATGTACTGGGGGGATTTAGGGAGAAAAAGAAAAAAAAAAGAAGAAGAAAAGAAAGATTGGCAACAATTGTTAGCTCAGGTGCCAATCTTTAAAAAAAAAAAACAAAACAATTCTTCCTTCTGTTGAACTGAAATATCTCCATGATCCTCACTGCAAAATTCTTTTCTACATGACAGACTTTCATATATTTGAAGATAAATCTCTAACCCATAGTCTTTCTTCTGACTTTTGCTGAACTGCGTATTACCCAGTTCTTTCAAAATCTTCCTTATGGGGTGAAAAGGGGAGTTTAATGGGTATACAGTTTCAGGTTTACAACACGAAAAAGTTCTGGAGATTGTTTCACGACAATTTGAGTATACTTAACACTACTGAATTGTATACCCAAAAACGGTTAAGATGGTAAATTTTACACTGTTTTTCACCACAATAAAAAAAGTCTTCCTTATGATAATGATTTACGGTTTTCAGTGCCCTCAAACTTCTGGTTACTTTTTTATAAATGTACTCTAGTGTATCTCTGGGATCCAAAATGAAATGCGGTTCCCAAGACGTGTTCTCTTTAGCACAGAGTACGATTACCACTATTCTTACTCTCAATGATACATTTCTGTCCTTATGGCCTGATAGTACACTACTTTGGGCTGAGGACAGGGGTGCTGCAGGCCAGGCAGTCATAGTGCACAGTGGCTTCATTTTAGATTTACCCTTAGAGCTTGTTCCTACGTGTTGTTGGACGCAAGTGCAGTACTCTAGTTTATCCCTATGACATTCATTTTGTTAGATTTAGTCTGGCTTTTTTCAGCCCATCAGATCTCTTTTGATTCTGAATCTGTGGTCTCTTGTATTCACTATGCCTCTAGGTTTACAGTCAACCAGAAACTTGATATATTTGCTTACTACAACTTCAATGAAAGTCATTGATGAAAAAAACCAGGAAGCTGAAGACGTGCAGCATCGTCCTGGGAACCTCTTTCTGGTGTGATGCAAATGTACATCTTTTGGGTTATATTCTAACCTATTGCTCCATTGTATACAAGAGAATACTGAGGGGCCGGTCCTGTGGCCAAGTGGTTAAGTTCGTGCACTCCGCTTCGCCGGCCCAGGGTTTCGCCAGTTCGGCTCCTGGGCACAGATATGGCACCCTGCATCAAGCCACGCTGAGGCAGCATCCCACATGCCACAACTGGAAGGACCCACAACTAAAAATATATAACTATGTACTGGGGGGCTTTGTGGAGAAAAAGGAAAAATAAAATCTTTAAAAAAAAGAGAGAATACTGAGAAAGACCTCATTAAATGTGTTCCACAAGTCTATTTTACATCAACAAATACGAAGGAAGAAATATGCAAACAGAAGCACATGAATTTCTCAACTGGCCTCCCCAATGTAATGTTCGTTGTTTTTTGGTTTTTGTTATTTTATTTTTTATTTGGAATAATTAGAGATTCACGGGAAGTTGCAAAAAAACATACAGGAAGGTCCCATATACCCTTCACCAACCTCCCCTGGTGGTAACATCTTGCATAACTATAATATACCATCAAAACCAGGAAATTGACAGTGGTACAATCCACAGAACTTATTCAGATTTCACTGTGTGTGTGAGCGTGTGAGCGTGTGTGTGTGTTAGTTTTATGCAATTTTATCACCTATGTAGTTTCGTGTAACCACCACCAGATTCAAGACACAGAGCTGTTCCACAGCCACAGGGCTCCAATGTTACATCCTAGTATTTAATGTGTAACAAAGAAGCATATCTATTCCTGTATCACAAAGTTGTTTTAATATTTCGTTAAGTGTATTTCAGTATAATTGGTTTCCTTTATAGTCTTATGTATTTTATTTTATGCATTCAAAAACATTCTGAGATGGGATGGATAGGGTTCACTAGACTGCCAAAGGAATTCACGACTTAAGAAAAGTAGAGCCAGGCTGAGGATATTCAGGTAACAGGTTTATGCTAGACTTGACGACCTTTGAAGTCTCCTCTAATCCTGGATTAGAAAAGCAAGCATAGTTTCACAGAGCACAGAATGTCCCTTAACTGTCTTCTCCTTAGCCAGCCCACTGCATTCACGGACGCTCTCCCTCCCCTCTGCAAAGCGTTCCAACTGATGTGGCGGCCAACGGCACACTTGTAGCTCAGGGCTCCTTAGAGTGTCTACTCCACCAGCTGAGCTGGATGCCTATCGAGAGTCAGGTGTGTCAACTGCCCTAGAACTGTCTGTGCTATCTGTACTTTTAATAAAACTATATAATTGAATAAAAAGTGAAACGTGAAAAGAAAGTCACTGTTTCTATTAAAATTAGATTGACTACTTCTGAAAGACTCAAAATTGAGTCACTGAAGAAAACCAAAATTGTTGCTAAAGTAAGTGTATCAGGACAACTGTAAAAGATGGAGGAAAAAATGTAAACACCAGAAAGGTTTTATTCTGAGAATGCTTAACAGGTATGTTTAAGTTCTCTTTCCACTTAAAAGAAACTGCAACCAGAAACCTTAGGGTATACATTACAGATGTGCTCTCTGCAAAAACGTCGCACAACTCTCATCAGCAGACCTTTACTAAAATAAAACAAAACAAGTCTTGGTCCTACATCAAAAGACTGGCCAGTGAATGTGTTTTTAAATATTTTAAGGTAAAATAAAATGTTAAACCATGTATCCTTTTCTATGATTCTACACTAAAGCTGACTTTTAAAATTAGTGACCAACTCCTGGTCTGACAACATGGAAGAAGAAAATTTCTACTATACTAATGTCAGAATCAGGCAAACATGTCCTAAATATATGCTAAAACCCTTAAAACGTTAGACACAAGGCTTTGGCTCAGTCTTTAGTCTTGAATGAAGACAGTGGAATTCACTAATAAAGCATCCAACAAATTTGAGAACAACTCATTAGAGTTCTACTTTCTTCTATATTCAGTTTTGTTTGTACTTAAGTTTTCCGCTCTTTATCAAGGTACACGATCTTGTGGTAAAGAAGATCGGTATTTTATTATTTTGGTTCAAAAATTTTCCCTGTTCTGTATAACAATACTTATTTCAGTGCTTCTCAAACTCTTTACCTGAAATATCAACAGAGGAGTGAACTCATGCTCCTAGAGACAGGGAGATGGGGGGATATGGTGAAGGGCCTCAAATTAAAAGTTTAAGTCTCATGTACCATTTTTCAAATGTATATGAATTTGGCATTATATGCTATAATTTATCCATATTTGTTTCACTATTAAAAAGCCTTTTTCTTTAAATCATCCAGTAAAAACTTGATGGGCTCCATTTATTCCATGGTTTCACAGACCTCTCAATACCTCTGTGTACCCTTGTAATAGAAGCTTGGGCTCAATCAATGCAATACAATTTCAATTTTGACTTGTCTTGAACGAAAAGAGAAGTGTTGTAAGGGATTGGGCAATATCATACACAAACCAACAAGGGCAGAGGGAAATCTAACAAGTATCCAAGGAAAGGAGGCGAGAGGCATGGGGACAAAAATTAAATCTTGCACTAACGCAGCTGCCTACTCCTACTTAAGTCATATCCAATATCCATCAAATTCTAAAATGGGCTGAAGATTGCCCCTATTCCTTACAGGAGGGGCTGGGTCTTTTTTCACTGTTGTCACTCTAGCACTTACCACAGTGCCCGGGACACAAGAGGCATTCTATGAATTATAAGGATAATATTAGAAGCTAACTCTTATTGCCAGGCACTGTTTGAGGTACTTGAAATATATTAACTCATTTAATACTCACAACATCCCTATGTGAAAACCCTTAATATCCCATTTTACAGAAGAAAAAATTGAGGCCCAAAGATTTTAAGTAACTTGCCCAAAGTGACATGGCCAAAAAATGGCAGAGCTGGGATTCAAACCCAGCCAGTTTAGCTCCAGGGTCTAAGCTCTAACCACTATGGTCTTGTAAATGCTTGTTCAATGAAGGAATGAATGCATAAAGAAATGATTTGTAAGAAATGAAAAGCAAATATTTTAAGCCAGAAGACCATCTCCTTACAGTGCAGTTTGTTGCTTCGGCTGTTGAGTGGCTCTGGTCCATTCACATCTTTGCTCTTTTCATTATCCTCAATGGGTCGGAAATGAGCCAAAGTTCTCATGAATCCACGGAAGTTTACCTGGTCCTCTCTGATTGGGAAATATAATAGACAGAACACCATGTCAATCAGGGTGATTATTTCTTATGAATTCAATATACTGGCAACAGTTTTAGCTAGAGTGGCTTGAAAGTCCATTTATAATGAGGTCTCTTTCCACATGCATTACACTTTAGGGCTCGTAAACTATCTTCATTTAAGCCTCACTCCACCTTGTGAGGTAGGTATTATTAGTCCTACTTTATAAATGATTAGCAGACTTAGAGAGGTACCAGGACTTACCAAGTTCAGAGTCACCTATTGAATTTACTTCTCTTTTCCCAAAGAGGATTTTGAGTGGCACCAGGGCTATGCTATCAGGCAAGCCAGGACTTGAACTCACTGCTTCAGACTCTGCAGTGAGCAGCAAGTTAGTCATTTCAACCCAATGACTCCCCACCTACCTCCCACGTCTACCCTGCAGTGATGTATAGCTATGATATTTTAAGGTTAAGGCATATTATGGAAAAGCTGCTTTGAAAATAAAGTTTATTTAGTTACAAAAGCAATAACTACATTTTTGGAAATGTGCAAAAAAGAAAAGTAGAAGGAAAAATACCACTCCTAGTTCTACCAATCAATTACAACCACTGTTAGTATATTTTTTTCCAGTAACTTTTCTATGCTTTTTGGATAACTGTGAATATACTGCATATGTAATTTTGCATCCTGTTTTTCTTTTAAACTTCTAGGCATGTCTCCAATTAATATAAACCCTGAAACATTTCAAACGTCTGCATAATAATTGTATGGCTGTATCATGATTTTATTATCCGTTCATAACTGGATAGATTTTTCCCCCCACTTATCATGACCATGATGTTTTCAAAGACCTCTTTGTGTATAAAGCTTTTTTGGTACTTAAGATTAGAGAAAATCTTTTTATTGCACCACAGGCTAACCAGTAACCCTATAAGAAATAATTCTAAAACTTGAAAGAAAGAAGAATGTTCTTTAACATAAAAAAGAATGTCCCACGTGACAGTTATTTATCTAGGCAGTCATGGAAAGAACAGGTTACCTGGTTCCTGCGGCTACCTAAAAATAAACCCCAATCTTTGTGTGTCCCATCGAATAGATGACGTATGTGGGGTCTCTTAAGTGCCATGCCAGGTAGACATAGAGATCAGAGACCTCCTAAAGGTAGAGTTCCAAGGCTAGCTCATTAGACCACTGTACTCAAAACAATGACCTTTAGTTCTTCAAGGTAGCTAAACTGCTAATGGAGCAGTATCTCATAAAAAATGTGAGTTAAGATCTGAGGACTTGAGCAATGCAGAATAAGATGTGAGTCATATGCCAGAACAAACAGGTTAATAAGTACATATGTTACTGGCATAATGTCTCTGAGTAAAAGGAAACTAAATATCAATGTTCCACTTTCAAATCCCATTCTTGAAAAAAAAAATTCCATCTGCACAAGACTAGAGAAGAAATAAAACACCCAGAAGCCAAACATCTGTATCTGATTAGAGCAAGAAGCAGAGGTACAGCCCACTAGGATCTTAGCAGTGTAGCCCAGCACGGGCCTCGGCTTCCGTATGTACGCCCGCCCAGTGTGCTTAGCAGATCGGCGGATAGGATGGCGGGCGATACTGTAGTCATGACAAAGGTGGTGTAGCCTTATAAAACAGCTTTCCACAGCTGCTGCTTCAAGTAATCAATAGTGACTACGAAACTCTGAACAAAAAGTTGGCAAAATGACTCTACTGGGTTTACTTTTCATTGCAAAAGGTTTGGATACAGAGCATAACTGTGAAAGTTATCTCTGGACAGGGCTCGGTCTTTTAGCACTCAGCAGGGGCTGAAAGAGGAAGAAAAAATGGAAGAACTCAGCAAAAAACCACACCTGAAACAAACAGGGCAGTTCAGGGAGAGAAACGGGAAAATGAGGGAGGGTAGAAGATTACTCATGGTTAACATGAAACTGAAGAGAGCAGGTCTCAGTCTGATTCGATTCCTGTCTTCACATAAACTGGCTAGTCTTTTCCCCCTGATGGTCGCTCAAGTTTACTGAGCGCCCAACTTCTCAACTTGCAAATTCCTTTGCTCTCAATGCACAGTTCTAAAATTTCCTCTCCAGGCACTTTATCTGATAGTGTCCTCCTGACGCTTAGTCTCATTATTAAGAATTGGCAACCATGTAACTTTTTAAAGTCCTTTGGGTCATACAGACAAGTCACGAGGAACTAGGAAGAGATTGTGAAAGAGATTACTTAAATAAGATTACATGATAAGATTTACTCATGAAAACATACCTAATCAAATCAATAAACATTTACTCAGTACTTTGAAGGCAGTGTATTAGGTAGTAAATCGTATCAAAAGCTTAGTTCTACATTAGACAAACCCAAAACTATTTAAGAAAGTTATGTGTGTGGCGAGGGGAAGTGTACGCTTAGTCAATGTCGTGAAAGAAATATAAAGGCTGCAGGGGAAATGTTCTAGGTTAAAGGAGCCTAAAGAGGCATGACAACTGACCCAGACTGGATCCCGTATTGGAGGGGAAAAGCGCTATAAAGGAGATTATTGGATGAATTGACAAAATTGGAATATGAGTCAAATACTAGAATAACTGAGAATGGGGGAAACAGGTAAAGGAGGTCAAAGGGTACAAACTTCCAGTTATAAGATGAACAAGTTCTGGGGAAGTGATGTACAGAATGGTGACGATAGTTGTAAGAGTACCGTATTGTATATCTGAATGTTGCAATGAGACTAGATCATAAAAGTTCTCATCATAAGAAAAAACTAACTAGGCGAGGTGATAAATGTGTTAACTAATCTTATTGTGGTAATCATTGTGCAATATATGCACATATAAAATCACTATATTGTACACCTTAAACAATGTTATGTCAATCATATCTCAATAAAGCTAGAAAAAAAGAATAAAATACACACTATTTTATATTAATATTATTACAGCATTTGATAAGTACTCTAAGTATAAATTACACACTAGATTTCAAAGACATAAAAAAAGAATGTAAAGTATATTAATTTTTAAATATTGATTACATATTGAACGATAATATTTTGGATATACTGGGTTAAATAAAATATATATTGCCAAAGTTAATTTAACTTGCAAAATATTAATAATATATAACAAGAGATGCGTCTGGGTAAAAGATATACAGGTACTCTTTGTACTATTTTCAATCTTTTGCAACTTTTCTGTAAATTTGAAATTATTTCCAAATAGAAGTTTTTAAAAAGTTTAGTTTCACATCAAAGATAAACAGAGATTAAAGATGAAATTTTGAAGATGGGCTCATATACCTATTTGAAGTCTAAAATGGGGAGGACAGTAGAACAGAAGAGATAATTCTAAATATGAACAAGTTAGGAAGGCCCAATATAATCGGAAGGATCATGGAGTGAGATGACCCAACCAATATCATTATTCTAGATTAGCTTTGGAAAGGAAGCCCAACAAAACCATGAGGACTCACCCCTCTGGAAAGAAGGCATTGATGATCCGGTCCCCCAATGGGTTGATGGCAAGTTCAGGAATCCGCTGGAAATCTTCCCGGCTGCCAAGAGAATCACTTTGAGTTAGAGACCAGTGGCCCTTAGCATGAACTCCTTCAGTCATACAAAAGTACAACCTAGCAAGAATATGACCTCCTGGAATTTACTTCTGTGGCAAATTAAATTAAACAATTGCAAAGAATAGCACTTTAATAGCTGCCAAGTGTTTCTTGCACCAGCTCAGGAGTGGAAGAAGCCAGATTTGACCATGCCACATTCCAGTGAATTCAGCACACAGGTTATGTGAATAAAACAACTGACAAGTAAATACTAAGCTGTCCCTGTAAATGATTCCTTGAACATTACCATTTTGTACTTAGTTATTAAGTTTGGAGAGTGAACAGCAAATGCAAAGTATCAAACACCACAGAGCTTGAATAAGGGAGCAAAAACTCAGAGGGGCCTCGGTACCCTTGGTAAGAAGATCTACAGCACCTATGAAATGCAAGGAATTCTTAGACAATATTTACATCCAAGGAAAGAATAAAATGTGACAACTAACTGAGTTCCCTACTTCCTTGCTCTGACTGGCTCTCTCCGTTGCCTTCTACAGACTAGAGTGGAGAAGTATTTGACCCTCGAACTCGGCAAGAACAGCCATCCTCCCACAACCTGGAAGTTATGTTGAAGTGAATATTATTAGTGAGCATTCACTGTTTACACATCATGTCCTGCTCTAACTCTGTTTGTACACATTATCTCACTTCTTCATGCCAACGTTTTATCTATCCTCTTTTAGAGCCAAGGAAACTGAAAGTCAGTGAGATAAAGTAACTAGCTCAGTGCTACAAAGCTAGTAAGTGGCAAAACTGCGATTTAAATCTGAGTCTGCAGGTCCAAGCATATGTTCTTTTTTTTTGAAAAACCACATTTCTTTCCCATATTAAAGTTTTTGAAACAAAGGTGCTCCCCTAAAAAACGTTCAAGAAGTATTTTTTAAAAACTTCTTGGTTGATATTCTCTGCCAAGAATATAAAGCGGTCTACAACATATCTGTGCTGTACTCTTCAAAAATATCAATGTCACGAAGGACAGAGAAAGGCAGGATTGTTCCAGATCAAACAGGATTAAAGAAACATACAATTGAACTCCATGCATGATCCTAGACTAGGAAAAAAATTGCTATGAAGAACATTACTGAGCCAACAGGTAAAAAGGGAATATGGGATCATTATAGAATATGGGATATTATATAATAATACTGTATCAAAAGGCTAAATTTCTTGATTTTGACATGAGAATGGCCTTGTTACAGGAAATACACACTGAAATAAGTGGCAAAATGTTAGCAACTGGTAAATCTGGGTATCAGGTATGTATCTTTGTATTATTCATGTAACTTTTCTGTAAGTTTGAAATTATTTCCAGATAAAAAGTAAAAAAAAAAAAAAAAGGAATATAAACTTGAATAAATCTGATTCCTGCCTTCAAGACATTTATTAACAGAAGAGAGAAAACCTCCACCTGCTTTGTACTAAATGCTAATGAAATGTCCCTATCTTACCCTGGAGCCTTCGACATTCTGTTCCTCTCGTGGTTTAACCTTTACACGGTGCTTAATTAATTCAACAAGCTTGTCTCCACCACATCTGGCGGTGACACAGGTAGAAACTGACCTAGGGGGCTGAGCACAAAGCTCTGGAACAATAACTTTGGGTTCTAATCTTCCTTGATCACTTAGGGTAATAATTTTTATAGCAACGAATGAACCAGAAGAAGCCACTCATAAGATAACTGGATTGCTTAAGATGATAAAACATAAAGGAAATTACTGAAATCCTGATTATTTAACTTAACAAACATGTTCTAAGCTCTTATTATATAATTTGTTTTATAATACAAAGTCCACATTGTCACCAAAATGTAGCTTCTCTTGTTTGACAGAGATTAAGAAACAGTAACCACTCCCTTTTAAATGAAGATCAAGGCTGATTTGAACTGCATGGCCACATACCTCAGATTAATGTCTAACAAACTTAAGTCATTTTAGCTGAGAAAGGCACAGTTTAAATACCAAGTCCCGTATCAAGTAGTGAGTGTGCAGCCTAGCCTGAAATCCTCCCGTCTCACTAAGGGATCTAGTCTGGGACTTCCCAGGGACTTAAACCCTGTCCTTTGACAATTTTTAACTCTACTCTTAGAATTTATTGCATATACAATGTAGTTCTATAAGATAAAGGGGAATACTGTTGATTGTATCAAAATTAAAATGAAAGAATATAAAAAATAGTTTATAGGGGCTGGCCCTGTGGCCGAGTGGTTAAGTTCACGCGCTCCGCTTCGGTGGCCCAGGGTTTCGCTGGCTGGGATCTTGGGCATGGACCTGGCCTGCTCATCAGCCACGCTGAGGCGGCGTCCCACATGCCACAACTAAGAAGGACCCACAGCTAAGGATATACAAGTATGTACTGGGGGAATTTCGGGAGAAAAAGCAGGGGAAACAAAAAGATTGGCAACAGTTGTTAGCTCAGATGCCAATCTTAAAAAAATAAAAGTCTGTAAACTATTAAACAATATACAAACAGTTTACTATCATTATTAGTTGTTCTAGAGTAGAATGGAGATCATCGGGGCAATTTCTCTAAAACGTAGCTTCTTGAATTTGTCCACCAACATAAACTGAACAGAGAAAAATACTCCAAGCAGCCCACACACAAGTGGAAGATTTGTTCAAAATGTAGATGTGTGTGTACTCATGAAAAAGCATACCAATATTATACTCTACCCTCATATTATATATAGGAAAATCTTCCTGGAAGATTTCTTTTTTTCCTGAGGAGGATTGGCCCTGAGCTAACATCTGTTGCCAATCTTCCTCTATTTTGTATTTTGCCGCCACCACAGCATGGCCACTGACAAGTGGTGTAGGTCTGTGCCAGGGAACTGAACCCAGACCACTGAAGTGAAGCATGTTGAACTTGACCACTAGGCCACTGGGGCTGGCCCTGGAAGATTTTTTAAGAAAAGATATTATTACTGGTGGGAGGCAAGTCCATGAACAGAACTATGTATAATGGCATTCTTTGTGGCTAAGAAATTCCCAATGAGGTGCAGACATGGCACTGCTTGGCAAAAGCCATGCTGTGGCAGGCGTCCCACATATAAAGTAGAGGAAGATGGGCACAGATGTTAGCTCAGGGCCAGTCTTCCTCAGCAAAAAGAGGAGGATTGGCAGCAATTAGCTCAGGGCTAATCTTCCTCAAAAAAAAAAAAAAAAGAGAGAGAGAGAGAGAAATTCCCAATGAAAAATGGTTTTCCAGACATTCACAGGCAGAGGGATACTCTGAAAAACCAAAGTTTGAGAGACCTTTAGTAATCAGAGTGCCAGCCCTCTACACTGATCTTCACTGTGCAAGTCTCTTTTCTTACTCAGAGATTCGGCCTAATAGTTAACTGCTTATATTTCAAGGATCCAGGGTCAATGCTTAGATGACTTAGACATAATGAGGACTTTAAAATCTGTTAATAGGACATATCTGCAGGAACATATTCAATTAAGAAAACCATTTCCATATTTAAGCAGTATAACAGAGATAAATCATTTATTTCTATTTATTTCTATTTATCAACATTGAAATGACAATAATTTCCACTATTTAAAGCATTTAATATTTTAAATTAAATTGATAGGATAATTTTGCTATTGTTTTGATACTCGAATTCTCTTCATATAAAGTGTCAATAAGTGCTAAATCCAGTCTTTGCCAGCTGTTTTAGTGTTCTAGGGCCAGACTGGAATATTTGCAAGGCTGCATCTGACTTTTGGTTGAGAATGGTGGGCACATACACGTTTCCCTCCTCTCATTCTCTAAAACCCCCTGAAATGCCAGCAAAAATGTATACATGGGAATACATCTGTGACATAACCAACCAGGGTGGTAGGAGTGTACTAGTAGACAAGGGATTCTGACAAACTCTGCAAGTCAAAGAATAGACACAAATGTAATAACAATAAGTCAGAGCAGAGGGCCCATGAAAAGGCTGCAGCAGAATTGAGAGCCACTCTGCCCTGCAGAGTCTCAGCAAGGCACCACCCTCAGAACTGCCACGTGAGGGAAGCAACATTCAGGGTAATTAATTAAAGGAACTTTTATTAAAGAATGAGCCAGCTGCCCACTGCTGCCAGCATCCACCTCAAGAATATAAAACCATTTGTCCCCAGGATAAAAATGGAGAGCTGCTATGGAAAGAAACGGAAAGATCTACCTGGGCAGGGCTTCAACTGAGTGTGGGGGCTGGCCCCCCCGGGAACATAATCCTTTTACCTCGGGAAGAGTGTTGCAAATCTGTCGCCTCGCTCCCTCACCATACACCCTAATGGGAGGTCTACCAACTTCTTGGCGCTGCTCAGAGTATGGAGGGCTTGAAGTCAGCTCTTCCCTCCAGGGAAAGACCTGTGGAGAAACCGACCACAAACAAACCCATGCCAGTTTTCTACAGTAATCCATCCAGGCCTTTTGATAAATATGAGCGGACAACCAAGGCTCACCAGGTACTGTGGGAAAATCAATAGCACAAAAGAGTAGAATCAAGATGAACAGAGATAATAATTCAGGAAACAAAAGAGAATTCTGAAAGATTCTAATAAGTAACCCAATAGACATTTGTTAAGTTTTTGCATCTGTAAAACAAAAATAAGCTACTATGATAGAGCAGAGGTCAGAGAACAAGAAAGGTTCTTGGAAATTAAAAATATGATTGTGGACTAAATACAGAAGTTCAGCAAAAGGACTGAAAAATAAATTTAATGCTATCTTTCAGAAAGCACAGGAAAAAGTCAAACAATCAGAAAATATGACAGAAAAGTTGAGTCCTGGTGGTCCAACAGCCAGCCAACAGAAATGTCATAAAGATCAATAACAAAAGCGGGGGAGGAAATAATCAAAGAAATAACAGAAGGAAACTTCCCAGCTGAAGGACATACTGTTAGATTAAGAAGGTTCACCTAATACTGAGCAATGAACAATGAAAAATAACCCATAAAAAGGTACATCTTTGTGAAATTTCAGAACATCAAGAGGAGGTACTTGAAGCTTTCAGAGAGGGGAAAAAAAGATTATTTACTAAAAGAACAAGAATTAGATTCGCATCATGGTTCTCATCTGTGAAACTCCATTCTGGAATGACTGATACCACTGCGTACAAAGCAAGTGCTTGTCAGGACACTGAAATCACCTGTCCTCTGGATAAAGTCAAACAAGAAAAGGAACCTCAAAAGTAATTAGTGTTGGGGCTGGCCCCGTGGCCGAGTGGTTAAGTTCGCGCGCTCCGCTGCAGGCGGCCCAGTGGTTCGTTGGTTCGAATCCTGGGCGCGGACATGGCACTGCTCATCGAACCACGCTGAGGCAGCGTCCCACATGCCGCAACTAGAAGGACCCACAACGAAGAAGATACAACTATGTACCGGGGGGCTTTGGGGAGAAAAAGGAAAAAATAAAATCTTTAAAAAAAAAAAAGTAATTAGTGTTTAAGCAGATAAATGGCTACCATTCAGGACACAATCTCCTAAAATTTACAGGTAATCGTGTCTTAAGTGATATGAAACAACACAGCCAACCAGCAACTCCCAGTAGTAATAACTTCCTTGCAGAGTTGAGCTGGTCTGTACTGTCCCCTGTAGTCAACTTAACCTGCCTGATTTAATATCCAGGAATATTTTTCATCATGGTATTATTTGAAAAAAAGTAGTATCTGACAAAGACCCAATATTAAAAGTGCTCAAAGCAGAGGATATTTTTTAAGTAAACTTTTATTGAAGTATAACATACATACAGAAAAGAGCACAAATCACAAGCATTCAGCATGAGGGATTTCCACCAAGTAAAGACTGTAACCAAATGAAGGGTCCAAATCAAGAAACTGATACTATCAGTACCTAGACACTTTCTTCACGCGTCCTTTGTCTTTACCTGCTCCGCTCCCCAAAGGGCAATCATTATCCTTCTAACACCATAGATTAGATCAGCACAGAGGATATTTAAAAAAAAGAAACCATCTTTGTGGCAGATGCTGACCAGGCTCTCATCTTGACCTGACCTACAAAGGACCATTTCAGGACTCCTTACAGAACCCAGCTGCCTTTTCAGAAGCTTTTCAACAGCAGTGGTAGAAATATTTCACTCAAAATCATGGCATCTGAAGAAAGTAAGGTTTATGAGGTTAGAGTATATATTTATATTCTATGAAATACCAATCTGAAGAGATGGTCCGTGTAAAAGGGAGTCTACAGGGAAACAGCAAGTCAATTTGGCAAATACTGTTTACAATACTCCTCTCTTGAAGATGCCCAATTCACTTGAGCATACTAAAGATGCTGAGAAATCCTGTAACAAAGAAGTTTCCCAAGCTTTTCACAAAGTTTTAATGGGTAACTTTTTTCTTTGTCTTTTTAACACAATACTTATTGGTAGATCAAGGAACTACGGGTTCCATAAAACATAGTTTGGGGTGAATCTGTGAAAGCATTTTGCAGAAGCTCCATTTCTAACCAAAGCCTTCCACAGTTCCTGTTTTACATTCCCACTGGGACTGACACTACGAAGGAATACAGAATGCCTTGGACAGTACACTGTATAGCCTCTTACTCTGTACTTTTTGGCTTCAGGCCCCAGACGTGGAGGATCTTGGAAGAGAAAACTGAAGAACATGTAGAAGGGAAAATATTTCTCCTAATAAGCTTCTAAAGAAAGTGGACTCTGTTCAAGGTAATAAAAGACTGGAGGTCACTTGTATTTGGCTGAGTAACCTGACGGGTTCTGGAAAGGTCAAAACAGGTCTTGAACTAAGTTTGGCATTAAACACTGGAGAGAGCTAAATTGCTCTGTGCTACAGAAGAATTCAGAGTTCACCAGGTAATCTCTAAGGCTGGAGGGAGCAGAAGAGAAGATGGGGTTGGGGGTGAAGGGAAGACAATCTAACAAGATGGCCAGAGTCAGGAGGGGCAGCCAGTGTGAAATCCCTGAGAGTGAGTGGGTCCAAGAAAATGATTTACATATAATATGCTAGTTGTTCACTATGTAGTACAACGGGGCAATTTCTTCTTATACTCAAAGTGGCTTGGAGTTTCTCCCACATTTTAACCTACATCACGATGGAGATCAAAGAACAGATTTCAGACCTGGTGCTTTGTAAAGCTGAATACAAAAGAATCAGTTAGATCCAGGTAATCATGAAATCAAAAAATTACTCCATCATTTCCTACCATGTCTTCTCCCATCAAGAATTTGTAGAAATGAGCACCGAGAACAGTGCCCAGCATATTATAGGTGCTCACTAAATACCTATCAAATGAGTGAGTGAGTTCACTGACTTTCCACAAAGTGTAAAATGGTGTTTTAGGGGTTGAGCAAATCTTATCTAGGTTTTAAGGATCAAGTATCATTAGCTAACACCTGGAAAGTTTTCACCCTTTCTAAGGAGAAACAGCTCCATTCACAAAAGCTTTTCGATTGCTTTCCAGCAAAGAGTAAAAGTAATTAAAACACACATACATTTACAAATCACCTACTTTCTACAAAGAAGAAAAGGACACAGAACTAATGTGAACTCTGTATCTTTACTTAGTAGTTAAATCTGAATTTATGAGGATGTAATACCAAACTCAAGTAAATTATTCAAGTACTGGAGCTGAAGGAAAAAAAAATAGATTTCTAGTCTGGTTTATATTTCAAGGGCAAATTTACATAGTCTCTTCAACAAATGGTGCTGGGACAGGTGAATACCCACATGCAAAAAAATAAAAGTTTGACTCTTACTTCATACCATATATATCTATATATACACATACATACACACACATATATACACACACATATACATATACACATTTTGTACATATATACAAAAATACACTAACTCAATGAACCAAAGACCTAAATATATGAGCTAAAACTATCAAACTCTTAGAAGAAAACATACAGGTAAATCTTCATGACCTTGGATTTGGCAATGGTTTCTTAGATATGACACCCAAAGCCCATGGACCAAAAGAAAAATTAGATAAATTGGACTTTATCAAAATTTAAAACTTTTGTGCTTCAAAGAACACTATAAAGAGAGTGAAAAAACAATCCACAGAACAGGAGAAAAATATTTGCAAATCATATATCTGCTAAGAGTCTAGTATATAGAACATAAAAAGAACTCTTACAACTCAACAACGAAAAGACAATCCAATTAAAAAAACAGGCAAAGGACTTGAATGGGCATTTCTTTAAAGAAGATATACAAATGGTTAAGCAGCACAGGAAAAGATGATCAACACCAATAGCCGCTAAGGAAATGCAAATCAAAACCACAATGATATACCACTCACACCCAGTAGGATAGCTAGAATCAAAAGACAGATAGTAAGTGTTGGTGAGGATGTGGAGAAGTTCGAACCCTCACACATTGCTGGTGCTGGTGGCAACATAAAACAGTACAGCGGCTATGGAAAACAGTTTGGTGGTTCCTCAATAAATTAAGCATAAAACTACCACATGACCCACAATTCTACTCCTAGATATATACCCAAGAGAATTAAAACATATGTCCACACAAAAATGTTCGTAACAGCACTATTCATAATAGCCAAAAGGTGTAAACAACCCAAATGTCCACCAACTGATGAATGGATAAACAATATGTGGTATATGCAGGCAATGGAATATTATTCAGCCATAAAAAGTAATAAAGTACTGATACATGCTATAACATGGAAGAAACTTGAAAACATCATGTTAAATGAAAGAAGTCAGTCACAAAAGGCCGCACACTGTATGATTCCATTTATACGAAATGTCCAGAGAGAGAAAAGAATGTAGATTAGTGGTTGGAGCAACCACTAAGGAGCAACCACTAAGGAGGAACGAGAGGTGACTGCATAACAGGTATGGGGTTTCCACCTGTGGTGATGAAAATGTTCTGGAACTGGATAATGGTAATGGTTACACAACATTGTCAATGTGCTTAATGCCACTGAATTGTACACTTAACATGGTAAATTTTATGTGTATTTTGCCTCAAAAAAAAAAAAGAAAAAGCACAAGGTGGTCTTTCCACACAGTAGGTATTCCACAGTTGTTGACTTTAATGACTGTGCAGCATGCTGTTGGTCAATTCCAGCTTCCAGTGATGGCAGATTTTGCCCTGAACAAACATGGCTCTATGGATTTACCAGCATTCTCTAGCTCTTCTGCCTGAGGATTAGGTACAAAGGCTTAGCAACTATATTCCTTTCCCCTTTATGCTACATCCCACCCCTGTGCTAGAAGCCCTCCCAAGAAGTCCTAAACTGCTTCCCGTCAGCCACCAGAAAGGCAAACAGCTTCATTCTATAGCTGTCAATCAAAGCAGTACAAAAGTAACAAAAGACTGCTACTAAGAGTTAGGTTGGGAGGTGGTGACCAGGAGAGACTCCCTTTGACTATGATAAGACTATTACAAATATGAAATGATACAGCATCACATTACTCTGAAATCATATAGTACTGACTCTAGACCAAAGTTTGTCAACTTTGGCACTTTTGACATTCAGGGTGGAATAGTTCTTTGTTGCGGGGGGGCTGTCCTGTGCATTGTAGGAGGTTTAAAAGCACTCCTGGCCTCTACCTACTAGACATCAGTAGCACATCCCAGTCGTGACAATCAAAAATGTCTCCATGTTGCCACTGAGGGGCAAAATAACCCTCAGTTGAAAACCACTGCTCTAAACTAAAATATTGAACATCTTACCTAACATTAATACATATAAAGTGATGTACCCTAGGGCTACGAGTTGGGGTGGAAACAGAGGAGAGAGGATAAAACAACCTAGACCATCTTGGATTGCTATGGGTCAACTTTCTAAATGCTGATATGGGTTTGGGAAAGGGCTGTGGGAAAACTCAAGCAGAGAGAGCTGAAATTCTCAAAAGTATGTTCCTAGGACCAGAACAACGGCCACCCAAAAGAAGGGAGCTGGAGTAAAGCAGTAAGAACCGAGTGATAACTGTAATGCCATTGTTCTGCTTCTTTAACTCCCTCCTGGATCAGTGATACTCAAAGAGGAGTAAAGAAATGGTCCCTGCTGTTGCGGCCACCCAGTGGAGCAGTGGTTGAGTTTGCATGCTCTACTTCGGTGGCCTGGGGTTTGCAGGCCTGGATCCTGGGTGCAGACCTATGCACTGCTCATCAGGCCATGCTGTGGCAGTGTCCCACATACAAAATAGAGGAAGACTGCCACAGATGCTAGCTCAGGGCCAATCTTCCTCAAGCAAAAAGAGGAAGATTGGCGACAGATGTTAGCTCAAGGCCAATCTTCCTCACCTGCCACCTCCCTCCCCACCCCAAAAAAGAAATGGTCCCTGTTCTCCACATGCTGGATGCCTACCATGTCTCCCCTTGGGATAAAGGCAGCTACTCAGATATTGCCAGGAAATAAAGGAACTGCCTACCTGAGGGTCCCGTTCTCTCCTTTGTCCAGGCTGGTGAACCGGCTGTAGAGGCGAGTGATCTGACTGTGGGAAACTAAAAACACAAAGTTAGTCCAGTTGTAGAAGTCACCCTCCACTCAAACAGAACCTGAGTGTAGCCCTTTAGAAGCCAGCTGCCCTTCTGGTCCCAGCCCACTATTAAATGCTTCAAAGTGAGTAAAATGGGGAGATGTCTCAACTCTAACTGATTTCTAGAGTATCAAGGCAGAAAGTTTAAAACCTAAAGAACAAAAGAAGTTAGAAAATAACTAAATCAAGAGCAATCAAAACTGACTCTCAGGAATGAAGTCTAGGCTAAATTAAGACTATGTGTTAAATGCCAGGTGGTTAAGATTTAACAAAACAAAGCTAAATTTAGTTTAAGGGGAAATTGTGAACCTTTCACCTTTCAGTGCCCTGACTTAGAGGCTATAAAAATGCATGCTTCGATTAAAACCACACACCTATGAATCAGTTTGATGTTTCCGGCTGGCACTGGTGGGTAGCTAACTTGTACTGAATTAAAGACTGGGGTACATCAAAGAGATTCTGTTTTTTAAATCTAGTTTACTCCTTTACCAAGCATTAGTGGCTTTATCTTTTCCTTTGCGACTGATCTTTGGGTAAAAGATCACGACAGCCTTGGGTCAGCCTCTTTTCTCAGACTGCATGAGCTCCACTGAGTTCCCAATAAAGGAATGGGCTCCCAAAAAGCAAATTAGGCAATTTGTCAAATAGTCACGTTATCACCAGATGACATCTACAAGGAAGCTATCTTGCTCCTCATTTTGGATTAACTGAGGCACAAGCTGACAATTAAAATGAGGTAATAACCGCAGGTATAAAACTTTGAAAACGCAAAAAGGAATTTCTGGCAAACAGTTTAGTCTCAGCAGATTGGAGGTAGGAGGAAAAAAAAGAGTTATCAAAGGAGAAAAGACAACAGCCAAACAGGGTGTGGTAAGTATGAACTTTGTCCTAGGCTGTACCTTCAGGAGTTTAAAGAGGTGGCCCAAAGAGTTCTGGTAGTTGTCTTCCTCCCCCAGCTTACTTGCAGTTTTAGGAACAATGGGACAAAGCAAACAGGGGCGCAGCAGGACGGCGGGGGGAGGAGGAAGTGAGTGGCCCAGAGTTAGGGTGAGAGGACACAGTAGGTGCAGCTGTGAACTCTCCGGCATCAGGTTTCACCACAAGCCCGGCTCCGTCCTGGACTAGCTCTCTAAGGAGAGCAGAGAGCAGAGAAGAAGCCAGAATCATTCCCAGCCAGGGGAGAGCCAGCAGGGGTCCAGGCACTGAGGAAGCAGTTGTGGACCTTTGTGCCAGCTAGGCGGGTGGCACAGTTCCGTGTAAAGAGTATGCTCTTGTGAGGGTCAGGCTGACAGACTCTGACTCCATTCAGGGCACCACCGCTTGCCAGTGAGGGGTGAGTGCATGGGGTTATGGAGTGAACCAACCAAGTCCACGAGAGGAAAGTGCCTTCAAAGCGTCTGGCACACAGTGAGCACTCCAGGTTAGCTATTATCACCATCATCATCTTTACATCATGAGCCTGAAGGTACAGTTTTACTGCTGCACTAATTAATCTCCACCTTGCTCTTGATTCTGCCAGCCACAGCCGTCTTCTTCAGGAACCTGACCAGTTTACCCCGGCTTTGGCCTCGGGCCTCAAAGGCTGCCGTAGAACTAAAGTTCCCTTTAGTTTAACAAAAATAAGTCAGTTAAAGAATGACTAACTTTCCCAAAAGATTTTTTTTTTTTAAGATTTTATTTTTCCTTTTTCTCCCCAAGCTCCCCCGGTACATAGTTGTGTATTTTTAGTTGTGCGTCCTTCTAGTTGTGGCATGTGGGATGCCGCCTCAGCATGGCTTGATGAGTGGTGCCATGCCCGTGCTCAGGATTCGAACTGGCGAAACCCTGGGCTGCTGAAGCGTAGGGTGCGAACTTCACTACTCGGCCATGGGACTGGCCCCCAAAAAGATTTTTCGAAAAACCAAATTCATTCACAACGTCAACACCACTGTTTTAATTTCTGTTTATCCTATCTACTATCAGTGACAGGTACACTTTACCTAGTTGTAATAGTTTATTTTTCATTTATTTATGCATAATTTTTCTATATTGCTTTGGAGTTCTTTTTAATAACTGCCTGATATTTAGTCCATTGGATCAGTTTTTAGTACTTAAGAGTATTATATAGTTCAGATTACTTTTCTTTAACAAGGAAAACGTTCAAATTGTATTTTTATATCAGTTTTTTTAATTTGAGAAAATAATCGATGCACATGGTAAAAATGCAAATAGTACAAAAGTCTAAACAATGACAAGTCTCCCTAACAACTGAGTTCCCCAGGCTCCCTTGCCAGAGGCAGACACTATAACCAGTCTCTTGTGAATCCTTCTAAAAATTCCATACCTGTATATATAAGTATGTATAGTGATTTACACAATTTTAAAATTGGGAAGAACGTTGTCATCTAGTCCAACCTCTTCAACTAACACATGAACCATCAGACATCTTTCTAATTTAGATCATCATCTGAAGAAACTAGGCACTGAAACCTTTTACAGTTTGATTTTAATAATTCCCTTAGCAAGTACTGGTATGGCATTACACCTCATATTTCAGGGGAAAAAAAAGATCAGTTTATGGCAGCTTGAGTTCATAATTTACCAATATGTTAAAAATAAATACATATGGGCTGATCCGGTGACGCAGTGGTTGGGTTCGCCCACTGTGCTTTGGCAGCCCAGGGGTTCAGTGGTTCAGATGCCAGGCACGGACCTACGCACCACTTATCAAGCCATGCTGTGGTGGGTGTCCCACTTATAAAGTAGAGGAAGATGGGCATGGATGTTAGCTCAGGGCCAATCTTTCTCAGCAAAAAAGAGGAGGACTGGTGGTAGATGTTAGCTCAAGGCTAATCTTCCTCAAAAAATAAATAAATAAATAAGTGGCCAAACCACCATAAAATTGCTGCCTTCCAGAATGAACTGGGTTATATGGAAATCAGTGGAGAAATGTGCAGCCAAACGTCAACTTTTAACGTAACTCAATATGGTCACACCTCAATCTATCTCCTAAATTTCAGAGCTAATGTTATCATGCTATTGTTACTCTTTTATTTGTTAGCTCTGTTAACAAAAAAAAGAACAAAGAAAGAAAGATAGCTTTTATTTAGGGGCTAAATCCACTAGGACAAAGAATATAAAGCAACCTCCAAGGCATAGAGCTCAGGGCAAATTCAAGGAGCACAAAGGTTACTGGAGCTGCCTGGAACGAAGGCAGGACAGGTTTCCAGTAAACTATTCCCACCAGAAGGCACGAGGCTAGCTGGACAGGGGTCCAAAACCTACACCACTCTTGGTAACCCAAAGGAAGTCTCAGTTGACACTCACTCTCAGAAAAGACTGTACACACGGACATGTTTTGAAGGAAGCTATATTTTTCTCCACAGGTGGGCAAATAATTATTTTATATTGTTGAACGATTACTTCAAAGACCCTGCTAATCCTCCTCCTTTCTATCATCACTGCCTTGTGCTCAGAGGAGGAAGTGCCAAGCACTAAGGAGGAATGGCAGAGGGAAGAATAAAAATGAAAAGGGAGGGGCCAGCCGCGTGGCCGAGTGGCCACTCGCTCTGCCTTTGGCGGCCCAGGGTTTCACCGGTTCCGATCCTGGGCGAGGACACAGCACTGCTCGTCAGGCTACGACGTTGAGGCAGTTGAGGCAGCATCACACATGCCACAACTAGAAGGACCCACAACTAAAAATATACAACTATGTACTGGAGGGCTTGGGGGAGAAAAAGCGGGGGCGGGGGGGAAAGAAGATTGGCAACAGTTTTAGCTCAGGTGTCAATCTTTAAAAAAAAAAAAAGAAAAGGGAGTAAGAAAAAAGTTATTGTGCCCTTGCCTTTAATCCTAGATCTTAATGCAGAAGAAGAGATTGATGACCTAGGTAAGGCACACAAGTGCAACCAAAGGTAACTCTAGGTAAAGGACTGAGAAGTTGAAAACTGTACCCTTAACCACTCCTCCTGAACACTCGACACCCCAACATTTCCCGTTTCCTGATGAGAGGACTTTAAGAGCTGGCCTGCTCCCTTAGGGAATCTAGAGATTAAAAGAGACTTAAAAGACATTTAAAAAACCAAACTACCTCCCTATAACAAGGGAAAATTTGCATGGTAGATGATATTACAGAACTACAGTCAACTTTCTTAAGTGTGGTAATAGCATTGTGGTTATGTGGGAAAAATTCCTATTCCCAGGAGATACATGCAGAAGTATTTAGGGGCAAAGAGTTCCACTATCTGCAACTTTCAAATGGTTCATCAAAAAACACATATAAACAGACAAAGCAAATACAGCAAAATGTTAACAATCGTTGAATTAAAGTGGAAGGTATACGGATGTTCATCACACTATTTTAACTTTTCTGTATATTTGAAATTTTTCATCATAAGTTGGGGGGTAGGGAGTACAAAGCCTTACAAATCACTTAACCCAAAACCAGTCAAAGGTATTAGTTACATGTTCATTTCCATTTCAATAGGAGCCAGGAGACAGCAGGGTCTTCTGTAATGACAGAACCTTCAGGCACCATGTCCGGGCAGGTGAGGGCCATGAAGATGCCCTGCATTTTGAGGTAGTAGCAGCCTCAAGTTGAACTTCCACTTACGGTCTAGCCCAGGAAGTTATTCTCAAGCAATTGCCTTTGCCAGGCTTGTGCTCTGTGTTGCAACTGTAGAGAAACTCACACTAGTTCCTAGTATCACTACACCCTTTCAAGCAAACAAAACCTCACCAGCCTGTAGAACTCACCTCCTAAACCTGTTCAACACCCTCCCCATACCACACGACACATATCAGAAGATAGAGACTAAAAATAAATGAATCTGCACTCATTACTTCTCAGTTGGCATGAATTGTTTCTCGCAGACTAAGTGGGTATTTTTTTAAAAAAAGGTTTTGAATAATTCACAGCCAGGTTATTGCTACATTTAGTGAATTAAGAGTGGAGATTACAGAAACTCACAAGACACTAATGACCTTCCACCTAATGACAACTTTTATTCAAATGAGCTTTAATTTATGGAAATACTTAAGTGTGAAAGAATGTAATAGAACAAAGACAATACAGCAAACGTTTTATGCCAACATAAAGTGTTTTTAGACAGTGTTTTTTAAACTGTTAGAAACATCAGAATTTTTACTCCTTTAAAAGTCTTATTTCCTTAGAATTGGGAAAACATCATCTGTACTTGATTCCTAATCTAATGACACCTGAAAACAGGAAAGTATAAAATGCTGTCACCTCCCTAGTTAGATAGCCCTAGACATAGCTGTGTGTTTTTTTCAGGAAGATTAGTCCTGAGCTAGCATTCGCCGCCAATCCTCCTCTATCTTGTTTGTGGGACTCCTGCCACAGCATGGCTTGACAAGCGGTGCTAGGTCCACGCCTGGGATCCAAGCCCGGGGCCTCCAAAGCCAAGTGCATAAATCCAACTGCTATGCTACCAGGCCAGCTCCTAGAAAAAGGTTTTATAATAACTAGCACATGCAAATGGTATTTTCCCAATAAGATGATTGTTATCTGTGGTTCAAATTAATAATAGCTAACACGTACCTGGCACTTATAATATACCATGGACTATTCTAAGTAGTTTACATAATTTATCTCATTTAATCCTCATAAGAATCCTATAAAGTAGGTACTATTATTATTCACATTTACAGATGATGAAATTGAGGCTTACGGTTAATTCTTACCTAGAATTACTTTTCCAAACATTTACAGATTAAATTTCAAATTCCAGCTAAACTAGTCATATGTGAATTCTAATCAATTTAGACTTACAAAAAATAAGTTTAAATATAGTCAGAGCTTTCATATTGAATATAAAGTCAGTTTTCCTCAATTATGCTACATTTTCTTACTGGCCAAGGGAGTCATGAAATGTCTTTACAGTGTTCTTCACTTGAAGTGTTTCTGATTGATAGTTCCCCAAACTCTTAATGGAACAAGAAGCAGATGAAAACAAGGACAAATTCCACCTCTCTACCCCACCCTCAGGTATCTGTTGTTTTTATTCTTCCAAACCTTTTGCATATGCTAAAATTACTGCTTTAAAAATCAACTCTGCTTATGGGCACTAACTGGATAAAGTGATGGCTCAACTCCCAAGGCAGAGGAATGACTGCATAGCAGCCTAGGGGAGAATGCTCCTGGAAGCCACCCAAAATGCCCTAGGTTACTTTATCCAAATCTAATCCGTTCATGCATGTATTAAGACCCAATTCCTGTCCTCCACAAGGCCAGCCCACAAGGACTCCGTCTTCCTTGAGTTCTGAAGGTGGGTGCCACAGAATTCCAGCTATCTAATGTATGATGCTGATCCTAACTCTTGTGGGCATCTTTTGGGACCATGTGCTTTGAGTACCAAGCATAGTACTGAATACAGACACTGGAAGATTCAAGAGGTACTTGTTTCATTAAGTTTTCTGGCTCAATATGTATGTTTGCACTGGTTGTGGTTGAGAATCTCCCTCAGGCTTGATTCACTTTTTGGCAACCAGAAAAATAGCTCTTCCAGGAGTACTTAATTCTGTTTGTCCACAAGTCATATAGTAAAATAACCCAGAGGCTTACAGCAATCCAGGACCTTTCATTTGGCCTAATGAAAATAAACCAGAATGGGATTACTGTTCCCTTCATACTGAGGCAAAAATAGCTTTTTCCTATCCTCACTATGGTTTACACTTCCTCCTTATATGACTTTTTATTTTAAGCACAAATGCTTTAATTCTGGTGTCACTTTAGACCTAAAGTGGTTCTTATATTACAAGCGTGGCCAGAGGTCATCGACACAAAATGGAATAAAATGCTTGCTGAATCCAAAGCGCCTATATTTCTCCTCTTGGAGTCAGATTAAGTCATTAAACGACCATAAGGTCAAGTGGCCAAACAAGTACTGCACATTGTAAACAGCTAACTATTTTCTGTCATTCACCCAAAATCAGAAAAAGGATTGCATTTGTAGGTGGTGAGCTCATCATGGTTAAAGGTCTTTACGGAGAGATGTAAGGGCCATATGTTAGGGGATGCTGAAAGCATTAAACCAACCTGACAAGGGGTGGGCTGGATAACATCCTTCCAACTTGACGATTCTAGAAAATTAAATTTTTCAGAAAGCATAGAGCAGCATTTAATTTACCTCAGGCCACAGCGGCCTGAGTAATTCTGTAGTTCCTCCAGCATCCTTCCATATCATCTGCATATGGGCCACGGAGTTACTTACGGGTCACCTCATTCTCAAAGACAGGTACCATAAAGAGATAAGAGCTCAGATGTTTAAATAACTCATATACAACACATGAGTCATAAAGGATTTCTGAGAAAACATTGTATGTGTTATCAAGGGCTAAACAAATGTGTGATGGAGTTTTACAGAGCTTCCGAATTCCCAAAGCCCTGTTACCCTTTTGTTCAGGTTAATAAGGAAAAGAAATAACCATAAAAAATCAGTTCCTAGTACAAATTCACACAGATTTTTGGAGCACACCCAATTTCCACAGAGATTGCATAAAATACACCAGCATAATAAAAATCAATATATCTGAAATTAGGACAGGAAGCATCCTCAGTGTAAGGAAAAAACTGGTGGTCACAGTATCCGTGCTTTTTCTCCCCAAGTTCAGAATGAAATTAGTCTCCTACTCTCCAACTCCTGATTTTTTAAAGGTACCCCATCACCAGGTTAGTCTTCCAAAGCCTTACTATACGATCTTGCTTTCTGGGTTTATTTTTCCAGTTGTGGCAAGGATTTGTTTGTGATTTCCCACAGCTGTCAGCGGTTTTAAGTCCTTTCCCAGAAACGTCACAGGAACGGATTGTTTTCTACAGGATCCATCCAGAGTTCCTGAATTTGAGATTGGTGCGAGGAAAGATAAAGGAAAGGCGTTCGGGGACTTTCACGAGTAGGGGGAGAAGAAAAGAGAGGTGTCTGGGCTCTACGGGTGATCGCGACTCCCGCCTTTGAGAGGAAGGACAGTGCCACAAGACCCAGTGCCCCGCTCCGGGTAGCTACAGCTGGAAGAACAGGTCCTCCAGCCCTCGGCCCCGAAGCTCCAGCGCTGGAGGCTGCCCAGGACTCCGCAACCTCCGAGCACCCCACCTCCAGACCTCAGCGACAGTCGCCCTCGGTCCTGAGGCCAGCTGGAGGCGCCCGGCCGCGTTCCCACCCCCGACCAGAACTCACAGCCAGTCTCCTTCTTGATCTCCTCCAGCTCTTCGTCCCGCAGTAACGTGGAGGCCCGAGACCCCATCACCGAGCTGGGAGCCCCTCCGAGAGCCGGGGCGCCAGACGCGACGGCGGTGGCGAAAGGGAGGGAGGGTGGGAGGGGAGGATGGGCCAGGGGTCAAGAAGGGAGAGGGCAGCGTTTCCACTGCAGACCAGGGAGGGAACCGAGGGGTGGCGCGTGGAGGAGGGCGGCCCCGAGGACCGGCCAATGAGAAGCGAGGCTGCGCCCGGCGCAGGAGGCGACGTCGATGATCCCGGCTCCAGCCCCGGAATGAATCAGCCCGGCGCCGAGCCGGGCCTCGCCAAAGGCGGGCCACGCCCCCGGAACCGTGATGTCACCGGCCTTAAAAGGGCAATGCCACGCTGGCCCTAGCGACTGCAATTAAAAGGGCAACGCCATCGACGCGCCGCTTTACAACAAACTAACCTGCGGCAGGCAGCGTAGCCAACCCGTTTCTCACAGAACTCTCACACTATACATCCCATCCTACAAGGGGTATGGTTTGCGGAGAGAAACAATAAAAACAGACAAAACGTCGCTCCGGGGAACAGCAGGGTGTGTCTCCTGGGAACTGCATGCTGGGAGTTGCAGCTCCTCATTTTTCCTGGAGGCCCTCTCTCCTCCCGGCCGCAGGGGGCGCTCGGGAGCCGGCCTCGGTGCAGCGCGCCGATTGGCTCCTCGGGGGACTCCTCGTTCAGCCGCGCTGGCGTCTGGTCGGCGGTGGGGGTTCCCAGCGTTGCGTGCTTTTCTCCAGTTGGGTTTTGGGGCTGTCGCTTGATAACCGCCACCGCGGCTTTGGAACTCCCCGAGAGTTCTTCCTTAACAGAAGTCTCTCTTTTTTTTTAGTTCAAGACTGAAGCTCGAGGAACTCACCATTTGCCCGAAATTGGGACAGGACTTCTCAAACTGCCTTCAGAAAACAAAACAAAAAACCCTAAAGGCGGAGGACAGTGAATTCTTAATGTATGGCCCGCCCTTTATTTGAAGTTTCTTATTTTGCCTTAAAAATGAGGAATTTTGCATTTTGTTCTTATGGCATATTTTTGTTTTCTTGAAAACGTTTAAAGCCACCCCTTAGATTAGTGCACCCTCTCAAGTGATCCAGTTCTTTTCCTGGGGCTTCAATGCCTTTACACCGCCTCCCCACCCCTGCCTGGAGGGATGCATTGTACAGAGCCGGTCTGAGATAGGGAAGAAGCAACTTCTGACCACTACTGCCTAGTACCTGAACGGTATGGGACGCTGTCTTAGCCAGCTGCCCAAGTCAACTGAGGTTACTGGTTTTAAGCTTTACCTAAGGCTTTGACGCCTTAGCATGAGGCCTAAATTCTAGCCGCACTGAGCTGTTTTCGTGATTGATCTGCTCTCGGCTGACCTAGTGATGTGTGCCTTCACGTGCAGAGTGTGACATTTTGGATATGTCAGGTCTAGAACCCACAGAAGCGTCTTTTTATCTTGCCGGTATAGGTATGATAGAAATACCTTGATGTCAGCGACATGAATGACCCTTTTCTGAGACTACCTTAAGACGGTTTCTAGATCCTTTTTTCTTACTAATCATGCGTCTTACCATTTGCAGCTGTCCTCAGTCAAAGCTTACTTTGCTTTGTGTTAACGTTTTTCTGATTTACTTAAGATTTCTTGAGTGTCCTTATGGTTCAAGCGTTTCACAAATTTTTATTTCTTATGTATCTTTTAAAAATATAAATTGTGCCTCTATTAAGGGCTGTTTTTTCCAGTTTTATGTCCTCTTTTGTTTCTGTAAAAATTCCCCTTTTGCCTATTGGGTTGACTTGAACAAAGAAGAATGATTTTCTCAGGCACTCTGGTGACTTGTTTTATGTTCTTTCTGGATGCGTAAGCCTTGGTCTTGTGCTAGATTACACACGTCCTCTGCTAGGGACCTGGTTTTGGGTCAGGTTCCCTACCTTCTAGCTGTTTGACTTTGGGCAGTTGTCTTAAATCTTTAGGCCTCAATTTCTACATCTGTAAATTAGGTAATGGTTGTTGTAGGCAACAAATAATATTTGTGGTAATACTTTCTAGACCTTAAAATAGAAAAATATAGGTTATGTATCTGGCTAAAAATGCTATGTAACTTCTCACCTTCCTAGTTGAATGAGGCCTTAGTTATTTCGTCGTTTCTTTTTTTTTTCTTAAAGATTTTATTTTTCCTTTTTCTCCCAAAACCCCCCAGTACATAGTTGTGTATTTTTAGTTGGGTCCTTCTAGTTGTGGCATGTGGGATGCCATGTCCACGCCCAGGATTCGAACTGGCGAAACCCTGGGCCACTGAAGCAGAGTGTGCGAGCTTAACCACTCGGCCATGGGGCCGGCCCCTCATCACTGTTTTATAGTTAAAGTAAATTGCAAAATTCACTAGTTGACTGTTCCTAGTGTAGCAAAGGCAAGCAGCTTTTAAATTTAAACTACTGTAGAGGAATGTTTATCTGGGGTTCTAAATACAAGGACGTCCAAATAACAGGATTGTTCTAAAAGATACTTTTAAAAAAGGATTCATCTTTTAAATTACAGTATTACACTAAAGAATATAAAAGTATCTATTATGAATGATAGTTATTTCTACAAGGTAAAGTTTTTTGTGTACATTTCTGCGTTGTTATTCTTTATGACCATGCATCATTTTTACAAAGACAGTTGAATTTTACAAAACCAATGTATGGCATGTGGCAGTTTAATGTGTCAGGCTGCATGTGACTGGTTGGGTGACAGTACAGCAGTCCAGTCCGTAAGCTGTGACCAGGGTGGGGTGGAATGGCCCTTGCAGTGACATGGCAGCTGGACTGGAAATGCATAAATTGTGATAGTTCTAAGTCACTTACGCTTTGGTTGGTAACAATGTCAAACTGGAAATGTTTCTAATCTAGAAGAGGCTAGATCCAGAAGAGGTTAGATTCCAGGCATTTCTGGGTAAATGGTTTATGGCAGCTTGTCTTGGCAAGTGTTTTGCCAATGTCAGTATTTTTATTCTTTTAATTTTTTGGTTGGTATTAAGAAGATATATGTATGTGCCATTAGAAAGCATCTAAATGTTCTGCTTGTTCCATTTAGCTAAACAAGGACAGGTGGCATTACACCATTTTATAGACAGAGAAGCCAAGCCTACCTTGCCTGCAGTCTTATAGTTTTCAGTTTCCTGTGTATAAATGAGAGTTGGTGCTTGCAAGGATCCTTTTTCCATTATTATTCTACAAAGATGAACAAATCTGAATCACTCTCATATTTTTATTTTTCTTATCCCTTGCAGGTATGAAGAAAGGGGAAATAACCTTGTTTCCTAAAAAATAGTTTAAAAATCATAGATCTCTTTTATTTTCAAGTGTTTGGATGCTTAAAGATTATTTGAAGACTGCTTTTGGAATCAAAAAGCATGGATCCCAGCAGTGACTACCATTTCCTCAATCAGATTTTGTGGAGAAGGGTGAAACTCACGTTGGTTTGTGGCATCTTTGAGGGAGTGCTCCAGCATGTCGACCCTAACAAGATTGTTGTCCTGAAGAAAGGTCTTATTTTATTTTTCATAATCATCCGCCTCTTAAGAGATTAATAACTGAGTTTAGGTGATGGCTCTGGACTCCATTAGCAACTGGGAGGGACACATTATTCCTATTTTAGGGGTGAAAAGAAGATTAGAATGGTATTTTCTCTAACAGAACAATGGGGCTCCATATGCTGGCTTGTCCCCACTTCTATACTTTTATTGATGTGATAGTGGAAATTTTCAGCATAGAGAGTTTTTTTTAATTGACTACTTCTTTTAATTTCTCTCCTTATGCACTTTGCAATAAAAAATAACCACTCTATTAGATAGAATTGCTTTTGGCTTCAATGACAAATTCACAAAGTCAGTAAGGGGTTAATTACTCTCATGCAAAAAGAAGTCCAGAGGTAGGCTACTGAGGAATAGTGCAGTGGCTCAAAGATGCCAGGAGGGACCAGATGTCTTGTGCTCCTGCTCTGCCACCTCAGTGATCATCTGGTATCCTCATGGTCGCAAGGTAGCCTCTACACCTCCAGCTTCAATTCCAATTTTTTATAAAGGATACAACTCAGGAAGAGCCAAATGGAAGAGATACATAGGGCAAAGTATGTGAGAAGGAGCTTGGAGTTTCCATGTCCTCTGTGGGCATGTCACCTCCTAGCTCCTCTATGTGTTCACCTTGAAACGCCAATATATAGTTTTTTATTCAGCTAGAATATTAACTTGCTGCGGTAGTTGTTTCCTGGCATAAGTTTCAAGTTCACGATTGAAACATGTATAAATGGCATTTGAGAGATTAGTATTTTTGTTAAGCCACATTATGAGTTAAAATAGACTTCTATGGGCTAGGATGGGACTATACCAGGCTTTTGCAATATTAATTCATTCAGTAATCATTGATAGTTTTATATTCCAGGCACTATGCTTCGTACCGGAGACATAGATAAGAATAACATGGTCCTTGTCCTTAAAAAAACTTAATCTAATAAGCAGACAGAAAAGTGAGTAGAAAGATATAATACAGTGTGATATCCTCTCTGATGGAGGAACGCACAAGATGCTGTGGAAACACAAAGGTTCAGCTAGTTTAGATGTGGGAGTGGTAGGGTTAGGACAGTGGGAAAGGCTTCCCAAAGGAGGAATTGATGGTGCAACTTCATGGGGTAAGTAAGCGTTAACTGGATGGGAAAAGAGGGAAAGGTGGTTTTAAGCCACTGGTTCTCAAACTTTATCTGTGCATCAGAATCACCTGGAAGACTTGTTGAAACACACATTGCTGGGACCCCATCCACAAGTTTCTGATGCTTAAGGTCTGGGGTAGAGCCCAAGAATTTGCATTTCTAACAAGTTTCCAGGTGATGCTGATACTGTGCTGGGGAAGCACACTTTGAGAGGTTTATTATTTTAAACAGAAGTAGCAGCATGTACAAAAATATACAGACATGAAAACTTGGTGCATTTAGAAAACCTAAGTAAATTTCAGTATGAGGCTACGGTGAGACAGAAGACTGGAGAAGTAAGCATGGGACAAATCAGAAGGAGCTTATATAACATAGCATTTGGACACTACTGAAAGCAATGAGGAACAATCTGAAAGATTTTCTAAGTGGGAGGCATAGAAGCTTTTAGGATAGTTGCCTGAAATTTTTAATATCATGTCAGTTAAGAACCATGCTCAGCTGCTAGAAACAGATTCACTTCCAGTGGCTTAAACAATTTAGGAGTTTGTTCTCTCGTATAAAAGAAGGCAGGCATCGCAGGGCTACTGTGACTCTCCCCAAAGCTTGTCGGGATCCAGGATTCTTGGATCTCTCCAAGAGAATCCAAGAGATGGATTCTCATCTTTCTGCTCTACCATCTTTAGCACCTGCCTTCAAACCTCAAGGTCATACGATAGCTGGTAGAGTTACAGAGGGGAGGAAGAGGCGAGAGGGGGGTGGGGGAGGAAGGGTGTTCCCCTCAGCTGAGTCAGTCCCCTTAAAGAGATGCCCTAGAAATCCAGTAGACCACCACTGACCGTGGGAAAACCGAGCACAATGATAGCCTGAATAAAAGGCATTGAGTAGACAACAATCAGTAAATTACACGTGCTTGTTTAACGAAACATTCAGTCCAGTGAAGTATTTTAGTATATTTCTCTCTAGTCTTTAATTGCACAGATTTTATATGGTTGACATATTGTCAGGTATATCACATATACAATTTTTTTTTAGTTAAGACTGTAACAAGCATTTTCTCATGTTATTTAAAACTTCAATTTAGTGGCTAAACATTTTAAAGCAAAAAACTTAAAAACTTTTAAAATATTTGTTTTTTTATAATTATAAATAACACTATATCATTATAATAAGTTATAATTATAAAATGCAGTTTTATATTAATATATTTATGATTATAAATTATAATTATAAAATTTAATATTTCTTATATCTTATTATTATTTTCTTAGGAATAATTCCTAGAAGTGAAATTACTGGTGAAAGTTAGGAATATTTTAAATTTTTTATTTATTTATTTTTTTGGTGAAGATTAGCCCTGAGCTAAGATCTGCCACCAATCCTCCTCTTTTTGCTCGAGGAAGATTGGCCCTGAACTAACATCTGTGCCAATTTTCCTCTATTTTATATGTGGGATGCCTGCCACAGCATTGCTTGATAAGCGGTGTGTAGGTCTGTGCCTAGGATCTGAACTGGCAATCCCCAGGCCACTGAAGCAGAGCTCACAAACTTAACCACTATGCCACTGGGCTAGCCCCTATTTTAAATGTTTTTGATGAGTATTTCCAAATAGTTTTTCAAAAGGATTGTGCCTTTTTACTCTGTTACTAGTAATGTGTGAGTGAATTAGAGTAAGAAATCTAGCACTGGATTTTTTTTTAAATGCTAATATATGTCTTCCCTTAATTTTTGCTAGTTTTATAGGCAAAAAGTGATATTTCATTTTTGCACGTTTAGAAAATACTCCTAAAGAGGTTGAACATATTTCTTTACACTTGTTTCTTAGTTTCATGTGCCAGCTGGATGAAGCAGGGAGTGACGTCACTATGACAGCAGTGTGAAGGAAGGATTGAAGGAGGGAGAAACTCAGGCAAGGAGAATAGACAGGGAACTATTCAGACAATCAAGGGACCCGACAAAGGGAAATGATGGGGTCGGAGTTAAGGCTCGGCAAGGAATGGAGATGAGAAGATGGATTCTAGAAATGCTTAGGAGATGGGATAAGCAACCTAGTAATCAATTAGATCCTCAAAGACAATGGAAAGTAGTTCACACATTTATGACTCAAATTAGGCGTATAGTGCTGTTATTAACTGATAGAAATGGGAAGAGGAGCAGATTGGTTAGACACTGGGAGAAGATAATGATCTCAGTTTGCAAATCTTACAGAAAGTCAGCTATTAGTAAGTTGAAAGTGAGAGTGGAGCTTAGAGAAATAATCCATTCTGGAGAAATAATGGATGTCAGGACAACTAGGAAGTGGATGTGATCATTCAAGGAGAAGAAAAAAGGATGAAGAACATGATCCTGGGGCCAATTAAGGTGTAAGGGGCAAGCAGAGGTGGTATAGGTAGCTAAGGAGATTGGAAGGAGAAAATCAGGGACAGTGTAACTCTGGTTACTAGATGTGTGTTAAGATCACTGAGGCCTGGGCTTAAATCCTAACTCTGTCTTTTATTAGTGGTGTGATCTTCAGCCTTTCTGAGCCTCAGATTCCTCATTAATGGAGATAGGCATTATGTTACTGGAGAATTAAATGTAGGCAAATAATTAGCACGGTGCCTGGCTCACAGTGGGTGCTCAGTATGGTAGCTCTAGGTAATTAGCATGAAAAGAACTAAACACGAAGAGTGTCCTGTAAGCCAAAGAAGAAAGGAGAGAACAGTATTGTCAAAGGATGCATGGGAGCCAAGTATGATAAGACTGTGAGCTTTTTTTTGGATTTGACACATAGGCAGTTGGTGATCTTTGACCTCAGTAAGAAGATATTCAGTGAAACAGCGAGGGTTGAACTCAGTTATTTGGGTTTGCCAAGAGATATGGAAATATACAGCCACTGTGAGCACTTCCAGGTAGAAAAATGATACCATATTGTAGACATGACATCCAAACTTCTTACCTACTCACAGAGGAGCCGTGTATTTGGGCCAGGAGTTGGATTGTTTTCCCTGACAATTAATATTTTCCAGCAGGAAGCATGACATGGTGATCTAGTGGTTAAGATTTGGAGCTCTCACTTCTGTAGCCTGGGTTCATTTTCTGGTCAGGGAACCACACCACCCATCTTTTGGTTGTCATACTGTGGTGGCTCCCTGTTGTTGTGATGCTGAAAGTTCTGCCACTGGTATTTCAAATACCAGGAGGGTCACCCATGGTAGACAGGTTTCAGCAGAGCTTCCAGACTAAGATAGGCTGGGAAGGACCTGGCTACCCACTTCCGGAAAAATTGGCCCTGAAAACCCTATGAATAGCAGTGGAGCATTGGATATAGTGCCAGAAAGTGAGAGGATGGCCAAAAAAGACAGGGCAGGGTTCTGCTCTGCTGTACACAGCGTGTCTAGGAGTGGGAATTGACTCCATGGCACTAATTTTTTTTAAAAAAGCATGACGTGAAACAGAGTGTGGACTCTAGAAGTAGTCAGGTGCCTTAAATTTTTTCTGGAGTTCAGTGGAGTGAAGATCAAGACATGTAATAAATAGATAGTCCGTAGCCCCAAGGGCCTTAGAATATTTTTGGGGGAAATTTAAATTCAGTGTACTACTACTGCCCTTTTAGTTTCTCTTGGACCCTTCTGGGGTTCCCTCTGTTCTTTATACTACCTATTTCAAGACTATAGCTTTGTAATTTATCATCTTCACCCCTTGGGGAAAATAATTTGGGGATTTTTATAAAACTTGGATTTGAGCACTTTTGAGAGATATCATATTTTCTTACAGTTTTAGGGAATATTATTTTTTATTAACCAAATGAATTGTTTTCTATAACAGTGAAGAATGTGGAGACTGGTCGAAGTGTCCCAGGCGTGAAGATGTTTTTTGGGCATGAGATTATAAATGGTGAGAACTTCCTGTTCCCTAAATGCTGGTGTTGGGGTTTGCAGAAGTAGTGAACTCAGTGCTCTGCCCTGTTCCATTATTTGAAAAAACAAAAATGAGACATCTTGCCTTTAATATTGCATTTATGAATTCTTAAGGTTGGTATTTGAGAATTGACCCTTATCTTACTATTTCGGTGGTACCATGAGCAGAATAGTCTTAGAGAATTTTGATCATCTTGGTTTTACACTGTGAGGGCTGCTGGTGCTCATTACTAGAGACTCAGCCAGCAGGCAGAGTTAGGAATCTCATCAGAAAGCAATTGTCTTGCTCAGCAAACGAGTCGAACACTACAGGTTCACGTTACATTCACAGACCCTTATCTGAAACCTTGGGTCCAAATGTTTCAGAATAAAGAATTGTTCCAGATTTTTGGAAAGCCTAACACAGGGTATATACTGTTCATATTGCATAACACCTCAAGCAGGTCTGGGCAGCACTCTGTAATAAAACACATTTCTACAGAGAAGTGAGAGGATAATCATGCTAAGTGGAATAAAATAGGACTCTAAATAGTATGTCGGTTCAGGTTTTGCTGCCAAAAGAGTTACAAAAAATTTTTGGTTTTCAGAGCTTTTCTGATTTTGGAATTCCAGGAACCAGCCCTGTTCGTTATTTCTGCCAGCAAAAGTCATTTGGCGAAACTAGGTCCAATTTTTTGCCTAAAAGAGTAGATATAGAAGCTCATCTGGTCATTGTGCTTCAGACAAACCAAATGGGATGAGAGAAAAGGGTTGGGAGTAAGAACTGTTCTTGCTTTCAAGAGCTCAAAAGCAGAGAGCTCTCCAGGGAAGGAGTCCATCAGTGCGGAATGGAGGGGGTAGAGGAATGGGAGATCTGGGACCTCACAGAGCTGGGCATTTCTTACCATTGGGGTAGATGTGAGGAGAGGCGAGGACTCCTGTAAATGAGAGGTTACTGCTGCTTGAAAGATTACTTTGTTTAGTGAGAGAAGTGGAATTTAGGGAGCAATGAAAATCTCACCAAATTAATGACTGCCAATCCAGACCTACTTCAAAGCAGACAAGTCCAACCAGCTATCTAACTGTCTTTTCTCACTGAGTACACTACTGTCAATACTCTTTGTCCCTTGAACACCTTTTTATAATGGTGGCGATGGTGGCTTTGGTAGTGGGATTCTTAATTATGTTTTAACTATTAACCTTTGCAGTGGAGCGGAGCTCCAGACTGGAACAAAGCCAGGCTACGGATGGGTTTATAAATAAAAGGGAAGGAATCACTACTACCATGTCCCTACTCAGGAGAAGGCTGACCACTGACCAGCTTTGTGATCTGTATACATGGATTTCGTCTCCTCCTAAATTCTTTCTCAGGACTTGGCCTTTGTTCATAATTTTTAAGCTCAAAGGATGGCTGTGACTCAGTCAGCCAGGCAGGGGTCTCCCTGGAAAGCACTTTGAATAAGAATTATCAAGATGAAGGATAATAATGGACTAATCAGTGTTTTTAGTGAATTTCACTTTGTCCCAGACTCAACACTTGTAGATAGTGCAGGGGAAAGAGACATTTGAAACACAGTGGCCGCTGAGAGGCTTTTTCCCTGAAAAGTGCCTATGTGTACTTAATTGGATCTAAGATGCCATTAATTATAGGGTGGACTATTACTTTTCCGACCCTAAGAAAGAAAAAGAACCTGCCAATAAACTGTCCTGTGCTGTAAATCATATTCAATTTCAGAGCTGTTTAAAATGTGCATCTTAGACTCAATGGTATACAGTATTTCCCTATGTTCCCCGCACTGTTAGGTTAAAAATAAATGGCTTCAGAATCTCTGTGTAATGTTTCTCTCATATTTCTTTTGTGATTTTCAGCCTAGCTTTTATTACCTTTCATGTCACTGAACTATTAATGCACCAGCCTGTGAGAGTGAAAGGGACAAATCTGTGAACGATTTAAGAGAAAACCCCCAAACAGTACACTGTGTGAGGGAAAGTGCCTTAGGATGGGAATGAAGAGGAAAGAAAAGATATCTCTAGGACCAATCTGCGTGACCACAAAGGTGCCCTGGAACCAAAAGGGTAAAAGGAACATGTAGAGAGGTTCCTAATCCTGCTAAATGACCAAGGCCGCTTCATGGGGACCTAATATTAGGAGTCTTCAGTACATTGGATAGTCTTTTCTGCTATATTTATTGCTGGCCACTGAAGGCCTCTATGGACTAACATTTCATTTCCAATTACTGTTTGTGGTACGTGGTCAGACTGTAAGTTGGAGGAGACGGGGGTGGTTAACTGCTTTCAGATGGGGAACTCTGTTGGACATCATTTGGTTATTTTACAGTGGAACTACTGGATGAAGTGGAACAAGGTGCAGTGAGAGAAAAGGCATCTTCTGTTAGGTATGATGGAATAATTTTCTTAGCTATGATGTTACCCAAGTGTACATGTTAGGGTAGAAAGCCTTAACTCCAGTTCACTAGCTGTGTAATTCCTAAAATGGCCTGAGGTAATAGAAATGAGAAGAAATAGATGGATGTTTTCTTCCATCTTTAGATGGTATCTTCAAATCAAAGTAACAGTGGATGAATGGGTCCTCTATGAAATGGGGGTCCAAAGTCCTTACCATTGATGTGTCGCACAATCTGTGTATGGCATCAGCAACAAAAAACAAGTTCACCTGAGTGTTGTTTTCTGTAAGCATAGTCTAAATACAGAAAGAACCAAGACAGATAAAATGAAAGATGAAGACCTAAATGCATGTGAGCCTCCTTCTCCTGCCCCTGAGGCACCGAGCACCTCTCTGCTGAATGACCTCAAGTACAGCCTGTCAGGTGAGTACCAGGGCTCTGTATTTTCCGGGCTCTCTTTATTGTGGTTCAGAACTCTTCAGAGTTGGTGTAACCCTGAGTCAAAGTTCTATATGGAATGCACAGCTGCGCCATTGCTTCAAGACTCTGAATTAAGATAAAATATCGTGATTCATTTGTTTATTTAATATTTGAGTGCACACTATATGCCAAACATTTGGGATACCGAAGTGTGGTATCCCTGCCTTCATTGGGCTCTGGTGCAGGAAACAGACACTAAATAAGATAAATGAGTATAATATATAGTATGCTAATGACAAATGCTAAGGCGAAAAAAAAGAGAAGAAAGACAAGAAGTGTGTGGAGAGGGTGGTTTTACTATTTTAGTGTGTTCTGGACAAGCCTCGCTGAAATGGTGACATTTGAGTAAAGGCTGACGGAGGTGAGGGATTGAGCTGTATGGATATACAAGGAAAATGTTTTTTAGGCAGAAAAAAGAAGTACAAAGGCCCTGAGATAGGAACACGCCAGGATCTTGAAGGAACAGGAAGGAGATCAGTGTAGCTGGAGCAAGGAGAGAAGTAGTAGGACGTGAGGTGGGGTGAGTGGATCACGGAGGACTTTGTAGATTGTTGAAGGGGTTTTAGCTTCTACACCGAAGTGAGAAGAGAAGCTATTGGAGGATTTTTTGGTTTTATCATTTTCCTAATCATGAAGGATGTTGAGAATCTTTTCATGTACTTATTTACTCTCTGAATATCTTTGGTGAAATATCTGTTCACATTTTTTGCTCATTTTCTTATTTGTTTTCTTACTATTCTGTGTTGAGAGTTCTTTATGTGTTCTGGATACAAGTCCTTTCTCAGGTACATGCTTTGCAAATATTTTCTCCAAGTCTGTGATTTGTCTTTTCATTCTCTTAAAGTCTCTCTCAAAGAGCAGACATTTTAAATGTTGACAAAGTACAATTTATCCATTTTTTTTCTTTTATGGATTATGCTTTTGATGTCATATCTAAGAAAGTTTTTCCTAACTCAAAGTAACAAAGATTTTCTCCTATGTTTTCTTCTAGACATTTCATAGTTTTAGGTTTTACGTTTAGGTCTATGATCCATTTTTAGTTAATTTTTGTATATGATATGAGCTATGGATCAAGGTTCTTTTTTTTTTTTTTTTTTTTGCACATGGATATCCAATTGTTTCAGCATCATTTATTTAAAAAACTATATTTTCTCCATTCAATTGCCTTTGCACTTTTGTCAAAAATCAGTTGTCCATATATGTGTAGGTTTGTTTCTGGACATTCTATTCTGTTACATTGATCTATTTTTCTGTCTACACCAATGCTACACTGTTTTCTTTACTCTTGATTTATGATAGACCTTGAAGTCAGGTAGTGTTAGTTCTCCAACTTTGTTCTTTTTCAAAGCTGTTTTGGCCATTCTGTGTTCTTTGCATTTTCCTGTGAATTTTAGAATCAACTTGTCAATTTCTACCCAAAAAGCCTGCTGGAATTTTTATTGGGATTGCATTGAATTGATAGACCAGTTTGGGAAATATTGGCCTCTTAACCAATATGCCAGTTGGAATATTCTGCAATCCATTAACCCAGGATATCTATTTATTTTAGATCTTTAATTTCTCCGCAATGTTTTATAGTTCTCAGTGGATAAGCCTCACAAATCTTTTGCTATACTTATCCCTAAGTATATCATATTTTATACTATTATAAATGGTGTTTTTTAAAAAATTTATTTCCCGTTGGAGAGTTTTGAGTAGAAGAGTAACATGATCTGACTTCTGTTTTAACAAAATCACTCTGGATGCTGTATAGATACTGAAAGAAGGGCAAAGGTAAAAGCATGACTACCAGTTAGGAGGCTATTGAAATAATTTTAAGATAAGTGGGTATGGTGGCTTGGACCCTAGTAGTGGCAGTGTGGTTGGTAAGAAGTGGTGGAATTCTGGATGTATGTTGAGGTGGAGCCGACACGATATGCTGATAGATTGGATGTGGGTATTAGAGAAAGAGAGGAATCAAGGATGGCTTTAGGAGTTTGAGCTTGAGCAGCTTTAAGTATGGAGCTGCTGTTAAACTAACATGGGAAAGACTATGGGTGGAAAAGGTTTTGGGGAGATGATTAGGAGTTTAATTTTGGTCAACGTAAGTTTGAATATAAGCCGAGAGATGAGGAGAAAGGTCTGAAATTGAGATATAAATTCGAGAGTTAGCCTATAGATGATATTTAAAGGCTTGAGACTAGATCAGATCACCAAGAGAGTGAGGATGGGTAGAAGAAAGAAAGAGGTACAGGGGCTGTGTCCTGTGCCACTCCAAAGTTTTAGCGGTTGGGAGATGAAGAAGAACTATGTGTTATGCTATACGTCTAATCTTTTAAATCACATCATTGAAAAAATGATTAACTGTCAGGACCCAGAGAATTCCAAAAATGTTGGCATTGGCCCATATCCAGGACTAACTTATTTTAAGTTGTTATTTTTTATTATAAACATGCTTTTAAGAAGTGCATGTCTTAAAGTATTCAAGACATAAACCTATGAGGAAGGAAACATTACTGGATTATCACAGAAAGTGACTAAATAGTCCAGTTCATAAGATTATCATTGGTGGGGCTTTTGTTGATTTTTCAGTTGACAAACAGGATGCTAATAGTGTTCACTGTATGATGGGCTGACGCAGGTGATAATGAAATAACATTAGACATTTGAGTTGCAATAGAGTAGGAGTTTATGAGTACGACTAAAATTAGTGGGAGGGCTATCCTATTACCAAGGAACAGAAATATATCTAATGCCATCATTCTCCTGTAGAAGAAGAGGAGGTGACATACAACGTCATCGATCAGTTCCAGCGGAAGTTTGGTGCTGCCGTGAGTATTGCCCTCAGTCATTCCCAGTATCGTCTGTATATGGGTGTCACGTCTGTGTCTCATAAATTTCTCTCTTTATTATAAGATCGTTGATATTTTCTCTAATAATTCAACAAAATACGTGAGTGCCTGCTATATGCCAGACATTGTTCTGAGGTCTGGGGTAAAACAATAATCAAGACAAAGTTCCAGCCCTCAAGCAGCTTACATTTTAATGCAAGAAAATAAACAAATAATTGTATATCATGGTGATAAGTGCTATGAAGAAAAATAAAGTGTGGTATGGTGAATAGAGAGACAGGGAGTTACTATTTTATATAGGGTGGACAAAAGAGGTGACATTGGAACAGAGACCTGAAAGAAGTAGTGGAGCTGCCATGTGGATATCTAGGTAGAGAACTTAAGGGGCCAGCCCTGTGGTGTAGTGGTTAAGTTTGGCATGCTCTGCTTAGGCAGCCCGAGTTCACAGGTTTAGATCCCAGGCGCAGACCTACATCACTCATCAGCTATGCTGTGGCGGCAACCCACATATAAAATAGAGGTAGACTGGCACAGATGTCAGCTCAGGGTGAATCTTACTCAGCAAAAAAAAAAAAAAAAAAAAAAGAATTTAATGGAGGAGTAATTAGCAAGTACAAAGGCCCTGAGGCTAAAGCACACTTGAACAGCAGGGAGGTCAGTGTGGCAGGACCACAGTGAAGAAGAGTGATAGGAAATAGAAAGGAGCAGGAGGCAGATCAGGTAGGGCTTTTCAGACATCGTAAGGATTTTGAGTTTGACCTGAGTGAAATGGAGAGCCATTGGCAGTTTTAGAGGAGAGTCAGAAAATTTTTTGCTTATATTTTGAAAAGACCATTCTAGATGATTTATTTAGGCAATTTTTCTATAATCATTTATTAATTTGAGATGTCACAGTAACTAATTATTTAGCCTAGGGTACGGTTCACAGATGGGCTTCAGGAGAGTTCTTAAGCTTTCTGTGTAGGTGCAAGCTTGTGCTTCCATATGCACAGGTGCATTTTCTAAGGGAGAGTTAGCTTTCAACAGATTCTTCTTTTCTTTTTTTTTTAATAGCTTTATTGAAATATAATTCACATGCCATAAAATTCACCAATTTAAAATGTACAGTTCACTGGCTTTTAGCGTATTCACAGAGTTGTACAGCCATCACAACAATGAATTTTAGAACATTGTCGTTACCCCAAAAAGAAACCCCTTATTCCTTAGCTCTTATCTCTAACCCCTCCCCAAATCCCCAGACCCTGGCAACCACTCATCTATTTTCTACCTCTTTGGATTTTCTTGTTTAGGACATTTCATGTAAATAGGATCATACAATACATGGTCATTTGTGGCTGAATTCTTCTGCTTAGCGTAATATTTTCAAGATTTATCTATGTTATAGCATGTATCAGTATTTCACTTATTCTTATTGCCAAATAATATTCTTTTGTATGGCTAAAACCACATTTCATTTATCCTTTCACCATTTGATGGACATTTGAGCTGTTTCTACTTTTTGGTTGTTATGAATAATGCTGCTATGAACATTCATGCACAGGTTTTTGTGTGGACATGTGTTTTGATTTCTCCTGTATAGATACCTAGGAGTGGAATTGCTGTGTCCTGTAGTAACTCTAGGTTTAACTTTTTGAGGATTGGCCATATTATTTTCCAAAGCTGCTGCACCATTTTACATTCCCACCAACAGAATATGAGAGTTCCAATTTCTGCACAGTCTTGCCAACACTTGTTCTCTGCCATTTTGATTATGCCCATTCTAGTGGTATGAAGTGGTATCTCATTGTGGTTTGGATTTGCATTTCTCTGGTGGCTAATAATGTTGAGCATCTTTTCATGTGCTTCTTGGCCATTTCTATATCTTCTTCAGGGAAATGTCTATTTCTTTGCCATTTTTTAATTGAGTTATAAGAATTCTTTATATATCAACAGATTTTTTAAAAGGTCCATGACAACAACAAAAAGACGAGATAAGAACTTTTGCTCTAGAAATTTGAAGAGGTACTTGGAAATTCTTATCAGTAGGGAAATACAGCTTTCGTTCCCAGTTCTGTAGCCTTCTTCTTGTTGATTAAGCATGGAATTGAAATTCAGTCTCCTTTTTTTCATCATTGATAAAAGATACTCAGAATGTAGAACACTTTGTGCCCTCTAAAGGAAGATATTGTGCTAGTGTAAGTCACTGTGCCCTTCTATTCTTGAGTAATTTACTTACCTGTAAAATGAGGAGAATCTTGTATCATGTAGATATTTTCATGGATTATGGATTATGGATTAAGGGTCTTAGAATTGTATAATGTTTTGAAATAGGATAAGATTAGAGATAACCAAAGGACCAGCCTGTGCTCCCAGGATACCACCATTTCAGTTTTGAGTAGTCTAATGAATCCAAGACTAAGGGGCCTGTTGAGTCCTGGTTTCTCTCATTCTGAACGGTAGACACTGTGAGACTCACCCACTACGTGAGTAAATTGCCCTGTGTTAGGGCATTGTTCTTTGCATGAGGAATCTGGTCACAAAAACTAGAAATCTTTTCCTGTAGCATCAGTAGTAACAAAAGGTATCTGAGTTTTCAAGTTTTATTAACATTTGGGATATGAATGATTTATTTGCCAGTTGTGAAATAATTTTGCAAAAACTAAACAAAGGATCGGAAGCATTCAGTGTGATTTGTGCGTGTATGTGTGTGTGTGTGAAGCAGACTCCTGTTTTGGATTAGTCAAATTTTGTAAGTTTAAAAAAGATGATCCACTTTGTTTATTGCTAGCCATTCACTTGTGCCATTTGTGAGGTCGTAATTGCAACATTCATTCTCTGGAGGTTTTTATTTTCTTCCTTTCTCACCAGATGCTCCACATCAAGAAGCAGAGTGTCCTGAGTGTGGCAGCAGAAGGAACTAATGTGTGTCGTCATGGGAAACTATGTTGGCTTCAGGTAAAAGATAGATTTTTTAAGACTTTTTATTTTGAAATAATTGTAGATTCATTGGCAAATTTATTTTGTCTTTTTTATGTCACCCCAGTGTCACTGTCCTATAACTTGTTTGGAATGTCTTTCACTCTTATAGTACTCAGTTTATTCTTTTCAAAAGGAAAGAGCTTCTGTCTCTTTATACGTTTACGTTTGTCATCATCATTGCTGTCTCACAGGCTCTGTTCAAGGGCCTCTTTCCAGCTCTGTTCTCGTACTTTAGATGTATGAAGAGTTTCTTATCTTCCCTTCTGGTTGGTAGCCTTCCACAGCAAGTTTCTGCCACATCATTTTCATTTTTTTGGACCTGGGAGATGTCAGATGAGGATCCCTATTATATCAAAAGAAGTTTGTATTGAGCTTTGAATAGATGGAGGATGTTTAGCCACTTTCGGCTCAAACTCAGCAGCATCAGTATTTAAGGGGGGCCAAAAAGCAGGCTCAATCCCAAACCAGTGTCTTGTATGCTTTGAGTCAGGACCTACCTCCCCCTACTGAGAGAATACTTTTCATTAGGCTTGGCAGTCTGCCCTCCTGAACACCTCCCTCTGGAATGCTCGCCTTCTCAAAGGGAAAGGAATGGAGGGATAAAGCCCAGTTTTGCTCAAGGATTAGATCCCCTTTCTTGTTCTATGCACTTTCTAGGTATACCTTAGCTTTTAGATAACTAGGTTTGAGTTAACCACACAAATGCAAGATACTGAAAACAAACCTCCACAAGCAAAAAAGCAAAAATAAACAAATGAGACTACATCAAACTGAAAAGCTTCTCACAGTAAAGAAAGGATCAACGAAATGAAAAGGCACCCTGTAGAATGGGAGAAAATATTTGCAAGCCATATATATGATAAGGGGTTAATATCCAAAATATATAAGGAACTCATGTAACTCAATAGCAAATAAAAATAAATAAATAATCCAATTTAAAAATGGGCAAAGGACCAGAATATATAAATCTTTGTATATCCAAAGAAGATACACAAAATGCCAACAGGCATATGAAAAGATGTTCAACATCGCTAATCATCAGGGAAATGCAAATCAAAACCACAATGAGATGTCACCTCACACCTGTTAGAATGGCTCTTATCAAAAAGACAAGGGATAAGTAATAGCCAAGATGTGGAGAAAAGGGAACAACCCTTGTGCACTGTTTGTGGGAAAGTAAATTGGTGCAGCCACTATGGAAAACAGTATGGCGGTTGCTCAAAAAATTAAAAACGGAACTACCATATGGTCCAGCAATCTTACTTCTGGGTTTATATCCAACGGAAATGAAAACAGGATCTCAAAGAGACACCTGTGTTCCCAGGTTTATGTTGCAGCAATATTACATTATTTACAATGCAGCAGTATTACAGCATTATTTACAATAGCCAAGATCTAGAAACAACCTAAGTGTCCATGAATAGATGGATGGATAAAGAAAATGTGGTAAGGGGCTGGCTCAGTGGCGCAGCAGTTAAGTGTGCACATTCCGCTTCAGCGGCTCAGGGTTCGTCGGTTTGGATCCCGGGTGCGGACATGGCACCGCTTGGCAGGCCATGCTGTGGTAGGCATCCCACATATAAAGTAGAGTAAGATGGGCACGGATGTTAGCTCAGGGCCAGTCTTCCTCAGCAAAAAGAGGAGCATTGGCAGCAGATGTTAGCTCAGGGCTAATCTTCCTCAAAAAAAAAAAAAAGAAAGAAAGAAAGAAAGATAATGTGGTAAATGTATACATTGGAATCAGCCATAAAAAAGAAAGAAATCCTGCCTTTTGTGACAACATAGATGAACCTGGAGGGCATTATGCTAAGTGAAATAAATCAGACAGAGAAAGACAAATACTGTATGCTCTCAGTTATATGTGGAATCTAAAAAACCAAACTCGTAGAAACAGAGAATATATTGGTTGCCAGGGGTGAGGGGTGGGGGAAATGAGTGAAGGTGGTCAAAAGGTACAACTTCCAGTTATAAGATAAATAAGTTCTAGGAGTCTAATGTACATGGTGATTATAGATAACAATACTGTAGTAAATACTTGAAAGTTTCTAAGAGTTGATCTTAAAAGTTCTCACCTCAAAAAGAAGATAACTATGTGAGGTGATAGATGTGTTAACAACACTTACTGTGGTAATCATTTCGTAGTATATACTTATATCAAATCATCACAACTTAAACTTACACAATGTTATACGTTAATTATATCTCAATAAAGATGAGGGGAAAAGAAACCAAACCAAAACCTCTCTCTACCAAAACAAAAGGGTGCTCCCTTGGGCAGCTCTAGGTTATTTCCTAATTTGTCCTGTTTGGTTGTCTAGGTACCAGAGGGGACATTCAGTTGATTACAATTGTTCTCTTGTGACTGGAAGGAAATTAATGGGCACATTTTCTCCAACCAGGTCTTTGGGTTTATATGTTAAATTTTTTTAATCAAAGTATCACATGGCCTATTTATTAAAAGAAAAAAAAATCAAACACAGTCATGCATCATTTAATGATGGGAGTACGTACTGAGAAATGCATCATTAGATGATTTCATCGTTGTGCAAACATCGTAGAGTGCACTTAAACCTAGATGGTATATAGCCTACTGTGCACCTGGTCTATATGGTATTAATCTATGGAACCATCATCACACATGTGGCCTATCGTTGACCAAAACATCATTCAGCACATGACTGTAATGGTAAAAAGGCTTATAAGGAAACAAAAATCCTCACTCCACCTGCTTCTTCAGAGATCTGCTATTTTTTTTTTAGAATCTAATAACAGGGTTATTAAAACAAAGTACATTTGTGTAACACTTTACAAAGCACTTTGACACATGTTATCTCATTTACAGTTTTCATTTCATTCTCCTTCTGAGAGTCCTGTGATGTGAATGTTAATCCATTTGATGATGTCCCAGGGGACCCTTAAGCTGTCTTCATTTTTTTCATTCTTTTTTCTTTTTTCTTCTCAGATTGGGTGAGTTCCACTGCTTTGTCTCCAAGTTTACTTATCCTTTCTTCTACTTCATCTAGTCTGCTGTTGAACCCCTCTAGTGTATTTTTCAGTTCAGTTATTGTATTCTTCAGCTCAGTGACTTCTTATATTTTCTTATATTTTCCATCTCTCTGTTGAAGTTCTCACTATGTTCATTCATTCTTCTCCCCAGTTCAGTGAGGATCTTTATGACCATTACTTTGAACTCTATCAGGTAAATTACTTATCTCCATTTCATTAAGGCTTTTTTCTTAGGTTTTATCTTGTTCTTTCATTTGGAACGTATTCCCTTGTTTCTTCATTTGCTTGACTCTCTGCATTGGTGAAGGAGTGGCCTCATGTAAGAGCGGAACCTTGTCATTCAACCCTGCCTCCGCTCCTGGTTGTCTCTCAAACCTCTGTGCTTGTCTAAGCAGCCTGCTTTATTTTTAATGGCTCCCAGTAGTTGAGGGTGTGTCAAGACCTGTCAGTGTCACAAAGGGGAGAATCTCAGCATCTAGCTTCAGGCTGACTGGAAGCTAGACCCTCAGACGTCAACTTTTAAAAGTATTCAAATATATATAGTCCTGATATACAGTCCTGTCTCCTTACACAGACTTCCAGTCCAGCCCCTATTTCCAGCTCCTTACTTTTCTTAGTATCTGCACATTTAATTCCTAAACCTTTATTTTGTTCTTTTGTTTCTTTGTTATGTTTAGTTTTCCCTAGTCTGCTTCCTTTCTGTCAGTATTTCCCACTGTTTTTCTTTAACTTTCAATTATTTAAATGTTTATCTTCATCTGTGGTCAAATATTTTCAGATATAATAATATATCTTAAGATGAAGGTAGCAAACATTTGTTGAGTCATAAAGTGTTTTTAATATCCTTTGGCCCACTTCTCAGGGCTACTTCCAGGAATCTATCGTAAATAATTAAAAATATGAAGAAAAAAATTATGTGAGAACCTATTCATCTTGGCATCATTTATAATGCTGAAAAATCAGAAACCACTTAAATAGTTAACAGTAAGAGACGTTACAGTACATTTGATAGATCTCATGCAGCTGCCAAAAATTGATGACAAATGCAATATAGGAAAATGTTTGAAGTTTATGAGTGGAAAAAGAAGGATATAGATTTGAATGCATATTAGTAGAGCCATATACCTTTTTTGCATAGGAAAAAATGGAAGGGGTTGTTATATGACATGCATGATTCACTGAAGAAATGTATAACAGTGTCCATATGCCTGGCTCTGTTCTAGTTATTGCTTGTAAATGGTGAATCTGACGTAATCTTTTCTCTCGCAGAGTTTACAGTGTGGCAGAGAATTATTTTCCAAACTCTTGTAATGTGTCTATTCAACTTTTATAATTAAGGAGGTAGGGGGCCTGGCCCAGTGGCACCGCGGTTAAGTTCACACATTCCGCTTCTCAGTGGCTCAGGGTTCGCCGGTTCAGATCCCAGGTGCGGACATGGCACCACTTGGTAAAAGCCATGCTGTGGTAGGCGTCCCACATATAAAGTAGAGGAAGATGGGCACGATGTTAGCTCAGGGCCAGTCTTCCTCAGAAAAAAGAGGAGGGGGGCTGGCCCCGTGGTGGCCGAGTGGTTAAGTTCACACACTCCACTGCAGGCGGCCCACTGTTTCATTGCTTTGAATCCTGGGCACGGACATGGCACTGCTTATCAAACCATGCTGAGGCAGTGTCACACATGCCACAACTAGAAGGACCCACAACGAAGAATATATAACTATGTACCGGGGGCTTTGGGGAGAAAAAAGGAAAAAATAAAATCTTTAAAAAAAAAAAAAAGTGGAGGATTGGCAGTAGTTAGCTCAGGGTTAGTCTTCCTCAAAAAAAAAAAAAAAAGGAGGTAGGGAAAAAGAGAAGGGATTGACCATTTAGATGTCAAATTCTAGCAAACAACATGAAAGTCCGAGAATGGGTGCCAGACAGGCCTGGCAATTGCAGCTGTATCAACAGTTAACTCCTGAAATGACAAAGATGGCCTCAGATTGCCATGTGGCTGGCTCCCTAGACCTATTTGGATCCTTTTTTGCGTTCATTTTCTGACTCAGCAGATTATCCAGCTGCACTGCCTTTGTGACTTTTATGACCAGAAACAATCTAGAATTCTTATAATTGTATAAAAGTGATCTAAAAAGCAGTGTTTCACATCCTAACATTTGTGCCAGTGTATTTGTTGCCTGTTTTAAACTGCTGGAGGGTAGGGAATCTTCTCTTATGAGTGATTTTTTATAACATCCAACACAATCATGCATATTATGGAGCTCAGAGAAATAGTATTTTGTGTTATTAACATGAAATGCTGCTCATTCTCCTTAAACTTGTAATCCCTGGAGTGTTAGAATGCCATAGATGAGACGTAAAACATTCTGCTTGGGACTGTAAAAAGCAAAAGGCTAAATCACCAGCTTGTCTGTTTTTTTTCCTTTTGAAAATCACAGTGATAGTGTCTTTTTTAACTTAAGATCAGTTTAAACCTTTTTTCTCTAAGAAACCTTGAGTGCCTATTGTTTGCTTCACAAGTGAGGGTGTTAAATATGTTACCACATGGTTTCCTTGATCCTTCCCTAGTTCTTTCTCATCCTGTAATATGTGTGTCTGGATGGTCTACTGCAGGTGGCCACAAACAGCCGAGTTTACTTATTTGACATTTTCCTTCTGGGAAGTCGTGCTTTCAACAATGGACTTCAGATGGTATTGGAAGACAAGAGAATTTTGAAGGTAAGTGTGTAAGCTGATTCCTCTGCTAGTAAGATAAGCAGCCAGGTCCTAATTATTCTGTCTCTGTCTTCTGATTCCATAGGTTATCCATGATTGTCGTTGGCTTTCTGATTGCCTCTCTCATCAGTATGGAATTTTGCTGAATAATGTCTTTGACACACAGGTACATGCAGGGGAATGCTGAATTCCTTCCAGCATACACAGCCCCTGTAGAAATGGGCCTCGTCTGATGAGTGCTTGAAAGTCTTTGTGTGTGTGCCTCTTTCCTGCCCACTTCTCGTGTGTTTGTACAGTATGTGAGAACATTTGGTGAACTGTGAAAGCACTGCAGAAAAGTTACTTAAAAGTATTTTGGATTTTTTTCCTCATTTGGCTCCAGAATTTGTCAAATAAGAAACAAGCAGGGCTAGCCCGGTGGCGCAGCAGTTAAGTTCACGCGCTCTGCTTTGGCAGTCAGGGGTCTGCCAGTTCAGATCCTGGGCATGGACCTATGCACCGCTTATCAATCCATTCTGAGGCAGGCATCCGACAAAGAAAGTAGAGGAAGACGGGCACAGATGTTAGCTCAGGGCCAGTCCTGCTCAGCAAAAAGAGGAGGATTGGTGGCTGATGTTAGCTCAGGGCTAATCTTCCTCAAAAAAAAAAAAAGGAAAAGAAACAAGCTCCATATTCTGTAGCATTCAGAAACTCAAACAGTTTGCAGGTCGTTCAGAAGTCTGACATGGGACACTTAGTGTGAGGCGAACAGTCACCTCTCTACCTTTACCACATATGTCTCAGTTAAGGCTCGTGGCTAGTTGGCATCTAGCTCAGGGATGCAGGTTGCCCTAGATAAGCCCAAAAAGCCTATTCTGCCAATGACAGCCTGAAGAGATGTGATTTTCCTCTGATCTAAAGGACCCTCAAGAAATGAGAAATTCCTAAACTATACTAGCTCTTAGAGCTGATCTGGGTTTCTGGTTTGGCTGTGAGAGCAGTAAAATCACTAGTTTTTACTAGGTTCTTCTAGTCTTCTAGGTTTATACCAGTGAAAGGGAGATCTTGAATATCTAAAGGCCTGGAACCTTTGGAGAGGGGTTCAAATAATGAGCTAGCCAAATATTTTTGAACAGAAATTCCTAAAAGTTCAATTTTATATTATTATATGTAGTTCAAGTTTGCTCTTTAGGTGTCTGCTCATAATGAACTTTATGCACTTCTCTTGTTTACGTGGTCCTTTGGGCCTTCTTTCCGGATCTTTCACGATATAGAAATTGCTTCTATGCTGGCTCCAAAATGCTCATTGTTCCCTGGAGGCCATCAGGCCTCTTGATTAGACCCCACATGTATAGTCTAATGAAAACTTAGCATATCTTTCCATATTTTTCTTTTCAGATTTCCATAGTGCAAGAAGCAGGAATGCAGAATTTTTCCAGTTCGTTTTCCTTTAACATAGTGTATTAGTTTCCTCTTGCTGTAATAACAAGTTACCACAAGAGTTAGTGACTTAAAACAACATCAACTTACTCGCTTACAGTTCTGGAGGTCAGAAGTCTGAAGTCATTTTTGGGGGGCCACAGTCAAGGTGTGAGAGGGCTAGTTTCTTCTGGAGGCTCTGAGGGGAAAGTCTGTCTCCTTGCCTTGCCAGCTGTCACCAGTATTCTTTGGCTTGTGGCTCCGTCCATCTTCCGAGTGCATCACCATCTCTGCTCCCATCATCACATCGCCTTCTACTCTGACTGTAGTAAAATCTCCCTCTGCCTGCATCTTACAGGAACACTCGTGATTACATTTAGGGCCCATGGGGATAATTCAAGAAAATCTCCGTACCTCAAGATCTTTAACTTAATCACAGCTGCAAAGGCCGTTTTGCCATATAAAATAACATCCACAGGTTCCGGGGATTGGGATAGGGACAGCTTTGGGGGCCATTATTTAGCCTACCACACACAGATAAATAATTATTCCAATTCTTAATTTTATTACCTTTCCTTACCAAAACTTTACCAGAGTTGCTAATAAACAATAAAAATAGTTATTGCAGGGCCGGCCCCATGGCTGAGTGGTTAAGTTCACGTGCTCCACTTTGGCGGCCCAGGGTTTCCCTGGTTCGGATCCTGGTGGACATGGCACCGCTCATCAAGCCATGCTGAGGCAGCATCTCAGATGCCACAACTAGAAGGAACCACAACTAAAAATATACAACTATATACCTGGGGTCTTTGGGGAGAAAATGGAAAAATAAAATCTTTAAAAAAAAGTAGTTATTGAATATTAGCTTCCTTTCCCCATTCTCCAAAGTCACCATAAAGTAATAAATAACCATAAGGCAGGCAAATAAAAGAAGGAGAAAAGAGGGGCCGGCCTGGTGGCATAGCGGTTAAATTCGCATGTCCCACTTTGGCGGCCTGGGGTTCACTAGTTTAGATCCGAGTGCAGACCTGTGCACGGCTTGGCAAGCCATGCTGTGGCAGGCATCCCACATATAAAGTGGAGGAAGATGGGCATGGATGTTAGCTCAGGGCCAGTCTTCCTCAGCAAAAAGAGGAGGATTGGCGGCAGATATTAGCTTAGGGCTGATCTTCCTCAAAAAAAAGAAGTGGAAAAGAAACTAGACGAGGACACATTAAAGTTGGGTGATCCTTTTTTTTTTTCCTAATTTTTTGGAATAAGTTGATTGAACAACTTTAAATTTTCTGATGGCATTGTCTATCATATAGGTCCTTGGGAAAAATGGTATTTAAAGACATTTTCCTAAATATATTTCTGCCACGAGATAGCTCTCTATATTCTACAGACTGGTCTGTCTTTTTTTAATGCCACAGGTGGCAGATGTCTTTCAATTCTCCAGGGAAACAGGCGGCTTTCTTCCAAACTGCATCAGTACTTTACAGGAGAGTTTAATCAGACACCTTAAAATAGCCCCGAAGTATCTCTCCTTTCTGGAAGAGAGACAAAAACTGATTCGGGTGAGTATTAAAGGATGCCCCGGATGACATCAGTTTTTTCAAGTGTTTTGTAAGTCGGATTATTAGCATATTATATAGAGAAATGATAGCTGCCATGTAAGCACATGAGCACGGCCCAAAATCTTAATTGTTCCAAATGGGAACAGTTTGTTTGTGGCCTCAAATGGATGAAAGCCAGGATCCAGATTTGTTAGTTACCAATTAAAAAGTACCCTGAAAGAAATTTTCAAGTGGGGACCAAGAGGGATTTTCTTGGGAATTTGGATTAAGACAATGGAACAAAATCATCCCAATTGTTTCTCCCAAAGTACGACAGATTTTCTTTAGCTCCTGATAGCCTTGCGTGCAAACTTAGGTCATGATGATGTCGTCTACAACTTTGGCCGTATAATCAAGTCTGCTGCCTCCAGTTTTAAATGAGAAATCCTGATCTCTCCCTTAATCAATCTCTCTCTCCACCCCCCCCCCAAGTCTTCCCCCCTCACATACATACACACACTGTATACACACATAAAGTGTGTGTGTGTGTCCTTAGAAGTCTAGCCGTACCATGGATGTAGAAGGTAATAATTGAAGAAAATGACAGTAACAGTGTTTTAAGTTAAGCAACAATTAGATAAACAGTTATTTTCTTTAAATTTTTGCTTATTCAGAGAAAATTGTTTTGGCATCTCTAGGAAAATCCAGAAGTGTGGTTCACACGACCTCTTTCACCTTCTTTACTGAAGATTTTGGCCCTGGAAGCTACCTACTTGCTCCCCCTTCGCTTGGTGCTCCTGGATGCCATGATGTCCGACCTAACCACCCTGGTGGACGGGTACCTGAACGCCTACCGGGAGGGGTCTGCAGACCGGCTCGGAGGCATGGAGGTAGGTGAGCTCTCTGTGGTGTGTCTTCAGGACTTCCGTTTCTGCCTCATTCCTCAGGGAGGGCACAGTAATCCCCACTCTTCAGAGCTGCAGCAAATTTCTTTTGGCAAACTTGGTAATACTCTTGAAGGAGTTATAGCTTGGGCTTAATCCATCTCCTTGAGCCCCCTTTCACAGTATTATGTTTCCAATAAATATTTCTGTCAAAGAAAAGGTAAATTCAAGATTTCACTATGTTTTATTTTTTCCTGAGGAAGATTCACCCTGAGCCAACATCTGTGCCAATCTTCCTCTATTTTGTATGTGGGTCGCCAGAGCATGGCCGCCAACGAGTGGTGTACCGTCCGCCCAGGAACTGAACCCAGGCCACCGAAGCAGAGTGTGCTGAACTTAACCACTAGGCCATGGGGCGGGCCCCTCATTAGTTATTTTTATGAAGCCAGCACAATAGAAGAAAACTATAGACCAGGACTTGGCAAACTATTGCCCTAAGGCCAAATCTGGCCTTAAAAACAGTCTGTTTTTGTACAGCTCACAAGCAAAGAATGGGTTTTATGGTTTTAAAGGATTGTGAAAAAAGAAAAGAAGAAGAGTATACAACAGAGACTGTTTGTAGCTCACAAAGTCTCAAATATTTACTGTTTGGCCCCTTACATAAAAAGTTTGCAGACTGCTACCATAAACCATTCTCACTTAGGAATACTGATGCAAAATCCTAAATAAAATGATAGTGTTTTGGGTACAAACCCCACTTAGATGTATTATACTTTTCTTTTAATGTGTTTCTGGATTCTAGTTGCAAGGATGGTTCAAAGTTAGGAAATTCTCCATTTTACCAGAGCCAAGAAAATCTTGTGATTATCTCATAAATGCTGAAAAAAATTACTTTACAACTTTTTTTGTATTTTGCTCTCACTGTTAAGAAAAAAGAACATGAAAATCCTTGCATACTTTGTTCGATTGGAGAATTTTAATGTTTTTCATTTAACATTGTAAAACTAAGGACAATTTTATAACGTTTTTGTATTTTGCTCTCACTGTTTAATGCTGAAAAAATTTTGATAATATTTTATGTACATTACTGATTAAGGTTGGAATAGATGCTTTAACACAATAAAACATTTATCCCAAGCGAGAAGATGACATAATATTTGATTGGGAACACTAAAAGCATTCCAATTAATATCAAGACAAATAAAAATGGTGACTATCACCACTACTTCAGCATATTTTGAAGCTGTGAGCCCATGAAATTAGAAAACAACAAGGTGAACTAGAAAAATTGAATGAGAGGAGTCGAAGTCCTGACTTGCTTATGATACAACTGAAAACCGAAGAGAATCGACTGAAAAAGACTACCACAAACAGAAAGACAATTCAGTCAAGTCGTGGGTACAAATATAACATAAAAAGTAACAGCTTTCTTTTATCATATGCACAGCTGGAAAATATAATGGGAGAAAACATCCATTTGTAATTGTAACAAAAAAGATAGTTTATCTAGAAATAAATCTAACAGGAAATGTGGAATATAGAGTTGAAGAAAATGGTAAAATATTACTGAATGGCATAAAAGAGGACTTAAATGAATAGAGACACTAAGTGTTTTAGCTAGCAATTATTCCTAAATTAACTGTTAAATTTAACTCTATTCCAAGAAAAGTATTAACGCGAGCATTATTTTGGCAAACTGTGATTATAGTGTGTTTAGAGATAAATAATCTTAAATAAGAACAGTTCTGGAAGATATTAAAACGTATTATAAGTCTACACTAAATAAAACAGTTTGCAACTGGCACATGTGTAGGCAGATCAGTGGAACAGAGTAGAAAACCCAGGAATAGATCCAATCTATATCTGCCAGCATGGTTGGGATAAAGACAGAATTTCTAATCAGTGAGAAAAAGATAACTCTTCAGTAAATGGCTTTAGGCAATTGACTAACCATTGTGGGGAGGAGAATCAGAATTGGATTGCTATCTTTTTCATTACACCAAAATAAGCTCTATGGATCAAGTATTTATGTAAAAATGAAATTATAAAATTATTAGAAAAAAAACATAGAATTAAAAGAAAATTATCTCACAGTAGAGAATGCTTTTCTTCCTCCCCGACTTTATTGAGGAATAGTTGACAAAATTAATACATGTATTTAAAGTGTCCATTGTAAGGATTTAATATACATAATTAACACATCCATCACTTCACATACTTAGCTGTTTCTTTCTTGTGTGATGAGAATACTTAACATCTACTCTCAGCAACTTTCAAGTATAGAATACCAAATTATTAACTATACTTTCATAAATTAAGGTACAGAAGAATACACAATAGTATGTTACCATTTTTATGAAATAATTTTAGAAAGAGTTATCAAAATAAAAATTTGGGGGAAAATAAGAATTGAAAAATGTATTCTAATGAAAAGATAAACATGGAGCTGGCCCAGTGGCGTAGCAGTTAAGTTTGCGGGCTCCACTTTGGTGGCCCAGGGTTCAGTGGTTCGGATCCCAGGCACGGACCTACACACCGCTTATCAAGCCATGCTGTGGCAGGCATCTCACATACAAAGTAGAGGAAGATGGGCATAAACGTTAGCTCAGGGCCAGTCTTCCTCAGCAAAAAGAGGAGGATTGGTGACAAATGTTAGCTCAGGGCTAATCTTCCTCAAAAATAAAAAAGATAAACATTTAATGAGGGATATATATATACACACACATATGATTGTATATGCATAGACTACCTTTAGGAGGCTACACAAGAAACTACCTTTAGAGGATTCACATGGTAAGTCATCTGGGGCCAGGGTGGAGGGGACACTTACTTTTCACTGTATGATCTTTACACACACATGCACACACAACTGTGGATTCAAAATATTTACTTGAAAAATAGCACTACTACAGTTGAAGACACTAGAGGGTGCTATAAGAATATATTTGGGGCCCCGCCTGGTGGCACAGCGGTTAAGTTCACACATTCCACTTCTTGGCGGCCCGGGGTTCACCGGTTCGGATCCTGGGTGCAGACATGGCACTGCTTGGCAAAAGCCATGCTGTGGTAGGCGTCCCACATATAAAGTAGAGGAAGATAGGCATGGATGTTAGCTCAGGGCCAGTCTTCCTCAGCAAAAAGAGGATTGGCAGTAGTTAGCTCAGGGCTAATCTTCCTCAAAAAAAAAAAAAAAAAAAAGAACACGTTTGAATAGACCCTCGCTTGCCAAATACTTAGTAGAAGTGATTTTAAGGACCATATTCAGAAGGTTAGTTATAGTTGACCTGTGTTCATTTTTTTTCTTAGCCTACAAGTATGGAGCTTCCAGAGGAACTGCGTCAACTCAGGGACTTCCAGAAGCAGCGCAGAGAGAGAGCTGTAAAAGAATATCAGGTGAACGCACAGGGACTCCTAATAAGGACTGTGCTGCCTCCAAAGAAGTCAGTGACAGAGACGGCAGCGAAAGAGGGAAAAGTAAGAGGTTTCCTACTTTGTAAAAATTCTAGGCTAGACAAAGCTCCAAGTTTTATGTCTCACAAGGACGTAAATTTGCTGAAGGAAGAATCTAAGAGTAAACAAGCTACAACAGAACCTCAACATCTGCCTCCCTTAGAGGAAGAAGCCAGTGAGGATGCCAGGAACAAACTCATTTGCCCTGAGTCAGAGGGGTTGGAGGACCAGGAAATAACTCAAAAAGAACACCTTAAACTACCGAAACAGAAGTTTCAGACAAGATTGTCTTTGAAAGAGGAGATAGAACAGTTACTGACGGTGAAAAACAAGGAAGATCTAAAATGCGCAAAACAAGATGTTTCAGTGTCTCCTTCCCTTCCTCAGGAAACCAGAGGCTCTCCAAGTGACACCTTTCCTCCTCTTAGAAAAGCTGTGCTTCCCACGCTTCCTCCCTGTCCAGCTTTGGAGAAGACTGATTCCTGGATAAATCCTTCTCTACATCTGCCCTAGAGATCTGAAATGTGTTCCCCAGGCCATCAAGGTGGCTCACTTCCCCTGCCATCGGGGCCTTCCTCAGTGGAAATTTATTTGTAAATTTAGTTATGCCCCCTGCAGAGGCTTCAGGGAAAATTGTGCCCCCTTGCTTACTCCTACATTCCTGGGATTTGATTAGGATGGGAATGAATAAGTTAAATAATGGAAGAAGTAAATTCTCTGATTATGTCACTGTGCAGAAATGTTCCCAGTGGCCAGAGTGAATTATTTCTCATAATTTGGGTTTGGAGGATTTGAAGAAGAGAAAAACGTTGGGCTCAGTATCTGGAAGAATCTGTACTTTTAAAATTTTGTTGTGTTTTTTGGTTTGAAGGGGGTTGGTAAAACTCTCAGCCATAAGTTTAACAAAATTGGTACCCGACAACTTTACCAGTATTTTTTTCCTTTTTAAAATAGTATTAACTTTAATTTATCAAGTAGACCTCAATAAAGCTGAAAAAAAATATTAGCTTTATTTTTGAATTTTGGCTAACAAATATTACTACAGAAATCAATATCCCAGTTTTAATTTCTTTTCATTCTGTTTACTTTCAGCAGATCTCTGTCTGTTTTCCTAACTAAGCGAGGGTCTGAGTGTGTGTTACAGAAACGTGAAGTTTGATTCTACCCTGTTTGCCTGGAGTTGGTGTCCTTTCTTAGGGTGAAAGGAAGGCAGCTTGCACTGAGCCTTTTTTATTGACTACTTGCACGTTGTTCAGATTCGTTTGTGTGCAAAAACCAATAAACCTGTTTTGGCATTAGGTTCTCTCTCACTTTTCTTCATTGGGTCAAAGTAAGAATAAATTGGAACATGTCTGGATTTCTAGGTCTATAGTCCAATTTAGAAATCTGTAATGTGACTGTTATACAGGACTCTATCACTTATTGCACTTAGGGGAAACTTAGGGACATCCTTGTCTGCACTTGATTCTGTTATCAGTGCCACTGAAAGAGCTGTGCCCTTCCAACTCAAGTCCAGATCTACCATCAGCCTAAGATGAAGGCAGAACCAAGCGCAGTCAGCTCAGCCCTGCAGTTGCTGTGTCTTCACTTTGTCCTTGGTTTAGAAAGTCACTTGGGGCCAAGGTGGTTTCTAGTTCATCTTGGGTGAATGCATCTTCAGGTTGAGTTCAGAATGTGGTTAATCTAGGTTTACACTGGAAAGGGCATGAATTCCTGTAAAATTCCTAGAATTGATTTCGCTTCTTATGGAACAATTAAGTTACCATACACAGTACATATACATATAGGCTACAAAGAAAAATGTAATATTCTTCATATTTAAAAAAAAGATTCTTCTTTCATTATGCGTGTTTTGTGACTATACTCAAAAAGAACAATAGGACTGTGTTGGACCTTTGTTGAGCCACTCAGTATGGTAGCCACTAGCCATATGGGGCTATTTAAACTAAATTAATTAACATTAAATACAATAAAAAATTCAGTTCCTCAGTTGCACTTGTCATATTTCCAGTACTCAATAGTCCCATGTGCCCAGTGGCTACCATATTGAACGTTGCAGCTATAGAACATTTCCATCGTTTCAGAAAGTTCTATTGAACAGTGCTATTTGAGAAGTACTTTGACTCCCAGAACTAAATGAGCCTTCTGGGTTTCATCACAGTTTTTTCTAAGTAAAACACTCGTATACCTGGAGCTGCATTTTTCTCCACATCCTCATTCCAGCCTGGAGAGCCTCCTAAAATCCATGTGTGCAGTCAGATCCTACCACGAAGCTCGGTCCTCTGTTGATGGAGTGGAAAGAACCCCTGGGCGGTCCAAACCCTGCTGCTAGTGTTCTGGGCCATCACTCAGAATTCTTGTCTAAATTTTGCCCAGAATTTTTGGAAATCCTGGATTATTGTCCCTACCCATCGTTGAGTTCTTGACTTACTCTTTATTTTCCTGGTTGAGAGTTCATAAACCATCCTGCCTGCTTTCTCAAACTCTTGGAGTCTTGCTTCAGTCTATGCTAATTTGATGCATTTGTCCTATTCAGGTCTGACTTTTCTGTACATGACCTGCAATTAAGAGATTCTTACAAGTAATCTGACCCTTTTAGTTTGGGAATTAGGAAATGGGGTTAAATGACTTCCCTGAACAAAAACACAGCACTGAGAATAGAACCAGTGTTTCTCACTTCTTGGTCCATTCAGTGTTCTTTCAACTACAGTGTGAAAAATCCCTGCAGCAGCTTTGCCTCCAATCTGGCTGCGGGCTGGATGGATCCTAACATGATACAACAGAATTTGAGTGCCATATATGCCTCTCAGCAACAAACCGAGACGAGGCCTGGGGCAAACTAGGGGACCTTATGGGCAGTTAGCCAGCTATACTTACCAAAAGGCATTTATTATCAAAGTAACATAAATACCTTACAGAAAATCTAGAAAATAAAGAGAAAAGGATACTCAAGTATCATCCTACAGTAAACAACCCTTCCTAGCATTTTGGCACTTTTCTTTTAATTTTCTTCTCTCTCGTTCTCTCTGCACACACACACTTGAAATATAATCACACCATACTGTAAATACACTTACTGTGATTTTTATACCATGTATTTTTCCATTTTATAATCCTAACAGCCAACATTTTAAATGGACTTTCATTTTAGAACTAATGTGCTATTAAATAGAATTTGGAAAATAAGAAACAATTTACTCATTTCTCTAACCCAACAGAAAAAGCAGGTAGCATTTTTGTTAATTCCAGTGTTTATGATTTTTAATGACTGCATAGTATTTCTAAGAGGATGCAGTATGGTTTATTAACTGTAGTTTGGTATATGCAGGTTGTTTCCAATTCCTTATTTCATGCTTTTTAAAAGCTTATTTCCAAGTATTTTCCATGTTTTGAATCATTTTGTTGCAATGAAATTCCAAAAATGGAATTAGCATGTCAAAAACAGTTTTCATGTTTTTGTTTTTACAAATTTTTTACAGCTCTTGCTAAGTTATGTTCCAAAAGTGTTAACCAACCAATTATATTGCCACCCCCAATTTTTGTAGTAATGATGCACCACTGAGACCATTAGATTTTTTTCTTGAGAGGCATGGCGTACTTTGACTTTCAAAATTCTAACTTCTTCATCCATAAATCTGAAAGGTTTTCTGTCATTTTTTGTAACTTACCTGCACTGGGTACTAGGAAAATTAACGAGAACAGAAATATTGGGAACATTTGAATCCTGATAAATGTCACTGATCTCTAAGTAAGGACTATATTGTGGGTAAAATATTTTAATCATAGAACTCTAAAATACAACCAAAGTCTATATACTCATGATAAAACGTATCTTTGAAATGTCTTCAGAGCTCTCATCAGGGATATCATAGAAAATGATGTTGATTGTAACATGAAACAAGGATCTTAGCTAAATTTCCAGGTTCACCCTAAGACAAAGTTTAATACATTCTATTCCCCATAGCCGTAGGATTTGAGGCTGTGACTCTACAATTTAATAGACATCCTCAAACAGGAGGAGCTGTCAAATTGTAATCAGGGCATAAACAGCAACCTGATCTTAAAATAACAGAAGTCATTGCAAAAAAAGTGTCTGGACTATGCTTCAATTTAGTTAGTCATGAACGGTATTTCTTAAACAATGCCCTAGAATAGAAAATATCAGAGTGCATTGCATACAGTAAGAGAAAGTATCATTTTGTGAAATTTTTTTCCTCAGTTGTATGCCTAGGATTTGTGTGCTTCTACTGTTGGTTGCAGTAAAAAACAGCTAAAGATAAGCATAGAAGGAAATTTTTATCTTTAAATACTTATTCAATTAAACGAGAAAGATCTAAAACCAATGATCTCAGCTTCTACTTTATCTTTCTAAGATAGAAAAAGAAGAGTAAGGTAAGTAGAAGGATGAAATGAATAATGATAAGATTATAAATCAATAAAATTAAATATGGACAAAGAAAATCAATAAAACCAAAACCTGGCTCTTTGAAAAGATCAGTAAAATTGCTAAACCTTTAACCATACTGACCGAGATTGAAAAAAAAAAAAAAGATATAAATTACCAATACCAGGAATGAAAGAGAGATTATCATTACAGATCCTACATATATTAAAATGATAACCAGGGACCACTAGGAACAGTTCTCTGCTCACAAATTGAACAACTTAGTTGAAATGAACAAATTCTTTGAAAAACACAAATTACCAAAACTGATTCAAGAAGAAATAGAAAACCTGAAAAGCCCTAAATCAATTAAACAAATTGAATTCATAATTAAAAATCTTCCCTAAAGCAAACTTTGTATCCAGATAGCTTTACTAGTGAATTTCTATCTAGGGAAGCAATAACACCAATCCTTGTAGGAAATAAAAAAGGAGGGGTCACTTCCCAACTCATTTTATGAGGCCTGCATAATCCTGATACCAAAACCAGATGACATTGCAAGAAAAGAAAACTATAGACAATATCCCTTATGCACATAGATGCAAAAATCCTTAACAAAATATTAGCAAAAAGAATCCAGAAATATATAAAAAGGATAAACATATCATGACCAAGTGGAGTTCATCCCAGGAATGCAAGTGTGGTTTAACATGAAAATGTAATGCATCATGTTAACACAATAAACGAGAAAGACTATATGATTATCTCAAAAGCTGCTGAAAATTTTGATTAAATTATACATCTACTTATGGTAAAAAAAAAAACCTCTCAGAACTAGGATTAGCAGAGGATTTCCTCTACTTAATAAAGTTCTTTTCAAAAAACCAATGACACTAAAGGCACAAGAAACAAAAGAGAAAAAAATAGACAAATTGGACTTCACGAAAATTTTTAAAATTTGTGCATCAAAAGACACTATTAAAAGAGTACAAAGGCAAACCACAGAATGGGAGACTCTATTTGCCAATCATATATCTGATAAGGGATTCACATCTAGATATATAGAAAACTTTTAAAATTCAACAACACCAAAAATCTGATTCAAAAGTAGACAACAAGCTTGAGTAGACATTTCTCCAAAGAAGGTATACAAATGGCCAATAAGCATGTGATAAGATGCTCAACATCAATAATCATTAGAGAAATGCAAATCAAAACTATAGTGAGATACCTTCTCACACCTAATAGGACAGCTACTATCAAAAAACAGGAAAAATCACCAGTGCTGGGGAGGACATGGCGAAATTGGAACCCTTGCGCACTGTTGGCGGGAATATAAAACAGTACAGCTGCTATGGCAAACAGTATGGTAGTTCCCCCAAAAATTAAAAATAGAATTACCATTTCATTCAGCAATGCCATTTCTGGGTATATACCCCAAAGAATTGAAAACACGGTCTGGAAGAGATATTTGTACCCTATGTTCATAGCAGCATTATTCGTAATAGCTAAAACATGGAAGCAACCCAAGTGTCCATTGGTGGGTGAATGGATAAGCGGAATGTGATATATATAGAAAACGGAATATTATTCACCCTTAAAAAGGAAGGAAATTCTCACATATGCTACAAGTTGGATGAAACTTGAGGACATTATGCCAAGTGAAATAAGCCAGTCACAAAAAACAAATATGAGGTACCTAGAGTAGTCATAGACACAAAAAGTAGAATGGTGGTTGCCGGAGGCTGGAGAAGGGAAGGATATGGAGTTCTTGTAGAATGGCTATGAAGTTTTCAGTTTTGCAAGATGAAAAGAATTCTGGAGATTGATGGTTTTGATGTTTGCACAACAGTATGAATCTACTTAATACCAGTGAACTGTACATGTAAAGATGAATGACATGGTAAATTTTGTGTTATATGTATTTTATCACATTTTTAGAAATTGGAGAAATAAAAACCTATTGCTAATATCACACTTATAATGGTGAAAGTCTGAATACTTTCCCCACGTGATTGAGAACAAAGAAAAGATACCTGCTTTCACTACTTCAATTCACCATTGTACTGTAGGCACTAGCTAGTGGAATAATGCAAGAAAAATAAACAAAAAGCATATAGATTTTTGCTTAGATATAGATTAGAAATTTAAAAAGTAAAATTATATTTTTACATGACATGATCATGTGCCTATAAAATCCTAAGGAGTCTGAAAAAGCTACTAGAACCCATAAATGAACATAGCAATGTCACAGGATACACTGTCAAGATACAAAAATGTGAATATACAAAATATATATTTTAGCAATGAACAATCAGAAATTGAAATTTAAAAGACAATACCATTTACAAGAATGTTCAAAAACATGATATGCTTAAGGATACATTTGATAAAATATATGCAAGACCCATGTGTTGAAAACCACAAAATACTGCTGAGAGAAATGAAAGCTATAAATAAATGGAAAATATATCATGGAAGGCTCAGCATTGTTAAGATGTCAATTATCCCCAAAATGATCTATAGATTTATTATGATCACAGTCAAAATCCAAGAAGGCTTTTATGCAGAAATTGACAAGGTGATTCCAAAATTTATATGGGCATGCAAAGGACTTGGATTAGCTAAAACAATTCAGAAAAAAAACAATAAAGTTGGAAGATTTTTACTATCTGATTTAAAGACTTTAAAGCAACAGTAATCAAAATGGTGCGGTATTGGTACAAGGTAGTCATAAGATCAATGGAACAGAATATTGAGCCCAGAAATAAAGCCACACATGTAAGGCCACTTTGATCTTTGACAAAGCTGCCAAGGTAAATTCAAGGGGGAAAGACCTGTCTTTTTAACAAATGGTTGCAGAACAACTAGGTATCCATATGGAAAAAAAATGAAGCCAATCCTTACCTCACACCATACAAAAAAATTAATTCAAAATAAATCATAGACCTAAATGTAAAAGATAAAACTATAAAAAAAATTTCAAAGGAAACAGAGGAGAAAATCTTCATGACACTGAGATAGACAAAAATTTCTTACTTGAGACTCAAAAAAGCACAAACCATAAAGAAAAAACAAAACTATGAATCGGATATCATCAAAATTTTAAAGTTCTGCTCCTTGAAATACACTTCAAAGAAAATGAAAAAGCCAGCCACAGACTGGGAGAAAATATTTGCCAGTCATATAGTCTGACAAAGAATTTATATCTGGTGTATATAATGAAATCTTATAACTCAATAAGACAGTCTAATTTAAAAGGGGCAAAAGATTAGAACAGAAACATCACAAAAGAAGATATAAGAATGGCCAGTAAGCACATGAAATGATGTTCAGTATTATTATCAGAGAACGCAAATTAAAACCACAATGAGATACCACCACACACCAACACCAGCAAATATAGGTAAGGATGTTCAACAACCAGAATTCTCATACATTGGTGGTAGGAATGTGAAATGGTACAACCACTTTGGAAAAAGTTCAGGCTATTTCTTAAAAGTTAAATATTCACTTACCATATGACCCAGAAATTCAACTCCTAGGTATTCGTGCATCAATAAAGTTAAATTTTTTTTAAGTTAAAAGAAAGACTGATAAGAGGTCCAGCCCCGTGGTGTAGTGGTTAAGTTTGAGTGCTCTGCTTTGGCAACGGGGGGTTCACAGGTTCAAATCCTGGGGGTAGACTTAGCACCCCTCATCAAGACATGCTGTGGAAGCATCCCACAAAAAATAGAGAAAGAATGTTAGCTCAGTGACAGTCTTCCTCAAGCAAAAAGAGGAAGATTGGCAACAGATGTTAGCTCAGAGCCAATCTTCCTCACAAGAAAAAAGAGAAAGAAAGACACAATACCAAGTGTTGTAGGATATGGAGCAACCAAAACTATAAAATGCACAACCACTTTAGAGAGCAGTTTGTCAATTTCTTATAAAGTTATCACCCCACAATCCACACTTTTGCATTTATTCCAAGAGTAATGAGAGCATATATCTACACAAAGACTTGGACACAAATGCTCATGATGGCTTTATTTCTAATAGTCCTAAACTGGAATGCAAATTTCCAACAATGGGTGAATGGTTAAACAGATAGTGGTATATCCATACAGTGGACTAGTATTCAGCAATAAAAAGGGACAAACTACGACTCACACAACATGGACAACTCAAAAAATTTTGCTGAGCAAAAGAAGCCAGATGCAAAAGACTACATAATGTGTGATTCTACTATATGAAACTCTACTGAAAACAAAACTAATCTATGATGACATAGAAAGCAGATCAGTGGTTGCCTGGGGCTAGGGACAGGAGTTGGGGATTGGACTGCAAAGGGGCACAAGGGAATTTTTTCCAGTGATATGAATATTCTATATCTTGATTGTGGTGGCGGTTATACCAATGTATACATTTGTTAGAACTCATTGAACCGCACATGCATTTTATTGTACATAAACTATGCCTCACTAAAGTTTATTTTAAAAACATTTGAAAGCCACTGGACTAGTGGGTATGGGGGAATAATCGTTAGGGTTACAACATTTTGTTAAACGATATCAATGAACAGAAGAAGCAAGTATGTATTGCTAATATAGTTGGATAAAATTTAAACAAAATTTAAAAAGAAACTAACATAGGCACGTGCTTATAAAATGAATAGTACAGGAAGGCTTATCATGAAAATAAATATCTCCTGCCCAATCCTTTCCCAAGCTCTGCACTTTTCCCCAGTCGCATCCACTTTCAATATTTTAATCTTTTCCCCTCTTTTTCCTCAATGAACTTGAGCGTAAACTGGTAGATACGGAGCAGTTGATGAAAGGCATTTAATTGTGATATAAACCAGAAGGGCCAAGAACTTAAGCCTAAGGCTGCTGATCTCTCCACGCTGCAGGAATAACCTTCCTGGTTTGTATGAGAGAATTCCACATTCTGGGGTTCTCAAGTTCCCGAAAGTGAATTGTTGTTTATAACTTGAAAGCCACCTGATGGCTAAACCCTGAATGTTTTAAATAAAAGCTTTGTAATGGAAACAAATTCTAATGAAAACATCAGGAAGTGCCAAAAGGGCAAGTTCCAGGAATGAGGGAAAGAAGGGAAAGAAGTTCTCTCTGTTGTTGTGTAACTTGTTGGGAGGCCGTCCACAGTTTGCTTTTTAAGAAGCCATTGAAATAGTAAAATCTTGATAGAGGAAAGGAAACTCTTCCTCAGCCCTTCTTTCTGAGAAGGCAAACTTAAAAGGAGTAAAATGTAAATGAAAATATTACATGTATGAGTAGCGCATACTCATACTTGCCTTTAAAATGGAGAACACTGAACCGTACAGCTGTCTTACTACAGCGTCCCACACAGTAGGCTTCATTCATGCATCCATCAGCAAACATTTTGGAGTGACTTTTCGGAGCCACGTGCTGGGCTGGCTTGAGGAATCAGAGATAAAAAGACCCAGTCCCTACTCTTAAAGAACATAGAGTCTGGTGGGAGACATGTACAAAGTATTGTGGTTGAAATAATAGTTATGCTCAAGGTACAGCTGGTGGTAGGGATGCGGGTGGGTGAGGCAGGGTACACTTGCACTAGAGACAGCCCTCTACCTGGAACTGTGATGTGTGTCAAGGAGCTTCTTAAAAGGTAGAGGAAGGGTGCATTTTGGGTAAGAGAACTACAAGGAGTTTACTATTCCAAGAGAGGAAAACATATAAAGCGTGACAGTGAGAGGGAAGGCTGGGAAATAGGGTCCATGTGTCTGTTAACGGTTTCTTGGTCATAAGCAAGAGAACTTGACTTGGCTAATGTAAACAAAAAGAATTTATTGGAAAGAGGACTGGCTTCACAGAATTGACGGGAAAGCTGGAGAACTGGGCTTGGAAAAAGGATCAAGGGCAGTTGCAGAACTCTAGGCAGCAGGAACTACTCAACTGTCTGTCACAGTGAACGAGTGCCAACACATTTTTTTCCCATCTCTGCATAACTTGACTCAGGATTCAAAATCCTGAGACAGTATAACCGACTTTATGTCATGGACCCACCCATCCAGAGCATGTTGATTTATTGTCCTACCCACCGGGGGAAAGGTAATTCCAAAAGAAATCCAAGTATACTGCCAAAGGAAGGGAGAATTGAGGATATGCCTTGTTGGTTTAGGTTTTGTTCTGCAGACTATAGGAAACCATGAAAGAACCACGAACAAGAAACTAACAGGATCAGAAATGTAGATTTTAGGTCATCCTGGTTTAAATTGGAGGATGGGTTGAAAAAGGGCAAGAATAGCATGAGGGAGACTTGTACAAAAACTCTTACATTGATTCAGGTGGGAGGTGGTGAACGCTTGAATTTGATAGGGATGCAGAAGTTGGTAGGCTGAAGAGAAATACATATATGAAAGATATTTAAGAAGTAGAATGAACCAAATGATCAATTGAATATGGGTGGTAAAGGAGAGGGAGGAGTCTTGGTTGATTCCCAGGTTTCTGGCTTGGACATCTGTTTGAAAGTTGGTACCGTTTACAGACAACGCATTGAGAGGGCAGTTTGAGGAATGGTGATTTGATAATAAGTTAAATTTTGCATGTTTTGTGTGAATTTTGCATTTAGGATAGATTTGGAATTTTGAAATCAACATGTGTAATAGGCAGTTGGACATATGGGGATATAGAGCAAGAAAAAGATCTTACCTAGAGAGATTTGGAAGTTATCACCATGTAAATGGCCTTTGAAGTCATGGACATGTACCATATTTTCCAGGGTTTGAGTATAGAGTGTCAGAGAAAAGGAATGAGAACCACATTCTGAAAGGAGGGTAAAGAGAAAGAGATACACACATACCAACGAGGAGCAGACAAATAGGAAGAAAATTAGAGTAGTATCATGTAAATCAGAAGATAACTCACTTGTGGGCTGATGAACACTTATTTTGAATATATCAACCCCAAACCGCTTTTAACAGCTTTGCTAAGATATAATCAACATAGCATACAATTCACCCATTGAAAGTAAATAATTCCATTTTTTAACATATTCTGAGGGTTGTGCAACCACCATCTAATTTTAGAACATTTTTGTCTCTCCTAAAAGAAACACCATACCCATTGGTTGTCACTCCTCATCTCTCTTGCACCTCTCTCCAAACCTAAGCAACTACTAGTCTGAATATTTCATATAAATGGAATCATACACCGTGTGGTATTTTGTGACTAGTATTTTGTGAACTTTCTTTCTCTTAGCATAGTGTTTTCAAGGGTCATGCATGTTGTAGCATATATCAGTACATCTTTTTTTTTAATTGCTGAATAATGTTGTATTGTATAGATATACCACATTTTATTTATCCATTCATTAGTTGATGGACATTTGGGTTGTTTCCACCTTTGGGCTATTATGAATAATGCTGCTATGAACATTTGCACACAAGTTTTTGTGTGGACATGTCTTCATTTCCCTTGGGTATACAAACCTAGGAGTGGAATTGCTGGGTTCTATGGCAACTATATGTTTGACTTTTTGACAAACCGCCAAAATGTTTTTCAAAGTGACTGCACCATTAACCACAAATTATTTTAAACATTTCTTTAGTCAATATTTTGGATGTATAATTACTTTTAGGAGATTTACCTTTTTATAGCTTAGTAAATTCACCTCTAACTTAATAAAAGATGAATACTCTTGTAGCAACCACCCAGGTCATGAAACAGAACTGTGCCAGCCATCTCAGAAGGCCATCCATATGCTCCAACTCAATCAGTCCCTAGTTTCTCGCCAAAAGTAAGCACCATCCTGATAATTATATTACATCTGCATCTCTTCCACATAAAGAATTGTGGGTCTTAAGGACACAAGGGATGTTAGAATTAGAATAATCTCTAACTACTCATTTGCTTTATCCACTCTACACACGCAGAAGTTTCATAATAGCGACACCAGTCCACTACCACCACCAGACTATGATTACTGAGAACAAAGAATATTTTTCTGCATATATTGTCCCCATTCTCCCCACACATTTTCATAATTGTATTATAGCCACATTGCCAGATCATATAGCTATTACATACTATAATCTATCTCTTTTACCTTCCTTTAGTCTTAATTCTACAAGGAACTATATAACTGATGTTTACCACTGGTTCTTATGCCAAAGACTCTCTAGTCATTTTGACTGAAGCTCTTCCTTTAGTAGATTCATTAGCCGGGGCTCATGGGAGCAATATTTTGTGAGTTCTCGCATGATATGAAAAATTTATCTGTGCCTTTTATATTTAAAGGTTGGTTTTGCTGGATATAAAATCTTGGATTCCTATTTTCTTTCCTTGAGTGTCTTAAATATGTTACTCCATTTTCTACTGGCACAAAATGTTGCTTTTCAAGTCTAATTATACTACTCTAATGTTATTTCTGATTTTATGTCATGTGGTCTTCTTGCCTAGATGCCCAAAGGATTTTTTTTCTTTTTCTTTAAAACCAAATAATTTTACTAGATTATATCTTGCTGTTGGTCATTCTGGATCACCATTTTCAGATACACAGTGCTTTTTCAATATGCAGTTTTAAGCTTGTTTTTTTTTAAATTTTAGGAACGCCATCTTGAATTATATTTTTATTTATTCTCTTCCCTTGCTTTGTTTTTATTCTTTAAAGTCTTCTATTATCTATGTGTTGGGTTTTCTTTTCCTGTCTTCAATATCTGTCACTTTCTCTCAAATCCTATTACTTTCTTCATTTCTTTTTTATTTAAAGAATGTTCCTCCTTTTCATGTTCTTTTTCTTATTACCTTACTTGTGTTTATTTCTTCTCATGTTCCTTCCATTTTAGTCTCTATTTTTTAAATGGTATTTAAAATTGTATTTCTAATTCTTTTGCGGGTTCTGTCACCTCATTTCTGAATATTTCTAATTCTTACTTATGTTCTTTCACATCTTGTGTAATATTTTTAATGTCTTTTAGCTTGTTACACAATAGTGCATTCAAGCATTAATCTGTTTCTTGAATATGTCTTTCTGGCAAGATTTCATTGAGATGTTATTCCGTTCCTTATTTTCTTTTTTCTTGTAATAAACTTGTGTGGGATTTGAGTTGCACACTTTTCTGTTGTCCATATTTATGTGAAATTAGTTTTCCTAAAATTTTGGAAGGAGGCTTGGTTTAGTTGGTTTTTTAACTTCACAGAGCTGCCTCTTTTGTTGCTTGGTGTGGTGTTAAAACTGTGGTGGTTTGCTTTCTGAGATATTCTGGCTCTATTTTCCTACCACACTTTTATCTGGAGCTTCTCTTCCCTTCTTTTTTGTTGTCTCTGTCCTGCTCAGTTTTGGCTCCATTTCCAGCAGTTTCTCCCCAGTGTGGGACCCTGTCCTGGAAGGAAGCCATGGTTGGTTACTTTCTAGAATGTAGGGTCTAGACTGCTCCAGTTTATAGAGACCTTCATACTGTGGGATCCTTACATTTACTTGCTATTGGAGGGGGCCAAATCCTTCTTGGTTTCAGGTATTGTTCTCACATTGGCCCTTAATACTTTCTAGTGAATACCTATTGGCAATTTTAGGGGTTTTTCTTAGGTGTCTCAGGTGCCCCCTTGTTTTCCTCTGTTTTTCTCTTACGTGGATGCCAATAGCTCTTGGTGGCTTGTCCCCACCTGCTTATAATGTCCAGTTTAATGGATGCTTTGTCACTGAATTTTGTCATAAATATTGTTCAGGATTTGGGTTTTTTTTTTTTAAAGATTTTATTTTTTTCCTTTTTCTCCCCCAAAGTCCCCCAGTACATAGTTGTATATTCTTCTTTGTGGGTCCTTCTAGTTGTGGCATGTGGGATGCTGCCTCAGCGTGGTTTGATGAGCAGTGCCATGTCCACGCCCAGGATTCGAAACAACGAAACACTGGGCCGCCTGCAGCGGAGCGCGTGAACTTAACCACTCGGCCACGGGGCCAGCCCCAGGATTTGGGGTTTTGCTGTTTAATTATTCCGTTGTTGTGTTGGAATTTGGGAAGATCTAAAAATTATGCCACCACAATCATTGCTGCATCTTCCCAGAATCTTGGTATATACTTGTATTTTCACTGAAAAGTCTAATACTGTGACTTCCTTCTTGGGTACATTCTCTCTCTAAGATCACTTGTTCAGAGGGAAGTCAGCTGCCATGTCAGGAGAACACTGTGGAGAGATCAACCTGGCAAAGGGCTGAGAACTCTAGCCAACAGCCTGTGAGGGACTATGCCCTGCCACCAACCACATGAATGAGTTTGGAAGTACTTCCTCCCCAGTTGAGCCTTCAGATGACTCCATTCCCAGCCAACAGCTTGACAGCAAACTCATGAGAAACTCTGAACCATAACTGGCCAACTAAACTGATCCTGGATTCCTGATCCTCAGAAACTGTGAGATAATAAATGTTTGCTGCTTTAAGCTGCTAAGTTTGGGGGTAATTTGTTACCCAGTAACAGATAACAAATACACTTATGAACAGATGATCCCACTTTGTGGGCCTAGATGTCTTGCTGACTTCAGCAATGTTTTTCGAACATTTTACTATAGAAAATTTCAAACATACAGGAAAATCACAAGATTTTACAGTGGACACTCATATACCCACCACCTAGATTCTATCAACATTTTTCTGTGACCTCTAGTGACATCATTTAGAACTTGTAGGAAAACCTTCCATTTGTTATACTTCAAAATATTTACAGAATTACGGACTCCAAGATAGCCACTTTCCAAAGCAAATTGTTCCCCTTTTTAGATAGTTCTGTTTATTTAAATATCTTCTTATTTTGAGTTGAAATTGGATTTGCTAAGTTTTCCATCTGTTGATCCTCTCGTGGTACTATGGAGAATAAATCCATTTCCTCTCCCAAGTGGTAGCCCTCTGACTATTTGGAGACAAGTGTTATGACTTCTCTGAATCCCTTTTTCTCCCAAGTCCTTGCATTTCTTTCCCTTCCCCTGTTCTCCTGCTACTGCTGTTTTTCAGTTGGTTCCAGCTAATGGGAAGCACTACTGGAAGGTTAGAGAGAGGGAGAAGCCAGGATATTTGCACTGCCCCGTCTTTCTGCCCTGGGTGGTATCTCTAACATAGACTGCACCTCCTCCGTGGCTCCATTACCAGCCTGACAGCCCTGCTGTGGTTTCAGCTTCTACGCTGTGATTCCAGCCCCAGTAACAGCACTTCTTGTCTTTGTTCGTCCAGCCTCAGTGTAGGAGACTCTTCCTGCTGTTGAAAATCTCTGGACTACCTCACCATCCACTGTTGACTTCTCATCTCTTCCATCAACTGTGTAATTAATTTCCTGCATTAAATTCCCTCTGTTTCAAATGTTTAGAGTGCTTTCTGTTTTCCTGGTTAGAGCCTGACTGAAATAGGGGTCTACCACATTAATTTTGAGATATGTCACAAGAGGCTACTTGTAGTGCTCACCACAATTATCTGTGATTTCTCCCAAAGACAGGAAGTTAAACTGCATGGATTTATGTTGCTTTATTTATGCTCTGCCACCCATGTAATGCCTGGAGGTATGACAGATGTTTTCAAAGATGCAGTTGGAACTAGAGGAAAACTTGCAGTGATGATATTTTGAAAAACGGTATATTAATGAGTTGTAACTGTAGGAGAGGAAGTGGTCCTTGGGGTGATATCCCATAAATGAGATTAGAAGAAACTTGATAACTGAGGAGGAATTAGGAAATTAAGCAGATGACCAAAAAGCTGAATGTACATTGAAAATCGCCCTTCAGTAAGAAAAAAAAAAAGGCCTAGTCATGATGAAATGCAAACACCAGTAATATTGTATGACTCATTGCTAACGTTTACAAAACAACAAGGAAATCAAAGCATTGTCCATTAGTAGCGCTTCTCGTTATATGACATAGGTTAAATATTCTAGTTATTGTAATTTTTCTGATATCTCACCAATATATCATTGGTATTTTCATTCATCTCCATCTGCACTGCAGGTGTGAATAAATAATAGAAATTAAGGAAGAATGAGGAATAAATACATGAATTCCAAAAAATGTTTCTGGAAATCACCATCATGCAACTGTGATCTCAACATTAAATAAAATAGTGGGATAAATATTTAAAAAGAAAAAATGTGTAAGCCTCTAAAGGATGAAGGAATTCCAACTAATCAACAGCAGTGATGAATTATAAATAGTGGACCTTGCCAGACTGGCGTGAGTGGTTTTCTCGGGGGTTTTTGGATTACGAATTCCAGGAACAAGACAAGAAGAGAAATGTTAGATATTCTAGATTGGGCTATCAGTAAAGCATTTTGATCTAGCATCTTGTGAAATCTCCATTACGAAATTAATTTATAGTGACTTCCAGGTGAGAGTGGTAACTGGAAACTTTCAAGGAAGACTTAGAGGAACAAATGAGCAATGACAGGGAATTTTTTAAAACTTTTTTTATTGTGAAATATACATAGAAGTTTATAAACGAAAATGCACTGTTTAAAGAAAAATCTAAAGTGAACACAGTTCAAGAACTAGAACATTGTCATGATACTGACAATACACTTTCCATCACAACTCCTTTCCACCTCCCACCCCCAATGATAACCATTATCCTGACTTTTATGGCAATCATGTCCTTGCTTTTCTTTACAGTGTCACCATCTGCCTATGAATTCCCCAACAGGCAAGTAGCTTTGCCTGTTTTTGAACTTTATATACATGGAATCTTACTGTATATATTCTCTTGTAGCTGGCTTCTTTTTATTCAATATTATTTTGTCACTGTTGTGTATGTTTATGTCTCATTCATTTTCAGTACTGAATGGTAATCCCTTTCTGGTGTATACCACAGTTTATCTATTCTATTGTTGTGTATTAGCTTTGCTGCAGTAAACAACCCCTTAGTCTCACTGGCTTACAATAACGAACATTTGTTTCTTGCTCTTGATACTTGCGAACTGTTTCAGCTTGTGTTCTTTTCCATGTGTATTCTCATCCAAGGACACGGGTGAAAGGAACAAATTCTGAGATATGCCTTTTTATGGCAGAGGTCAAAGCAATAGCTCTGACAGAAACTCATTAAGACTCTTAAGGTTGTAATGATATATTGTGTCTGCTCTGCTCACATTCTATTGGCCAAAGCACATCTCATGGCCAAGTCAAAAGTCAATTATGTGGTATCTATACCCTTCTCACAGAAGGCACGGCAAGTCACCGCGTGGGGAGAGATACACAGTCCTTTTAAAAGGAAAGGTGGTACAATTTGCCACCACTATCAATGTTCCCATATTTGATTATCATAGTGTTACTAAGAGCTTTCTGGTATATGTATCCAGGTACCAATGTGCATGAATTTCTCCAGGAGTAGAATTGCTAGGTGCATTTGCTTTCAACTTTCTAAACAATGCCAAACTGTTTTCTAAAATGGCTTTACTGATTTACACACCCACCAACAGTATATGAGAGTTCTAAATGTGCCACATCCTCACTGACTGTCAGAATAGTTAGTCTTTTTAAATTTTAGGTAATATAATCTGGTGAGTAAGTGGTTGTAGGTCATTGTAGTTTTAATTTACATTTCCCTTAGTACCAATGAGATTGAATGCTATTTTATATACTAATTGACTAGGAATTTTTGTAAGTGCCTGTTCAAATCTTTTGCCTGTTTTTCTATTGAGTTACTGTCTTTTACTTAATGGTTTTTAGAAGTTCTTTATACTAGACACAAGTTCTTCGTTAGATACATGTATTGCAAATATCTTCTTCCTTTCTGTTGCTTCCTTTTTACTTGTAATGGTATCCTTTGATGAATAGAAGTTTTTAACTTTGATAATGTCCAGTATATCATTGTTTTCTTTCATAGTGATTTTTTTTTAAAGATTTTATTTTTTTTCCTTTTTCTCCCCAAAGCCCCCCGGTACATAGTTGTATATTCTTTGTTGTGGGTCCTTCTAGTTGTGGCATGTGGGACACTGCCTCAGCATGGCTTGATGAGCATGCCATGTCCGCACCCAGGATTTGAACCAACGAAACACTGAGGTCGCCTGCAGCGGAGCATGCGAACTTAACCACTCAGCCACAGGGCCAGCCCCATCTTTCATAGTGATTTTTAAGAACTCCTTTTTTACTCCAGGTTCTGAAGTTATTTCCTTTTTATGTTCTTTTCATTTTGCCACTCATATTTAGGTCTATATTACACTCAGGATTGACTTTTAAATATAGCATGAAGGATGGATCCAATTTTACTGGTTTCTGTATACTGGTTTCTCTTTTTCTTTTTTTCTTTTTTTTGAGGAAGATTACCCCCAAGCTAACATCTGCCACCAATCCTCCTCTTTTGGCTGAGGAAGATTGGCCCTGAGCTAACATCTGTGCCCATCTTCCTCTACTTTAAATGTAGGATGCCTGCCACAACACAGCTTGACAAGCAGTGTGTAAGTCCGTGCCCAGGATCCGAACTGGTGAACCCCGGGCTGCTGAAGCGGAGCATGTGAACTTAACTACTATGCCACCAGGCCAGCCCCTGTATACTGGTTGCTGGCACCATTTATTGAAAAACTGCAGTGCTCCCACCATGAGCTATCCAGTGTCGATATATGCTGTGTATCCAGTGCCAATGTCTGATGCTGAGTTCTCTCTTCTGTTTATTGGGTATTTGTCCATCTTATGTCAGTAATACACTATCTTAATTATTATAGCTTTATAATAGGTCTTGATATCAAAAAAATGACTCATTCTTGTTCTTCTTCAAAAGTATCTTGGCTCTTCCTGGCAAAAGTATCTTAGAAAAGCTTGTAAGTTTCACAAAACTTTTAGGGTGTTGATTGAGATTGCATTGAATCTACAAACTGCTTTACGGAGAATTGACATTGTTACTAAATCATGAATTCTAAACCATGAGTTTGGCATACCTCTCCATTTATTTAGGTTTTCTTTAATAATTCTCTATAAGTTTTATACTTTTCTCCGTGGAAGTCTTACACATCTTTTGTATCTAGAAGATTGCGTGGCACATAAAAGGTGCCCCATAAGTGTTCACTGTTTGTTAAATAAATGAATAGGAAAATTCATAGAGACAAAAAGTAGATTAGTGGTTGTCCAGGGCTGGGGGGAGGAAGAATGAGGAGGACTCCTAAGGGACACAGGGTTTCTTTTGGGGGTGATGAAAGCCTTTAGGATTTAGATAGTAGTGATGGTTGCACAAACTTGTGAATATACTGAAAACCATTGAATTATACATCGTAAAAGGGTAAATTTTATACATCAAAAATTTTTAAAAAGGTCACAAAAGAGAGTAAGAGGGAACAGCCCAAGTGGAAACTGGTATGATCTTTCTTTTTTTCTTCTTCTTCTTCTCCCCCAAGCCCCCCAGTGCATGGTTGTATATTCCAGTTGTAGGCCCTCTGGCTGTGCTATAGTATGACCATTTTAGAGGTCAACTTAACCATGTAAGGGATATAAAGAGGTTTGAATCCTTTGATTCTATAATTCCATTATTGAAAATCAGCTCCAAGAAATTAAACTGAAATGCAGACACAGATGTTCACCATAACATTATTTTTAATTGTGAAAAAAAAATTGGAAACAGCCTAGGTATTACGAGAATAGTTAAATAAATTATGGTAAATCTAGATGATGCATCCATTAGAATGCTTTTGCAGAATTTTTACTAATGTGGAAAAATGCTCATATTACATTATATTTTAGAAAGCAATAATCAAAATTATAAAACTATTTTGTTTTAAAAAAACCTATATTAAAACAAGATAGGAAGAAGTATACCCAAATACTATCAGAGGTCCTCTCCAAGTTGTGGGATTATGGCTGATCTTTTTTTAAGCTCTTTATCCGATTTTCTGTAAGCAATACATAGCAATACTTTTTGAATCCGAAAAAAGAGCAGAGTGGACTGAAAAAAAAAAATCATGTCGCTTGTAGGTAAAGAATGTTAACACCTGGAAGCAAAAGTATAAGGTAAGTATGTATTCTTAGTTCCCCATCTCACTATGTTCCCCGAGGGAATTCTTAAGTCATTGTGGAGTAGGTTCCAGAGGGACCTCAGCATTGGCATTGCAACTATTGTCATCTTCTACAATTAGGATAGCGTTTATCTATGATGGTTGATTTGCTAATGTCTTTCCGGCTGGTAAGCTTGATTTATTTGCATTGGTAGAACTGAGCTTGTTTCTTGAGGGAGAGTGATATAGTCTTACAAGTTTTCTAAAGTGATTTCTCTGAGGAAGAGAGAGGATTGACGAGTCCTACTCATCCTTCAATTCCAGCTCAGGTAGTCTGTCCTGCAGGAAACCTCTGGTGCCACCATCACCACTACCCCAGACTGAGTTAGGTATGTCACTTAGCTCCCCATACTTATCGCTATCTGTGCACTCACTACATTGAGTCATAATGATGGTTTTTGTGTGTGTCTTCCTCATCAAGCTGCACTCTTTAAGGGCAGAACCAGGCCTTCCTCAACTTTGTAGCCCAGGCATTGGTACATGGACAATATTCCATATGTTTGATGAATAAATGAGGAACCAATGAATGAATGATGAGCAGGTTGTATGAGATGGAAGGCTGGTGAGAGTGGGACTGGATTGGAAGGGATATCAGAGAGGGGATTTGGCAGGCGGCCACATGGGAGCCAAGAGAACATGTATCAGATTTTAGAGGTCAGATTCTCAGATGGACCAAATGGCACACAGGGGAAGCATTCCCTGTGATGATGCCAGTCAAGAAGGAATGACAGGAATTTCTGCTGGTAAAAAGATTATTTCTCAAGTTAGTGTTCTTCAAAGTCTGTCCCAGAGCTGCATCACAACCACTGTGTGCTGATTTATAATGCGGATTTCTGGGCCTCCTCTCAAGCCTTTCTGAATCAGAGTTTCTGGAGCTGGGCTCAAGGAATCCGCCTTTGAAAAGCTCCCTAGGTGGTACCCTAGAGCGAGAGAGCCTCTGGAGTAGGTGATTTAGTTCTAGATTCTAATCCCCCGTAATAATTTGCTCTGCAAAACCAGCTTTGTGTGGTGCTTCAACCCACCACAATAAACAGACTCGTGGCTTCACTCTCAGAGATTGCAATTCAGTAAGTTTAAGGTGAATCCTAAGAATATATGTAGTTAAAAAGTAGGTGCAAGCCCAGCAAGCACAGAGTATCTTTGGACATACCAAGTTGTTCAGTTTGACCGGGAATGGTTTCCCAACCACTTTATGAAAATATTCAAAGAACCCTGTAATTTATTATATATTTTGACAAGTCTGTTATGTATTTACTCTATACAAGCAATGTCCTAAGTATTGTGAGAAATGGGAAGATAAATTAGACAGCTTTTATTTTTTTTATTTTTTATTTTTTCGTAAGGAAGATTGGCCCTGAGCTAACATCTGTTGCCAATCTTCCTCTTGTTGATTGAGGAAAATTGTTGCTGAGCTAACATCTGTGCCAGTCTTCCTCTATTTTGTATGTGGGTTGCCACCACAGCATGGCTTGATGAGTGGTGTATAGGCCTGCACCCAGGAATCCCAGGCCGCCGAAGCAGAGCACATGAACTTAACCACTATGCCACCAGGCTGGCTGCAAATTAGACAGCTTTTATGTTTAAGGCTATAACAATCGGAAAGACAAGGTATGTGGAAATAATTGTAATGACATGGCTTTCAGATTCACATGCTGGGACCTTGTAGTAAGGACCTTAGAATGAGAGAGACCAGGATGAAGCAGGGGCGGCTGGAATGGAGTCCCATCATTGAGTCCAAAGAACATAATTTTGGGGTCAGTCTCTGAAGGTCCGAAAGTGAGGGGTCAGGACATGGTTGCAGGATTTTTCATGAGTGCAGATACTGGCCAACAAGGAGAAGAGGGAATCATACAAGTCAGTGTGAGCAACGCTGCGGAAAGGGATGGTTAGAAACTGTGTAAGAGGTCAGAGTTTCAACAGAAAAACAGGCTCCAGGGGCAGGCTGCAACCCTGGAAGGAAACTGGAGTGAGAACCAGGGACCCAGGCCGGAGGTCTTTGTCTAGACTGACCGTGCACATTGGAGAGGTAAACAGGAAGACTCAATTCAGTGTTCCTGCAGACATCCAAGACTGTTCGCACGGGGCCAAGGGCAGCAGACTACATCCTCACTGGAGGAAAGGAACAGAAATTGTGCCAGGTGAGGTCCTCATTAGTTTGGGGCTGGTGGGGTGGAATCTGTAGGTAGCCAGCTCTCAGTGCCTACAAATTTTAGGAGCAGGGGCTGGAAGAGTAGGAAGCAGTTCACATAAGAATGTGATTTTTGCATAAGAAGGAAATTGCATAGATCCAATTTGACTGGAGTTAACAAGAGAGAAGGGGAAATCAGGAAAAGTTTCGTGGAGGAGTGAGAATTTGGAAAGAGCTTGAGAAATCAGTGCTAAGTATGGAAAATGAAACTTTGTGGTCTAAGTCAACAAGGTCACTTCTGGAGCCCTTCTCATGATTAGGAGTTATGTAGCAACTCATCAAAATCTTGGCCCAGTGACAGAGTTAAATATTTTCATTTTATGCAATTGATCCCTAGAATTTTTCAAAAATGTTGAATGTATGCCATTTGATTCCCACGGCTTTTTTTCCCGTTAGCTTACTACAAAAATGCCAAACATACACAAAAGTTATTCTACAGGGAACACTACATTCACCACCTAGATTCTACAGTTGCCCTCTTATTTTGTAATGCTTTTCAGAGTAAGTTAGAGACAACAGAACACTTTGCCCCACCACTTGAGCATACTTAATATTAAGTAGTGTTCAGCATTTGGTTATTTTTTTTTTAGGGAAAATTTACATACTATAAAATGTACAATCATAATTGTACCATTCAATGTGTTATGACAGATGTACACAACTATGCAACCCAAAACCTCTATCAAGATTCAGAAGATCCTGACCATCAATTCAGAAAATTCCCTCATGCCCTTTCTCAGAAACAATGCCCCCACCTCCAGAGGCAACTTCTATTCTGATTTTTTCCATCGTAGATTAGTTTTGCCCATCATAGAACTTCATATAAACATATCATACAACAAGCACTCTTTCGTGTAAGGCTTCCTTCATTCAGCATAAGGGTTTTGTGATTTATCCATGTTGTTCCATGTAACTTGTTCCTTTTAGTTGAAGAATAGCATTACATTGTATGGTCATACCATAATTTACGCTTTTTGGTTTGAATTTTTTTTATTTTGACATAATTTCAGATTACAGAAAAGTTGCAAGAATAATACAAAGAATTCCTGGATATCCTTCATGCAGTTTCTCTGAATGTTAACATTTACTTACACGTGCTTTATCCTTCTCTTTCACTTTCTCTACTTTTTTTCTGAATCACGTCAAGTTGTAGACATGACACACGTTACTCCTTAATACTTCAGTCTGTATTACCTAGAAACTCTCATATAACCAGAGTACATTTAACAAAATCGGAAGATGAGAGTGATATCATACTATTTTATCATCTACAGACTTTGTTCAAATTTTGCCAATTATCTCAATAATGTCCTTGACAGCAAAAGAAAATCCAAGAATATGTGTTGCATTCACTTGTTGTGTCTCTTTTACTCTTCTTTATTCTGGAAGAGTTCCTGCATCTTTCTTTCTATTTCATGACATTGACATTTGTGGGAAGAATATAGGCAAATTATTTTTAAATTAAGCTTTTATTTTGAGATAATCGTAGTGTTGCATGCAGTTGTAAGGAATAATACAGAAAGATCCCATGTACGCTTTACTGGGTTTGCCCCAATGGTAATATCTTGCACAACAATAGCACAATATCAAAACAAGGATATTGACATTGATACAGTCAAGATAGAGAATATTTCCATCACCAGAAGGATCTCTCATGTTGCTGTTTTACACCCATCCCCATTTCTCCCCAATCCTCACTCCCTGCTTAACCCTGGTAAGCAGTAATCCGTTCTCCATTTCTATAATTTCATCATTTCAAGGTTACATAAATAGAACCATATGGTAAGTAACCTTTTGGCTTGGCTGTTTTCACTCAGCATAGTTCTCTGGACTTCATCTAGGCTGTTGCATGTATCAATGTTCCCTCTTGCTGAGTAGCGTTCCATGGTATGGATCTACCACAGTCTATTTAACCATTCACTTGTTGAAAGAAATTGGTTTGTTTCCAGTTTTTTACTATTACAAATAAAACTGCTGTAAAATTTTCTGTACAGGTTTTTGTGTGAACATAAGTCTTTATTTCTCTGGGATAAATGTCCAGGAGTGCGACTGCTAGGTCATGTCGTAGTCACATGTTTAGTTTTTAAGAAATTGCCAGATTGTTTTCCAAAGTGGCTATCCCATTTGGCATTCCCAGCAGCAATGTATGAGTAATCCAGTTTCTCCAAATCCTCAGTAACACTTGGTACTGTCTGTATTTTTTATTTTGGCAACGTGAGTGGGATGAGATGGTATCTCATGGTGATTTTATTTTGCATTTCCCTACTGGCTAATAATCTTGAACATCTTATCACATGTTTATTTGCCATCTGTATAGCTTCTTTTGTAGAAATGTCCCTTCAGGGCTTTTGTCCATGGATTGTTTGCTTTTGGACTGTTTTCTATTTGGATTGTCTCCTTTATACTGTTGAGTTTGTTGTTGTTTTTTAATGTCCAAAGAGCTAGCATTGTTTCTTTTGTCCAGTAGATGTCTTAGATGATCCATTCAAGGAAGATCACTTAGACCCACTTGATGAAGCCTATATAGTTTGTGTACTGATGCAAACACTGGCTGCACTTATTGAGGCCATGTTTTCAGATGAGATAGGGCAGGTTTGAGCAGGGGCAGCAAAAATGAGAGCCTTGGCTGAATTTTCACAAGTGGCTCCAGTAGAACTGCTGGTGGCCCGTCTGGCTTTCATGGAAAAGACAAAGTAAAAGGCTACTGTTGAGTTTTGAGAAATTTTTCTATAGTCTAGATACTTGCCCTTTGTCAGATATGTGGTTTGCAAATATTTTCTTACAGGGGCTGGCCTGTGGCTCACTGGTTAAGTTCATAGGCTCTGCTTTGGCCTGGGGTTCACTAGTTTGGATCCTGGGCATGGACCTACGTACTGCTCATCAAGCCATGCTGTGGTGGCATCCCACATAGAAGAACTAGAAGGACCTACAACGAAGATATACAACTATGTACTGGGACTTTGGGGAGAAAAAAAAAAGAGGAAGGTTGTCAACAGATGTTAGCTTAGGGCTATCTTCCTCGCTAAAAAAAAAAAATTTCTTACAGTTTACAGCTAGTCTTTTATCCTCTTAATCGGGTCTTTCAGAGCATAAGTTTTTTATTTTGATAAAGCAAAATTTATCAGTTTATTTATGTGGAAAATGCTTTTGATTTCAAGTTTAAAAACTCTTTGCCTAGCCCTATGTCCCAAAGATTTTCTGCTATATTTTTTCCTAAAAGTTTTATAGTTTTACAAGGTATATTTAAAGCTATGTTGCATTTTGAGTTAATTTTCTCTGTGACGTGAGACTTAGGTCGAGGTTCATTTTTCTGCCTATGGATGTCCAGCTACTCCAGCATGACTTGTTGAAAAGGCTCTTTCTTCCACTGACTTGCTTTTGCAATTCATTTGGTCTTTGTGACCCTGGATTAGGCAATAGTTACCTAGATATCACACCAAAAGCAAAAGCAACAAAAGAAGAAATTACATATGAATTAGACTGTATCAAAATTAAAAACTTCTGTGCTTCATAGGACACAAACCTAGATTTACACCTAAGTATTTTTTGAGTGATTTAAATGGTATTATGTTTCAATTTCAGTGCCCATTGCTAGCATATAAAAATGCAATTGATTTTTGTATGGTTATCTTGTATTCTGAGACCTTGCTAATCTCACATATTGGTTCTCCGATTTTTTTTTTTTTTGTAGATTCCTTGGTTTTTCTATGTAGACAATCAGGCCATCTGCAAATAAGACAGTTCTATTTCTTCCTTTCCAATCAGAATGCCTTTTATTTCCTTCTTGCCTTATGGCACTTCTTGAACTTCCAGCACTCGGTGGTCTTAACTATTTCCTCTACCTATATTTAGAACATCAGACAGTGATTGTCTTAGTCCATTTGGGCTGCTCTAACAAAATACCATAGACCGGATGGTTTATAAACAACAGAAATTTATTTCTCATGGTTCTGGAGGCTGAAAGTCCAACATGAGGGTGCCAGCACAATCGGGTCCTGGAAAAGACCCTCCTCTGGGTTGCAGACTGTTGATTTCTCCCTGGGTCCTCACGTGGTGGAAGAGGCTAGGGAGCTCTGTGGGATCTCTTTTATAAAGGCACTGCTTCCATTCACAAGAATTCCACTCTCATGACCTGATCACTTTCCAAAGGCCCCCGCCTCCTAATATCATCATCTTGGGCATTAGGTTTTCAACATATACTTTTTAGAGGAACACAAACATTCAGCCCACAGCAGTGATATAATTTTTGCTTCAATTGTCAAACATAATCAAGAGAAATATGTATGACAAACAGACAACAAAACTGGGTCAAACAAAATCAATAGGAGAAAGAAAGCCTATGGTATTCACCTATATTTTTACTTATCATTTTCTTTTTTTCCCCTGATGTTCCAAGGTTCCTTCTTTTATAATTTCCTTTCTGTTTAGAGAACTCCTTTAGCCATTCTTTTAGGATAGGTCTGATGACTACAAATTCTTTTAGTTTTTCTTCATCTGATGATGTCTTGATTTCTCCTTTATCCCTGAAGGAATTATAGGATTCTGAGTTGTCAATTCTTTCATCACTGGAAAAATATTGTGCCACTTTCTTCTGGCCTCCATGGTTCCTGATAAGAAATTCACTGTCATTCAAATTGTTTTTCCTGAATAGGTAATGGGTCATCTCTGTCATCTTGCTGTTGGCTTCTTTTTTTTTTCTCTTTTCTTTTTTTTTTTATTGAGTTAACGATAGGTTACAATCTTGTGACATTTCAGTTGTACATTAATGTTTGTCATTCGTGTTGTAGGTGCACCACTTCACCCTTTGTGCCCACCCCCCACCCCACCTTTCCCCGGGTAGCCACTAATCTGTTCTCTTTGTCCACATTTTTAAATTCCTCATATGAGTGGAGTCATACTTGCTGTTGGCTTCTATTGATTGGTTTTTTTTTCTATTCAGTTTGAGATCTTGCTTCTTTGTGATTCTCTGTTGAAACCTGGACATTATCATATTACGTCTTTAAATATGATTCTGGGTCTTATTTAAACCTATTCTAGTTGGCTTTCTCTGACACCACTCCAGCAGGGAAACGGAGGGTGCCATCTTGTTACTACTAGGTGGTAGTAACAAATCCAGGTTTCTCACTTGGTTTACATTGTTATCTGAATTGGGGGTCCTCATTACTGCTGGTTGGGGGTTGGAGTTCCAGATCTCCACATAATCTCCACTGACGTCATGGGGTAGGGGTCCTGCTTCTCCTCAGATGGAGATGAAAGTCTTGGATCCCGACTTGGCTTTCTCTGATGCCACACTGAAGGGGTGTTGGGACACCTTGTTACAGGCTGCAAGAGTGGAAGTCTAGGCTCCCCACTTAGCCTTTGCTGATGTGGATGTGGGCTGAGCCACAGTTTTTTCTGTGGTACATGCTGGAATAAAATGGTTATTGTGAAACATTTTCTGTATGCTGGGCTGCCCCTTTCCTGGTCCTTTGGCTAAAGAAGTAGGCTTTTGTTGGGGCTTCTTTTGTCTGTACCCACTGGTTTCAGGGTTGCCAGCTTCTTAAGATTTAAGTCTGGTACATGAGACAAAAAGAAAACCCAGGGAACGCACCACCATATTGTTCCTTTGGTCCTGCGGATCCTTGCTGGTTAGTCTTCTCTCCACCTTTCAGAGTCTTATGTTTGTTTTCTATATAGTGTTTAGGGGTTTTAGCTGTAATTAGTAGAAGGAATAGTGAAGTTTGTCTACTTTACTTTCCTGGAAACTCAGTTATTTTGGGAGTTAAATGTTTCTTAACTTGAGTTTATCTGATGTTCCCTCATGATTAGATTTAGGTCACGCTAATTTAGCTGCAGTTCCACAGAAGTGCTGCTTTTCAGTGCATCACAGCAGAAGACATATGCTGTCAATTAAATCATTACTTGCGATGTTAACTTTGTTAGTTTTGATGACTTGGTTAAGGTGATGTTTGCCAGTCTTCTCCACTATGAAGTTACTTTTTTTACCTTTTATGGTTAATAAGTATTTTGTAGGGAGATAGTTTGAGACTGTGTAAATATCTTCTCACTCTTCAAACTTTCACCTGCTAGTTTTAGCATCATACATTGATGATGCTCGCCTGAATCAATTATTATGATGGTTTTCAATGATGATTTTCCAATTCTATCATTCCTTCCTCATTTATTAATTTACATTTAACTGAAACAAGTGTTTTCCCTTCTCCACTATTCACTCACTCTTTCATTCATTTGTCTATATACCTATTTATATCACCCTATGGAGTCTTACATTATAAGTAATAATCCTTTACTATCATTATTTATTTTGATGCTTAAATTATCCCAGATTTGGCCAGTGTGATCCCCTTTTAGTTACCTCCTATTTCCCTGTGACATGTCTTTATTCAAAGACAACATGATCATCTATGTAGAAAATCCCAAAGAATCTACAAAAAACCTACTAGAACTATAAGTGAATATTACGATGTTGTAGGACACAGGATTAATATAGAAAAATCAATCATGATTCTATATAATAGCAACAAACAACTGGAAATCAAAGTGTTAAAAATATCATTTACAATAGCAAAAAAACCCATGAAATACTTAGAGATAAACCTAACAAAATATGTGCAAGACTTGTATTTTGAAACTACAATTGATGAGAGAGGTTAAAGGAGACTTAAATAAATGGAGAGACCTACTTTTTTTATGTATTAGAAGAGTCAATGTTGTTAAACTGTTAATTTTTCCCAAATTTATGTATGGATTCAGCACAAACCCAATCAAAATCCAGGAGTGTTTTTGGGTAGGAAATTGGCAAGCTGATTCTAAAATGTAAATGAAAAAACAAAGGATCCAGAATAGCCAAAACAATTTTTAAAAAGAATATAGCTGGAGGACTTACTATCTAATTCCAAGATTCTTATAGAGCTACAATAGTGAAGACTGTTTGGTATTGGTATAAATACAGACAAATATATCAGTGGAAAAAATAGAGTCCAAATAGAGACTTACACTATATGGTCAATTCGTTGTCAACAAAGATTCCAAGGTGATTCAATGGAGAAAGGATAATCTTTCCAAAAAATGGTTGTAGGAACAACTGGAAATCCATATGTGAAAAATGAGCCTTGACCCTTGACTTGCAACGAACAAAAAAAAAGGTAACACAAAACGGAACACAGAGCTAAATCCCTAAAACCTAAAATATAACTTCCAGAAGAAGACATAGGAGAAAATCTTTGTGATCTTGATTTAGGAAAAGATATCATAAAGAGGACACAAAAATTACAACTTAATAGCAAAAACACAAACAATTCAATTAAAAAATGGGCAGAGGAGGGTCTGGCCCCCTAGCGTAGGAGTTAAGGTTGTGGGCTCAGCCTCGGTGATCCAGAGTTTGTAGGTTCAGATCTGGGGTGCGGACCTACACACTGCTCATCAAGCCATGCTATGGCGGCATCCCATACATAAATTAGAGAAAGATTGGCACAGATGTTAGCTCAGTGACAATCTTCCTTAAGCAAAAAGAGGAAGATTGGCAACAGATGTTAGCCCAGGGCCAATTCTCCTCACAAAAAAAAAAAAAGAAAAGAAAAGAAAAGAAAAAAATGGGCAGAGGAGCTGAATAAACATTTTCCCAAAGAAGACATACAAAAGGCTAATAGGTACATGAAAAGGAAAATGCAAATCAAGACCAGGGTGAGAAATCACCTCACACATGTTAGAATGGCTATTATCAAAGAGATAACAGTGTTGATGAACATGTGGAGAAAATGGGAAGCTTTGTGCACTGTTGGTGGGATTGTAAATTGGTACAGCCACTAAGGAGGATATTCAAAAAATTAAAAGTAGAACAACCATATGATCCAGCCATCCACTTCTGGATGTATATCCAAAGGACATGAAAACAGGATTTCAAAAAGATACCTGTACTTTCATGTTCATTGCATCATTATTCACAATTGCCAAGATATGGAAACAACTTAAGTGTCTGTCTAACATTTCCTCTCTTTTAGCTATGTAGTCAGCTTATAATTACACAAAGCAAACCTTAAATGCCTTGAACCTATAATCCTCTCAGACTTTTCCAAATGGCTCTGTGTGTGTATTTAAGTACAACTTCCATGTTCCAGCTTGCTCTTCTGGCTTACATTCCAGGTGTGAAATAACTGATTAATGATATTAACAAAGGGGATTCCGCTGAGCCACCCCACAGCCAGAAGAGAAAATATGAAATTGTTGAAGCCAATACTTACAGTAAGAAAACTGGCTAAAACCCAGATCCAGTGGTATTTCTGGTTGGAATGGGGACAAACTGCCAGAGTCAAACTCTAACATGCCCTGGATCAAGGCATAGAAAGTCACTTGTAAGGACTTTCCACTGAAACAACACGGAAGCCTTGGATTGCCTCTACATCCAACTAATGAAGTTGACAATCACTACGTCTTTTCTTCCAGAAGAGTGGACTGGTTTCACCACTGTGGGTTGAGAGAAGACTGAGTTTCTAAGATCAGCCACAACCACAACTAGATTGTGCTGAAATGTAGACAGATTTTTCCCTCCTTTTTAAGAAAACTTTTCTTACAGAAGATATGAAGAGACGCATTTTAAGAGGAGCAATCTCTTCGAAAAATGAATCAAACTCTTGAACTCAAATACTAGATATGTTTGTAAATAAACTTATGGCATTAATCATTAATGTCTCTTCTCTGAAATGTGAAAAACAAAAAAAGAAGTAAAAGTCCTCTAAAAAGATACTACGAATTTAAACTTCTTCATTAGTGTATAGTGGTGTCTATATGCCCTCAGCTTGCCTGTACTAAGCTTAATCTTTGCCAATTTGGTAAATGAAAAACAGTATTTCGATTTTTTAAAAAATTGTATTTATTTGATTATAAATGAAGTTGAGAATCTTTTCATATGTTTATTAACTTTTGGTATTTATTTTTCGTTTTTTTTCAAAACCACATCTCCAGTGCCTAGAACTATGCTTTGCATACATTAAACACTCAGTATATACTTATTGAACAAATGACTGAATTGTATTTTCTCTTCTTCACCCCTTTTCCTATTGGACTGTTAATTTTTAAAATTGGGTATATGTGCTGTTTGCATATTAAAGAGATTGGCTTTTTTATGTGACTTACGGTGACTTTTAGATTTGGTTATATTAATTGTTTATGTTATATTTATCAGCCTTTTCCTTTGTGACTTCTTATTAATTTTATTTATTTATTTATTTATTTTAAAGATTTTATTTTTTCCTTTTTCTCCCCAAAGCCCCCCGGTACATAGCTGTGTATTCTTCGTTGTGGGTTCTTCTAGTTGTGGCATGTGGGACGCTGCCTCAGCGTGGTCTGATGAGCAGTGCCATGTTCACGCCCAGGATTCGAACCAACGAAACACTGGGCCGCCTGCAGCGGAGCGCGCGAACTTAACCACTCGGCCACGGGGCCAGCCCCTTTATTTATTTATTTTTGAGGAAAATTAGCCCTGAGTTAACATCTGCTGCCAATTCTCCTCCTTTTGCTGAGGAATACCGGCCCTGAGCTAACATCCATGCCCATCTTCCTCTACTTAATATGTGGGACGCCTACCACAGCATGGCTTGCCAAGCAGTGCCACGTCCGTACCTGGGATCTGAACAGGCGAACCCCAGGCCACTGAAGCAGAACATGCGAACTTAACCGCTGCACCACTGAGCCGTCCCCAACCTTTGTGACTTCTTGATTTTATGGCAGGCTTAAAAGTGATCTTTCATTCCAGGGTTAAAAAAAAAATTAATCTTTACTTTTTTCTAGTGCCTTTATGGTTTTATTCTTCTATTTGACACACTTTTACTGTTTTGGCTACCCAGAGGAGCCCCCTAAATTTTGGAAATGTTTTCCCCCTCTATTAGCCCATGGTTCTGGTAATGGCTATCAGAACCCACTGCTCCAGTCCAGCCCCTTGGGGACCAGAAGCTCCTTATACATACATAAGAAACTTGCCCTAGCATAATTATAGATACACACTTGTTTCCACTGAGCTTCTGGGTTTCTCCCTGCATGCAGTAATGTATAATTCAGCTATGCTCCAATCGGATAGCTTTGTTCTGTCTGTATTAGAAGGCTTGAATAATGAGAGTCAAGGTCTAAAACAAGGGTACACTGACGTCTCAGTCTGTTGGACAGCCCATTACCAGCATGAATTCAGCGTCTCCCTGGGCCTCACACTCCAGACTTGGTTCTCACTGTCTGACTCCCTCAAACTCAGAGTCAAGTCCAGTGGAAAGAAAACGATAGAGAACTGCAGCCCCTTAGGAAAAAGATGCAACAAACAGACGCTCCCTCCTGGTTAATGTCCTCATCCTCTGGGAACTCTGCTCCAATAGATTTTTACTATCCCAGAGATGCAGTTTGGCAGGGCAGAAGGTACTGTGGAAAGTGAGTTGTTGACTAAAGTGGAACAAAGTGTCTTCTTGAGGAGAGGCGGCACTGCCATCTCTCTGTGTGAGGGAAGAGTCTGAAAACCAGAGAGGACTTCTAAGACTTGACTACGGTGGCAAGGATGCTGAAAAACTGCCTGAATGTTTCATGCCTTTCAAGGAATGAGTGAACCTGTTAAGAACTAGTTGAGTTTGCTCCTCTTGGAGTAGGGCGTCTGCTTTCCCTGGGACTTGCCTTGAGCACATGTCAAGTGGAAACAAGTACATGGAAACTCCTCTAGACCCTGCCCAGTACTCTGCTGACATAGAGAAGGAAAATGAGCTGGTGGAAGAAACAAGCTAGAACCTGTGATTGGGTTTCTCTCTTGTTTTAAAACTAGATAGGAACCCTTCTTCTCCTTCAGAGTCCACTGTGCATCGTTCAGCTCTAGCCTTCTAGTTATGTCACTTTTAGCACCAGCATGAAGTCAAACTGGTTTCTCCCCTTTGTTAGATCTGACACACAACATTCCCCAGGCACACAGCACTGGCAAAGAGAAGAGAGAGCTGAGTAGTTATTCATTCTGTCCCCAACACCCGTCCAGATATGGTCCAGACTTATGGGGTATGAATTCAGATTAGGCAAGGCCTGGGATGTGTACAGGTACGCAGGGTTGCTAGGGACCAATGGAAGAACACTCTGGCAGCCTGGCAGAACCTTTAGATTTGGGCTAGAACCAGAATGGCCTCTGGGCTATCCCATTACCACTTTCTATTTGATTTCAATGATAACCATGTTAGGGTTGTCCTGAAGAGCTAAAATTCGGACTCATCCCCTAACAGATTAATTTAAGGAAACCTCCAGTTTTGTTTCGGTTTTTTAGCATTGTCTAGGAAAAAGAAAGGCGGTACAGGGAGATATTGCTGGGGAGATCTGGTCTCCAAGTTCTTCATGCTGTTCTTATTCTTTTCTTTATAGCTTTATTGAGACATAACTCACATACTATGATTCACCCATTTAAAGTGTACAATTCAACAGTTTTAGTATATTCACAGATATGTGCAACTATCACAATTAATTTTAGAACATTTTCATCACCTCAAAAAAGAAACTTTTTAGCTATTGCTCCCTCTCCTTGCATCCTCCCTATCCCTCAGCAACCACTGATCTACTATCTCTATAGCTTTGCCCATTCTGGACATTTCATACGCACGGAATCATGTAATACGTGGTCTTTTGTGACTGCCTTCTTTCACTTAGAGTGATGTTTCCAGGTTCATCTATGTTGCAGCATGTGTCAGTACTTCATTCCTTTTTACGACTGAATAATATTCCATTATATGGACATACCACATTTGCTGACCCATTTGTTGTTTGATGGACATTTAGATATACCTTTGGCTATTATGAATAATGTTGCTATGAACATTCGTATACAAGTTTTTGCGTGGACCTATGTTTCCATTTCTCTTATTTTTCTATCTGGGAGTGTCATGCTGGATCAAACGGTAGCTCTGTAATTAACTTTCTGAAGAACTGCCAGACTGTTTCCAGAGTGGCTGCGTCATTTCACACTGTTATTTCCCTTCATTTCTGGTGTCACACTGCCCTATCCACATGATGGTTTTTCATATTCTTCCAACTTCAAGGTAGAAACTGAGGCTACCACCTGAGGTAAGGTATATGCAAGCTCAGACTGCATGTAAGATATTATTGGCATCAGAACCATCCACTGCACCTACCTCTAAAGCAATACTAAAAATTATCCTTCTATAGAGGGGCAGGCCCAGTGGCTTAGCAGTTAGGTTCGCGTGCTCTGCTTCAGTGGCCTGGGGTCCATCAGTTTGTATCCCAGGCACCGGCCTACACACCCCTTATCAAGCCATGCTGTGGCAGGCATCCCACGTATAAAGTAGAGGAAGATGGGCACAGATATTGGCTTAGGGCCAATCTTCCTCAGCAAAAAAAGGAGGATTGGCGTGGATGTTAGCTCAGGGTTAATCTTCCTCAAAAAAAAAAAAATCCTATAGATATTTAAATCCATCCTCATAACAATCTAATTCTCCTTGTTACGTCTTCAACAACAACAGTGGAGAAAAGAAGCAAAGCATGTAAAACCATTTTAAAAATTTTCTGTAGGCTGTGTTTTATACACTCATGGCTAAATTTGTTTATCTTTATTACATCCTCCTTCTTACCAGGCTTCTGACTCTAGCACCAACTTAAAAGGGTCTGTTTTCATTACCACTAAATATAACTAATTTCTTTTCTTTGTACTTTGCTTTTTTTACCTACTGTCTTAAAAATCCAGCATGCCCTAAGGAGTTAAAAATCCTTGCATCAGGGGCTGGCCCCGTGGCCGAGTGGTTAAGTTCGCACGCTCTGCTGCAGGCGGCCCAGTGTTTTGTTGGTTCGAATCCTGGGTGTGGAGATGGCGCTGCTCATCAAATCACGCTGATGCAGCATCCCACATGCCACAACTGGAAGGACCCACAAAGAAGAATATACAACTATGTACTGGGGGGCTTTGGGGAGAAAAAGGAAAAAAATAAAATCTTAAACAAAAAAATCCTTGCATTGTACTTCAGAGCTCTCAACTAGGATGCTCTGATTCTATTTCAAGTATTTTGATATAGTGGAAAGACCATGGAATTTGCCTCCAAGAGATCTTGAGTCAAGTCCTGGATTTATGAATCGACTGGATTTGTGATCTTAGGCTTAATGCCCTTGAGCTTCTGTTTTGTCATCTATAAAGTGGAGACTTTAATGCTGTCATCTCATATTATAGTATGAGATGATGAATATAAACATAAATATATAACATTAATATTAGATACATGCAAAATGCTTTCTTTTTATCTCTACTCACAATCAGTCTAGCCCTGCATGTCTTATCTCTAGAGGTTAATGTTGAGAAACTGGATGTGGAAGACACTATCTAGGGTTAGTCGTTATTTGCTATTTCCCTCAACTTGGCCAAACGGCTTTTCTAGAAAGAAAATAAATATCTTTAGTAATACATTTCTCTAATTTAATTCTTTATACTTCTCAGAGATCCTCCCACAACTTCCTCCTTTTCCTTCTCAGAGGACTTGAGTCTCCTGCTGACTCTCATTCTAAAACTGTCAGCACTCTCCATCTATTTTGAACATGCCTCTCCTCCAGGTTGACTCTGGCTGCACCATAACTACCATGTGGTAAAATTCAATTCACCATTTCAGTTGGGATAGTTTCTTCATTGAATATTTCTTAAGTGTTCACTAAATAACTTACATTAGTGTGTGAGTTTTTGTTGTTATTCACAGAGCACTTTCAGTTGAAGATGCACATACCCTATGACTCAGTTTGAGTCACAGGAATATACCCTAGAGAGACTCCTGCAGGTGTACAAGAAAGATGTATAACATAAAAGAGAAGACAACTCTTACAATTTTTTTACTAATAAACAAGATAAAATAATATTTGAGAATGTCAAGTAATTAGGAATAAATCTAACAAAAGTGGTCCAAGGCTTCTGCAGGAAAAACCATAAAATGTTATTAAGAGGTAGTAAAAAGGATCTAAACAAAACTAATAAATTAGAGCTACCATGTTTACAGACAAGAAGATTTAATATTAAGGAATGTCAATTCTCTCTAAATTGATCTATGGATTCAATGAGATACAATCAAAATACTAACTATATTTTTCATTAAAATTGATACTAAAATTTAAATGGAAGACTAAAGGACCAAAAATAGCCAAACACTTCTGGAGAAGAAGGGAGAGGGGCTTGCCTACCAGGTATCAGAACCCGTTTTGAAATTGTAGTAATGAATACAATATGGCATTGGCACAGTGAGAGACAAATTGACCAATGGAATAGAATAGAGCCCAGAAACAGATCTTCACAGTGTAGAACTTTACTAAAGAACAGAGCTAGCACGTCAGTGTGAAAGGAGGCACGAACTGCTCAAAAAATGGATTTGGAGGGGCTGGCCCCGTGGCCGAGTGGTTAAGTTCGCGCGCTCCGCTGCAGGCGGCCCAGTGTTTCGTTAGTTCGAATTCTGGGCGCGGACATGGCACTGCTCATCAGACCACGCTGAGGCAGCGTCCCACATGCCACAACTAGAAGAACCCACAATGAAGAATACACAACTATGTACTGGGGGGGCTTTGGGGAGAAAAAGGAAAAAATAAAATCTTAAAAAAAAAAAAATGGATTTGGAAAAAATAGCTCTCTATATGGAAAAAGATACTTGCTTTTCAACATATAAAAAAACAATTTCAGTGGCCGGCCTGGTGGTGCAGCTGTGGGGTTCACATGTTCATTTCAGTGTCCCAGGGTTCGCAGGTTCAAATCCGGGTGTGGACCTACACACCACTCGTCAAGCCATGCTGTGGCAGGCATCCCACATATAAAGTAGAGGAAGATGGGCACGGATGTTAGCTCGGGGCCAGTCCTCCTCAGCAAAAAGAGGAGGATTGGCGGCAGATGCTAGCTCAGGGCTAATCTTCCTCAAAAACAAAACAAAAAAAAACCCAAAACAATTCCATTTGGATTAAAGATCTTAATGTTAAAAAAAATTTTAAACTCTTAGTAGAAAAGATTGGTGGTTTTTTTAGACTATGGAATAGGGAAAGACATCTTAAGCATATATTAAAAACACTTAATATAGAAGAAAATATTGATAAATTTTACTATTACAATTAAGAACTTTTAAAATGACACTAAAGAAAGTGAAAAGTAGCAAACTGGAAGAAGATATTTGCAATAGACAGAACTAGCAAAGAATTTGTATCAAGAATAAATTAAGAACTCTTACAAATCAATAAGAAAGGCACACACAGACAAAAACAATAGAAACAGGCAAAAGACATGAACAGGGATTTCACAGAAGAGCAACATAAATGGCCAATAAACATCTGAAGAGTTGTTCAACATTATGAGTGATCAATGCAAAATTTTGGAGAGGTAGTAATCCATAGGATCTCTTTTTTATTGCTGGTGAGAGTGTAAATTTGTACAACCACTTTGGAATATAATTTCCAAATCGTTTTAAATATTTTCTATATGTGACCACTTGCATATCCATGATCCTATAAGTCTACTATTATGTATATACCTAAGAAAACCTCTTGGACGTGCACAAGAGAAGACAGATACAAGACTGTTCAAACCAACGCTAGTCATAACAGCAAAAACCTGGACAACAAATCAAATGCCCAACAGTGGGAGAGCAGAGAAATAAACTGTGGTATAAACAAGGTAATATTATACAACATTAAAAATGAAAGAAATAATCTACAGAGACAGAAAGATTACTGTTTCCATTGGGTAGGAGTGGAGGCTGAGAATGGGGAGTGAAGCTAAAGGGTATAGGTATTCTTTGGGGGGGGGTGAGGAAAGTGTTCTAAAATTAGATATGGTAATGGTTGCGTAACTCTGTGAAGAAACTCAAAAACCACTGAAGTACGCACTTTTAAATGGGTGGACTTTTTGATATGTGAATTATATCCCAATAAAGCTGTGTTAAAAAGTACAATCTCCAATGATCCCTAACAGCTGTGATGAATTTTATCAATATTAAGTGGAAAAGGTAAGTCCCAAAAGATTACATATAACAGATACCTTTACTTTTATTTTGACATAATTTCAGACGTAGAGAAAAATTGCAAGAATAGCACAAAGAGTTGTCATATATCTTTCACCTGGATTTCCCAAATGGTAACTTTTTACCACATTTGCTTTATTATTTCTCTCTTTCATATATAACTTTTTTGTATATATATATATATATACACATATATACTTTTTGTATATGTATATATACATATATATGTGTATATATACACACACATGTATATATATATATACTTTTTCCCCTAAATTGGTTAAGTTTTAGTGGTGAACACACTGGCCCTTTACCCCTAAATACATTGGTGTATATATAAAACAAAGAATTATTTTATATAACACAACTATCAAAATCAGGAAATTAACATTGATTGGCTACTATTATCTAATCTACAGATCTTACTCAAATTTTGCCAATTGTCCCAATAATATTCTTTTTTTAAAAAATATTTTTATTTATTTATTTATTTTTTGAGGAAGATTAGCCCTGAGCTAACATCTGCTGCCAATCCTCCTCTTTTTGCAGAGGAAGACTGGCCCTGAGCTATTGTCCATGCCCATCTTCCTCTACTTTATATGTGGGACTCCTACCACAGCATGGTGTGCCAAGCGGTGTCATGTCCTCACCTGGGATGTGAACCAGTGAATCCCGGGCCGCCGAAGCAGAAGTTTCAAACTTAACCGCTGTGCCACCGGGCCAGCCCCTCAATAATATTCTTTATAACGCCCCAGGCCACCAAGAAAATCTTGGCTCACGCACTGCATTCAGTTGCCGTATCTCTTTAGTCTGGAACAGTTCCTGAATCTTACTGGAGATATTAGCTTTGATCATTTGGTTAAGATGGTGTATACTAGGTTTCTCCACTATAAAGTTACTATTTTAGCTCTTGTAATTAATATATATCTTTGTGGAGATATTTTGTGACTATGATGCTACAATTTTTATATATAAGTTAAAAACATTTACAATAGAAAATATATACTTTTCATAAATGTACAATGATCCAATAGAAAGTGAGAGAATAAGGAAGACAGAATTCAGGATGATGGTTACGTCAGGAGGCAGAAGGTAGACTTGGAGGATGTGATATGGTTAGACACAACTTACTGTCAAGGAACTAGGTTTTGTTTTTCTCAGTGAGTTTGCAAATTGCTTATTACGATATTAAAAGTAAACGAAACAAAAAGGAGCCATTGAAACACCTCTGATGTGTCATGAACCAAAGATTACGATCAATCTGATTTTGTGAACCCGAAGACCCCCAATTTCAAAATAATAAAAATATAAAATAAATTAAAGCTATACATATTAACATGGATAAACCTCAAAAACATAATATCAACTGAAAAGAGCAAGTGAAGATGGATATCTGTAGCATAATTTTTATTGAGATATAGATAAAACATGGATGAATATTGTTAACAAATTCAGGATAGTGGTCACCTCTGGGAGTGGAGAGAGAGGGGAAATGGGATCAAAAAGGGTTACGTGTATGGTGCCAACTGTATTCTTAATGTTTTGTTAATAAAAACAAATATGACAAAATACTATGGTTTGACAGATCTGGTGGTGGGTACACAATGTTCATTATATTTTTCTCTATATTTTTCTTTGTACTGGTATATATTTCATAATTTGACAATGAAGTAAAAGAGTGATAGCATCAAAGATTACAGATGGGCAACCAAATAAGTGAAGCAAACGAACATGATAAGAAGAAACATTTAGTACAGTGTAGGAACACAGAACTTCGCCTCTGAAGACCTGGGTTTGAGTCCCTGCTCTATCTCTTACTGTATGTGTGAGCTCGGGCAGGTTACTTATTACTTAGTCACCTTAAGCCTCAGTTTCCTCTTCATAAAATAGAAATAAAGGGCTTTTCTTTTCTTTTCTTTTCTTTTTTGAGGAAGATTAGCCCTGAGCTAACTACTGCCGATCCTGTTTTTGTCGAGGAAGACTGGGCCTGAGCTAACACTCGTGCCCATCTTCCTCCACTTTATATGTGGGACGCCTACTACAGCATGGCGTGCCAAGCGATGCCATGTCCGCACCTGGGATCTGAACCGGCGAACCCCGGGCCACTGAAGCAGAACATGTGAACTTAACTGCTGCGCCACTGGGCCCGGCTTTTCTCAAGGTTAAACGTGTACTGCTCCTAGAGCACTGCACAGCTCATTATGCGTGCTCACAAAATGTTAGCTGTTATGTTTACGTGTTTTCAGAACAGCACTTACTAACCCATACTAATTAGAACAAAAAATATCTCAATGAGTGACAAATTCAAATAAATAAAAATCTTTTATTGTAGGAAGTGCAAACAGAAATTGGACAGTTATGGAAAGAGTGTCAGTGGACTGGGTTCAAGCAGAATTAATAGTAGTTAGAGGGATTCGGGTGAACACAAGAACACTGTGCTAGAGGGAGAAGCTACAGTTCATTTCCATGCAGTTGCTAGACTGGTGTTGCTAGATCTAGTTTTTAACTGGAACAAAACAAATACACACACCTGGAGGCCAGTTATGGCCAAAGACCACCAGTTTCTGGCCCTTGCTTTAATGCTTAAAACATGGATGCTGCAGATCCTAGGCAGAATGCACTTGCTCTTCTCCTTCCTGTTTTCCCTAGAATCCCAGATAGCAGTCAGGATGGTGGAAACTATCCGCTTTCCGGATGGAGTTGGTGGTTGGTGGGTGCAGCTTCATGGTTATTATTACTCAGATTCTTGCCAACTCTGCTACATCTGAGAAAAGCTTGAATTTATACTTCCAACTCCTCATAAGTGAAGTCTCCCTATGTCTCCTGTGATTTCAAGTTAGGTAAGGACTTTGAGGAAAGCGTGTCTTAAAATATTTTTCTACTCCCACGTAAGTTTCTGCATATCCCTAATTTTGTCAAGACCAGAACCTGTGAACCAGTGGACTAATTGTGGTTATGAAAAATAGTGTCCAGGAGAAGAAGAAAACTAGGAGAATATCATGATTCCAAAGTCAAGGGAAGACAGTGTTTCAGGAATGGAGATGAATACAGTTGAAAAGTCAAATGGAATGAAAAAGTTCTTAACTTTTTATTTTGAACTAATTTTAGACTTACAGAAAAGGTGCAAAAAGATCTTCTGTATATTCTTCACCCAGCTTCCCCAATGTTAACATCTTACATAACCTCAGTACAATTCTCAAAACAAGGAAATTAACTTGGTACAACATTATGAACTAAATTAAAGACCTTATACAAACGTCACCAGTTTTTTCCACCATGGTCTCTTTTGTTTCAGGACCCTTTCCAGGACTCCACAGTGCATTTACTTATTATTTCTCCTTAGGCTTTAGCATTCTATAAGAGTTCCCAGGTATTTCCTTGTCTTTCATGACCTTGACAGTTTTGAAGAGTATTGATCAATGACTTTTTGGAAAGTCCTTCAATTTCAGGTCATCTAATGTTTTTTTCAGGATTGGAATGAGGTTATGCATTTTCGGCAAGAATATCACAGAAATGATGTTGTGTACTTCTCAAGGCAAAATATCAAGAGGCTCATGACATAAATATGTCTTGTTACTGATGATGTTTAGCTTGATCACTTGGAAGGTGGTTTCTGCTGAGTTTCTCCATTATAAAGTTACTATCTTTCCCTTTCTGCTAAAATGTATCTTGGGTGAAACACGCTGAATCTATACAAATCCTCTTGCTCCTCAATTTTTTACCCATTAATTTAGCATCCATCGGTGGATCTTGTCTGTAACAGTTATTACCACAGTGTTTGCTTAATGGTGATTTTGTCATCCTTCTTTCCTGCAACATTTATTAATAGGAATTCTACTTTAAGAAAGAGCCATCTCTTCTCCCCTATTCATTTAAATAACCATTTATCTATATAAGTATAAATAAGTATCTTATTTATATAAGATACTTAAAAATAAATATCTTTGGGTCTATGGCTGATAATGTAATACTATGATTATTTTGTTGCTTTGGCCATTAGGAGCTCTTTCAGGTTGGCTCCTGTGTTCTTGTGACATCCTTTTTGGAGCACTGTTGTCCAAAACCACAAGATATTCCAGGCTCATCTTGTATGTTCCTTGTCTCAGTCCGGGAATCAATTATTTCTCCAAGGTTCTCCTTATTCTTTCCATTGGAGAATGGTGTTTAGAAATCAAGATCTGGGTAGTAGGTATCCTCACTGCTTCCAGATGCTCTCAGCAGAGAACTAGGGAATATATGTATTTAAGCCACACGTACACCAATCTATATTTCTGAAGCTATCGTACATATATTAAAAACCATCAATTGGGGATGGCATGGTGGTGTAGTGGTTAAGTTCATGTGCTCCAGTTCGGTGGCCCGGGGTTCACAGGTTCGGATCCCGATCCCGGGTGTGGACCTAGCAGCGATTGTCAAGCCACAGTGTGGCAGCATCCCACATAAAATAGAGGAAGATTGGCACAGATGTTACCTCAGCGACAATCTTCCTTGAACAAAAAGAGGAAGATTGGCAACAGATGTTACCTCAGGGCCAATCTTCCTCACAAAAAAACAAAGCAAAACAAACAGAAAAAACCATGAATTTATACTGCCACCTCAGATTCCAATCCAACACCATAGGCTTCATTTAGCTTTTCCCTTTTCCTTATTGAATAACTTTTTTCTCCAACAATGAGAAACTCAGCTCATGATCTACAATACATTTATTTATTGAATTCTAGCATACACATTAAGTAGTTTCAAATTGCTAACGTACACTCCCTGCTCTGAGAAACACTTCGTATGTGGAGCACAGCAGTTACGTACAGTTCAGTTGGTCTCATTCGTAGGTATCCAGTCAGGATACTGTTTCCCTCAGTTACTTTGGTGAGTTCTTTTCTTCCCCACTCACTGCAGAGTGGCTGTTACTCATTTGTTGTACATGATTAAGTTCATTCCTTAGTGTTCAGTTTTGGGTCCCCCACCCCCACATCTTTGTTTATTGCTTTATTATTGGCAATAAAATACATATCCTAAATTGACTGCACAAAGTTTCCTCAAAATGATCATTAAAGAATAATCTGTATGTTTTATTTTCTAATGTATTTTAAACATTACCCTAATAAAATTAAATATTGCATGTTGAATGATTGTGAACAATATTTACAGAAGGCCAAAGAGACTCCTCCATTTAGATAGAAAACAGAAAATGTTACAGTGAACTGTAAAATAAAATCAAGACGTTTCTAGAAAAGATTAAATCTCTGAGGCGAAGAATGTACAAAGACTTTTAATTAAGAATATAGGGCTATTTTAGAGATTGGAAACAACTGGACTTCAGTGTGAAAGTCACAGATGAAGGATGTAGAGAGTTGTACATGAGAAGTTCTAGGAGAGATGCAGGGAGCAGAATAATGCCCTCCCCCAGGAATGTCCCCAGAACCTGTAAACACGTTAGGTTATGTTGCAAAGAGGACTTAAAAGTTGCAGATGGATTTAAAGTTGCTAATCAGTTGATTTTAAAATAGGGAGATTATCCTGGATTATCTGGATGGGCCTGATGTAATGACAAAGATCCTTAAAAGGACGGATTGGGTCGGATGTGACCTGAGAAGGTCCCAACCTGCCACTGCTGGCTTTGAAGATGCAGGAAGGGAGACAATAACCAAGGAATGCAAGCAGGAAAAGGAAACAAATTCTTCCCCGGAGGCTTCAGAAAGTAAGGCAGCACTGCCAACACCTTGGTTTTAGCCCAGTTTGAGACGGGTGTCAGACTTCTGACCTACAGAATTGTAAGACAATAAATTTGTACTGTTTAAGCCACTACATTTGTGGTAATTTGTTAGCACAGCAACAGAAAATGAATACAAGAGGCAACCTACATTTGAACATAAAGGACTCGACAACTTGGTCCCTCCTTAGCTTACTGACTTTTCTCCCTTTATTCTTTTCCTTTTGGTCTATGCTCCAGTCAGCTCATTGTCACTCAAATATCACCTTAGTTGGTTTTACATGCTTATTTTTGGGGGGTATGTGAAACATTATTATGTCAGTCCTGTACAAAAATATTTGCCACTCTCCGGTCAATCTTGCTACTTTGTTTCCATTCCTCCCCTTCTTCCCACTCTTCTCATATAGGACTTTAATCAGTTTAATTTCTGGTTTATCTTTGTATTCCCCCCCCCCCAACAAATGAGAGATACTCCTGTGTTTTCTTATGTCCCCTTCTTTCTTACACACAGAGTCGTATACTATACTTTTGCCATGAAGCAAAACTAACTTTTTAAAGTCCAGTGAATTTAGCCCAGGAAGGCTACTTAATGACCTTAGGCAAATGCTGTTCTGTTTAAGCGCTAAAGACCAGATTGAAATGAATTAAAGCATAAGACGTGAAGGCGCTGAGATAACATAACTTTCAGGAAGTGCTAATCCTTATCTGCAGTTGGGCTGTAAATGTGGGTAGTAGGGGGCTCAAACTAAGGAGTTGGCACAGACAAATCAATTATTCACTTTTCAGAGGCTCACTGGGTGGGTGTGAGGATAGGGAGATATTTCCGATGACAGGTCTCTGTCTTCCCAAGTCCTTGAATCCTAAAGCCTTGAGTTAGGCATCTTGCCTAACTATGCCACAGCATCGCGATGTTGGTCCCTGAGCCTAAAGGGGAGCCCCAAACTACCGTCTAAGAGTGACTGTAAACAGCAGGCATTTCCTCGACGACGTACAAGCCCACCCAAAGGGGCCAGAAACGATAAAATATCACACCTGAGCCTATCCTTTCCCTCCAGTGATCTCATCAACGTTCGGTAGCCCCTAACAAACTAAGCACAAGCACCCTCCAATCTCCTGCCTACGGGAACGAACATTCCCAGGATCCCGGGCCGTTTCGATTGACGTTACTTCCGGGAAAAGTAACCTTTCTTGGGCGGTTGCAGGCCCGGAGAGGTCTCGCGACACTTGCTCCCGCGAGATCTGCTTGCTCACTCTAGCGATGACATCCTCCTCCTCCTCCCCGCCGCCTTTCGGCAATCTTCGCCAGTCCCAGCCCCGACCAATCTGCACTCAGATGGCATAGATCAGGGTCTCCCCACGAACCCCGGTCCGCGCGGGGCGTCAGGCGGCAGCGGCGGGGTGCGAGCTGCACGAGGCCGACGGCAGCGGCACTGCGGGAGGCCACGGGCTGGAGACGAGCAGTGAGCGTGGGTGGGGCGGGGGTAAACCAGCCGAGTAGCGGCTCGATTGTTCTGGCCTGGCTATGGCGCCTCTCCTCCCCCCCGCCATGGCTCCCCGTGTCCCTGCTCCGCTCCTCTCAGTGAGTGAAAGTGGCCGCCGCCGCCGCCGGCCCAGCGCCCGCAGCCGCCTCAGCGCCGCCGCCATCTTGGGGTCCCAGGAGCCGCCGAGGGAGCGAGCTAGGAGCGTCCACGCCCAACGCAGTCACCGTCCCACGGCCTCAGAGAGCGAACCGCGGCTCCACCGTCGGCGGGGCGACCCCCCCCTCCGGACCCCGCCCGCACCCCGCCCCCCCTCCGCCGCCGCCGCGGCGGCGGGGCCCGGCGGCCCGAGGTGAGGCGACCAGACGTGGGCGGGCGAACGGAGGGGGGGTGGTGTAGGCCCCGTTGCGCCCCTCTCTGCGGGCGACGACTGGGCCGCGTCTTAAAGGGGCCGTAGCCCCCAGCCCTTGGATTTGTTGGGGTTAGTAGGGAGGATGGGTGTGGACACTCCCCGCAGGGTTGGAACCTCAGGGACCTGGGCCTCGTCCTTCCCCTCTCTTACCTCTGGAGACCTGGGGTCACGCGGTGACCTCAGCCAGCCGAGGAAGCCCGTGGGGCGCCCACACGTGGGGAGTGTGTTAGACCAGGTGCACGTGGGACCTGGTGGGGCGGTGTCGGGCTAACACGTGTGTGGGTTTGGGGGTGGGGTGGGGCAGGGCAGGGCGGGGGCTGGTTGGTCTCGAGTGGGAACCCGGGGAGGGCTGTATCTGCCCTTTTAAAAGATATCTAAGGGTTTGATAGTGTGTCAATTTATGGGGAGCAAGTTGGGATATGGGTGAATGGTGCATGCTGCTTGTTCATGTTGAGTGTGGGCAGCCTAACACGTGCACAGACTTGGGAGTGTGTAGGTGACACCTCTTCTGATCTTCTAGACTTTTGTAGGGCATGTAGGCAAGTGTCATCCTACTTTGACTTTCCTTCTTGCTAATGAAAACTGGTACTTCCGTAATCACCCGGGGTGGAAGCCCCCTACAGTTTAGGAGTGATAGAGCCTAAGGAGACACTCACTTAGGCCAGTTAGTTAACACCTAACTGTGCCTAAATGTTTCTTTGATTCATACACTGACTAGTTTTACGGTCGTACTTGGTAGGAATGGCAGAAGGAATGAGGAGGTTGAGCTCCTTAACATCACAGGTAATCAGTGACTTTCCTGACATCCTTTCCCAAGGAAATTTTCATTGTGGTTTACTGGTGACGGCTTTTTATTTATTATTTTTTAAGTAATAGCTTTATTGAGATACAATCCATATACCAAAAAACTCCGTCTTTTAAAGTGTACAGTTCCGTGCTGTTTAGTATATAGTACTCAGAGTTGTACAGCTATCACCACTCTCTGTTCATTACCCCCAAAAGAAGCCCCTTAGTGGTCATTCCTCATGCCCCTCGCCCCCTAGGCCCTAGCAACTAGTACTTTATTTTCTGTCTTTGTAGATTTGCCTTTTGTGGATATTTTGTATAAATGGCATCATACAATATGTGTCCTTTTGCGACTGGCTTCTTTCACTTAACGTGTTTTCAAGGTTCATCCATGTTGTAGCATGTATCAGGACTTTCTTCCTTTTTATTGCCAAATAATATTCCATTCTCGTTGTGCTGTATGCTTGAAATTCTCAAGCTCTTTCTATAAAATGATGATTCAAGATTATTATATATGGTAAAAGATGTATACTTGATTATAAAATGAATTTGTGTTTTTAAGGATTAAATTCCGTTATTTTAGTTTACTTTGTTCTTTTCCTCTACATTTTGTTTCGGAAGAATCCAAACCAATTTTTAAAGATCTGTGTCTTTTAATAGGAAATAACTGTAAAGAGCACAAATGTGATGAGAAAAATTTATGACTAATAAAAACTTCTTGAGTACATCAAGGTGGAAATGTGATTGTCTAAGCAACAGACAGTAAACTATGGTGTTATAATTTCCCTTAATGAAAGTTTGTCATAGCACTCCTAACGGTATCATAACAGCTTTTGACTGCCGTTACTTGTGTAGACATAGGGCTGGGGAAGGAATAATAGACACCTCTTCTTCCCACAAGAAGATTAAAACTGGCTTGGGGGTTTAACATATCAACATACAAGTTCACACAAAATATAAATGTTGGAATGCACTGAGTTTTAGAGTGGTCACAACGGGATAGGGTTAATAGGAAACTTTGAGTTTGTGTGGGAAAATAAATGAAGTTGATGACAAGTTTTAAAGTTGCACGAGAATTTTGATGTGATAGGCTTAGCATGCAGAGAATGAGAAGAGCACAGTCATTAATTACTAAACACCTTTTGTGGGCACTGATCCTAATCATGAGGGCTCCCATCCCAACTAGTACCATCACCTTCGGGGTTAGGATTTCAACATATGAAGGGGGGGGCGTATAAACATTCAGATCTTGGCTATACATTGTCAGAAATTCAGTTACAGAAGCATTGAATTCACTTGCTAATCATCATACAGTAGGTTTGCTTAGGGTTGAAAAGTTGGTCACAAAAAAGCTTAATGCCTGGGTTTAATAAGTACGTAAGAGAGGTTTCCATATGTGTTAGGTCAGAAGTAGGAGATCAGTAATAGTAGATATAGTTGACAAATTAGATATAAGAAAATCACTGGGAGTAAATGCTATCCATATTTTTAATGGACTAGAGGACAGTGAACAAACTGTGTATGTAACTTGCCTTTATAAACTTTTACTACCAAGGATTGACAGATAGCTCGTGTGATGGTCTCTAGAGCAGGGTTCTTATATTTGTTATGTGTTCTGGACTCCTTTGCAGTCTAAAGAAGCCTGTGAACCCCTTCTCAGAATATGACTTTGTAAAAAATTATTTATTTATTTCTGCTTTTTCTCCCAAATCCCCCCAGTACATAGTTGCATACTAATTTTAGTCCTGGGTCCTTCTAGCTGTGGCATGTGGGACACCGCCTCAGCATGGCCTGATGAGTGGTGTCATGTCCACACCAAGGATCCAAACCGGAGAAACCCCCAGCGTCAAAGCGGAGCACGTGCGAACCGAGCCACCTGGCCACGGGGCCAGCCCCAGAATATGACTTTTAAATGTATAAAATGTAGCACACATATTTAAAAAAACAATTATGAAGTAAGAAATTTGCTTTTTATTGAATTAAATAACAACTAGTGATAGTCCTGCTAGTACTGCTGTGGTGTGCTGCCTACATTCAGACTTGAAAGGAATGCTAATTTTAGTTATAGTTTAGTTTTTTTCCATCTGAGATCATGGACCCTCGTATAAGAACCTCTGCCCTATAGAGTCTTGGATACCTAGCTAAGTTATTGCATATGGGACAAAACAGTGGTTTCCATGACAATATTATTATTGTTATTAGGATTATTGACTCTTAAATTCATGTTCACAAGAGTGTAAACATGTATTCTTAGAGGAAGAGCAAGTAATAGTTTAGCTAAGGACAAACCTGGTAGTATAAGGGAAAGACATTGGTTTTTTGACTTGAAAAGACTTGGGTTTGAGTCTCACTTACCTTTGGGTAAGTTACTAAACTTTTTTGAGTTTCAGTTCTCCTTTTCTGTAAAGTGGGTATAATAATTTTCACTTTTGAGATTAAATGACATTAATTATAAGACAGCATATTGATGAATGTTAGTTTATTTTCATTTTTGAAGAAATAACCATACCGAAGACTCTGCTATACATTTAGTTTGGGAAGAGGGGACACTATTTGTTATGTGGTAGAAAGGAACAACATGTATGGCATATTGGGTTTTCTCAGGATATTCAAGTATAGAGTTCACCTTTTGATAATGATACTAAAACTGTTCTTAATTCTTGTAAAAGGACAAATAAGGTGCCTCTGGGTTTGTATATGACGGCTAGGTTTTCTGGGCAAGAAATTAGTAGCTATGTAGGATAAACTGTGGGTAAATCTTTTGTATCTTTGTGGATGAACAGAAAAATGGCTAGTGAGCATCAATATGGTTAAAAGAATGCTAGGCCAAGTGGTCAGTTTATCCCTGAGAGTGTTGCCTGAATGGCCAATGAAATGTTAGTCATTCCCAAGAGAGGTATGAAAAATAAAATTTAAAAATGGACCGCATTATCTTGGTATGAAACCGCAGTATATCCACTCTTAGACTGTTGAATGGATCCCAGTTATTGTACCTCAAGCAAGAACAAATTAATCAGAAGGGAAGTTTCCAGAAAATGGCAGTATAAATGATGAAGGCAATGGTGAGGCTTTCACATGAAGATAAAGAAATTTCACTCCACAATGGAGTGATGAAAACTGAGATCGACCATGATTAAATTGTATCGAATTAGGAAAAATAATCCTGGAAAATTACAACTAGCTTGAAAGATGAATATTGTTTGGCAGGTGTATAATGATTGGTTTTGTTTATGAAACTTACTAGCATAGAAGGTGGTTAAGGCTCAACAACAGACCAGACACAATTTAAGGGTTACTAAGACTTTTCTGATTCAGCCCTAGTTTAGGTCAACAGACCATTTAATGATACTTGTACCTAATGGTTTATGAAACCTCATCTGTTCATTCATTTACTCAATAAATATTTATTGAACACCTAGTGAATGCTTTTTGATCCTCCCAACAACAATTTGTTGAGCATCTCCATACTCAAGGGACTGTGGTAGACTCTAGGGGTATACAAGTGAATTGATCCAGTTGTATGTGCATATATAGAGAGTACAGAGGGGCTTTGCAAAGATAAACATACAATTATGTAAACTCTAAGTACCGTAGAGAAGTATAAACCTAAATGTTTCTCTTGAGGTGCTGATATGAATTACTAGTACTTAGTTTTTGTTTTAAATACTGAGACGTTCTTTTGCTTTGTTTAAAGGCCCTAATCTGCCTTGTTAACAGAAGCATTGTAATCCAGTGGCAGTGTAGTATAGCCAAACCCCATCTAGATCCTAGAGCCAAATGACCTGGGTTCAAATTTTAGCTTTCCCTCTTATTAACTATGTGGCCCCTGGAAAGCTATTTAAGCCTAATTTCTTCATCTGTTAAATTAGTAATACCTACCTCGTAGAGAGTAATTGTGAGAAATGAATGAGTACATAGAAATGTGTAGAATGGTACCTGGCACATAGTGCTCTCAACAAGTGATAGCTGTAATTATGAGTGCCATTGTATTTTGATAGTTTCATCAGTTTGATCTAGGATTTTAGTTTATAAAGTATTGAAATCAGAACCCTTTTATTATGAATAGAAAATATCTCCAATCTTTTTTTTAGATAAGGCAGGGAAAGATACTTCAATAAAGAAAATAGTTATAATGCATAAACCTTTGTGGTTGTATACAGAATACCAGTAGATGTTCACAGAAGTATCTTCTTATTTAAGATGATAATTCAAAGAGGTGGTGTTTTGCAACATTAAACTTTTTAGTTCAGGCTCTAAGATATTTCTGTCCGGGATCTCATTCTAATGTTAGTAATAGTTTGCCTTTTTTAGAATCATTCTTAGAATATAATAGTAGGCCAGGCTCTAGAGCAGGTCTTGGAAAAGTTTTTCTGTAAAGGGTCAAATAATAAATCTTAGGTTTTGCTGGTCATGTATGTAAATGAATGAGTGAGGCCATGTTCCAATAAAACTTTATTTATGGACACTGAGGTTTTAATTTCATGTAGTTTTCATGTGTCATGAAATATAACTTTTTTCCAATTATTTAAAAATGTAAAAATCATTCTTACCTGTCAGGATTTACCAAACTAGGCAGTGGGTTGGATTTGACATGCAGGCCATTCTGTGCCAACTCCTGCTCTAGAGTCTTGACTCTACAACTCCCTGGCTGGCTGATGATGTGCATGTTAATATTAAGCCTTAATTCCATCTTTTAAATGGGGATAATAATAGTATCTACTTTGTATAGAGAGTTGCTAGAAATAAGTGAGATAATCATGTGAAGTGCTTAGCACCATCCCTGACACAGAATGTTTAATAAATGCTATATATTATTATCATTTAGTTGAATCTCCTCGTGTTTTTCTTCCCCTGAGGAAGATTTACCCTGAGCTAACATCTGTGCCAGTCTTCCTCTATTTTGTACGTGGGTCACCACCACAGCATGGCCACTGACCATGGTGTAGGTCTGTGACTGGAAACTGAACCAGGCTGCTGAAACAGAGGGTACTGAACTTAACCACTACGCCGTGGGGCCTGCCCAAGAACCCCCTCATTTTACATTGAGGCTGTTGGTACTGTGAGAGGATAGCTGACTGCTTCCATAGAGAATTATAGTGCCATTTAATTCAGTTAAAATACTGCTTGATAAGACTATTCTGTTGGATACTGTAATAGTGGATACATGACATTTGTCAAAACTCATAGGGCTTTACAGCACAAGGAGTAAACTTTAATGTGTGCACATTAAACAAAAATCATTTAGGAGGTGAGGGATCCCAGGAAAGAATGCAGACTGTGGCAGGAGAATCTAATTGTATAACAAACGTATGAAACAACCTTACTAAAAAAGGGGAGGAGGGAAGTGCTGACCTAAGTAACCCTGGAAATGAGTGGAATCTAAGACGTAAGGAACTGCCTGTAAGCACTCTGGTCTACCTGATAAAGTAGTGTCCCATGGGGGTACAGGTTAATTTTTTTTCCTCACTTTTTTTTTTGTCGAGTTCATAACAGTTTACATCAATGTGAGATTTCAGTTGTGCATTATTTCTTGACTGTCACCACATAAGTGCTCCCATTCAACCTCTGTGCCCACCCTCCACCCCCCTTGCCCTGGTAACCACTGAGCTGTTTTCTTTGTCCGTGTGTTTGTTTATATTCTACATATGAGTGAAATCATCTGGTGTTTGTCTTTCTCAGACTGGCTTATTTCACTTAGCATAATTCCCTCTCGGTCCTTCCATGTTATTGCAAATGGGATGGATTTGTCCTTTTTTCTGGCTGAGTAGTATTCCGTTGTATATGTGCACCACATCTTTATCCAGTCATTGGTCGATGGGCACTTGGGTTGCTTCCCTGTCTTAGCTCTTGTGAATAGTGCTGCAATGAACATAGGGGTGCATATGTTACTTTGGATTGTTGATTTCAAATTGTTTGGGTGGACACCCAGTAGTGGGATAGCTGGGTGATATGGTAGTTCTATTTTTAGTTTTTTGGGGAATCTCCGTACTGTTTTCCATAGTGGCTGCACCAGTTTGCATTCCCACCAGCAGTGTGTGAGGGTTCCCTTCTCTCCACACCGTCTCCAACATTTGTTATTTTTAGTCTTAGTGATTATAGCCATTTTAACAGGCATAAGGTGGTATCTTAATGTAGTTTTGATTTGCCTTGGTGATTAGTGTTGTTGAACATCTTTTCATGTGTTTGTTGGCCATCTGTGTATCTTCTCTGGAAAAATGTTCATCTCCTCTGCCCATTTTTTGATTGGATGGGTTGTTTTTTTATTGTTCAGTTGTATGAGTTCCTTATGTATTATGGAGATTAACCCCTTGTCAGATATATGATTTGCAAACATTTTCTCCCAACTGGTGGGTTGTCTCTTTGTTTTGATTCTAGTTTCTTTTGCCTCGCAGAAGTTCTTTAGTCTGATGACTTCCCACTTGTTTATTTTTTCTTTTGTTTCCCTTGTCTGAGAGGACATGGTATTTGGAAAGATGCCTTTTAGTTCAGTGTCAAAGAGCGTACTATTGATGTTATCTTCCAGGAGTTTTATAGTTTCAGGACGTATCTTCAAGTCTTTGATCCATTTTGAGTTTATTTTTGTGTATGGCCTGAGATAGTGGTCTACCTTCATTCTTCTGCATGTGGCTGTCCAGTTTTCCCAACTCCATCTATTGAAGAGACTATCTTTTCTCCATTGTATGTTCTTGGCACCTTTCTTGAAGATTAGCTGTCTGTAGATGTGTAGTTTTATTTGGTTCGGGTTAATTTTGATAGTGATATACACGTGTACAGCAATTGAACAATTAGTAAATAAATGACAAGAGACAGGCTTTTCACTGTCAGAGTGGGAATTTACAGTAAGCAAGGGAAAGAGGCTACAGTGAACCATGTGGTAGTGGATTCAAGTTGGAGACATCAGTATGAACCCATGTTTAGCTTAATACCAATACAGATGGTTACATATTGAAATATTTATAGATATGTGTACATATTTGGGTTTATATACACACACATATTTCTGTGCTTTGTCAGCAGGGAAGGTTAAAAGAATCCCAGGAGCACACCAAGTACCCAGATTTTGGTTTCTAATACCATTATCCAATAAAAAGAACTAGAGCTCCTTGGAGAAATGACTGATTCTAGGACTGGGGCAGAAAATATACAAGATGAGCCTGGAGCATCTTGTAGTGCCAGAAAGTAAGGAAGTGCTCCAGCCACCACTGCCACCACCCCAATCCTAACCCTGCAGTGATGATGCTATGTCAAAGGAGCACAGGAACCAACTGAAAGAGCTCCCAGTGGCCAAAACTGGAACAATTTGAGAAGCAAAATAAACAAGTGGTTAAGTATGTGGGACTTTGGAGTCAGACTTCTTGGATTCCAATCCTGGCTCTGCCATTTCCAGCTGTGTGACCTTGGGTGGGTTACTTAAGCTTACTTCTTTATCTGTAAGATGGAGGTTATAATAGTATCTATGTCATAAAAGGATTAAATGAGTTAATGTATATATAAAGTGCATATGTGTACAAAATGTTGGGCACCTAGTTCTCAATGGAATGTAAGTATATAGCCTCCTTATTACAGTAACGTTTGATAATAGCAAAATCAAAGAATTTGGATCCCTAGTTGGAATTGTTTGTAATGAGGTCTTCTTCCCCACCCCACAAGCTTCTTGAATAGAGGAAAAAGTCTAACTTTAGCAAGGGTTTATTGAGTACCTAGTTTGGTATAAACCTACCTGTCTTATTCAAATTGTGGAGACTGTGGTAAAGAGAATGAGTAATTTTATTTGGTGGCAAAATCATCACACATCTAAGTGACTGAAATATTGATGATTGAAAAGCAAGATCCGTTTAGTGTACAGTTTAACTCATACTTATTTACAGGTGGTTTGTCTCTAGGATGAATTACTTGAATTTTGATTTCTCAGGTTTCTTTTGGAGAACACAGTTCTATACAACTTCTCTCTCACTATCCACACTAATTAGTGTGTTCATTCCCAAAATGAAAACTGACTTAGTATAGGAAAACTAAATATAAAAATGAATTTTGGAATTTTGGCTGTTTATGGGTGTCTCTTATTTTTTATCCTCAATAATTACCGCTCATCATCACTCATACAATAATGGAGGGTTAACTATATGGAACTGGTAACTAAATTTTCCCAACACTTTGTCTAGGATCTCTATTTTTCATAAGTAACTATGAAGTGAGCTAATATTTTCTTTCTTTTGCTGAGGAATCAACTGAGTTGCTCAAGATTTTCTGAGCTTTAAATTCACTCCTTTAATTTATCTCTTTTATGGGAGTATCTTTTACTCAGCTATCTCATTCCCTGAAAAAGGTAAGTGTTTTCATAGAACTAGCTGTTCTGAAAGTTGTTGAAGTCACTGGTTCTTCATTAAGAGGGGATCTTTAGGTATGTTTTCAGATTTTTAATTTGATAAATTGTTATTAATTCACATTGGGTGCTTTTCACCAGAACACTTATGAAATATAGCTTAGGGACTTCTAACATAAACTCACTTAGAAAATTTTTGTTTTCTTTACATTTTCATGTGAAAAGTCCACCAGCTACTTCAGGAAACATTTCTTCCCTTTTGGGTTTTTTTGATTTAGTAACATTTAGACTCTAAATGCTTAATAAATAGGGATTAAATGTTTGACCAAATGCTCTATGGTGTATCCTGTAGAAATCCCCTGAGGCAGTTGTGTTAGTAAGACTCTTTCTTTTATTATTCTGATAAGATGTTTTGTTCCTCATCTTGGTGAAGATATTCTTCTAGGGAGTTGAAATGATTCTTTCCTGGAAGAAAACAAGTGCATTATAATTGATTGCCGCCCCCCGCCCCAACATTTCATTTTGGTATAATCTGATTTCATTAAGGAAGAAAAGTAGGAAAGAGAAACTATGAATAGGCATTTTTTTCTTTCTCACAATATACCTATGAGATAGGCTGAAATATTTTCACTTTGCCATTTTAGAAATTTATGAAACGGCCATCCTTTTTTAGCCAGGAGTTCTTCATTCCATTTAAAATGCAGCTGTATTTTTATCTCTGAAACTTTGTGCTTTGGGTAAAATCTGCTTATTAAATTGCTAGATTGTCTTCACGCCCTTGTAGTGATCCTTTTGGTCGAGCAGGTAGTTTCTGGCTTCCACATAGAGGGCTCTGTCAGCCTCTGCTCCTTGAGGGCAAGGTCTTCTCCTTCTGTTTAGTTCCATGTCTGGTCTGTAGTAGCCTCTTAGTGAATATTCGATGGTCTGAATGGAAACTTCTGGTTCAAATACAATATTTAAAGAGAGCTTTGTGATTTATTTACCTCTTATTTACCATGTGTGGGGTGACCAAAAATTTATTGTTCAAAAGTGGATATTTTTGAAAGTGAAGGGAGAAGGACTATTAGTAATTATGCCTAGGACAGCAGGCATAAACTTGGACTGTCTTGGGTAAACCAGCTAGAAGGTATGGTCACCCTAGTCCTGAGGCTTCTTTATTTTTGTTATAGCAGAATCTAGTGGCGAAGAATTGGGGCTTTGGAGTTGCTGATAATAGATCTGAGTTCTAATTCTAGCTTGGCAAGTTATTTAACTAAACTAAAATGGAATTAGATTTGAATTGTTGTGACAATTAAATGAGCTAGTATTATTACCTAAGACAGGAAAGCCCCTCACGCTAGTGTGCTCTTATTCAGTGTTAGGACCCATGTCCTCTCCTCCCATCACACCATAACTAGAGTTTTTACTTCTAACTGAGGCTGGTTTTGAAAGCTTTTTTATGGTTAAGATTAACTGAAACATTTCAGTGAATTCAGGAATGTTTTTCAGCTGAGCCATTGAGCTTATTTTTTGTTAAAGTTATATAATTATGGTAGACAGGAAATGAATGCCCTTTCAAACTTACTCTTACTCTTTCTCAAAATATTCATTTAAAACTTTTTTCTTCTATTAGTTTTGCAGAACTGGTAAAAGATATTTTAATAGTTTAGATTTAGCAAAATAAAGGAGTCACTGGTAACTTTTATTTCAACTAAATGGAGTGATACAAATAAATTTTATAGGTTAGGAAAAAAATGATTTAAATGAGAATTTCCTTAAGTTTCTTATCAATTTTTATACTGTGCAGAATTATGTTTTCTCTTTTGGTATTTGAGTTATTTTTCCCCCTGTATTTTTGGTGGTTTGCTAATTTAATCCATTTTTACAATTTGTTGTACAAGCATCCACATTGTAAACTAAATGCAAGTATTCTGTTACTAAGACTTCCAGCGACTTCTGGTATCGTGTATGATTCCTTCATTATTAAACAGCAGATAAGGTAATACAAAAAGACCGATACAGGTCCAACTCAGAGAACCAAGAGAAACGGAGATTAGTTAGTTTGCCCATTTAAGTATACAGTAAGTTGTTGCTTCCCGTAAAAGAGAGTTAGGGAAGTTATTCTTGCTTATTTTATCAGTAAGGGATGCTGGTTTAGCAGAGCATAGTTATGGGAGTTTCTAGTATCTCCCTTAGACTGGTATGGGAGGAGCACAAAAAATACTTTTAAGGACCATGGCTGGAAATTGAATCCTAATCTGGGCTGCGAAAGAGAAAGTGTACCAGGATCTTCCTGAGTAATTCTTGGTGACCTTGGAACCCATCAGACTTCCATGAGAATCCTGATAAGGTTATGGCATTTGTGTTAGGGAGAATTTGCACCTTTATTTGCTGTGGAGTAGCGAAGGGGCCACTTGTCCTGATTGCATATTATTGGCAATGCTCTCTGCAGACTGATTTTTTAATACCCTTGCAAGCTGGTAAAGAATAAAACCAAGCAAACAGTCACTAACAATTTTTTTTATGTAGAAGCTTTTTACTTTGATCGTCAGTTCATCAATATTTTCTTTTAGGGTTAGTGCTTTCTGTGTCCTATCTAAGAAATTTTTACCTACTTTAAGGTCACAGGTATGTTCTTATGTTTTCTTTTAGACCCTTTATCATTTTAGCTTTATATTTAAGTCTGTGATTCATCTCTCATTTCATTTTTGTATATGGTATGAGGTAAAGGGGTTGAGGTGTCTGTGTATCCGTTTGTCCTTCCCCTCTCCCCCCAATATGGATCTACAGTTGTTCAAGCACCATTTGTTGGAAAACTTTTCCTTTTCCTATTGGATTATTTTAGTGCCCTTGTCAAGAATCAATGTGACCATGTAACTGTGGGTCTCTTTTGGTCTCTATTCTATACCATTGGTTTATTTGTCTATCCTTATTCCAGTGCAGTACCATCTTGATTACATAACTTTAGTAAGTCTTAAAATCAGATAGTGTGAACTCCAGCTTTATTCATTTTTTCAAACTTGTTTGGACTATTCTAGGGCCTTTGCATTTCCATATATATTTTAGACTGAGCTTATTAGTTTCTTCAAAAACCCTTTTGGGATTTGATTGGGAACCTGTAGATGAATGTGGGGAGAATTGACATCTTAATAATAACATTCCAATCCATGAATATGTAATAGTAGTAATACATATATCTAACAAAGGAATTGTGTCTATAATATATTAAAGGACTCCTATAACTCAATAATAAAAAGACTACCTCTTTTTCAAATGTGGTCAAAAACTTTAACAGACATTTCACAAAAGAAGTTATACAAATGGCCAATAAGCATGTAAAAAGGTGCTCAACTTCAGTCATTAGGGATGTGCAAATTAAAACTGCAGGGAAATACTATTATAACACCAAGTGTTGGCACAGATGGGAAGCAACTTACAACTCTTATTCATTGTTGGTAGGAGTGCAAAATAGTAGAACCATTTTGGAAAATTGTTTGGTGATTTCTTAATAGGTTAAACATATACCTACCTATGGCCTAGCAGTTCCATTCCAGGAATTTACCCAAAGATAAATGAAAACCCAAATATCCATCAACAGGTAAATGAATAAATTGTGGTTATATTCATTCTTATAATGGAATTCAATTTAGCAACAAAAAGGAGTGAACTACTGATATATGCACTAACATGAGTGAATCTTAAAACATGCCATAGAAAAAAGAGTCCAGACACAAAATTGTGTGTGCAGTATAATTCCCTTTATACTAATCTCTAGAGCATACAAAATTAATCTGTGGTGAAAGAAATCAGAACAGTGACTGCCTGTAGGGCAAGAGATAAGAATTGACTTGGAAGAAGCACAAGCTGGAGAGAACTTCCTGGGATAATGAGGTATTCTTTCTTTTTCTTTTGCAGGGGAAGATTTACCCTAAGCTAACATCTGTTACCAGTCTTCCTCCTTTATTTCTTCCTTTCCCCCGCTCAAAGCCCCAGTACATAGTTGTATGTAGTTGTAAGTTCTGATTCTTCTTTGTGAGCTGCCGCCACAGCATGGCTATTGACAGACGAGTGCTCTGGTTCCATAGCTGGGAACCAAACCCAGGCCGCCAAAGCAGGGAGTGCCAAACTTTAGCCAGTAGGCCATCAGGGCTGGCTTGATAATGAGCTATTGATATATCTGAATAGGGATGTGAATTATACAGATATGTGCATATGTCAAAACTCATCAAACTGTATATTTAATATCTGTGCATTTCAGTATATATAAATTATACCGTATTTCAAAATCTTTGCAACTTTTTCATTTGAAAAGTAATACATACATGGTAAGAATTTTGAAAAATATTGACATTAAAAAATAGAAAGTAGACGTTCCTCTTAGTCCAATTCCAAGAAATAAACACCCTCAGTTCTTTGAGATGTAACTTTCCAGACAGTTTTAAATCTTACAGTATAGTGGTTAAAGGTGAGGGCTCAGGAGTCAGATTATCTGGATTCAAAGTCACATTCCCTATTAATGTATGACCTTGAGCAAGTTACTCAACATGTGTAAGCCTTTGGTTCCTTATGGGACCAAAGTAATATAATATAATAATAGTAACAGTCTCTTTAAACAGAAAATTATTGGTGGATTCTGTGTGCTAAAGGTATTATACTACTGCTAGAATTTTGTAAGAAACCAGTATATGAGATTTAAATTTATAAAGTCTTGCAGATATTTTTCACAATTTATCATTTACTTTTTAACTGTTTTTCAGTGTTTTTCCTGTGCAGAAATGATACATTTTAATATGTTTATTGAAATATAATTCTCAGTCTATAAAATTCACCCATGTAAAGTGTATATGGTTTAGTATGTTCATTGGTTTAGCATATTCACAGAGTTGCAACAATCACCATAGTCTAAGTTTAAAACGTTTTCATCAGCCCAAAAAGAAACCCCTCCCCCCAAACCCCTGTCCCATGCAACCACTAGTCTGTTTTCTGTTTCTGTGGAGTTACCTTTTCTGGATATTTCATATAAATGGAATCATACAATATGAAGCCTTTGTTGACTGGCTTGTTTACTTAGCATAATGTTTTCAAGGTTCATCTATGTTGTAGCATCTATCGGTATTCCATTCCTTTCTATTGCCAAGTAAATTCCATTGTATGGGTATACCACATTTTGTTTATCCATTCATCTGTTGACATTTGGATTGTTTCCACCTTTTGGCTATTGTGATGACTCCTGGGAAGATTCATGTCTAAGTTTTTTGTGGACAAAAAACTTTCTCTTGGGTATACCTAGAAGTGGAATTTCTGGGTTATATGGTAAGTCTTTTTAGGAACTACCAAACTTTTCCGAAATGGCTGTACCATTTTACATTCCCACCAGCAGTAGATGAAGGTTCCAGGTCCTCCATATCTTTGTTAACACTTGTTATTATCTATCTTTTTTATTTTAATCATCCTAGTGAGTGCTAAACAGTGTCTCATTCTGATTTTGATTGGGATTTCTCTGATGGCTAATGATGTTAGAGCATCTTTTCATGTACTTGTTAGCCATTGGTATATCTTCTGTGGAGAAATGTCTATCCATATCCTTTGCCTATTTAAAAATTGGCAAATTACTTATTAGTGAGTTTTAAAAAATGTATTCTGGATGTCAGTCCCGTATCAGATATATGACTTGCAGATATTTTCTCCCATTTGTGGGTTTTCAGTTCTTGATAGTATTATTTACAGCACTAAAGATAATTTTGATGAAGTCCAATTTATTTATTTTTTCTTTCGTTACTTTTGCTGTTGGTGTAATATCTAAGAAACAATTACCTCGTTCAAGGTCATGAAGATTTACCCATATGTTTTCTTCTAAGAGTCTTATAGTTTTAGCTCTTAAATTTAGGTCTGTGATCTCTTTTGAGTAAATTTTTAGGTATAGTATAAAGAAGAGGTCCAACTTTATTCTTTTGCATGTGGCTATTGGGTTGTCACAGCACCATTTGTTGAAAAGACTGTCCTTTCGCCCACTGAATTATCTTGACACGCTTGTTGGAAATCAGTTGACTCTGAATGTAAAGGTTTATTTCCGGACTCTCAATTCCCTTCCATTGATCTGTATGTCTAGCCTTATGTCAGTACTACACATCTTCACTACTGCTGTTACGTAGTAAGTTTTGAAGTTGAAAGTATGAGTCCTCCGATTTTGTTCTTCACTTCCAAGATCATTTTGGTTATCCAAGGTCCCTTTCATTTCCATATGAATTTTAGAATCAGCTTGTCTATTTCTGCAAAAAAGTCAGCTTGGATTTTAATAGGCATTACATTTAATCTGTGTATCATTGCCATCTTAAAAATATTAAATCATTTGATCCATGAACTATGGGATGTCTTTTCATTTATTTAGTTCTTTAACTTCTTTTGACATGTCTTGTTGTTTTCAGTATATAAGTCTCACAGTTCTTTGGTTAAATTTATTCCTAAATATTTTGTTCTTTTTGATGCTATCGTAAATGGAGTTATTTTCTTAATTTCGTTTTCAGATTGTTCATTGCTAGTGTATAGAAGTATACTTGATTTTCGTGTATTGATCTTGTACCTTACAAGATTACTGAGCTTGTTAGTTCTAATCATTTTTTTAGTGCATTCCTTGGGATTATCTATCTGTCTATACACAAGATCATGTTATCTATATAGAGAGATAGTTTTACTTCTTTCTTTCCAATCTGGATACCTTTTCTTTCTTTCTTTTTTTTTTTTTTCGCCCCTGATTACCCTGGGTAGAACTTTCAGTACAATTTTGAATAGAAGTTGTGAAAGCAGACAACCTTGTCTTGTTCCTGGTATTAAGGGGGATCGCATTCCGTCTTTCACCATTAGATATGTTGTTGGCTGTGAATTTTTCATAGATGCCTTTTATCAGATTGAGAGAGTGCCCTTTTGTTCCTAGTTTGTTGAGTGTTTTTAGTTTGAAATGGTGTTGGATTTTGTCAAATCATTTTTCTGTTGTCTATTGAGATGATCAAGTGGGTTTTATCCTTTGTTGTATTAATGTGGTATATAGTACATTGATTTGCAGATGTTACACCAAATGTGCATCTCTAGGATAAATTTTACTTGGTCATGGTGTATAATCCTTTTTATATGTTGCTGGATTCACTTGTTTTTTGTCTATATTATAAGGGATATTAATCTATAGTTTTCTTGTGATGTCCTTGCCTAGTTTTGGAATCAGGATAATGTCGGCCTCACAGAATAAGGTAGCAAGTGTGCTTTCCTCTTCTGTTATTTGGAAGAGTTTGTAAAGGATTGGTATCGATTCTACTTTAAATGTTTGGTAAAATTCACCAGTGGAGCCATTTGGCCAGGGCTTTTCTTTGTCGGAAGTTGGAAGCATTAAATGTTATATGATCATATTCATCAGACTTTTCATTTTCTGTTCTTTTGGTCATACATACCTAGAAGGATCTTCCATATCCCAACCTGCTGTTTCCTCATCAAAGATATAAATATTTGTAAATAAGCCTGTCAGTAGGAGTTACAGATCCCTCATATAACATGTGACATGGTCTAACAACTCAATAAGTAAGCATTTTTTCCTGAACTCCATGGTACTTTATCTGTACATCTCTTAAGTGACTTCCCATGTGCACTATTGTAATAATTTATGTTCAAGTTTTACCTCCTCTATTAAACTGAATTCTCTGAAGGAAATACCTTTTTCTACACTGCACTTAGAGTTTAGCAATTGAGTGGCTGAGTGAATGAAATGTTACTCTAGTGTTCATGTGAGAGGAACTAGTAGTACATTAGCCTATTGAAGACTAAAAACTCTTAGGTCTAACTTTGATGCTTTAATATTTTTAGTGTTAGTGGACATTTGTTAATATCTTGAGCTAGTTAGTATTCAGAGAAGCAAACTTTGAGAATGCTTCTCTAAATGATTGGTATGAAACTAATTTCAGGCAGCATCTATAAAGAGAAATCAGAAACGAAAATAGAGTTGAGTATGGAAATACGTAGGTCTTAGGATAGATGCCTTATGGCCATTATTGTAATTGTAAACTTTATGAGGTGGTCATTATCTATCATGTTCTTACCATTGCTGTTGGGAAAATTCAAAGTCACCCCCCTCCCTTTTTAAAAATAAAAAAATTGTAAAAACCAAACTAGACTAAAAACTGTTTGTTAGATTAGGCTACCTTTTTTTTTTCTGGAGGAAGATTGGCCCTGAGCTAACATCTGTTGCCAATCTTCCTCTTTTTTCTTGAGGAAGATTGTCCCTGAGCTAACATCTGTGCCAGCCTTCATCTATTTTGTATGTGGGACACCACCACAGCATGGCTTGATGAGAAGTGTGTAGGGTCCACACCAGGGATCTGAACCTGCAAACCCTGGGTCGCTGAGTGGAATGCACGAGCTTAACCACTAGGTCACTGGGCCAGCCCCTTTCCTCTTTTTTTTGCTTGAGGAAGATTGTTGCTGAGCTAACATATGTGCCAATCTTCCTCTATTTTGTACGTGGGCCCCTACCTCTGCATGGATGCTGACAGGTGGTGTACATCCGCACCAGGGAACTGAAGCTGGGCCACCAAAGTGGAGCGTGCTGAACTTAACCACTGGGCCACAGGGCTGGACCCTAGGCTACCATTTGGACAGTGCCTCTTAGCTCATCTCCATCCAGAGATAGGATGTTTTTCTCTCCAAGTAGATGTCTCTGTTAGGCTTTTCATTTGGATGAAGGTGAAAATTCTATTCTTAGGTAAGAATTGGCACTTGGTGCAGGTGTCCTTCAGGTTCATGTGTAGAAGTAACAGCTTGATCTCTCACCTCCTGGTATTTATATAAAGCTTGTCTGAGAGATGGTTTTTATGGAGGATTGCCTGAAAGATATTCAGTTTATGCATTCTCCTGTCCTTATTCAGCAAGGGTGAATAATGAATAATTGAATCCATTCTGCTTAAGTTTCTGTTACCTGACTTTTATATCTTGTGATTTGTTTTATTTAAATGTTTGTCCCCAAATCATGTGTCCAGGATGGGAGTAGAGACCTCTGGTCATTGTCTACTGTTTGTCTTTATCTAGAATGTAACATCAGAACTAGAGTTTTGTAGCCTTGATATTTAAGACTGTGCATAAAAAAGTAAGTTAGTATGGTCATTTGTAAATATCAGAACCAAATAGATTCATGAGACAGGGACTCTTTGCTCAAATAGTTTATAGTTTAGTAAGGAAGATCATGCAAGCCATGTATACAGTAAGTAGACTACAAGATCATTTAAGTGCCATGTTTTCTATAAATAATCATTTAGAAGTTCATAGAAGAGAGAGCATAGTCTTAGCGAGGAATAATCTGAAAGTATTTCCTGGGACAGGGTATTTCATCTCGTCTTTGGAGGATTTTATTTCAACTTGGTAAGACTTTTCTTATAGAGACATTTTCATAGGACAAGGGCAAAACAGCATCCATAAAGACACAGCAGTAACTAGAGAGTGCAAAGCAGTCAGTCCAGGATCACACGTAGACACAGGTAGGGAAGTCTGATATACGTAAGTAGGTTTTGGAAGCAAACACTTTACTGTGGATATCAAGCTCTAGTCAGGGGAGCTGGAGTATGATCAGAGTCCAGTTACAGAATACCCAGGATTAAAGAGCCAGAGTTCAGGGTATGGACCAGGTCAATCAATGGTGAATTGCTCTGACAGCATATATTAATAGTGCTTCCATCCTTTGAAATGGCAGTATGAGCCTGTGGTCAGATGAATTTTAAAGAGATCTTCACTTGAAGATTGAAATGGGTCTGACAGAAAGTTAAGAGACATCTTCAGGGCATTCTTAATTTGTGTGGAGTATATAGGGAAGCAGTAAAAGATTAAATTGGAAAGGTGACTTGAAACCAGATGATAAAGGTCTTTGAATTTTGGGCTGAGGAATTTAGACTTTATTGAATTTTGGAAAGCTGCTGAGGGATAACAACATAATCTGAGTGATGTTTTGGGAATACCGACCTGGCAGTAGCTGTGAGGATGGATTAGAGTGAGAAGAACCTGGAGGGGGAAGCCAAATTAGGAAGCACTATTCTAGGTGTGAGATAATAAGAACTTAAATGGGAACATTAATAATAGGAAGGAAAGGACAGATTCCAGACATCATCCCGAAGGAAGAATTAACTAGACATTGAGACTGATTGGGTGTAAAGAGAGAAGTAGAGGGGAATATAAAAAATTATTCACAGATTTTGAGTCTGAATAACTGTTGTATAAATAGAAAAGACAGATGAACTAGCTGGTATAGGGGCAGATGAGAAGTTTTGAGTTTGGTGGGGCTAGTGGTATATCAAGTGTGGAAGATCCAACAAGCATCTAGAAATGTGGATTGTGTATTTTGTAAAGTGGTGGCCAGAGAGTCACCCATATACCAGTATTAATTGAAGTCCTGGTAGTAGATGAGATTTTTCTCAGGTGTAAGGATGGATGAGAGAACTTTGGTAGACTCCACATTTAGAATAAAGAAATTTCAATCAAGGAGGTAAAGGAAGGAATATTCTAAGAAGTTCTCAAAGAGATGGAAACTATCCAGAAGCAAGAATTGATCAGCAAAGTTGACTTATGTTCGTTCATTCTGATAAACAGTGATCAGAGAGAGAGTGATTTTCTAAACCTTTTCAGACCCAACTCTTCTTTTATATTAAAAATATTATATATATAATAAATTGTAAAAGCAGTATGATGCCCTATTTGTGATATATTGAAAAAACATAAAGTACCTTATAATAACATAATATGTATGTTAAGATGTGAATGTATGGGCATGACACACAGTAGATAACATAATGAAGTAGTTGTATCTTTTTTTTTCTCCTTTACCCCAAAGGCCCTCAGTACATAGTTGTATATTCTAGTTGTACATCCCTCCAGTTGTGCCATATGGGACACTGCCTCAGCATTGCCTGATGAGCGGTGCTGTGTCCACACCTAGGATCTTAACCGGCGAAACCCTGGGCTGCCAAAGTGGAGCGCGTGAACTTACCACTCGGTCACGGGACTGCCCCTGAAGGAGTGATATCTTTGCACCAGCCGGCAGAGTGACCGTAACTGAAGAGTTACAAATGTAGACTGATAAAGTTGACTTGTATTTGTGACTCAGATGCCACAAAGAATAAGAGGAAAACTGAGCAACAGTGGAATAAAAAAGAAGAGAGAGATTTGCTCCACAGGCCCTCCAGAGGTGAAGGGGAATGAGTTCAGTATTTTGAGGAAGAGGGAAAATGTTTGAAATAGTCTTTGTAGAGAATGAGAAACAATTGATAAGAGGTGAGTAAAAGAGTTGTTGAGAAATGTCATGTGCTGTGTTGAAGTTGGATAACAACTGGTGGGTCAGGTTAGCATGGCCCTGTAATTTTCCTGTAGAGAATGAGAGAAAGACAAATGTAGTAGATGAAAATACAGGTTAGAGTAGCAGCTTTTAAAAGACTAGCTAGGGTGTCTGGGTTGAAAAGAGAGGCCACCAGTCTTAAAGGCAATTAAAAAAATAATTGAGGATGGTGGTGATGTTTGGCACAACAGTGTGAATGAACTTAATGCTCCTGAACTGTACACCTCAAAATGATTAAAATGGTAATTTATGTTACACATATTTTACCACAATAAAAATCATCTAATTGAACACTTTAAAAATATTCCTTGACTCTAGATATCGTCATAAGATGACTTCTTGTGGAGATAGGTCAACAACTTCATGCTTGTAGCCCCTCCTTTTAGCCGTGTGGAAATAAGGGAGTATGTCATGGTTGCCATTTCAGCCATCTTGGGGATATGCTACAAAGGTGATTCTAGGAGAATCTGACTACAGGATTGATGTGTACTGGGTGTCACAAGGAGGCATATATGAGCGCCGTGAGACCTTAGAAGTGACTGATCTTTCCTGGACAAATTGGTTTTGACTTCATGTTCATATACAGCCTAGTTACTGAGGAATTATCTTTTTAAATGGCTAGTTCTTTTTGAATTATGCAGTATTACTTTGTAGTCATACCTTCACACCTCCTTAAGTAGGTGTGAATAAAATTAATGATAATTTTCATTCTCAGCCAAAATAAGTAGAGCATGAGATCAATTATTTTGTAATAAAACCTTAGGAGGAGCCAAGTGGCAGTTTTGTATGCTTTAATTTGTATGTACATGTCTCAAGACAAATTGTATGTATTCTCTAAGAGAGTTTTGCTGTATTTTTAAAACCAAGTTTCTCTGACATCTTCTGGAGTGGGTACATGTTAGGTCTCACTTTGAAAAGTAGAACTTAGTGAAATCTTTTAAAAGGTATTGTTTAACATTATCTTTTCTTTAAGTGTTACCAAGACTGATATTTTACATACCATGAAATTCATCTCATTTAAATGGACAGTTCAATGATTTTTAGTAAATTTACAGAATTGTGCACCCATCACCACAATGTGGAAACATTTTCAATTCCCCTAAAACAGATCTCCTGTACCCATTTACAGTCAGTCCCCCTTTGCACCCCCAACCAACCACTAATCTACTTTCCATCTCTATAGGTTTCCTTTTCTGGATATTTCATATAAGTGAAATCATATAATATGTGGTCTTTTGTATCTGGCTTTTTTTTACTTAGCATAACATTTTTGAGGTCCATTCAAGTTGCGTGTATCAATTGTTTATTCATTTTTATTGCCTGAATAGTATTCCATTGTGTGGCTATGCCACATTTTGTTTATCCATTAACCAGTTGATGGACGTTTGGATTGTTTCACTTTTTGATTATTATGAATAATACCGCTGTGAATATTCACATAAAAGGCTTTGGATGGGGGCCAGCCCAGTGGTGCAGCGGTTAAGTTCGCACATTCTGCTTCTCAGCGGCCCGGGGTTTGCCACTTTGGATCCCAGGTGCAGACATGGCACCACTTGGCAAAAGCCATCCTGTGGTAGGCGTCCCACGTATAAAGTAGAGGAAGATGGGCATGGATGTTAGCTCAGGGCTAGTCTTCCTCAGCAAAAAGAGGAGGAATGGCAGTAGTTAGCTCAGGGCTAATCTTCCTCAAAAAAAAAAAAAGGCTTTGGGTGGACATATGTTTTTATTTCTCTTGAGTTAGACAACTAGGAGTGCAAGTGCTGGGTCATACGGTAACTTTATATTCAAATTTTTAAGAAACTGCCAAATTTTTTTATAGTGACTGTAATATTTTACATTTTTACTAGCAATGTATAAGGGTTTCAGTTTCTCTATATCCTTCCCAGCAATTGTTATTATCTATCTTTTTTTATTATAGCCATTCTAGTGGGTATAAAGTGGTATCTTGCTGTAATTTTAACTTGTATTTTTTGATGTTGAGCATATTCATGTGTCTCTTAGCCATTTGTCTATCTTCTTTGGTGAAATGTCTATTCAAAGTCTTTGCCCATTTTTTGATTGAGTTGTCTTATTGAGTTGTAATAGTTCTTATATTGTGTATACAAGTTCTTTATCAAATGTATGACTTGCAGATATTTTTCTCCTAGTCTGTGGCTTGTCTTCATTTTCTTAATGGTATCTTTTGAAGTGCAAAGGTTTAGATTTTGATGGTCCAGTTTGTCAGGGTTTTTTTTATGGATTGTGCTTTTGGTGCCATATCTAAAGACTTTTTGCTTAATCAAGGTCATGAAGATTTTCTTCTGTGTTTTCTTGTAGAAGTTATATGGTTTGTGGTTTTATTCTTAGGTCTCTGATCCATTTTGAGTTATTTTTTGTGCATGATGTGTGGTAAAGGTTTAAATTCATCTTTTTCTATGTGGATATCCAGTTGTCCAGCGCAATTTGTTGAAAAGGCTGTCCTTTCCTCTGTTGAAATTGCCTTGGTAGCTTCATTGAAAATTAGCTGACCATAAATGTAAGGGTTTGTTTCTGGATTCTCAGGTCTGTCCCCTTGGTCTATGTGATTATCCTTATGCCAATACCACACTGTCCTGATTACTGTAGCTTTATAATATGTTTTAGAGTCAGGAAGTGTAAGTCATTCAACTCTCTTCTTTTTCAAAATTATTTTGGCTATTCTGATTCCTTTGTGTTTCTGTAGATATTTAAGAATCAGTTTGTCAATTTCTGGGGAAAAAAAAAAAAGAAGAAGAGGAAGAAGCCTGTTGGGATTTTATTAGAGATTATGTTGAATCTATAGATCAATTAGGGGGGGAATTTTTAACATTCTTTTAAGTAGAAAGATTATATTAGGAAACTCAAAAACTTAATAAAAAGAAGACAATGCAAGGTAAAGATGTCCTGGTTTCCTTTAAAGCTTACACCTTAGTTTGTTAAATTATGAACTTTTGAAAAATAATTGACCATACATCAAATGCTCGCTATATGTCAGATGGTGGTCTAGTTGCTCAGTGTTATCTCATCACAGTCGTGAGTTGCTTAACGACAGAGGTACGTTTTACTCTTTATGCATTCTGAGAAATGCGTCGTTAGGCGATTTTGTCATTGTGCAAACATCATAGAGTGTACTTACGTAAACCCTAGGTGGTATAGCCTACTGCACACCTGGGCTATCTGGTACTAGTCTTATGGGACCACAGTTGTATGTGTGGTCTGTCATTGACCAAAATGTTTTGCAGCGCATGACTGTGTTGGATCCTGGCTTAACCCCTTAACTCTTTAAAGATAGCAAGCTGTAAGGCAGAACATGTTACATGAAAGACAGGTGGGGGGAAGGTTGTTATATTGATTGTTTCTCTAGTGAAGACATTCTGACTAACATTGTCTTTAACAACATAAGGTACCAAAGAGAATGCTCAGGCTATACCTATGTTTCTCATATTCACTTTTATTCTCTTTGCTCCTGTTTTCTAAGTCATTTCTAAATCTTATACTTTATGGCATGTTTACTAAGGATTGTAGAATACTCTGCCAATATATCTGTTCCCTTGTAAATAGAATGCCTCATACATATGTATTAATGTAAATACAAAATGAAAAAGGGAGCAGCTGTTTTGGAGGTGATGTGGAGAAGTGCACCTCTATGAGGTAGGTGTACAATAGTAAGCTTGTGGTATAAATTTGGATAGTTGTTCCAAGTAGCTATTAATTGTAGGGTGAAAGAGAAATGGGTATACATTTTAAGGTACTATTTCAAGAAAGTATAATATGAATTTTCATTTTGACATGTGACTGTATTTCTATATTTTGATGCTCTTCTCATCCTTTTGACTTCTGCCTTTGCATTAGAAGGCAAACCTTAATGAGAGTTTTATCATGATTTTTCTGTAGAGAGCTATCTTCTTGTCTTGTGTTCTAGAAGGTCTGATTTCTCTTAACATTGATAGCAAGCAGGCAAGACAAAGGGAGAATGAATGGTCTTTTCATCTTTCACTACTTATCTCCATTCTGCAGCCGTGCAATCAGAGATCCTTGTGCATGAAGACAGATTTGTTCTATGGCCTCGGAGTTGGGTGCCGGGGACGATGGCGGCTGTAGTGAGCTGGCAAAGCCCCTCTATCTTCAGTGCCTGGAGAGGGCCCTCCGGCTGGACCATTTCCTGCGACAAACGTCTGCCATCTTCAACAGGAATATTTCTAGGTATGCTGTTCCATCTTCCCAATATAATGTTTGACCACATTTTTCATTCTTATTATTCCTGTAGATTTTAGGGTTAAAGTATTTTGTGATTTTTGGTATGTGTGATATTTTTTTCTTCTTTCTTTGAAGTAAAACACAACTTTTTCAGAAGATCAATTTCTTATGTAAAGTGTTCAGTCTACTAACCATAAATTACAGTATTTTGCTGGGTCAACTGTGATTGTGGATTTATCATTCTTCAATTTATAGTGATGAAAGTGAAGATGGACTGGATGACAGTAATCCTTTATTGCCCCAGTCTGGGGATCCCTTAATACAAGTTAAGGAAGAACCTCCAAATTCATTGCTTGGTGAAACTTCTGGAGCAAGCAATTCCGGAATGTTAAACACATACTCACTGAATGGAGTTCTGCAGTCAGGTCAGTGTGGTATGAAATCCGTCTTTGGACTGTTGATTCTTTGGGGAAGTCATCCTTTCATTTTTTTTCTTCTTTATGTTTCTTTACACAGAATCGAAATCTGACAAAGGGAATTTATATAACTTCTCTAAATTGAAGAAAAGCAGAAAGTGGCTAAAGGTAAGAGATAGGCAGAATGTTTACAATTCAAATAACCTACTAAAATTACAATTAGAAAGGAAAGTTATTGACTCATTCTGGCACGTTGGAGAGATTTTTCTAGATGAATCTTTTATTCTGGGTGTGGTTTTTTGAAACGATTATAAAGAAAAATCTGGAGGACTCAAGGAAGTTCATTTTAGCAAACATTTTTGAGAATAAAGCACTTTGTGGAGTGAAGGAATACAACAGTGTATCGCATAAGATCCTTGCCCTCACTGGGTCACATTGTACTCAGGATTATTAATCTACTCTTCATCAGTCTTTGAGTAGTTCATTCATTCAACAAATGTTTTTTGGGTTTTTTTTTTTAAGATTTTTTAATTTTTCCTTTTTCTCCCAAAGCCCCTGGTACAAAGTTGTGTATTTTTAGTTTGGGTCCTTCTGGTTGTGGCATGTGGGATGCTGCCTCAGCGTGGCCTGATGAGTGGTGCTATGTCTGCTCCCAGGATTCAAACTGGTGAAACCTCGGGCCGCCAAAACATTGCACGCACGAACTTAACCACTCGACCATCGGGCCGGCCCCTCAATAAATGTTAATTGAATGCATCCTGTGTACCAGATACTGTTGTAGATAGACAGGGTTCCTGCCCTATGGAATGTACATTCTCATGGAGGGAGGAGATGTGTAAGCCTGTAAACAAATAAATAAATATGGCTTCTTTAAAGAGATAACTTCTCAACTGATTTATGAATGATCAGAGAGAACTATCTGAAGGTTTAAGATAAGAGCATTTCAATTAGAAGGAACAACTGCAGAAGTCCTGAGAAAGGAACCAACTCACTGGGGTATGTTTGGGGAAGGAAGAGGCTGATGTGGCTGGAGTACAGTGAGTGAGGGCATGGGACAAGATGAGATTAGAGAGCCTGATCGTGTAGGACCTTGTACACCATGTGAAGGAGTTTGTGTTTTACTCTTGTTACAGTGGTAAGCCATTGGCGTGTTTAAAGGTACTCTTTCATTATTATCACCAGGCCCTTTAAAAGGCTCACGTGTAAAACACCTGATTTGCTTTATATCAATGAGGCTTTACGTTAGGAATGCAGAAATCTTTGTGTTTAGCCATCACATTTTAAAAAATTGAAATGTAATTCACATGCCATATTTAGTATATTCATAAAGGTTGTCCAGCTGTCACCACTATCTAATTCTGGAACTTTTTTTTTTTTGGTAGGGAAAAGATTTTTTTTAATTAAGGTTATGAAAGTTAACATCCTTGTGAAATTAACAGTTGTACATCATTATTAGTCTTGTTGTAGGTACACTACTTCACCCCTAGTGCCCTCCCCCCACCCCCCTTTCCCCTGGCAACCACCGATCAGTTCTCTTTGTCCATATGTTAACTACCATCTGTAAGTGGAGTCATACAGAGTTCGTCTTTCTCTGTCTGGCTTATTTCACTCAACAGAATACCCTCAAGGTCTATCCATGTTGTTGTGAATGGGACGACTTTGTCCTTTTTTATGGCTGAGTAGTATTCCATTGTGTATATATACCACATCTTCTTTATCCAATCATCAATTGCTGGGCACTTAGGTTGGTTCCATGACTTGGCTATTGTGAATAATGCTGCGATGAACATAGGGGTGCGTGGAACTTTTGGGATTGCTGATTTCAGGTTCTTGGGATAGATACCCAGTAGTGGGATGGCTGGGTCATAAGGTATTTCTATTCTTAACTTTTTGAGGAACCTCCATACTGTTTTCCATAGTGGCTGCACCAGTTTGCATTCCCACCAACAGTGTATGAGGGTTCCCTTTTCATCACTTGGTTTTGGATATTTTTGCCATTCTAACAGGTGTAAGGTGATATCTTAGTGTAGTTTTGATTTGCATTTCCCTAATGATTAGTGATGATGAGCATCTTTTCATGTGTCTATTAGCCATCTGTGTATCTTCTTTGGAGAAATGTCTGTTCGTGTCCCCTGCCCATTTTGTAATCGGGTTGTTTGATTTTTTTATTGTTGAGTTGTGTGAGTTCTTTGTATATTATGGAGATTAACCCTTTGTCAGATAGATAACTTTTGTAGTTCTGGAACATTTTTATCACTCCAAAAAGAAACTCTATACCCAAAAGCAGTCACTCCCCATTCTCTACTTCCTCCAGGCCCTGGCAACCACTAATCTGTTTTCTGTCTCTATGGGTTTGCCCATTCTGGACATTTCATATAAACAGAATCATACAATATGTTGCCTTTTTTGTCTGGCTTCTTTCACTTAGTGTAATGTTTTCAAGGTTCATTCATGTTGTGGCACGTATCAGTACTTCATTCCTTTTTATGGCTGATTAATTCATTACCTGGATAATAACACATTTTGTTTATCCATTCATCAATTAATGGATTTTGGGGTTGTTTCTTCTTCATTAGCTGTCACAGCTTGCTTTCTATTTTCCTTTATACCCTCTAAGTAGTGTTTTTGTTTTGTTTAGTTGTTTTGCATTGGTATTTGATGTTTAGTTAAAATATCTTATATTATTGTAAGTCCTTAGTGAAATCTAGCCTTGTTGCTGCTTACAGCATTTCCCCTATATCAGTGCTCTTTAATTTGTGCCCACTAGGTTTAATTGGTGGTGTTTTTCAGTTGAATTCGTAAAGAATAGTATAAGGGAAACTGGAATGACTGTCCTCCAGCTGTTTTTGTCATTGTTTGGGGATCTGGAAAAAATGCTTGGATTATGGAGGAACTGCTTCATAGCAGAGGTTGCATTTCCATTTCCTCTCTTTTTCAGAGCATTCTGCTAAGTGATGAGTCTAGTGAGGCAGATTCTCAGAGTGAAGACAATGATGAAGAAGAAGAGGAAGAAGAACTCAATCTCAGCAGAGAAGAACTTCATAACATGTTGCGACTGCACAAATACAAGAAACTTCATCAGAATAAGTATAGTAAAGACAAGGAGGTGAGAATTTCGAGAGAAATCTCAGACCTTCATGCTGGGTATTTACTCTCTGCTTTATATTCATTGATGATACATCATTCTAACTTTATATTCAGATAGCGGTGGTGATTGCTCTAATAACAGCTTTATTGAAATATATTTCACATACCAAAAGAGTTTCAGCCTCTTAAAGTGCACAATTCAATGATTTTTGGTATATTCATAGAGTTATGTGACTATCTTCACTATTCCAGAACATTTTCTTGTCCCAAAAAGAAACCCCACTCCCCTTAGCTGTTGCCCCTCATTCTCTCCATTCTCCTCAGCCCCAGACAGCCACCAGTCCATTTGTCTCTATAAATGTGCCTATTCTAGATGTATCATACAAACTGAACAACATGTGGTCCTTTGTGTCTAGCTTCTCTCACTTAGCATAATGTTTTCAAGATTCATTCATGTTGTAGCATGCGTCACTACTTCATTTGTTTTTATTGCCAAATGATATTTCATTATATGGACATACCACATATTGTTTATCCATGCATCAGTTAATGAACTAATTGGATTGTTTCTACTTTTTGCCTATTATGAATCATAGTTATGAATAGTGAGTTGTTTCCACTTTTTGGCTATTATAAATAATGCTGCAATGAAGATTTGCATACAAGTTTTTGGTGTGGGTGTATATTTTCATTTCTCTTGGGTATATATCTAGGAAAAGAGTTGCTGGGTCCTAGAGTAACTCTATGCTTACTCTTTTGTGTGTGTGTGAGAGTGTGTGAGGAAGATTGGCCCTGAGCTAACATCTGTTGCCAATCTTCCTCTTTTTGCTGAGGAAGATTGTTGCCGAGCTATCGTCTTGTGGCAGTCTTCCTGTATTTTATGTGGGATGCTGCCACAGCACAGCTTGATGAGCGATGCTAGGTCTGTGCCCGGCATCCAAACCCGCAAACCCTGAGCCACTGAAGCAGACGGTGCAAACCTAACTGCTGTCCCACCGAGCCGTTCCCCATGCTTAACCCTTTTGAGGAATTACTAGACTGTTTTACAAAGCAGCTGTACCACTTTAAATTCTAGTGGTTGCTTTTTAATGCACTTGCTCTTTGAAAGTGTTCCTATGTTGGAAAAACTCCCTTTCTTCATAGACTAACATTAGATTGATGATAGTTCAACTATTCAAATGCTGTTACCAAAGCCATCTGATTTTTCTCATAAGTGTGGCAGTTAGTACATAATGAACAATGGTAGATATGAAGACCTAAAAACTTTCCAGCCATTAGTTAAGGTGCGAAGTTAGTTCAGAAAGCTTTGAATAATAAGGTGAAGGTTATAAACCTGTAGAAGATACCCGACTGCTTTGATTTAGACATGGAGTTCCTTCTTAAAGTACAGTGATAAGGCACTTGCTGCTTGAAATATTTGGTCTTGTTTGGGGGTGGGGGGAGGTGAGGAAGATTGAGCCAACTGCCGGTCTTCCTCTTTTTGCTTGAGGAAGATTGTCGCCGAGCTGACATTTATGCCAGTCTTCCTCTGCTTTATACATGGGACACCGCAACAGCATGGCTTGATGAATGGTGTGTAGGTCCACGCCTGGGATCTGAACCCACGAATCCTGGGCCACTGAAGCAGAGCACATGAACTAAACCATTAGGCCAGTGGGCTGGCCTCTTGGTTTTTTTTTAAAAAATTATTTTATTGAGGTCATATTGGTTTATAACACTGTAATTTCAGGTGTACATTATTATGTATCAGTTTCTGTATAGACTGTATTGTGCTCACCACCAATAATCTAATTTTTATCTGTCACCATACATATACACCCCTCTACTCCTTTCGCCCACCACTGCACCTGCTTCCCCTCTGGTAACCACTAATCTATTCTTTTAATCCATGTGTTTGTTTATCTTCCACATATGAGTGAAATCATACATTTGTCTTTCTCTGTCTGGCTTATTTCACTTAACATAATACCCTCAAGATCCATCTATGTTGTTGCAAATGGGACGGTTTTGTTTTTTTATGGCTGAGGAGTATTGCATTGTCTATACATACATCTTTATTCATCTGTTAATGGGCATTTGGGTTGTTTCCACATCTTGGCTATTGTGAATAATGCTGCAGTGAACATAGGGGTGTATAGATCTCTTTATATTGTTGATTTCATGTTCTTTGGATAAATACCCAGTAGTAGGGTAGCTGCATTGTATGGTATTTCTATTTTTAATTTTTTGAGAAATTTCCATACTCTCTTCCATGGTGGCTGCACCAATTAGCATTCCCACCAGCTGTGTATGAGGGTTCCCTTTTCTCCATATCCTTTCCAGCATTTGTTATTTTTTGTCTCAGTGATTATAGCCATTCTGACAGGCATAAGGTGATATTGTTGTAGTTTTTATTTTCATTTCCCTAATAATTAGTGATGTTGAACATCTTTTCATGTGCCTGTTGGCCCTGTATATCTTTGGAAAAGTGTTCATAACTTCTGCCCATTTTTAGATTGGGTTGTTTTGTTGTTGTTGAGTTGTATGAGTTGTTTATATATTTTGGAAATTAACCCCTTGTCAGATACATGATTTGCAAGTATTTCCTCCCAGTTGGTGGTTGTCTTTTTGTTTTGTTCATGGTTTCCTTTGCCCAGCAGAAGCTTTTTAGTCTGATGTAGTCCTATTTGTTTACTTTTTCTTTTGTCTCCCTTGCCTGAGTAGATATGGTATTCAAAAAGATCCTCCTAAGACCAATATCAGAGATTGTACTGCCTACATTTTCCTTTAGGAGTTTTATGGTTTCCAGTCTAACATTCAAGTCTTTAATCCATTTTGAGTTAATTTTTCTGTATGGTGTAAGATAGTGGTCTACTTTCATTCTTTTGCATGTGGCTGTCCAGTTTTTCCAACACCGTTTGTTGAAGTGAATTTCCTTTCTCCAGTGTATATTCTTGGCTCCTTTGTTGAAGCTTTGCTGTGCATGGGGGGTGTGGTTTTATTTCTGGGCTCTCGATTGACTTCCATTGATCTGTGTGTCTATTTTTGTGCCAGTACCATGCTGTTTTGTTACTATAGCTTTGTAGTATATTTTGAAGTCATGGATTGTGATGCCTCCAGCTTTGTTCTTGTTTCTCAGGACTGCTTTGACTATTTGGAGTCTTTTGTTGTTCCATATAAATTCTAGTATTCTTTGTTCTATTTCCATAAAGAATGTTGTTGGGATTTGGATTGAGATTACATTGAATCTGTAGATAGCTTTAGGTAATGTGGACGACTTCATTATGTTTATTCTTCCAGTCCATGAGCATGCAATATCTTTGTATTTCTTTATGTCTTCTTCGATTTCTTTCAGTAATGTCTTATAGTTTTCGGTGTATAGGTCTTTCACTTCCTTGGTTAAGTTTATTCCTAGATACTTTCTTCTTTTTGTTGTTTGTAAACGGGATTGTATTCTTGAGTTCTCTTTCTGTTAGTTTATTAGTATATAGAAATGCAACTGATTTTTCTAAGTTGATTTTGTACCCTGTGACTTTGCTGTACTTGTTGATTATTTCTAATAGTTTTCTAGTGGATTCTTTAGGGTTTTCTATATATAGGATCATGTTGTCCTCAAACAGTGAGAGTTTCACTTCTTCCTTTCAATTTGGATTCCTTTTATTTCTTTTTCTTGCCTAATTGCTTTGGCCAGAACCTCCAGTACTGTGTTGAATAGGAGTGGCAAGCGTAGGCACCCGTCTTGTTCCTGTTCTCAAGAGGGATGGCTTTCAGTTTTTCACCATTAAGTATGTTGTTGGCTGTGAGTTTGTCATATATGGCCATTATTATGTTGAGATATTTTCCTTCTATGCCCATTTTATTGAGAGTTTTTATCATAAATAGATGTTGGATCTTGTCAGATGTTTTCTCTGCATCTATTAACATGATCATGTGATTTTTATTCCTTACTTTGTTAATGTGGTATATCACATTGATGGATTTGTGGATATTGAACCATCACTGTGTCTCTGGTAAAACTCCCACATAATCATGGTGTTTGATCCTTTTGATCTATTGCTGTATGGGATTTGCCAGTATTTTGTTAAGGATTTTTGCATTTATATTCATCAGCAATACTGGCCTGTAATTTTCCTTCTTTGTGTTGTCCTTGTTTGATTTTAGCACCAGGGTAACGTTGGCCTCATAGAATGAGTTAGGAAGCATTCTGTCTTCTTCAATTTTTTGGAATAGTTTGAGAAGGATAGGTGTTAAATCTTCTTTGAGTGTTTGGTAGAATTCTCCAGAGAAACCATCTGGTCCTGGACTTTTTTGTTTTTTGGCAGATTTTTTTTTGCTGAGGAAGGGTCTCCCTGAGCTAACATCTGTTGCCAATCGTCTTCTCTCTCTTTTTTTTTTTTTTCTTCTTTTTTTAATGTGAGCCTCTGCCACAGCATGGCTGCTAACAGACAAATGGTGTAGGTCTGCGCCTGGGAAGTAAACCCTGGCCTCTAAAACGGAACATGCTGAACTTAACCACTAGGCCACTGGGTCTGGCCCTTTTGGGAGATTTTTGATTACTGTTTCAATCTGTTTACTTGTGGTTGGTCTATTCAGATTCTCTGTTTCTTCTTAATTCAGTTTTGGGAGGTTGTGTGAGTCTAAGAATTTATCCATTTCTTCTGGGTTATCCAGTTGGTTGGCATATAGTTTTTCATTTTATTCTCTTATAATCCTTTGTATTTCTGTGGTATCCATTGTAATTTCTCCTCTTTCATTTTTAATTTTGTTTATTTGAGCCTTCTCTCTTTTTTTCTTAGTAAGTTTGGCTAAGGGCTTGTCAATTTTGTTTATCTTCTTAAAGAATCAGCTCTTAGTTTCATTGATCCTTTCTGTTGTTTTTTTAATCTCTATTTTATTTATTTCTGCTCTAGTTTTTATTATTTCCCTCCTGTTGGCTTGAGGCTTTGTTCTTCTTTTTCTAGTTCTTTTAGGTGTAGTTTAAGATTACTTATTTGAGATTTTTCTTATTTTTTGAGGTAGGCCTGTATTGCTTTAAATTTCCCTCTTAGTACCCCTTTTGCTGCATCCCGTAAGAGTTGGTATGTGGTGTCATCATTTTCATTTGTCTCCAGGTATTTCTTGGTTTCTTCATTGATTCAATAGTTGTTCAATAGCATGTTCTTTGGTGTCCACATATTTGTGACTTTCCCAGCCTTTTTATTGTAGTTGATTTCTAGTTTCGTAGCATTGTGGTCAGAAAAGATGCTTGATATGATTTCAGTCTTCTTAAATTTATTGAGGCTTACCTTGTCTCCCAGCACATGGTCTGTCTTTGAGAATGTTCCATGTGCACTTGAGAAGAATGTGTATTCTGCTGTTTGGGGATGGAATGTTCTATGTATATATCTATTAAGTCCATCTGGTCTAGTGTTTCATTTAAGGCCATTGTTTTCTTGTTGACTTTGTCTGGGTGATCTAGCCATTGATGTAAGTGGGGTGTTGAGGTCTCCTACTCTTATTGTATTGTTGTCATTTTCTGCCTTTATGTCTGTTAACAGTTGCTTTATATATTTTGATGCTCCTGTGTTAGGTGCATATGTATTCAGAAGCATTTATCCTCTCGGTGCAATGTCTCTTTTATCATTATATCGTCCCCTTTTTGTCTCTCATTGTCTTTTTTATCTTGAAGTCTGCTTTCTCTGACATAACTATGGTAACACCTGCTTTCTTTTGCTTCCCATTTGCTTGCAGTATCATCTTCCATCCCTTCACTCTGAGCCCATGTTTGTCTTTAGCGCTGTGTTTCCTGGAGGCAGCATAGGGTTGGGTCTTGTTTTTTAATCCATCTAGACACTCTGAGTCTTTTGATTGGAGAATTTGATCTATTTATATTTAGAGTGATCATTGATATATGAAGGTTTAATACTGCCATTTTATCTCCTGTTTTCTGGTTGTTCTATATTTCCATTGTTTCTTTTCTCTTGTATTTCTGACTGCCATTTCAGTTTGGTTGTTTTCTGTGATAGTTTTCTCTTTATTTATGATGTGTGGCTCTGCTCTTTGTTTTTTGTTTAGTGGTTACTATGAGTTTTGTATAAAAGATCTCATAGATGAGATAGTCCATTTTCTGATAGCCTCATCTCCATTAGCCTAAGCAGGTTCCATCCCTTTTCTCTTCTCCTTCTGAGTTATTGTTGTCACAGATTGGCCTTTTTGTGTTGTGAGTTTGTGACTAAACTGAAGCGTTTTTAGTTATTTTTGATGCTTTCCTTCCCTTTATCTTTTATGTCATAATTGTTTACTAACCTCTTCTGATGTAGAGCTGCACTTTTCTGATTGTGTCTGTCTATTTATCTCCTTGCTCAAGGTTTTTACACCTTTGCTTTTTAGTTTCAGATAGGAGGGTTCCTTTTGACGTTTCTTGTAAGGCAGGCCTAGGGCAATGAACTCCCTCAGCTTTTGTTTATCTGGGAAAGCTTTTATTTCTCCATTGTATCTGAAGGATAGTTTTGCTGAAAGTTTTTGTCTTTCAGTATTTTGAATATCTGTTCTCTCCTAGCGTGTAAGGTTTCTGCTGAGAAATCTGCTGAAAGCCTGACAGGAGTTCCTTTGTAGGTCATTTTCTTCTACCTTGCTGCCCTTAATACAGTTTCTTTGTCATTAACTTTTGCCAGTTTTAATAGTATATGCCTTGGATAAGATATTTTTCCAGTGATATAATTAGAAGTTCTGTTGACTTCATGTACTTGTAAGTCTAGTTCCTTCTCCAGGTTTGGGAAATTCTCAGCTGTTACTTCTTTGAACAAGCTCTCTACTCCTTTCTCCCTCTGGAATACCTATATAATCCTTACATTGCTTTTCCTAATTGAGTCAGATATCTCTCAAAGAATTTCTTCATTTTTTTAAAAATCTTAGTTCTCTCTCCTCTGCCTGAAGCATTTCTATATTTCTATCCTCTAAATCACTAATGGTGTCCTCCATAGCATCAGCTCTATTTTCTATGGCTTGGAGGTTATTTTTTATCTCTAATTGTGTTCATATCCAGAATTCCTCTTTGTTTGGTTCGAGTTTCAGTCTCTTTGGTGAAGTATTCCATCTGCTCATTAATTTTATTCCTGAGCTCATTGAACTGTCTTCCTGAGTTTTCTTGTAACTCATTGAGTTTCTTTATGACAGCTATTTTGAATTCTCCGTCATTTAGATTGCAAATTTCTGTGAGTTCAGGATTGGTTTCTGGAGGCTTGTCATTTTCCTTCTACTTTGAAACGTTACCATAATTCTTCATGGTGTTTGATGAATTGATCCTTTGCTGGCACATTTGTGGTAGTATTAGGTTACAGATTCCACCTGCCACCACTGGGGAGGGGACAGGAGCTGTGTTTTCTGCTCCTGCCCTGTCTGCTGAACATTATGCCAGTAGGGCTGCTCTGTATTTGCACACTGGCCACAGCCACTTGGCAGTTCACGCACACATGCACGGGTGAGACCTCTCTGCTCCCCTGGCGGGTTACTCTCCTGCAGGAGGGACTGCTGAGCTGCTACGCTAGGCAGGAGCAGAGGGGTGCCTTCTTTTGAGTACAGGCCAGCTCAGCTCCTGGCGGTTCAGCTGAGCTGTTGTGCTTGGTGGTTGGGGCGCCTCCCTCGGGCTGAGCTGTTGCCACTTGGTGGGGAGTGTTCCCACCAGTGGGGCTGTCATGGCATGGTGGGTGCTCCCCTGGGCCAGAGTGCCACTCTGAAAGTGTTGCTGTGCAGGCTGGGCTGTCTCTACCTTGTCTCATAGTCGCACCAGCTGCTATGTGAGGACCCACAACCTGGATTGTTGCTGCCAGTGGGGAGGAGGGGTCCAGGCCCACTCACCTAGTTCCACTGCTATCTGGGGATCCACTTCACTCACTGTCAGTTGTATGACTGCGTGGATCTCTCAGGTGTCCTGTTGTGCTGTATAGGGAATCCTCTGTTGGTTAATGAATGTCTGTTTAGTTGTAACCTAGAGGGGAGAGACAAAGGGAACAACTCACTCTGCCATGATGCTGACATCACTTTCTTTCATCTTTTTTTAATTGAAGTAAAACATACATATGGGAAAAGCCACAGATTTTAAGTATACAACTCGATGCATGCTCATTTAATTTTGACTTTTGACAGAGGACTTTGTAGTAGTTTTCCATGTCACTCGTCTATCCTAGTTACTGTCCTTGGACAACTCATTTGGCTATAATCCAAGAATGAGATTCAACAATGGACTACCTAATTTAAATTTATATTCATGTTTATTCATTAGTGATAAGTGAGACAAAATGCAAGTTCTGGAGGTCAATTTAAATGAGATGTTTGAAAGGATTAACTACTCCCTGGACAGAAAAATAGATTATTTATATGTTAGAATTCTAGCAACATAAGCACTATCTATAATATTGTCAGACTCTCTTAGTGGAGATGAAAAGAGAAAAGACTTGAAAGATTGGAGAATTGGGGTGCTTGGGGACTATTTGAACCACATATGTCTAAAGGCAGAATAGCAGGCATCAGAAACCTTAGGTAGTAGAAGTTGGTTTATTTTTTGTTGATGAATTCCAAGAGGAGACCTTTCTGCAATGAATTACATCTCTCAAATGTGTCAGGACTAAGTGAATATTCTGGTGGGGATTCAGAATCATAAACCATTTTCCTTTCTTATTTCTAGCAGCCTACCATGTGCGTAACCAGTGACCCCATTTTGTTTTGAAGTTAGGGAAATAATTCACATTGATATACTAGATCTTTATTGGTCTCTTTGTGGGAAGAATACCATATTTAGGAGCTATGGTTTTTCTTTGGCTTAACTTTCTGTAGTAAAGATGATTTGAAGGTTGTGCCGTAGAATAGACAGGCCATTCTAAGCATCACTGTTTTTGCCTGCTTCAGTTGCAGCAATACCAATATTACAGTGCAGGCCTGCTCTCCACATATGACCCTTTCTATGAGCAACAACGGCACCTACTTGGACCCAAAAAAAAGAAATTCAAGGAGGAAAAGAAGCTTAAAGGTGAGCATATTGACCTGTCTTCCACATTTACTCATTCTTAATTTCAGGATTGTGCATGGCCTGCTGGTGCATTTGGACTTTGAACATAATCCATGTAATAGAAATTTGCTCTATCTGAAAAACCCCAGTCTCCCCTAATTAGTAGTAAGTAGTATTAACCTTATTTTGTATTTGGTTTATAATGTTTTCTAGAGTTATAAAGACATAAGAACTACAGATTTCTAGCCAAAGCTTTAAGCTAATTAGTTTATTCCTTTTTTCTTGTACATACTCTTCAAATGTTGAAAATGTTCTCTGAAAGGAAGAACTTGGTTATGCACAGGGAAGTATGAAGAATAACCTAAAGTGTTTGGAATAAGTTACAATTGTTGCTGTATGTGGTGATTTAAAGTAGATCGCCTCCTGATGATGTTCTGTAATGTTTGTTTGCAAGTTTGCCAAGGACTGTCCTTTCTTCTATTACTGAGCTCTAAGCAGCTGGAAATGAGGAAGGAAATAGAATGGGAAAGTTTTAAACTATCTGTATAAGGCAGATTTTATCCCCCGAAAGGTATGAACTCTACTCAGAAAGACTCTTTTCAGTCTTCTTGCCTTCTTTCTCCCACATTCTCTTGTTCATCTGTTTTCTCCTTCTCTACACCCTCCCCGTCGAATTAGGTTTTTGTTTGATGTGTGATTTTCTCTTCACAGGTCTTAGTGTCATATCAGTTAATGCATTTTTTTCTTTCTCTGTTGCTTCTCTTTAGTAACCGTACCTTTCCACCAACTAGAAACGTTTCCTTCCTTTTGACCATTATTTGAGTCCATGAAACTTCATAAACGTCCTTTCCTGTTGTTGGCTTCCAAAGGAGTTCAGTTCTTAGGTTTTATTCTGTTTCTCTTTCATGTAAACAGGGGGAGTATCCAGTGTTCTTTTCCAAGGTAGTGAGGTCTTCCTTTTGGAATATTCATGAGCCTAAATAGATAAAGGGATAAATGTTGCCAGGCTCAGGGGGAATGAGGAAAGAACCTTGAATTTTCTTCATGTGAAAAGGTTGTTTTTGTGGCTGTCTTCTGTGGAAGGGAAGAAATACAACCTTCTGAGAATCTGTTTCCTTGACAGCTAAGTTGAAAAAAGTGAAGAAAAAAAGGCGAAGGGATGAAGAACTTTCCTCCGAAGAATCCCCTCGTCACCACCACCACCAGACCAAAGTCTTTGCCAAGTTCTCTCATGATGCACCTCCTCCTGGCATCAAGAAGAAGCACTTGTCTATTGAGCAGCTTAATGCTCGTCGCAGGAAAGTATGGCTTAGCATTGTGAAAAAGGAACTACCAAAGGTAAGCAAGTACCTCCAGCATAGGAGATGGCAAGAATGTTTTCTCTCCCTGCCCCCTAAAGAGGAGCTGTGAGAGTTAGGTACCTTTACAGAGTTCAGAAAGGAACCTCATCTGTTGGAATTAAGAGAATACTGAATAGTACTCTCTCCATTTAACTATTTTTCTAGAATTTGATCAGAATTCACAAGACAGTTAATTGTTATGTGATGCTTCTTGGCCAAAAAAATGGAAGGAGACCTTTTTGAGGAAGGAACACACTTTTCTTACTTATAGCAATAGAGATTTGAAGCAAATTGATAGGTGATAATAGAGTAGATTAAAATAAAATGGTGGAGATATGTTTCTTAGAGAATTTATAAACATTTAGATGTTATGAATAATCACAGACATCAGAAGAAAATGTGAATGATTCAAGAGAAACATGTATAAGCATTCTTTTTGCTCTATTAATTTGTTTTTCATACCATTTTATTTTGGTATGATTTCAAACTTAGAAGTTGAAGGAATAGTGCAAGAAATATCCATATACTCTTTACTCAGATTCACTAGTTATTTCCATTTTACCTGGTTAATTGCCTCATTATAAATTGAGGGTAATTCTAATAGAAACATGAACGAGATACTTTATGAATTTAGGAAAGTTGATACTCAATATGGAAAAAGTCAATATTCAAAAATTGCCAAGAAAACACTGAAAAAGCCCCACGAAACATTAAAACGTACTATAAAACCTCAGTAATTAAAACTATGTGGTACTGGCACGTGAATAGGCAAATAGACTCATAGAATAGACTAGTGGAATTTTTAATAAATGATGCTGTGACAAATGAGTAGCCATTTGGAAAAAGAAAATTAGGCCTGTATCTCACTATATACTCCAAATGGATTAGGGATCTCAATGTTAAAAATGAAACCATGCAAATACTAGAGGAAAATAATTGCATTCCTAATTAACCTTTGAGTAGGAAAAGAGTTTCTATGATTCAACATCCAGAGGCAGTAAAAGAAAATATTGATAAATCTAACCACATAAAAAAGTAAATTTTTGCATGACAAAAGACAGCTGACAAACTGGGAGGAATTATTTATATTGTATACCACAGTCAAAGGGCTATTATCTCTAATATGTAAAGAACTCTTAAAAATTGAGGGACAAAAGACCACAAATACAATAGACAAATGGGGAAATGATGTGAGTACACAGTACACAAGGAAAGATATAAACTTGCCCTCAACCATTAAAAAGGTTCAGTCTGTCATAATTATATGAGTAATACAAATCAAAATAACACCTAGACACCATTTGTCACCTGTCATACCAGCAAAAATGTAAACGTATGACAACACATTCTGTTAACAAGGCTGTGGGGAAACAGGTGCTCCCATACAGTGCTGCTAGGAGTGCAAATTAGAGAGAACTGTTCTAAAGAGAAAATTGGCAAAGTCTAACAATCTATATATGCACTTACCTTTCAAACCTGCACTCCCACTTCTAGGAACCTACTCTAGGTGATCAAAGTAAATATAAATTTTGACATCGTGAACTCCCTGATGTGATACACTGAGAAGAACACATTGTTTCTGTGGTATTCTTGCCAAAACGCATAATGTCATTCCAATCATCAGAAAACCAGAGATTTTGGACATTGTACAGAATAACTAAATGGTGTTTTTCAAAAGTGTGAAGGACATGAAAAAGAAAGATTGAGGAAATGTTACATACAGGAAGAGACTAAGGGGAAAAGCAACTAAATGCAGTGTGGGATCCTGTATAGGATCCTGGAACAGTAAGAGTATTAGCAGAAAAATTGTTGACATTCAAATAATACCCATAGTTTAGTTAATAGTATTTTACCAGTCTTAATTTCTTTTCTTAATATTGGTACCATGATTATATAAGATGCTAAAATTAGAGAAAGCAGGGGGAGGGATGTAAGGGAACTCTGTACTATTTTTTGCAACTTTTCTGTAAGTCTAAAATTAGTTTAAAAAAAAAAGTTTTTAAAAATAAATGGCAAGAATAATGCAAGGAACTGCCATGTATCCTTTACTCGTATTTAGCAATTGTTTGCCTCACCTCATTTGCTTTTTTTTAAAGATTTTATTTTTTCCTTTTTCTCCCCAACGCCCCCCGGTAAATAGTTGTGTATTCTTCGTTGTGGGTTCTTCTAGTTGTGGCATGTGGGACGCTGCCTCAGCGTGGTCTGATGAGCAGTGCCATGTCCGTGCCCAGGATTCGAACCAACAAAACACTGGGCCGCCTGCAGCAGAGCACGTGAACTTAACCACTCGGCCACGGGGCCAGCCCCTCACCTCATTTGCTTTTATTATATAAATGCATACCTTTATTCTCACTCATTTTGAGGGCTAGTTTGAGACTTCGTGCTAAACTTACTCATAATAATTCAGTGTGTATTTCCTAATCAAAAAAAGTCTTCTCATATATAATGACAGTGCAGTTACAAAATTTATTATCTGGGGCGGGTCCCATGGCTGAATGGTTAAGTTCTTGCTCTCTGCTTCGGCGGCCCAAAGTTTCGCCAGTTTGGATGCTGGGCCGCGGTCATGGCACACTGCTCATCAGGCCATGATGAGGCGGTGTCCCACATAGCACAACCAGAAGAACCCACAACTAGAATATACGACTATGGACTCGGGGGCTTTGGGGAAAAGAAAAAAAAAAGAAGATTGGCAACAGACGTTAGCTCAGGTGCCAATTAAAAAAAAAATTTTTATTATCTGATCCACAGACCATAGTCAGATTTCATCAGTTGTCTCAGTAATGTCCTTTATAGCAATTTTCTCTTTTCCCGATTCAATCCAGGATCCAATCTAGGACTATATGTTGCATTTAGTTGTCACATCTCTTTAATCTCTTTTAATCTGAAACACTTCTGCCTTCATCTTTCTTGACGTTGTTTTTGAAGAATATAGGTCTATTGTTTTGTAGAATGTTTCCTCATGATTACATTTGGGTTATGCCTTTTTGGCAGGATTACCAGAGAGATGATGTGTCCTTCTTGGTATATCACAGCAGGAGGCACATCACGTATCTGTCCCAATATTGGTGATATTAACTTTGATCCCTTGTCATGAGAGTCCTTCTCTACTGTACAGTAAGTGATTTTCCCCCCATAGCAATTAATAAATATTTCTGGAGAGGAAGTTTATGTTTGATCATTATTGGTGGGAAAAGTTATGAGAAAACTTCAGATGATGCCCTTCCGATGATAAGGAATTCAATGGGAATATTTGAGTCTTTAAAGTGGCAATAGCTGCTTAGGAGTTAGTAAGAGAAAGTTTTTGATAAAAGGCCTAAAAATTCCATTAAGCGGACAGTCTGAAGTGGGAATATTATAGAAATGTCTTTCAGGCGCTCTGTAATTTTGAACCCGTTGTATCTTCAATGTCAGAGGGAGAACTCTTTAACAGTCAGAGGGCCACTCAGCTCTGCCTCTTCTTGTGTCTTCTCTCACGCCAAATGGATCATCATGGGAAATAAAGTTTCTTTATTAAGATTTTTTTTTTTAACTGAAACGGAAGACATAATAAGCAGCTTGAGACTGGGTTGTGGGCTGCTGAGTCATCCTGTGTTAGATCTGCTGTGGAATTTTTTGTGGGAGAAGATGAGGCTTAAGTGATGGCAGAAATTGAGTAATAGTGGCAGCAAGTTTGCCCTGGCTGGAGGTGGGGCTAGAATCATAAAGGTGGGAGGCTAGTTTACCTGTCTCCATAAGGATTTCTGTATCTGAGAGCCCTCCTATGTCAGCTTCTTTGCAGGTCAGCCCTGGAAAGTAGTGTGTTTTAATCAGGGTGCTGCTAGGGTTAGGGTATGTGGTTACATTTTCCTAGTCCACCTCAATCCTTGAATATAACTTAAATTCTTTGCAAAAGTATATAGAAGACTAAGGCAGCCACAGCACTAGCTTATTGTTCTCAGGGCTGCTTTGGTAGTTTTGTGTGGTTCTGAGTTGGTTGGTACATTTGGAAGACTTTTAGAAGTCATGTATTTTGAATATGCTTGGCTTGATGTTTTATTTTTTAACCCTCGAGGAGTTGAATAGAACACTATGTCTACAAAACTTATTTCAAAAGGAATCCTAAATAAAATAATGTTCTTAAATATTTTAGGCCAACAAGCAGAAAGCTTCAGCTCGTAACCTGTTTCTCACCAATAGCCGAAAGGTAAAACCGTAGTTTTATATTTCTCATTTTAGATTTTGCTAGAATATGATCTTGTTCTTTGGATGCATGCTTAAGTTCTTGTCTCTTATGACCTGTTGGTAATGAATCTAATAGTACCTAAGAGAGTTTCTAAATGTTCTCAGTTTATATCATAAATAAAATTGCTCTTCCTCACATTTCTGGTATTTGAACCTTTTTGGATAAGACCATAGCCCAATCTTAATTCCTTGGTCAGATCACGGAATCTTCCTGTGCTCAGTCTTTTCATCTAAGAAATGATAATATTAAGTCCTTCCCCTAGAGGGAAGTAACACAATGTCTTTTGAGAGTTGTAAGGATCAGAGGAGGTAATGTTACTTGTTGTGTTACCCTGGGCTAGTCGTTCATCCTTGGTTTCCTCGTCTATAAAATGAAGAGGATGCTAATACCAACTTCATAGAGTTTTTGTGAAGAATTAATTATTTTAATGCATGTTAAGCTTAGAATGGGGCCTAGCATATAATAAGCTTTGATAGTTATTATTATTAGTGAGTGTGATAACATTTTGTCAGTTCCCAGAAAATCTCAGGCCATTATACTTTTTTTTCAGCTTCTAAGGCAATATGTCTCTAAGTTTTTCATCCCTGATACTACCTTAGGGTCTGGGTCTGGGTGACAGTATTGTACAGGGCCATTAATCAGATTGGGGGAGGAAGACATGTGGCCATAGGAGGACTGTGTGCCCTGAACAGATTGAGAGATGCTGTGGTTTAGAGCCCAGAGAGAACTTGCCCTGGTTTTGGGTCCTCCTCCATTTTAATAACATTGTTGTCATCTGCAGCTCGCCCACCAGTGCATGAAAGAGGTGCGTCGAGCTGCCTTGCAGGCTCAAAAGAACTGTAAAGAGACCTTGCCTCGTGCACGCCGCCTCACCAAGGAGATGCTTCTGTACTGGAAGAAGTATGAGAAGGTAGAGAAGGAACACCGCAAACGTGCAGAGAAGGAAGCCTTGGAACAGCGAAAGTTGGATGAGGAAATGCGGGAGGTAAGGCAATAGCATAAAATTTTGAAAACCCTTCCTGCAGCCATATCAAGAGATTGGTTTGCACTTCATAGATTATGAGTCTAACCAGTGAAATCATTGAAAAAATGTTTTAAGACATAACTTTGACAATAGTGGTTTTAGTACAGTAAACCAATTCTGTTTTTATTTCACTAAGGCCCTCTCCCTGGCTAATTTTCTCTATTCTTTGTAGCCTTATTCCTCTATGTATTTCTGGAGGACGAAAAAAAAATAAGAAAAAGAATGAATGAAAGAAAAAGAAAGTTTACAGCTTGTCTTGGCTTGGTTCCAGGTGCTGTCTCCAGTTTGAGTTTGTTGCAAGATCAGGGCTGGTTGCCAAATTTAGGGCCAGATAGAGACAATGGACAACTAGCCCAGTTTTCTGAGACCTACCTCTCACCAGTTTGCTGTTTTAACCTGCAGCCAGTACTCTTGCTAAGCCTGATGTCAGCTGATGAAGGCTGAGTATATCGTTCAGGGAAGCAAGAGGAGAGAAGAAGAGGACAAAGTCATTGTGTTGCCCTTGGTAAACCAGTTGGGATGAGTGGAAGGAAAGTTGAGGTCTGGAGACGGAAGGGAATCCCAACATTAGATTATTTTGTCTTTCAGATAGTGGTCAAAGCAGAGCTATGGAGCCTGTTCTGAACTCTTGATCTTCCCTCCTTATCATTCATGCCTTTGGGGATGAATATGGATTTTGCCCACTTCTCTTGTATCTTTGCATGCAAGATAAACATATTATTGAGTTAGTAAACAGTTGATGCTTTTGGAATACTTACTGAGTTTAGAGGCATTTGAGAGTTAGTCACAGATCTTGAAGTTTTGTAAGCAGCTTGGCTTATGATCTCGGTTTGTGAGACTTTCTCTCAATTATGTTGATAGCTAACCAATGAGAGTTTCATGGTGGTTATGTTGACTTATGTGTCTTTTCTCTGAACTTCTGAAATGAAACTATTTTTGATGGATCTTTATTATTCCCTTAATTTACTTTGTTCATTTAAACATGTAGTAGTTGACTTCTTTAAGGTGAAAGGAGATGTTACTCTCTTTTATTTTAATTTAGAAAGGTTTTCTTGACAGTATTTTAGCTTTGGAACATCAGTATCCATATCCATTATTTAAACTCAGTTTTCTCTTAAATTCTCTTTCACATTTTCTTCTAATTTGAATCTGACTCAAGTGCTATAAAACCTTAAAGAGAAAATATAGTTTTACATAGCATACTTTGAGACTTGTGTCCTTTCTTGGCCATGTTCCTTATTTTATTGTTCTTTTTCTTTTGGGGAGGTGGGTCAAGGTTAAATCAAGTATATACATAGCAATTTTATTATAAAATAGTTAATGCGAAATAATGACTCTTTAATTTGGTGTTTATTAAGTGTGCTATATTCCATATAATTTAGTCTTTTGGATCATTTGTTCATTTTATTTTTTATCTTGAAGAATGGTTTTTTTTATTGACACAATTATTATTTTCCTTACCAGATTATTTTAGAGGCACTTTGAATTAGCTTTCTAACATTGAAAAAAAAGTATGTGTTTGTGTGTATATTTGGTCTGTATTCATGTTTTGTAGTTATCATTATCACAGATGATCTGCAGATTGTTTGGGGCTGTGTTTTCTTCCTTTGATTGGCTTCTTATTCTCCGATACCTCCTATATTGACTTTCAGAATAATTTATATCTCCTAGTCACTTATATTGACTTCTGGTGATAAAGAAGAGGTTTTTGACATTTACATTTTCAAAAATGATAAAGCTATACACATGTATCTACCACCCAGTTTTTGAAATAAAACGTGTTGTTTGAATTTAGTTAGTATATCAGTGCCACTATAGAAAAGTAATTCAGTAAAGAAGTAAGCATTTTAGATAGAAGCCTAAAGGAGAAAAGATTTTCTATTGTAAAGGAGAGCAAAACATAGGTTATTATTAGACTATAAATGAAAGTTATTCATTGCTTTTAGTACCACTGACTTGGTTCTAATAAAATCATTCATTAGCAATTTTTGCCTTTTTAAAGGTAAAATATTTGTAAAGGAATTATATGCAAAGTATATGTAGATTTGGTGAATTCTGTTGACTACCTTTTGTGTGTGATTGATGAGTTGACTCTACTGTCACTTTCGACTTTTTGCCCCTTTAGGCCAAGAGGCAACAGCGAAAACTGAACTTCCTGATCACCCAGACAGAATTATATGCCCATTTCATGAGTCGCAAACGAGACATGGGTCATGATGGGATCCAGGAAGAAATCCTAAGAAAACTGGAAGACAGTTCTACCCAGAGACAAATTGACATTGGTGGAGGGGTGGTAGTTAACATCACACAGGAGGATTATGGTAAGTCCTGAATCAGGAGTTAGAGGAGGTGAGTACCCTCCATTTTTTCATATCTAAGGTTATTATACACATGATTAATTCTTGCAAGTTTTATCTTGATTGATAGGTAACGTTGATCAGTAAAGGGGAACTTACTGTATTGGAGTAGGAAAAGTGTGACTGCATATGAAGTAACTTGTATTATGTAATTTAAAAAGGAAAGAGTGTAGTTATATGATCTTGCAAGTTTGGGAATATTTTACATGTTTTGATTTGTTAGTAGAAGTAGAAGGTATTAATCAGAAGAATTCAGTGAACATGTCTCAGCAGACAAAATTATCTCACATAGTAAGTTTCTTGGTGATGCAAGTCAAGCATGAGAAAGAGACTATTCAGTGTTGGTATTTTTGTGACCACAAGGGGATGGGGGAATTGGGTGAAGTGTGAGAGGAATTTCACAGAGAATAGTGATCAGGGTCATGCTGAGCTCGGAATAAAAGAGAATGAGAGTGCTTCAGAGAATCTTGGGGGTTACATATATCTGTATTTCTTCTTCTGGAATAGTTTGACCCGGCATAAATATATCACAATTTTGAGTCCTCATTGCCTTGCTTTTCCTGGCTTTGGCATTGCTGTCTGCAAGAAACCTAGGATTGGGAAACTGCAGCTCAGTCTCCTGGTGGTGTCATGAGCTAGCTTTGGCTACTGGAGACCGTGGCAGCCCTCTGCTTCTAGTGCCACTTCCAAGTCCTTACCTCTGTCAAGTGATTTGAGCCTTTCTGCTCCCTCACCCTCTATGAACCTAGGGATAAGTAGAATAGGGGAGTCAGGGATCCACATATGTTGGTGTGAGTTGCATCTTTGAAGGAGATCAGTTAATGAGATGTGATAATCTACAAGTTTTCCTTTTCAGATAGTAACCATTTCAAAGCCCAGGCCCTGAAGAATGCTGAAAATGCTTACCATATTCATCAAGCTCGGGTGAGTCTTAAAAATGAAAAGACAAACTGTAATGGGCCCTGGAAATACCCCACAACTTGGGTGGTCTTCCTTTAGTCTTAATCATATTTTTAATTAAAAACATTTATGAATGTGTGTGTGTATGTGAATGTGTTGGGTGGGGACTGTCTATTTGCTTTAGAACAGCAGGCATACTTGAGGAAAGGTAGAAAACAAGCATTCGCTTGTCTAAGCTTTAGGAGTGTGTTGATTAAAGCTAGGACAGCTTGCCTAATTTTTTTGTTTTCCTGAGTAATCATGGGTAAACAGTATGAAATGCATCACGGTTGTTTAGTGAAAAAGCTCGCACTCTTGCTTGTTAAGAGAGCTATATCGTGCTCTAAGAAATCTGCTACGTTAGTAGCTTGTTTCACTTTAGTAGTAACTTGCTTATTCATGATATAGTGATATTTAATGAAATCAGAAAGAAACTGCAGTTAGATTGAATTAAATAAAGAAAACACAGTTTAATATACTTCATAGGAGCCCCTTTGTAACTTTGACAGGGTCTAAGTCAAGGTTAGACATGAGATCGACCTTCTCCCCACCCATCCCAACCAATCAAACAAATTCTATATCAAATCTAACAAATCCCTTGATGAAGCAAGTAATCCTGTAATATGGCTTAGTGTCTGTCCATCAAAAACATATTCTTAATATAATTGTTAAATTAATTTTAAAATATTAACAATATACTTTAATGTAGAATGCTTTACATATAATATGGTACAGTCATGTATCACTTAACGATGGGGATGAGTTCTGAGAATTTTGTTGTTGTGTGAACATCCTAGAGTGTACTTACATGAACCCAGATTATATAGCTTACTACACACCTAGGTTATATGGTCCTAATGGCCCACTGTCTATATGCAGTCCGCTGTTGACTGAAACATCATTATGCAACACATGACTATATATCAAATTATATTATCAGAAATTTTGTTCCAATTAGCACAAAATAGATGTATGTCATTATGAGTTTTATTTGAATTTAATTTTTTTCTTATATTTTCCTTCAATATATTTTTATTTTACAGACAAGGTCATTTGATGAAGATGCAAAAGAAAGTCGTGCAGCTGCCCTACGGGCAGCAAACAAGTTTGGCACTGGATTTGGGGAGAGTTACAGCCTGGCAAACCCATCTATCCGGGCTGGTGAGGATATTCCACAGCCTACAATTTTTAATGGCAAATTGAAAGGTTATCAGCTGAAAGGCATGAATTGGTTGGCAAATCTCTATGAACAGGTGAATTTTAAAACTACATCCTACCCGTTGTCTTTTGTTTGTTATGTTTTCCTGAAGTCGTTGGTTCAGTGTATTGTGAAATGAGCACAAGATACTGTTTTAGATTTCATCCCTTTTAAAAAGCTTTATCTTTTCATAAGAGTAAGATGTCTCTATATTTCTAACCTGGAGATTTTTTTGGAGAACATTTGTATCATGAATATAGTTTATCTTAGGGGGTCTTGGTAAACCAGATTGTTTTGCTTCTGTGCCTAGATTAGATTAGCTGAAAAACTGGCTTTGGCCTGTTCATCTCATGTATCATGATTCGCAGTTGTCTCTGTGGAGTTGGCAAAAGGAATCGTTACAGCAGTGGGTAATAGTGCTGAAGCTGGATGTCTGTTAGTCACTTTTGTTTGAACAAATCTGACATTTTGGTTAGTTCTTTTTGGCAGTATGTTGAACCTTGTGTGGTGGAATATGAGAGGTGTTGACCATGTGTATTTTTTTTTCCAGGGTATTAATGGCATTCTTGCAGATGAAATGGGCCTTGGTAAAACAGTACAGAGCATTGCCCTCCTGGCCCATCTGGCTGAGGTGGGTGGATGCAGTCTTTCCATCTTCCTCTCTCTAGATCCTAGGGTCATTTTCTATTGAGAATCAGCCATTATCAAGCACTGTACTAGGCTCTGTGGCAAACCAAGACAGTAGGACTTGCTCCTTGCCTTCAAGGCCTTTTCAAGGTGACACAGTGTGGTGAAACATTTTGGTTTTCAAGAAGACTAGGACAATTTTTGAGCAGGTGTGGTTTGAACCCCTGCCCCACCCCAACCCCCTTCTATTGAGAACCACCGATGTAGTGGCAAAGATGCTGTAGTTAGTTGTCAGAAGACCTGGGTTCACATCTCAACTCTATGCTTACTAGCAGTGTAAAACTTGGGCAGTTCACTTAACTTCTTTTGACCTGACTTCACTTTAACTCTCTGAGGTTTAGTTTCCACTTCTATAAAGTGGGGATGATATCTACCGTCTAAGAATTTTATGAGAATTAAGTGAGAAAATATGTGTAAAAGCATTTTGAAAACAAAAGCTCTATACCAATTAAATAATAGTAAAATTGTTATGATCATCTAGTATGGGGAAAGCAACACATACAAGTCAGTCTAGGTGCTTTGTGAATGATATATATTAGGACCTAAACGAGATGAGGGGAGGGAGTAATTGCTTGGTATTTTTTCCTGAAGGTGTATATGAGCAACTTCCTTGCCTGTGTTATTATTAACGTAGGATGTTATTATTGAGTGTGCATATATGGGAGATACACAGTTTTTCTTGTTATAATGTATCTCCTATTCTTAAATTGCTCGTCATTAATTATAGTTCTGAATTACATATCTTCAGTTTTCCTGCAGTTGGCTGACCCAGTTTTTCTGTTTCAGAGAGAGAACATTTGGGGACCTTTCTTAATAATTTCACCTGCTTCTACACTTAACAATTGGCACCAGGAGTTTACTAGATTTGTTCCTAAATTTAAGGTAAAAATCAATCTGACAAGAAATTGTACTGCTCTTTAAACTTTCTGACTCTTCGTTTGCTACCTTACTTATTTAATTGCTCACAATAGTTTTAATTTCTTGCATTTTTTCCAAAATACCTTACGTACATTCTCTATAAAAGTTACTAATGGGAGCAATAAGAGAGTATTACATCCTTATGTTTCATAAGTGAGACAGCCAATCTAATTTGAGTGATTTGCTGCATTGGCCACATGGATTGATGCTCCTGGTCAAATTGCCATAATAGAAGATATCTACCTTACTGATTAACATAGATTTTGGCAAATCATATCATCAGGACACATATACTGTAATTTATGGCATTGTTGTCCCCCGCCAAATGTATTCATAAATAATTCATTTTCTTAATACTCCAAAGCCATATTTTTAGTCTTGGTCCAAATTATAATGTCTACAGTAGATATTATACCTTATAATGTATAAGGTAGATGTGACGGTTGATTTTAACTAATTCAGAGGAAAAGAATTGACGTTGAGGTAGGAAATGATCAGCAGGGAAGTATGTTGCATCAAGTTGAATAAGACATGCAAAAGATTTAAACAGACGTTTACTTACAGAAAGTTGTTGGGATGCAAGAAAGAATGGGTACAATTTATTAAATTGTTTGCAAGTAAAAGATGGAAATGAGTTAAATATGTGTTCTTTCCCTAAAGGGTTACAGTGGTAATGAAGTTGCATGGTGAGGAGGTTTTATGGAGATTATGTCTCGTGAGATATATCGTGAGACATGATCTCTCTGATTTGGGGTCTCTATAATAATCATGAGTTCCATTCAATTTAAAGGGTATGGGATAGGGTGGAGATGGGAGGCTGGTGTTTTTCTGGCTTTTGCTTTGTAAGCAGTAGGGACATGTCTGGAATGTTCCACTTTGGTTCACCTTGGGGACTGTGGCCTTACCTTTGTGTCTGAATTGTAGATTCTGTTTACAAAAGCACATTAGGTGTATAGCTTTTAATTTGGCTTACTCATTTTTTAACTTTCTAATGAGAAGATGAGATCATTCTAAGGCAGTTTGTTGAATGTTGTCTCTAGAGTTGTTTGCTGTATGAAATATGGAGCTCCCCATCTTTTTCCTGCTTTCTTGTTGTTCAGTACATGTTGAACAATCAGGAAGCTGAAAAATTGTCTTAAAATTTTCCACCAAACCACTTAAGTTTTCAGTGTTTCTTTTACTGGCCGATAGATGGCAATGGAGTACTATTTATGTCATTTGATACCTCTCTTGACTTTATACCTATCCCTCAAACTGAGCTTTCATTTGCATGTTAAGCTTCTTTCCTTTTGATATTCTAGTTTAGGGATCAGTAAAAGATGGCCTGTGGGCCAATTCTGTTGCCACTTGTTTGCCCCAGTTTTTTTTAATGGTGATAAAATGCATATAACATAAAATGTACCAAGTTTAAAGTGTACAATTCAGTAGCATTAAGTACATTTACAGTGTGGTACAATGCTCACTGCTAATTGGTAACAGAATTTTTTCATCATCCCACACAGAAACCTACTCCCCAGTAAGCAGTCACTCCCTTTCCCTCCAGCCCCTGGCTGCCACAGATCTGCTTTCTATCTCTGGATTTGCTTATTCTGGATAGTTCATACAACTGGTATCATACAATAATGTAGCCTTTTGTGTCTGGCTGCTGCTTTTCACTTAGCAGAATATTTTCAAGGTTCATCCATGTTGTAGCATATGTCAGCAGTTCTTTCCTTTTTATGACTGAATAATATTTCATTATCTGGATATACCATATTTTGTTTTCCATTCATCTATTGATGGATATTTGGATTATTTCCACCTTTTGGCTATTGTTAATAGTATTGCTGTGAACATTCATATACAGGTTTTTGTTTGAACACCTGTTTTCAGTTCTTTGGGGTATATACCTAGGAGTGGAATTGCTAAGTCATTCTATATTTAACTTATTGAGAAATCTATCACCTTTTTTTTGGTACAGCTTGTGAGCTAAGAATTGTTTTTACATTTTTAAATTGTTGATTAAAAAAGAATAACAAATGATACATGAAATTTAAATACATATATACTAGAACACAGCCACACTCTTTTGTTTATGTATTATTGATGGCCGCATTCTTAACAGCAGAATTGAGTAGTTGTGACAGAGGCTGTATGGCCTGGAAAGCCCTGAATATTTACTGTCTGGCTGTTTACAGAAATGATTTGATGACCTCTGCTCTGTTGATTCATTGTTTCTGTTGCCATTACTCCTTTAACTGTTAGAAATGTGTTCACTTCCCCACAGAAGATAGTTAGATGTAGACTCTGGTCAGGTTTATAGTTAGATTACATTCAAAAGATACTTAGATCTATGATAACGTCTGAAAGTTCATTTTATTTGGCAGGTATCTGAGTAACACTCATTTTATGATTCTGATATGATCAGTGCCTCTGACTTTCTCCTCTTTCCCATAAAGTATGATTTACAATTTTTCTATAGCTAATGTACCACTTTTCATTCTTGAAATTGGCTGTTCTGTATGTTTTCTATTTCAGTTATTTCTGTTTTGTCTTTTATTATTCTTGTGTACTTTTTTGGTAGTTTTTTTTTTTCCTAACGTCTTTAGATGGAGCTTGGATAACTGATTTTCAGCTTTTTCTAATTGGTGTATTTAAGGATATTAATTGCTTTCTAAGGGTGACTATAGCTATCCAAAGGTTTGATGTGTCACATTTTCATTATCTTTCAATTCAAAATAATTTCTAAAAGCTTCTACTGCAAGTTCTTATTTGATATGTGGCTTATTTTAAAGTGTGGTTCTTAATTTCCAAACAAAGGATGATTTTCTAGATACCTTTGTTACTAATTTATACTTTAAATCCACTGTGGTAAGAAAATATGCTTTTTATGATTTTAATCCTTGGAAATTTGTTGAACTTTGCTTTTATGGCCCAGCACATGGTCAGTTTTTATAAATGTCCTATATGTGTTTAAAAATAATAGGTATTCTGCAGTCATTGAGTTCACTGTTGTTATGTATATTGATTAGGTTAAGTTTTTTAACTTGTTCAGCTCTTCTCTATCTTTACAGATTTTTTTTTTGTTTACCTGTCCTGTTAGTGACTGAAGAGGTGTGTTAAAATTTACAACTATGGATTTATCCATTTCTGTTTTCCTGTGTTCATTTTTATTTTATATATTTTGAGGATGTGAGATATGTATAAATTTACAATTATTTTATCTTCCTGGTGAATTGACTCTTTTGTTATTATGAAATTCCCTCCTTTAAGATTTTTGCCTTAAAATCTATTTTCTATGATATTAGATAGATTAGCTTTCTTTTGGTTAGTTTTCACATTATATCTTTTTCTACCTTTTGCTTTTAACCATTCTCTATCCTTACATTTAAGGAGTATTTCATGCCTTTTATTTGGCATATTTGTGCTTATGTTTAATGTAATTATTGATATATGAAGTTTAAATCTGCTAATTTGCTGGTTTCTTTCTACTTTTTTCACCCGTTCAGCTTTCTTTTTCTCTCCTTTCTTGTGTCCTTTTGGATTGATTAGATTTTATTACTCTTTCATTTTTTTTTCTTCCCCTTTTAGCTTGCTAATTATATATTCATTTTATTCTTCAGTAGATACCAGGAGAATACAATATGCATCCTTGACTTTTAAAAAAGTAGTATAAGTACTACTACTAGTACCAGTATAAGTACAAGTACCTTAGTATACTTAACTACATCCTCCTTCTCTAGACTTACGTTCTCTTGTTTTTATATGTATTTTATCTTTTAAACCCCACAAGACATTATATTATTATTTATACATTTTAGATTTATTTTAGACTTATTAGTTACATATTCACTGTTTTCATTGATCTTCATTGCTTCCTGCATATTTGTGCTTCCATCTGGCTGAGATTTTTCATAACAACAAAAGACATCAAGCTACAGCTTCAAGAAGCACTTTGAGCCCCATAAGGATAAAAAGAAAGAAACCACATCTAGAAACATCACAGAAAAAGTGCTGAATTTTGCATTCTTTAGTTTCTCCATGCTTTAGTCTGAGTATTTCCTTCTGACTTATCATCTAATTCACTGATTTTCTCTTTACCTGTATCTAAGATCTGTTGTTGAACTTATCATTGAATTCTTGATTTTAGTTATTGTATTTTTCAGTTCTGAAAATTCCTTTTTTTTTTTATAGGTTCTAGTACACTACTGAAATTCTCAATCATTTAATTCCCTGAACAAATTAGCATTTTTTTAAAAGTCCATTTCTGATGTTTTTATTATCTGGATCTCCTGTGGGTTTGTTTCTTTCATGTTTTTCATGTTGATTTTCAGTCATGTAGTCAAGTCTTTCCTTATGTCTGGTTTTTTTTACTTGTTTTATTGTATGCCAGACATTGTATAGGAAAAATTCTAGAATGATGTTGGCTCTGGATACTGTTTTCTTCTTCCACAGAGAGGATTTATATGTGTTTTGGATTTTTGCCCCTAGTAATTTTTTTCCTGGGTCACTAATAATCCACAATCCTCTTGTTCCAGTCAGGAATTGAGGTGATTCAAAGCTGGGGTTCACTACCTGTTAAGGAAAATCTATGTATAGTTTATTACCAGTATGTATGTATGCTTGGATTCCCAACTTAAGCCACGGAGGTGGGTGGTTATCAGAATCCCTTCTCCTTGAACTACATTTTTGTTCTGTGGACTCTGTGTCTCATAAAAAAAGACTCTGGGGGCTGGCCTGGTGGCGTAGTGGTTAAGTTCGTATGCTCTGCTTCAGTAGCCCAGGGTTCACCAGTTTGGATCCTGGGCGTGGTTCTATGCACTACTTATCAAGTCATGCTGTGGTAGACGTCCCACATATATAGTAGAGGAAGATTGGCACAGATGTTAGCTCAAGATCAGTCTTCCTCAGCAAAAAAGAGGAGATTGGCAGCGGATGTTAGCTCAGGGCCAGTATTCCTCAAAAAAAAAACCCCACAACAACAAAAAATTCTTTGTTAGTCTCTCAACTAGAACTTTTGGAAAGGATCAGCACCTTCAGGGGAAACGTGTGCCAGGTGCCTGGCTTTCCTTTCTGGGCTTCTTTTCTAATTTTGGATCTTGGCTCTGTAATTCTCCACTGTCTCAGCAGCCCTGTGATGTCTTCAAACAAGTGTTTTGTATATATATACTAGGAGAAACGCTAGTCCAGCAATGACAGAAGAGGAACTCCTATATTCATTCTCTTAGGTTCTTTTAGAATCATCCTGAATAACATATTTGTGATGGTATATTTAAGATGATCAGTAGGAAATAATCTGTATATTGGTCCTTTTTCTAGGTGCTACCATATTGGGGAAATCCTCATGATAGGAAAGTCATCAGGAGGTTTTGGAGTCAGGTAACTTTCAGCTTACTGCATATATACATACACACACACGTATACATGTGCAATCAGTATTTCTCTAGTTGATCTGAGTAATTTCTCACGTAAAATCTTCTTATATATTATATATTTCTGGACACTAGGCAAGCACACTTTTTTTTTTTTAACAATGCTTTTGCTTTTATAGACAATCAGCTGGACTTAAAGTCCAGGATTAACTAAGAACTTTTTTCTTTAACTAGCTAAAGACTAGTTTTTAACATGGTCTGTGATTAAGGTGACTGCTTTAAAAACAGTTATGGTTTAATTCACTGCACATCTACCATGTGGGAGAAGCACATCTTTAGGACTATCTTAAACTTCTTGGCCTTAGAAAGTATAGTCCATTCCTCATTATCTTGTTATAAGTTGTTAGGTGTCTCTTTACACCCTTACCCTCTTTTATTTACAGAAGACCCTCTATACTCAGGATGCCCCCTTCCACGTGGTTATCACCAGCTACCAGCTGGTGGTGCAGGATGTAAAGTACTTCCAGCGGGTCAAGTGGCAGTACATGGTATTGGATGAGGCTCAGGCGCTCAAAAGTAGTTCCAGGTAACGTGAGTAGTAGAAACCAACCTCCATGGCCTGAAGATATATAGATATACATATATCTGTGTATATGATATATACACACACACACGTGAATGAAGATCAGAGAGGTTTTAGAACATGGCATGATATGGTCTCTGCATAAGCCGTGTATCTGACCAGAAGGCAGAAATTCCCTTTTGCATTTTCCATGGAACACAAATACTAATGTTTAGAATATAAGGATTTTTCTCGACTTCTATCTCCCTACTCAATAATTATGATGTTTTAACAGATCTTTATTCTTCAAGGAAAATTCCTATGCAGGAAGAGTTGTCTGCTCTTTCTGTGAGGGATTGTTTTAGACAGGAAGTCGTAGTAGAAATTAGAATGTTACATTATGTGGATTACAGGTTCTGCCTATTTTATGTGTGTTGTCCTAGTCCCTGGATGGTTATTAGACCCCCAAGAATCCTTTTATTGGAAGGTCTATGTTTGAAATGTTCTAATACCTTTAAGGTCCCAAACTGAATCGTAAATGAGCACTTGGCTGTGAAGTGTTACTTGGCAGTGTTAAACCTTGGGTTTGATAATTCTTATTAAACTCTTGATGAACCCATAGGAATTTCTTAGGAGGTCCATGTTAACTGGCAGCATGGTATTTTCCGTGGAACTCTCCATCTTCTGAAGAGCGTTTCTTCATATTGCACTTTTTTGAAGTAAGACATGCTTGTGACCAGGAGCAATAAACTCACTTTGCATTTTCTTCTCACGCCCTTCCCCTTTCTCCATTGTTTCCTCCAAACTCCCAACTGGAAACACAGTTAATAAGTTTAAAGCTTTCTACTACAGATAAGTACGATATAATTAAATGCTTTCTGTCAATAAAACTGACCAAAGATAGTAAGTAGAGGACTTTATCAAGCCAGAAAGGATCCTACTCTGCCTATTTGAGGGCCTTTTTTTTCCAAACCCTAATACCATGTTTTCAGTACAGAGGAGTCAATTTCTCTGGAATTTCCTGACCTCGGCTTTGTTGAGTAATATTTTTCAGTTGTATACTTGGTGGAGTACTTGATTCTGAGTGTTTGTTATTTTTTTGGAAAGCATTTTTAGAAATATGGGGTCTTCATAGGGTGAAGAGAGATTTACTGCTAACTTGGAATTTGTAATTCATCTTCTTGGACAGTGTTCGTTGGAAGATCCTCTTACAGTTTCAGTGTCGGAATCGGCTTTTGCTAACTGGGACCCCCATTCAGAACACCATGGCAGAGGTAGGCACTAGAAAAGGCCTCAGCTTTATGTGTGCCTTAAACAGAATGGTTCCAGTACAGAACAGAGTTCTTTACCCATGCCCAGCTAGAGTGTTATTGTTCTGTACAAATGACAATCCCCACATAAAAGGAAGAATTTAACCATAGCTTACCCTAAGTGGTTTTCGTTTTGTTTTGCATCATTCTCATTTTCTTATTTTCTGGCATAAGGCAAATAAATTACTTTATTCCTTTATATTTATGTAATAAATAGTGAATTCATTAGGAATGCTACCCATCTAACGCAGAGATGTTTCTATGCCAGAATGAGAAGGTATAATATTCTTTAACACTGAGAGGAGCTAAAATTCTTTCTTTTGGAAAGATAATCGATCAGAGGTCAGAAGACTTTCTGTAAAGAACCAGATGGTAATGTTTTAGACGTTACGAGCCGTACAGTTGCTGTTGCAACTGCTCGACCTTGCTGTTGTAATGTGAAAGCAGCCATAGATTAAATGAATAGATGTGGCTGTGTTCCTTTAAAACTTTATTTTAACTTTTTATAAAAATATAAAAGGTTTATGTAAAAATAAAAAGTTTATTTATAAAAATAGATGGCAGGCCAGACCTGGCACCACAGACCATATTTGCTGACCTCTGATGTACAGTTATTGTTAGCAAGTTATGCTACCTCAGATCATGTTCATTCATGGACATATAAATGATCTTTAAAACCATCCCACTGCAAAGTCTGAGCAGGACTTGTGCTTTCAGACTTCTAGGTTGAAATTAATTGAAAAATACTCACGTTTTGCTAGAGCATGTTATAGAATTGGGGTTGGTTGATGAGGTATGTGCTTGTATGCTCATTCTCTCCCTTACTCAAACATACATGTGCGCGTAGACTCAGACACACACACACCTGCAACTTTCACTCTTTCTCTCCAAACCTCCATTGTATTCTCACATACTCATTTTGTTGTCCTACAGCTATTTCACTTTTCTTTTGTTTCCAGCTCTGGGCTCTGCTTCATTTCATTATGCCAACATTATTTGATTCACATGAGGAATTTAATGAATGGTTTTCCAAGGACATTGAGAGCCACGCCGAAAACAAATCTGCCATTGATGAGAGTGAGTACTTTTATGAACTTACTTTCTTTCTGCCTATCAGTGTAGGCAACTATGTAATTGTGTATTTTCTTTTATGTGAAGAATTCTTCTAGTATACAGAGAAGGATCTGAGGTGAAAAGTTTATCTTATAATTGTGTGCTTTATTTTCCAAAGAGTCAAAAAAGGACTAATTCAGGAGATGTTGCTGTAGTGTTGACTAATCAAGGCAGAACAGGCAGAGTTCATAAAGTACCATATTTTGGCTTACAGACTCCTCATTTCCCATGTAGATTCTGACAAGTTCATATCAGAATTATATTCTTTGTGCTATGGGGTTAGGGCTTTTTTCCTGTGATTAAAAACAAAATATTAGGGCTAAAGAAGATGTGGTGTGTATATATATACAATGGAATACTACTCAGCTGTAAAACACAACAAAAGCATTCCATTTGCAATAACATGGATGGACCTTGAGGGAATTATGTTAAGTGAAATAAGCCAGTTAGAGAAGGACAATCTCTGTATGACTCCACTCATATGAGGAATTTAAAATGTAGACAGAGAGAACAGATTGGTGGCTACCAGGGGAGAGGTGGGATGGGGGGTGGGCACAGGGTGTGGAGTGGTGCACCTGCAACACGACTGACAATAATGTACAACTGAAATTTTACAAGTTTGTAACGTATCATTAACTCAATAAAAAAAAAAGAAAAAAGAAAATATTAGAAGGGTCATTTTGTTAATATCTGTGTTTGGATTTGTTTCTACTGTGAACATTTTTGACCTTGTTTATCAATACTTTGACCTTGTTGAATAATATCTTTTAAGAGAGTTATGAGGTGTTTATTACATGGACATGAAGTGACATCTACTATTAGAAAAGTCCTTAAGTAATTTCTTATACTACAAGTTGTTAATTTGCCGACATACTTTGAAGAAATGATTTTTCAGGAACATTGGGAGTCCCAGATAGCTTGCATTAGACCTATATGAAAACCCTATTATTGATAAAATGTCCTAAAACACTCTAAGGGTGAGTTCTAATAAAAATAAAATGGTACTTGTTGATCTGAGTAAATGAGACCAAAATGCATTTGCTCAGTTGAATATAGGAAGATGCTATGAAAAATTCAGATTCCTTGGTTCCTACTTGGGAAAAAGATTCCGTTTCGGTCTTCTTTCAGAGAATCATTAAGCCAAAAGGTGTTAGAACAGCTTAGTAAGACGTGATCATATTTCTTTTGTTTGTGTTAAATCAATATAATGTATTATTGGGGGGGGGCCTCCTGGCATTTCAGATCAACTCTCTCGCTTACACATGATCCTGAAGCCATTTATGCTGAGGAGAATCAAGAAAGATGTGGAAAATGAATTGTCTGACAAGGTAAGAAAAGAAGACCTCATGAGTGTAAGCCTTAATAGGCACCAACTTAGGGTTCCAGGGCAAAAAAAATTTGGTAAATGTTTAGTTGAAGGGTAATTAGTTTTACTAAGAGAAGACCTTTAAACTTAAGTGATTCAAAGAAGGCTTAAAATGAGTCAAATAATCAAGGCAAGTAATATTTTTTTCTTCTTTTTGTTTTACGCTTTTTATTATGGAGAATTTGAAATATTACCAAAATAGAATAGTATAATGAACCCTCTTGTAATCACCACCATACAGCTTCAACATAGTCATCTCTACCCCTCTAGATTATTCTGAAGCAAATCCCAGATGTTTTTTATTTCATATAAGTATTTCCATATGTATCTCTAAAAGATTTGGTCTTCTTTTAAAATACATAACTACATATCATTATCACTCCTAAAAAAGACAATTATTCCATTATAGTATCATATATCCAATGAGTGCTCAGATATCCCCAGTTGTCTTTGTTAGTGTTTCTTTTTCTTTCTTTCTCTTTTTTAAAAAATTAGCTTTTTGAAATAGAATCCAAGCAAGGTCCACACATAGCATTTGCATGATATGTCTTTTAAATATCTTGTAACCCCTCCCTTCTTTTTTCCTTTGCAATTCTTCATTGAAAAAAATGTAGTTATTTGTTTTCCACATACAGTCATGCGCTGCTTAACCATGAGGATACATTTTGAGAAATGTGTAGTTAGGCAATTTTGTTGTTGTGTGAACATCATAGAGTGTACTCACACAAAACTAGATGTTACAGCCTACTACACACCTAGGCTATATAGTAGGAATCTTAGGAGACCACTGTTGTATATGCAGTCGTTGACTGGAAGGTCATTATGTGGCACGTGAGTGTACTGAATTTGCTAGTTGTATCATTGTGGTCTTGTCTCACATGTTCCTCTGTCTCTTGTATTCTTGCAAACCGAGAGTTAGATTTAGAAGTTTAATGTGCTTTGGGTTGTAATATTTTTTTCTCATACAAGACCAGTAGTTTTGGTTTATAAATGTCTTTTTTTAGATCCTTACCAGACTTCTGTAATTTTCTGTTATCTCCTGTGAATCCTCCCCATATTTTCCTTCCTTCTTTTTTCTCCAAGTTCCCAGTCCTTTGGGGCTTTTCCTGTCTTCCATAGATTCCACCTGTTTCTCATAATTCTGCTCTCTACCTAAAAGACATCTTTCCGGGTTCTTGATAACATCAGGTAGTTCTCCTCTGTCACTGCCTGAAGGCTGGATCATTTGAAATTAGTATCTCTGTCTGGAAGATTGTGGTGGGAGTGTATACCTTCAAAGAGAGGAGTAGAAGTATACTTTTGTTTTATTCCTTTTTTTAAAATCTTGATGGCTGTTTTATGAAACTGGCTCATTTTAACTAAAATAGCAGTGTCACACAGATGTATCTGATAGAAGGAAAATACTATACAAAACACTGGATCGTTGGGGCTTTTATATCAGAAAGGGCTTCAAAAACAATAGTTCTGTTATTTAGTGGTCACTAGGGAGGGGGTCAGATGTGGTATGATTCTTAACCACTGTGCATAGTATAAATTCCTTAAACATTAGTAATGTTTCTAATCTGTTATTAAATAATATATTTATTTATTGAACTCTTATTGCCTGTCAGCCACTAATACATAAAGATGAACAGTGTCTAGGTTCTGTTCAGATTTCCAAGGGAGATGAGTACATAAATGACTGTAATACTGTGTCGTAAGACATACAGTGATTATCTATGTGAAGTGTAATGGAAACATGGATAAAGGAGTAGTTCTGTTGGGGAAGGTGGGAGAAGGCATGAAAGCAGAGTGAAGTACCTCTGAAATAATGAGTTGGCGTTTACTAGGAAAGTACAGTAGGAAGGGGGTGCTAGGCAACAAGAGCAATGTGAACAAAGATAGAGCAACATTCAGATATGCAGCATGTTTGGCAAACATTATTCAGACCATTGTTGCTAAGGTATATAAGAGGACATGGTGATGAGGAGACTGGGACAATAGAGTGAGTTAAATTATGGGAGGCTGCCTCTGACTATGGGATAATTTTTAATATTTTACTATAGGCAGTAATGTACATTGAAGGTTTTTCAGCAGTTGAATTACCTTACAAGATTTGTGTGGAAAGTTTCTTAGAACCAGGAGAGACTGGAGGCAGGAAGACCCCAAAATAATAGCAGTCTAGATTAGGTATGATGAGATTCTGCATTAAGGCAATGAGAGTGGTCAGAAAGGGTAGTTGGAGGCAAATTTCCAGGTTGACTTGAGGGACTTAGGACATGGTAGAACATGGAGTATGAGACAGAAAGAAAAACCAGAGCCGACTGAAGTTTCTCTTCCAACAACTGAGTGAATTGTAATGCTGTTAACCAATTTAGTAAATTGTGGAAAAGATAATTTTTTTCCTGATATGTCACATAGGCAATTGCTGTAGACTCTCTGAGTGGTACTGTTATTGTAGGTAGTTGGAAATATGGGACTGGGGATGTTTGGGAATGTATTTTTGCAAGTTACTGTGATAGATGGTAGTTGGTACTGTTGGAAATGGAACAGATTGCCCAGGGACAGCATGTAGAGTGAGTGACAAGGGAAGAAAGTCAAGGAAAGAACATTTTTCTGGATAATTAGCCACATCACGGGTTTATAGAGCTATTGAGTTTCTAGAGGTATGTATTTTGTTTTTTCAATCATAATCTGGCTTGTGTATGTTTTCAACCTTATGCTGATAGTGATTATTCTTAAAAACTGTTTTTCGAAGTATAAATGTTCTTAATTGATTTTTAGATTGAGATTCTAATGTATTGCCAACTGACCAGCCGACAGAAGCTGCTATATCAGGCACTGAAAAACAAAATTTCCATTGAGGATTTATTGCAGTCTTCTATGGGCTCTACCCAGCAAGCACAGACCACCACCAGCAGCCTCATGAATCTGGTCATGCAATTTAGGAAGGTAAGAGCTTAGATCAGCTGCCTTGGAGTTATCTTTATTAATTCATTTCAAGAAAAAGGCTCTAGCCTTGATTCCAGATAAACAAAGTCTGTTAAAAAGAGATGAAAGTGGGAAAGTATATATTTACAAAGGTAAACTTTCATGGTTTGGGATCCCCCATCATTTCATAGAGCAATGTCTGCACAGGACAATGTTGTCTTATCATTTCCCTTCCTCTTAGGTATGTAATCACCCAGAGTTATTTGAACGACAAGAAACTTGGTCTCCATTTCATATTTCCCTAAAGCCATACCAGATTTCAAAGTTTATATACCGTCATGGACAGATCAGGGTCTTCAATCATTCACGGGACAGGTGAGCAAATAGTGATACTTGTTTTACTCTGGGAGTGTTTTTGTAATTTGGGGATAGGTGGCTTAGTAAATAAATTTAGTGGAGAATGTTTGAGTTCTCCAACAGTGAGGTATTTAAGCAAAGGGTGGACAACTATTTGTTAAGGGATCTTGTGGTTTATCAGGGGTATAACTGGATGACCTTAAAGGCCCTAGCCCCTTCTGTTGTCCTTTGTGAGTTTTTTTTTATGCTTGAGGAAGATTAGTTCTGAGCTAACATCTGTGCCAGTTTTCCTCCACTTGACATGTGGGTCACTGCCCCAGCACAGCTGGTGAGTGGTGTAGGTCTACGCCTGGAATCTGAACCTGTGAACCCAGGCCACTGAAGCACAGCACGCCGAACTTAACCACTACGCCACAAGGCCAGCCCCTTCCTTTCTGAATTGAGTAGTGTGCACCTGTGTGCAAATGTGTACTTGCAGCAAGAGAGATCAGCAGATGTCCCTGCCCCAGTACTGGAGTTGCTCTGTGGTGGCTTATTTTACACTTGGAATGGCACTTGTTGGAGAACGGATTGGATTTCAAATTAATCAAATTTACCTTCTTCCCAGAATCAGTAAAGGTGAAGTAGTTGTTAATGATAATATGCTAGTGACCACTTGCATTCAGAAAATAGATGTGCAGGTCCATTCTACTCCTGTGAGTGAGGGTGGCCCTAGCTTCTGTATTTTTTAACAAGCTCCCAAAGGATTCTTCTGCACATCCACATTTGAGATCCATGAATTTAGAAGGTTCCTTCTGTAGTGAAACAATATAAACAGTATTATCAAAATAATTGTCAATAATATTTAGTATAATAAAACTGAAATTGAAACACATTTCTTGGGCTTAATTTTAAGAATTCTTTGTCTGTGATAGCTCCAGGCTAATACTAACTACATGGGCGGGGGAAACAGACCAGAGCTGTAGCGTTGTTTTGTGTAATATAGTATGTGGTAACTTACAGTGCTAGAATTATGATTCTCTGAAATAAAATGAGACTACTTTGAACTTGCGTTATCTTCTTATGCCTTTAAGTATTTAGTACTTCCTGACATTTATGCTGTGATTTTTGCCTGGTGATATGGCAACAAACTTTCTTAAAAGAAGAAACAGTTTTGGGGCTGGCCCCGCAGCCAAGTGGTTAAATTTGCACGCTTCGCTTTGGCGGTCCAGGGTTTCGCCAGTTCGGATCCTCAGTGTGCGCCTGGCACTGCTCATCAGGCCATGCTGAGGTGGTGTCCCACATAGCACAACTAGAAGGATCTACAATTAGAATATACGACTATGTACTGGGGGGCTTTGGGGAGAAGGGGAAAAAAAAAAGATTGGCAACAGATGTTGGCTCACGTGCCAATCTTTAAAAAAAAAAAAAAAAAAGTTGTTAGAAACAGTTTTAAACCTAAAAGATTTTCTTTAGTTTGGAACCTCCAGTCTAGTTAGCTTCCCAATATTTATATCTGGGTTTGGATTTATTTTTTCTACTTACTTTACAGGTGGTTAAGGGTTCTTCTTTCTCCATTTGCACCAGACTACATCCAAGAGTCTCTCTTTCACAGAAAAGGTAAGTGTTTTGATCTTTGGGAAGGAAAGTATGCCAAGAGTTTACCAGGGTCCTGTTTATTTTGCTGAGTGACTGATTTGGAACTAGTAGTGATTTTGCCTGCATGCTAAGCCTTTATTTATAAAATCTTGATAAGATTTAAGTATATTAGTTGTCTTCATCTATAGATGCTATGGTTTGTGGCTATAACAGGAAGCAATTAAAACTTATTACATTGACCTTCCATCTTTGTTTTATACGTACCTCTTAAGAATTTCTTACACCCTTGAAACTTGACAGAGAGAATAATGCAGGATTCTTATTAATGTGACTTAGTCAGTTCCCCCCTCCTTAGTCTAAGGAAAAGAAACTACTGAATTTTGAGCATTGTCAAAAGCATTAAGGCAAAGGTTCAGAATCTTTTGCCTCTGTCCATTCCTTTCCTTTTCTTTTTCCTGGCATGATAAAAAGAAAGGCAGTTAGCCAAGGATCCCAAAACCCGAAAGGTAACTGATGAGCCGGCTCCACTCTGGCCCATATATGCCATATCTTATAGGTCTGCCTCTTGTACTTGTGATTGTAGTACAAAAATAGGACTTCCATCAAAGTGGCTGGATTGGAACCTTTAGAATATCTTTTGATTTTTAAGTCAAAAGTCAGCAGTTCAGCAAGCTTTAGTTGAGTATTGTCTCTTGGCTTGCTACTAGGTTTAACTTTATCCTTTGATATTCCAGGTGTTAATGAAGAAAGCTGTTTCTCTTTCCTTCGCTTTATTGATGTATCTCCAGCAGAAATGGCAAACCTCATGCTTCAGGGACTTTTGGCCAGGTGAGAAGTTTGTTCACTGTTTGATGAGAGAGCAGTTGGAAATAAACAGGGACACAGGTTAAATACTGTGAAATTAAATATTTAATATTATATCATCTTAGCCTCTCATTCTTTTCCTATTAATTAAAAATAAAAATTTTATAAGGGAATAACAGTTTTGGTAATTTAATAATTGCATGATTCTTCATGATATATGTTAAATAAAAACTAGGTTCTTCTCCCAAATGCTACCAGAAAGTCTTCAAGTTTTCTTAATTTCTAGTTAGTGTGCCATGTTCTCTTTTCTTCTACAGGGCGAGTGATGGCTGATGATTCTTTTAGTTAGTAGTGACTGCAGCATAGCCCACCTTAAGTGTTCTGGGAAACTTAGTTCTATGTTCCTTTTCTTTGGAATAATGGCTTTCACTTATTTTATTACTTTGTATTTATGTAATAGATAGTGACCTCATTAGGAAAGGCTGTCTCCCTAATATGAGGATATTTTTATGATAGTTTCTGTGATAGAGTTGAACGTTCTTAACACTAAGAGGAGCTTTACGGAGGATTTTAGTTTTCATATTAGCAAACCAAGTCATGCCAAAGGTAGAATTTATAGAACAAAAGTATGAAACAGCTTTATCTGCAAGTAGGAAAGAACTGCTTCTAAAACGCTCAAGATTTACAAAAGAAACATGATAAGGAGAGAGAAGGTTCCTCGCTGCTATGAACTACCCTCAAACCGCCATGGAGCACTGAATAAGCATGTCTGCTGTGGTTTGTTTCAGATGGTTAGCTCTTTTCCTGTCTCTGAAAGCCTCCTACAGGCTCCATCAGCTGCGCTGCTGGGGAGAGCCAGAAGGGGAGAGCCAGCAGAGATACCTGAGGAACAAGGATTTCCTTCTTGGGGTTAATTTTCCACTCTCCTTTCCCAACCTTTGCAGCTGCCCTTTGTTAAAGGTAAGCAATTATTTCAGCACCAGTTACCCATGTAGTACTGTCTTCCCTTTTCTTTGAATCAGTAAAAGTAATAGTAAAGTAAATGATAGCCTAAAAGAGCCGAAAAGTTCTCACAGGAGTGGAGCAGGGTATTGTTATGACTTACTATATTTAATAAACGTGTTTTGTATGTATATAATTATATGTGTGTATGTATATGTATTTAATATATATACTGCTTATAACTTTATTGTAGAGTACACAGATCGTAATTGTACAACCCTCTAAGTTTTTACATCTGTATGTACTTGTGTAACAACTACCTAGATTAAAGTATAGAACATTTCCAACACCCAGAAGTCTCCCTCATGCTTCTTCTCATTTAATGCCTCTAATTAGAACAAACCAACAAATAAAGGTAATCACTGTTCTGCTTCTGTCATCACAGATTATTTTTTCCTGTTTTTGAACTTTATGTAAATGGAATTTTCCAGTAGGGACTCTTATGTCTGATTTCTTTCTCAATATTATATCTGAGATTCATCCATGTTGCATTATAGCATTCTTTTTTAATGCTATGAAGTGTTCCATTGTGTGAATACCACAATTTATTAATCTGCTCTACTATTGGTGATATTTAGGTTGCTTGTTGTTTGGGACTGTTATGAATAAAAGTGCTATGCACATTCTTGTACATGTGTTTTGATGAACATAAGTACTAATTTCTTTGTGGTTTAGATCCAGGAATGAGATTCTTGCGTCATCAGGTATATGTATATTCCATTTCTTTGAATTTGTAGTGGTATCTCATAGTGATTTTAAATTGCATTTCCCTGAAGAGTAATGATGTTGAGCACTTTTTCATATAATCGTTGGCCATTGTAGAGTAGGGGAGGGGGAAAGTGACAGGAAATAAGGTTTTAGAGGTAGGTCCAGATCATATGGGCCTCATAAGTTGTTGCTAAGCATTATAAGTTTATTCAAATGAAATGGGTAATGCTGGAGAGTTTTGAGAAGAGAGTTGTATGTTTATTTATTATCATCCTTTAACTGGATTAAAAATTTAGAAGGAAGGACATTTTCCTTGCATCCCCTAGAAAATTGAATGACTCCTTAGTCTTATGGTTAACTACTATTGAATGCAGGCTGCTCTTCGGCTGGATCTAGTGTTTGTCCCTGGTACACTGAAGAGCCTATATGGTTTCCTCCTTTTTGATTTTCCCAGTTGGTTTCTCAAGCTTTGCTCCTTGTACTTTTTTGGATTCTGGAGATGAGATCAGTAATACAAAAGGAGAATAGAATTGGGTTCCAACATATTTGGAATAATGTAGTGACTGGTGGCAGGGTGACTTCCTACTAGTGAAATATTGACATTCCTGATGAAGAGTTGCTTAATCTCCTATAGACCACTTAGTAATGTATGTTAATACAGTTAGGAATTTACCAGTTTTATTTTTGGTACAGAAAGTACCATCCTCCCAAGGGTTTGTTATGCCCTATTGTGTAGACACCTGCATCTTACTTAACACTCAAAGTTGTGCATCATTTATTTGTATTCTTCTGTTTCTGAAAATTCAGAGCAACTAATCAGTGACATCCTTGTATGAATTAATGAATTTCCTGAGAAATGCAGATGTGGACAGTGTGCTTTATGGGAAATTGGCAGTGAAATCTTCAAGTTTACATAATAGAAGTTAGATTCACTTCCATTTCCTCTTCTTTAATTTTGTTTTGTGTTGTGGATAGACATTTACTTTTGTAGTGGCTTAGAATGTACCCTGAGTTATTGAGCCAGTGGGCCATAGGTAGCTGAAAGCTAATCATACATGTTTAGAGACACTGTTCTGCTTTTGGTCTCATTATCCTTATCTCCAACTTACATATACTGAGATAGCAGCTAGGCAATGTATTTTGCCAGAGTTTATTATCTATCTATTCTAAGAAATCTCTGCTTTCAAGTAAGCAGAATGATCTTTATATGGTATCTAGCCTTAAAGGTTAGCCCAGGTTCTGAATAAAGAATTATTTTGTTGAAGCTCCCTGTGTAACAGTTAATAAAAATATAACAAAGCCCATTGTATTTGTGACTTTTGAAGTGCGATCATGACTCAGGTCAAGAATATTTTACATCACCATCTGTATGTGTGTAGATATACCAAATATTACATACACGTACATAAACTTTTAAAACCAAGTATTTACGAAACAACACTTAACCTCATATAAGCACACCCCGATTTTTTCTTTTACGACTATTTTATTTTATTTTTCTTTAAAGATTGGCACCTGAGCTAACATCTGTTGCTGATCTTTTTTTCTTCTTCTTCTTCTTCTTCTCCCCAAAGCCCCCAAGTACGTAGTTGTATATTCTAGTTGTAGATCCTTCTGGTTGTGCTGTGTGGGACGCCACCTCAGCATGACTTGATGAACGGTGCCATGTCTGTGCCCAGGATCCAAACGGATGAAACCCTGGGCCACCGAAGTGGAGTGCATGAACTTAACCACTTGGCCACGGGGCCGACCCCTATGATTATTTTTTTAACGTTAGTTGGAACCTACTGAAAATTAATTTCATGACCCTTACTATTCACAGTTTGAAAAATACAAAGCACTGGACGAATGCACAATATTAAAATAGCCAGAGGACTAGATAAAGAGAGTCACAATGTAGAAGATTCTGGATCATTCTTTTTAATAGTAAGAAAGGAAAGAAACTGACATTTTGGGACTTTAGACAGAGTCTCGCTTTCTGAGTATGAAAGAGAAGACTAGAAGTCCCTCAGAGAGCAGTATTCACATTGCATTGCAGTTACCCTGACATGTAGTTAGCAACTAGGTCTGTCTATGTCTCAGTTTCTGCTATGTACCTGTTATATCCCCGGTATTTAAAGATAGTTACAAATAAATAATTTTGAAAGAACCAACTGATTCAAACTTGAGCGAAGTAATTTATTATGGGGACAACTATCCCCCAGAACAGCTTTGTTAGAATATGCCTATCAGTACTATCATGCTGTTTCTCACACTGGTTTCTCTGAACTGAGTTTTCCTTATTCAAGAAACATGTCTCTAGAGAACTTTGGTGTTTTGTCTGTTTTGCAAAAAAGAGAAGGAAATTTTGGACACCTAATCCTTTAGAACAGATAAGCAAAATTCATTAATTGAGAATAAAGTTAATGTTAAAACTTAAGATGCATGATATTTTAGCATACATACACACGTCAAAACCACACTTCCAAATTTCATAATCTACTCTGATCCTGCCAGTTTTCAGTTTTTTGAAAAAACATGATTGAAAAAAATGAGTCTTTCTTAAAAAAGATAACTCATCAAATATGGACAGGAGTGCTGAGACTTAAATGTAATAATTATCTTTTGTGCTGATGTTTGAATTTGTCACTTAGTTTTAAAAACAAGGTCTTGGTTTCTTTTTGTTGCTTTGTATGGGATAAATTCATCGTGTGTGCTTTGTGTCTTTCATTCCTGATGTGACTTGCTTGCTGTCATTGTCTACAAAAATACTTCTGGCGTTGTTAATACAGTTTACAAATCCTGTGAAAGACCTCTGCTTAAATAGGAATCCTACTACTATGGAATTAGAAAATTTTTTATTTTCAGAGAAAACAGACTTACAACTATTTTCAGCAAATGTCCTGAAAATATAACTCGAGAGGTATTTTCTGTAGTTCCTATGGTGAATTAGAAACTCAGGTAGAACAAGAAAAGTCTTGAAAGATTAGAAAAGGACCAACATATAAATGTGGGGTCCATTTTTAAAGCTTGAGGGTGTAGGAAGACAACTCGAAAGTGATAACCAGTACCCCTAACTAAGTTATTAGGGAGGTTTAAAAACATTTTTTCTTTTTTTTTCTTTTTTTTTTTTGAGAAAGAGTAGCCCTGAGCTAACATCTGCCACCAATCCTCCTCATTTTGCTGGGGAAGACTGGTTCTGAGTTAACATCCGTGCCCATCTTCTTCTACTTTATATGTGGGACGCCTGCCACAGCATGGCTTGCCAAGCAGTGCGTAGCTCTGCATCTGGGATCCAAACCAGTGAACTCAGGGACACCAAAGCAGAACATGTGAATTTAACCGCTGCGCCACCGTGCTGGCCCCTAAAAACATTTTTTTCTAACGAAATTAATTAGTAACTATTTGAACTCATGATTCTAAGCAGCTAACTTGATTCTGAAAAGATGACCATTTGTTTTCCTTTAGCAGATAAACAGGCCAGGTAGATTAGAGAGACAGGGAGAAGTAATAGGTATGATATGTTAAAAATTTTAAGCCTTTTTTCTTGTTGCCTTGACTGTCCTTCTAGAGATATTAACATGCATATAAGAAAGTGCACAAATAATAAGTGTACATACAGCTTGATAACTTCACAAAACACTACCAGAATTCTACTTCAGAAGCCCCTTCATGCCCACTTCCATTCACTGTTCCTCTGCAGTGCCCTCCCCACAAGAGTTACTGTAGGCAAATGTTTGGGTGGTTTCTAGCTTTTGTTATTACAAATAGTGCTGCTATGAACATTACACTCCTTTGGGTGAAAATTCATGTGCATTTTGTAAGGTGTATATCTAGTAGTCAAATTACTGGGCCAAAGGGTATGCATATGGTCGTCATTAATAGATAATGCCAAACAATTTTCTAAAGCAATTGCGCCACTTTTCACTCCCATTAACAGTGTGCAAGAGGTTTTAGTTGCTTCATGTCCTTTCCAGAATGTGATGTTTCCTGTTCATTTTAGCCCTTCTGTGTGGTATCTCATTGTGGCTTTAAATTACATTTGCCTTATGAATAACGATATGAATAACCTTTTCTAATGCTTATTGGCCATTTGGATAACCTCCTTTATGAAATGCCTATTCAACACCTCTGCTTATTTTTCTATTAGGCTGTCTGTATTTTTCTTAGTGATTTGTAGTTCTTTATGTATTGCAGACATCTTTTACTCTGTAGCTTTGTTTTTCGCTCTCAGTGGTGTCTTTTGTTAAGTAGTTAACATTTTTTGTGTCCTGTTGAGTAAATATTTGCCTATACCAAGGTCGTGAAGATAATCTGTATCTTTCTTCAAAAAGTTTTTTTATTTACCTTTTGCCTTCAGATTTACACAAGGGATTCGGGTTTTTTGTCATTTTTTTTGCATATAGATATCCATATCCACTTGACTCAACTCCATTTATTAAAGAGACCATCCTTACTGCACTGCAGCGTCACTTTTGTTGAACAGGTGCCTGCATATGTGTAGGTCTGTTTCTGGGCTCTGTTCTGTTCCAGTAGTCCATTTGTCTGTCCTTGAGCCAGCACCACCCTATCTTAATAGCTATAGCTTCATAATAATTCTTGATAACTAGTAGCATAGTCCTCTACCTTTGTTTTCTTCAATATTGCCTTGACAGTTCTTGGGCCTTGGCATTTTCATGTAAATTTTTGAATCAGCTTATAAATCTTATTTTAAACTTCTTATCAGCAATATGAATAGTGTAGGCCAGTGGTCCCCAAATGTTTTTTGATTATGTCCCCGTTATTAAAACATTCTTAATCCATGTCACCAGTACCAATGTATTATTTCCTTTAAAATGATATACATATACTAACATATTAATGTTATTTATATTGTGAAATTTGCATTTGCTTTTTTTGGAGACCACTGATCTGGATGGTAAATTGAAGCCTAATCTAGTAAGGAATGGTGATAGAGGGGAGGACCCAATATTAGCTGGAGAAAGTACTCCCTTTTTTTTCACATATGCTTCACTCTTACGCTGTTTTCAGTTGTTTGATCTCAAGTGTCAGTGGGATTGGGTGAATGGGCACATTGATGTATGTCAGAACAGCTTATCGATTGAATGAATCTCCAGTGGCAAAATGTGGTCCTGCTTAATGGTTGAATGTTGTGTCTAATTCTCCTTTTTTCCTCTGGTCCAGGCTGCCTTCAGAATAGCCTCCTCCAAATGTCAGTCTATTCCTGCAGAGAGAAGGCACATGTAATTAATGTTTACAAACCTGTCATGCACCAGTGTCTACTCTGGGCAAGGTGTGTTAACGGTCATGGTCCCTGTTTTCTGGTTTGAAAAATCATTCATGCATATACAAACTTAAAAAGACTTTAAAAATAAAAGTGATTCAGGATAAGAGTTGAAAGAAGACATAACTAACTGTCAGATTAATGGTAGATGATTAGTGGTAAAGTTCAGAATGGGAGATCACTTTAGGTTGAAATGGGCAAAAAAGTCTTTACAGAAATGATATTGTTTAAGCTGGCTCTTGAGTGGTAGGTATCTAGATAGGAGGAAGGATATTCCAAGTTAAAGATTTGAGGCAAAATAAAGGACAGCGTGAGAAAAGGGGCCAGAAAGGTAAGGTGTGGGAATCTTTGAATGCCAGTCTATTAGGGTTCAGATATTAAACCAGAAGTCTCAGCCCTTTTTTGGCTTACTTTCTTCAACAGATGCTAGTCCTGGGGGAATAAAGTTTTAGTGGCTACTGTCAAGCCATGGGAAGGAGTTATCTGGTAAATGGCTTCAGGAAGGCCACTAAATCACTCAGGTCATTACAGCACTCCAGTGGGGATCTCTGCCATTGGTATTTGATGAAGATTAATCTCAGAGTATGATATGAGGAAAGATTAGACACAGGGGTCCACGTTAAGGAGGATATTAAGCAAAAGTTCCAAGTATCGGGTACTGGGACCCAACAGAAATGGTTATAACCAAAAGGTTATAAAGAAAGGGTCAAGGGACTCTGATTGATTTGGATATGGTGAGCGTTGGCAGTGGAGCAATCATTTCCAAAACCCAGAATTCAAGAGAGGATTCAGAGGGAACGGGAAATTCGATAGCAAGTGTAAAGCAAACACTTAGGAATGAGATTAGGAACTCTTTGATGTTATGAGTGCAGGGAGAACAGAGAAGGCCCAGGTGCAAGGATTTACAGGGGAAAGATTCTGGTTAGGAAGTGGTAAGAGTGGGTAATGAAGTATGACAGTTACAAAGAAGAATAGGAACATATTTCAGGAGGGATAGTTGCATTTAAGTCACAGTTGAGTTTGTAAGAGAGAGGAGACTCGGCTTTGAAGACTGAAAAGGAAGAAGGCAACAAAGGGGGAAATTGAACATGCAAGAGAGATGATAGAGATGCGGAAAGTGGTTAACTGCTCTTTTTATATGGTAGAAACTCGGATGAATAGTGGTAGGAGCTCTGTAATTAACAGAAAGATCCTTGCCTACGACAAAGAATATTTTATAATGCCCGGAAAGACCAAAACTAAACTTAACATGAAAAAAAAGTGCTATTAAGCAGTTCTGTCATTTTTTTTCCTCTTCATGCTATTTTATCCTCCAAGTGAGAACATGATTTGGATGTTTGGAAATTTTATATAGTCCTTCTTGTCCTTGTAGCCTTGTTTATTTTAGGCACTTTACCTAAAATAAGGTTAAATAAGTGTTTGTTGAATGACTTAGTGAGTGTTGGTACATTGTATTAGTTTTAGTTTTCCCTTTCGAACTTTGCCTATTCTCATCTGAGGGAATGTCCTTCAGCCTAAAATTATAAGTATAATCTTATTCAGTATTTAAAACAGAATTTTGTGAAGAGTTTTAACTTGTCCATGGAGGTTGGGAAACATGGGTGGGATTGGTAACTTGTTTGATTATTCCTTGATTTTATTGTACATCAGTTATTTTTGCCCTGCATTTGAGCTGAGAACTAGAGGCGTTTCTTGGAGTGAGGAATGCCAGCAGAAAGAAGCTAATGTTTAGAAATCTCAAGAGTAATTGCAGAAAGGGTCCGTTGTGGATGTTAGCCCCTATAGTAGTTATCTATGCCCATATAACAAATTGCTCCAAAACTGAGCATGTTAAAACAATAAACATTTAATATCTCACAGTTTCTGTTGGTTAGGAATTTGGGAGCAGCTTAGGTAGGTGGTTCTGGCTCAGAAAATCAACTGGAGCCGTAGGATCTGCTTCCAGGTAATTTACTTACATGCCTGACAAGTCGGTGCTGGCTGTTGGCTGGAGGCCTCAGTTCTTTGCTGTGTGGACTTTTCCATGGGGCTGGCTGCTTGAGTGTCCTTATGGCATGGCAGCTGGCTTCCCCAGAGTGAGTTATTTAAGAGAGAGCGAGCAAAGAGGAGCCACGATGCCTTTTGTGACCTGGTTTTGGGAGTTGTTAAGTCTGGCCCACACTCAAGGGGAGGGGGAATTAGGGTCTACCTTTTGAAGTGAGAGTATCAGAATTTGTGGACATATCTTAAAATGACCACAGCCCCTTACTGTTGGGCTGATGCTTTTATGTTAGTTACTTGATTATAAAGTTTGTTTTGGTATTCCCTGTTGTGAGATCTTGGCTTAGGCTGTAGATGGTTCTGACTGTGACACCATGAAAGTTCTTAAACTGGAAAGGATGTTGGTGTCTCTCCCTGCTCTCCATGTCACCCGTCTGTTCAGTTTTATTAGCCACAGCAAATGTCTGCTGGGGAAGATGTTAAATACAGTATAATATCTGGCTTTCAAATTCAACAGGAATTTGTTGCTTATAAGCCCTAACTCCTTGTGAGCAAATTTTTTTTTCATTGCAAGCTCTGTTCTATTCTATATCTTGCATTTTCATTTGATTTTCCAACTTAGTTCTGATTATGTAATTTTGATTATTCATAAACGTAATACTGAAGAGATGCTGTTTCTCCACCTCCTTGTTCTGCTTTCTTTTGTGGTACTAGGAAATGGAGCGGCCCTTTTTTAATAGCAACATAAACACAAATTTTATTTCAGAGTTTTAATGAAAGAATATCTGAATTGAATCCAGATTCCATGTTCAAAGTCAGTCTTAATAATGAAATTTGGGGTTATTCTTAAGTAGACAGACCTGAGAGAAGACACAGGGGAAAATGCTAACATTGGAAGTGAGTGTCAGGATTCTTTCTCTTGTACTATTCAAATAATAATTTCCAATAAAATTCCTTTGGAGCTACCAAAGTAGCTTTCAGTTAATTTTCCCATATTCAACTTTGTCCTCTTAATGCAGAAAATCCTTTATTCTGTTCTCTTCCGTGCCTTCATTTGTTTTATAAAGATGAGTAGGTATTATTCCAGCGCCTGTCTCCTAAATACAGCTTCCTATCATCAGATCAAGGTAAAAGACTTTGTTATTATTCCTCTGAGGAGACAGATAGTATGCGTTGACTTAGCTCCATGTTGCCATCTTGTTCTTGGTAAACTATCTCAGACCACGTGCTACCTGAGTCGTATTCAGCAATCTGACCCCATCCTCCCTTCTTCCTTTCCTCCATGGATGTGAGTGAATCTGGGCAGAGAGAAGCTCCGTTTGTTTCCCCCAATGTGCCTGTGAAACCCTTGTTCTCACCCTGCGGTAAATAGTAAATTTGAATTCTGTGTTAAGAGTTCAAGGAAGTATTATTCTTATAATACTGGCTTTGGGATGATACATAAACATGAAGGAACCAAGAACTAGGCTAAGGACACAGATGAGATGACACTTTGGGGTGTTTTGAACGAAGTTTAGGGCCTTTTAAAATCTCTTTCTTGATGTGGAATGTTGTCTCATATTTTCTTCTCTTGTGATGCTGGTAGAGCAAAAGCCACCATGGTTCCTTGTGTTCCACTTAATTTCACCATGCTCCATCTTGCTTTACTGGTGAGAATTTCAAGAAGGAATAGTATTTAGTTGAAAACTTTCATAAATTCGTTCTCACACACCTCCTTCCCCACCGTGGGCTCTGGCCAGAGCTCCTTTCTTGTACAGTTTTGCTAGTTAGAGTGCAGGTTTCACAGAGGAGTCTGGTTTTTTTTTTCAATCTTGTTTTGCTTAAAAGAATAGGGGCAAAGCCCAAAATCTCTAAGAAGTATATCATTTAGTCATCTTTTGGGGAGGCAGAACAGATTTTATACTATGTCCAGTTAAATGTCATGTTAAAAATGATGATTGGCAGACACAGAGTACCAGCATTGATTCTATATCCAGGCTCAGGCACAATGAAACTGTTGTCATGGTAATGGTCTACTTGGGCATCATATGTGTTGAAAGCTTTATATACTCTACAACTCTTAGTGAGCCAGCTAGCTTATAGAAATTGGAGGCATTTCAGATTTTGCGATTGAAAATACACAGAAGGATCTGAAGATAAAGAATTGTTTTGATGGCCTGCCTGGTGGCATAGTGGTTAAGTTTGTGCACTCTGCTTCAGTGGCCTGGGTTTGCAGGTTTGGATCCTGGGCACGGACCTAGCACCACTCATCAAGCCATATGGTGGCGACATCCCGCATAAAATAGAGAAGATTGGCACAGATGTTAGCTCAGTGACAATCTTCCTCAAACAAAAAGAGGAAGATTGACAACAGGTGTTAGCTCAGGGCCAATCTTCCTCACCAAAAACCAAAAAAAAGTTTTGAAAAGAGTAGTGTGTATTTAAGTTTTAAACGCTATTCTCAATTAAATGCTTGAGGGCTTTGACTAGCTATTGATGAAGAATCCCCCAAACAGGAAGTTTTCAAAACTCTTTCGCTACATGTTAATTTGCAACTACAGTATCTGTATCTGTCATTATTTCCTGAGCTCATGAGAGCTGCCAGCATCCCTGTGAAAAGCTCTGGGAAGCCATTGTGTTCAGGGTTTTTCTGTATTTTATTTTCCCCCTTTTTGTTTGGTCACTTAAAATATCTGTGAAAATAGAATCCATGTGCCCTTGCAGTTGATCTGTAAACACTACGCCCTTTCATTTACAGTGAGACCTTTGCTGTGTATCTAAGTTTGATGTATTCTTTAAGAACAAAAGCTGGAAGTTAATTTCTAAGTAATTAAGACCTGATGTTAACATAAGTATTCTTTTTAATTTTAAACAAGACATAGCAAAGTTTGGTCTCTTGTTAAATGGATAAGTCTGTATCTGAGGGGGAACATCTGTGTGTTTTCTATGCTACACTGTGGCAAGAAGTGTGCAGCTGTGCGGCCTATCATCTTGCCCTACTTATTTTCTCTTGAGATTTTTGTATGGTGCCAAAAGACTCTGTGCAAAAGCCTAACTTCACTGCTATGTGCATATTCTAGTGCTGGCAGCAAGACACACACAGCTGCCAGTGCCTACAGGGTAACAAGATGTTCAAGAGCATGAGGATGGGAAAACAGCATAGCAAAATCTTTGACTACATTATAACAAAGTCACATCTCCCATAGTGTGACATTCTGTTTTTCTTTCTAATTTGTTTTAGGCCAAAATAGACAAAAGAAGTTATGAACCTTCTTTTCTATTCCTACCCCGCCAAGCATCCTACTCAATAGTATTTAAGATGTCCTTTGTGTTTTGTGTTAAGCATTAAATTTTTTTCTATCTAGCAGTTCATGTCATTATATGAAGGAATGTGGGTGGTGTGGTACCAAGGACCACCTATACTAAGGAAGATTTAATGGAACAAATGTTAAGGGAAAATAATCTAGAAAAGAATAGATTGAGTAAAATATGCTGGCAGTAGTCAGGGTTTCTCAAAGGTAAGACTGTATGTTGAGCATTTTGAGCTAGTGAATTATTAATTTTTTTAATCCGGTATTAGAAAGCTACAAATCATCCTGACAAGTTACTCCCAGTGAGAATACCATCTTAACCAAGCTCACATAAGACAAGTGAACATGTTCTAATTTGGGAATGACCACCCTTGGAAATTGAATTATCTTTAGATTTTTTTCCCGAAAGGTATCACAAATAACATACTGTGTTAAAAGGATTCCCTACAGTGAATGTTGTATCCCTTTCTTATTAATAACTACAGTGTTGAAGAGAAAATAATTGAGGGGAATGTTCGTTTTTTTCATCCTTTACCTTTATACTCTAAGAATGAGGTAAGAAACAGACTTCTGTTGGATTTTGCCATTTGAGAATGCTTAAAATGAGAGTGACTTTAAGAGATCCCTGACAGAGATATTCTTTAGTTACAGCTCTTTAGAAATTAGTAAAGAATTCATAGGTCTTTAGGTCAGTTACTGCTGCTATCTCAGCCACCTGGGTGGCAGTGGACACCCGACTAGCAGCCCTGAACTGCTACTGTAGCTGGATGACAGGAGCAGTGATTGCTAAACTTGTGTCATCTCTTCTCTCCATTCCCCCTGGGAGGGACAAGAGGAACTCCTGCTGATAATCAGAAATACACTTTCAGGGGGCTGGCCCCGTGGTCGAGTGGTTAAGTTCGCGCGCTCCGCTGCAGGCGGCCCAGTGTTTCGTTGGTTCGAATCCTGGGCGCGGACATGGCACTGCTCATCAGACCACGCTGAGGCAGCGTCTCACATGCCGCAACTAGAAGGACCCACAACGAAGAATATACAACTATGTACCGGGGGGCTTTGGAGAGAAAAAGGAAAAAATAAAATCTTTAAAAAAAAAAAAGGAAATACACTTTCAGAAAATAAGAATATTGGCTCATTTTTTTACCTTCATCTATGCATCAGCAATAGGATTCTTGTAGTAATGTTCCCAGGTGTTTGGTAGTCAGTATTAGAAGAACAGAGTGAGACCTAGTCTGATAATCTTCATAATGATCCTCACGCTAGGCATTCACATGATGATGGACATAAACATTGGAGAGGTGGATGAACTTCAAGGCAGATGCTAGCCAACATAAAGATGAGAACACTGATATTATTGAAAAACTCTATCAGAAGGTTAAAATTCTTTTCTGGGTAATGACAGGGACCTCATCAGCTAGAGAAAAGGGTCAAGCACATCAAAGCTTCATGGGCCCAGTGTTGTAATAAAGTGTCATAAAGACTTCCATAGTATGATTTAAAACCACTGAAGATGGCCCAGCTCTGCTGGAAACAATTAGAGCCTTTCAGTTTGTTCATGACTGTTGTTTAGAAGATGCTTATTGGTTCGTGGAAGCAGACTATGATGCACATGTCCTACTAGACAACTTGAGATGGCTTATCTCAAACTATGATCCTGAAGAACCCATTTACTTCCGGAGAAGATATGTACCGAACAAGGAAAGCTTGAAGAGATTTGGTACTGGAAGCTTTTGGTACTTGAATTAGAACTATTATTCTCCTGCAGAGGGTCCTGATTGCTGTTCATCGTGCAGTTTGTTTTCTTGACCTTACAACAATATATAAATTTGACTACCTTGTGTATTATCTTCATCCGTGTGGTTATTAGGTTATCAACCTACCTTACTGGAGACACCAGTAAAACAAATCAGTGAAGTCATCAAGAATGAAGATCTGAAGATAAAATGTCTAACATTGCACTGCAGAAAGCACTGCATCTGCGATATAGAACACTGTGCTCCCACTGACCAACGCTTTATATGTGAACATTCCATACTTGAAAAAGTCTTTCATAAGAATGGCTGTAAACTAAATCTTTAACATTAGCTTTAAGTCTGTTAAAAATGTATTGGTACAGTAATATAAATGAAGAATTTATATTTTTTAAATGGTGGTCAGGTAGAGGAACTAAACAGATATTGTATTGATGTCACCAAAGTAAAACAGCTAAACTTGCTAGAACTACACTGCACTGTTAGTACACGTATGTGATGCTAAACAGATCTGCCTTAAAGAAAAAGAGGGAGTTATTGTTGGTCATTGTTTTTAACTCAAGATATGAGTTTGCATCCACAGTATAACAAATGAACCAAACTTCCCCCTACATAAACACATAATGTTTTGTCTAATGAAAGTTTTGCTGTGACTATAATTAACAGTATCTCCTCCAGAAAAAAGGTAGAATTAAGAATGGCACTTGTTTAAGGTACATTAATAAAACCACCTTTTGAAATTAGCATGGACCTTGATTGTGTTATACATTTGATTCTAAATAGTGGTTAATTGTTTATTAGAATAAATAATATTCACTAGGAAGAATGTCTTTAAGTCAAATGTTTAATATGTGGTATGTTTTCCGTTTTGCTTACATCAAACATAATTGTCAGTGGCACTAATTTGCATTTTTGTTTTGTAGTCTCTGGTTTTCAGCAGCCACTGTAAAGCAGTGAGTGGCTACTCAGACCAGGTCATCCATCAGCGGAGATCAGCTACCTCCTCACTTCGTTGCTGCCTGCTCACTGAGCTGCCGTCTTTTTTGTGTGTGGCCAGTCCACGAGTAAGTGCCACAAGAGGGAAGACACAAAATATATGGTATTTGAAGAAATAAACCAATTTTCATGGGATCCATTCCTTCAACAGACTGTCTTAAGTTGTTTGGACCTTGAGAAACACATAAATCCTCAGTATTAAGAAGGAGCATCCATGGTCCTGGCTTTCCCAAGACAACACTTCTCACTTTGAATTGTGTTGGTTTTGAGAATAGTTGTATAGTAGATAGGAGTGGCTATTTTCACTAACCGCATCTCTGCTGTGTGGTTCCTCTTATTTAGTCAGGAGCTCTAAACTGCCGTGGGAACAAACCATCTGTCAAGTAAATTATCACCCAGCAGCAGGGTCAGAGACAGAATATTTGAAAAGGAGAGAGAGCCATTTGTCACCTGCTTTGAGGTTTTTGAGAGTTTTCAGAGGAGGGGGCCAGATTGAGAGGGAGATTTGGTCTGGCCTTATCATCTCAGTACGGTCTCCCAATAACAAAAGGAAACTTTACACTCCAGCATGAAGAAACTTCTTAGTCTGGTGTTCGCTCCCTTTCCTCAGCAGCCCTGCCTGGACTGCAGTTCACAAGTGTGTTCCCTCTGAAAAGTGACTGTTGCACCGTATTTGCCATTCAGCAGTTGTAGTCTTATTTGCAGATTGGGGGTAGTTTGGATTGTGGTTTCAACTTTGATTAGCTGTTAGGTCCTTCCCAGTACCTGCTATAAAGAGGGTGACAAAACAGGGCGCTCCGGTGATTGCCGACAGCATCGCTGCAAAGGCTTGCCTTGGCACAGTGTGGTAGTTACTTTGCTTGCATCTTCCATTCTCTTTCCTGTCCTTACTGATCGAGGCCAGACATGGAGAAGTATATGAAGGGAGAGTGACAGAGCAGAGAGGTGGCCAGACTCCATGGCTAGAGCAAAGAGCAAGTTTTTGTCTTCCCAGCTTGTCGTTTCCTTTTGCTCTAAGGGGCACCTTTCAGTTAGCCAGGAGACTAACTGGCTGATGTTTCTTAGCTTTCTGTGTTTTTATGTTGTTTTCTCCACTCATTCTAGCAAGTCTACTGTTTTCACAGTTCTATTCAAAGAAGGTGGAGCCTTTGGAATCTTCCTTAGTGATATTTTTCTACCATTATTTTTTCAGCTTGCATTCTGACTTCATAAAGTTATCAAAGGTCAGAATCTGACAGGGATTCCAAAGAAAGATGATGAATAGAAATGAGGTGATAGTGCTGAGTCCCACTGACTCTTGCCTGCCTAGATTTCTTTCTGTTGGTCCTGTGCTACATGAACTTGATTCCCTTGTCCCTGTCAACTTTGATTTATATTGGCTATCCGGAAAGTATTCGGATCTTGTGTGTATCTAGTTCTTCCAAAGCAGTCTTGGTCTTTGAAGCTTAAGTTGATGCAGGGAAATGCGCTTTTCTTAGGGAACATCTAAAGCCAAGTCCTTCTATAGAAGGCAACCTTCAGGTTTCATAGTTACATGGTTTGTTTCCTTCTCACCTAGTCTCATGTGTACACCAAGGCTTAATAAGAGGAAATGTAGATTTCTGAGAGGGATGTCAAGATATTTTTACTTCCCATATTCCAAGTGTTTTATAGATCCAATAAAAAGTGAACTACCTTGGACTGTAATTGCTTTTATGGACATAAAAATTCTTCATTTGTACCACTCAGAGCTCTGTAGCCAGCATCTCTGAAGAACAACCCCCTCTCCCAATATACTCACACATGCATACCCCAACTGTACTAGTTGAGTATTGTTTTTTGAGGAGCCTGAAGGCTAAACTATCATGCCTGGTTCTGCTGTTTCTCTAAAGAACAATAAATAGTATCTTGAAGAAGACTATAATAGTGTGAAGGTATGGTGGCGGACAGGAAGCAAGAGAAAGCTTTTATTATTTGGCTGAAGGGATCCTCCTCAGCATCCTCCTTTCCTACTCAGCCAGTCTCCTCCATTTGTTTGTAGAGTTTCTTCACGTAGCATGTGTTAAACCTGAAAGTGGGGGTAGTTTACACCATTGTCATAAGGACTGGAAGGAGGGTTTTTTTTGTTTTGTTTTTAAAGATTTTATTTTTCCTTTTTCTCTCCAAAGCCCCCTGGTACACAGTTGTATATTTTTAGTTGTTGGTTCTTCTAGTTGTGGCATGTGGGACGCCGCCTCAGCGTGGCTTGATGAGCGGTCCATGTTCATGCCCAGGATCCGAACTGGTGAAACCCTGGACTGAAGCGCAGCATGCAAACTTAACCACTCGGCCACGGGGCCAGCCCCAGGAAGAAGGATTTTAAACATGTCTGAATATTTTGTACACACATACACAAATTCTTACCTTTCAGATCAGGCCTGGGGTGTAAATAAGGTAACATTGCATGAGATACCTTAATTATCTTATATTTATTTCTAACCCATCTGTGGTGGGGAGTTACTGGTTTCCTTTGAAGCCTCGACCCTGGTCTTGAGTTAAGACAAATTAATTTCCCTGGCACGTGCTATGAAAACTTTAGGGTCAGTTCAGGAAGAACTGTGCCACTAAGGAATTGGAGCTGTTTTCTCATTAGCTGAGGAAATAATTCTGCAGGGTTAAGAAACTTTTAAGACCCCAGGAATTCATCTTACCAAAAAATGGCAGCGCTTGGAGCGGTCACGCTTCCTAGAGCTGGAGCAGGAATATACATGTCCTCAGGAAGGACGCGCTGAATGCTTGAAGAGGCAGCCCCTGAAGGTACTATAGTTTAGGAAGTTAATCAAGCAAAAAAACAGGGGTTAGCTCATGTGGGACTAAAAGGAGTATGCATTTCCATTTGTGGGGAGGGAAGAATGGTTCATGCTTCATCTCCCCCTGCTTCTGAGCAATCAGGAAGGCCACTTGTGGTTAGCAGAATGGGTGGAGGCTGTCTAGGATAGAGCTGACTTGGAAAGCACGATTTAAGTAGAAATGGACTTGTTTGCCTCCTTTTGAACTTCATGAGTTCACTGCTTACGTACTTACAACATAGCATTCTATGATTCTGCATATATTTTTATCCAGGGCTCCTGCCAAAGAAGCTTATCAAAACATTAAAAAATATTTCACTAAGAACTGTGCCTTGCAGACCTCCTAGTTTTCAGTCCTGAACTTGGAAGGATATCAGCAAAATGAAATTAGAAATAGGTGAAAGTTTATAACTGGAAAAGGTTGTTTTGTTCTTAAACTGTAAGAGTACCTAGAAATGAGTCCCAGGCAGGAAAAAAACTCCTCTCTCTGTCCCTGTTCTCCCCCTGTTCTTTCATGCTGAGTTTCTAGCTTTTGATTTCTCATCTTGAGAATATGAGCTCAAACTCTTTATATATAATTCCAATATAAGTTCTGCTTTTCTACAAAATAAAGAAAAATAAACATCAAAGCAGTTATCTTTGAGTGTAAAATTGGTCAGTATGAGTCTCTCATTAGAAAAGACTGAGTATGCTTTACTCATCCAAGAGTGCACATGCTGTTTGAGATACATAGAACTGGTCATACGTCTGTAGTCCGGACTACTGCTGCTTAAACCATTTTTATGGACGTATAACTGCTATTGATTATGAGGTTCTGGGACTCTACCCAAGATGGTGGACGTCTGCTCTAGTCCAGTATCTGCTGGGCTGCTGCCAGGGTAAGCCATAGCAGGGAGGGACCCAATTTTTATCCATTTGCTTTGTATTTTGGTCTTTATTTGCCTATGCTCAACTTTCAGTGGGAAAAAATGAATAACTTGGAAGCAAGAGATCAAATTCCTTTTGGTGTGAGTAAAGGTGACAGGAGATTACCAAAACTTGCTCCTAGTGCTGTCTAGGTAATCTGATTTATGTGAGACCCTAACTGGGTTTTGGAGCTCCAGGGACCCAGCTTTCTGTGACCCTTTGTAGTTTGACCTCTGGACCATAGATGGCACTGCTCGCTAACAAACTTAGTTCAGCTTCATCTGCAAGCCAGAGTTATGTGTTCTGTGGTTATTGGTAAATGATGCCCTTTCTCTGGTTTTGGTATCCTCTAGTCTCCAGCAGAGGCACCTGCAGACCATAGTCAGCTCACTGACTGTTTATGTACCCCAAGACAGTATTTCTCAAGGCTCGGCTTGGGATGCTGGGGTGCTTGTTAAAAACCTAGAACTATTGGCTAGAACCCTTAGACCTTCTGGATCAAAATCTGCACTTTAGATAAGCTCCCAAGATGGTTCTTATGCATAACAAAACTTGACAACCATTGCCCTAAAGATTGATGAGCATGAAAATAGAAAAGTTAATAGCAAGATAGAGAGATTTTCCTGACTGTCTAACTTCTGAGAAGTAATAGAAACAATAGAACTGCCTAACTAGGTACAGCCAGTGTTTTATGTTCTGATTTCTCCCATACCTCTGCTCTTGCTCCTTATACCTAATTTCTTCCCATCTCGTGGTCTAGCTCCAAGGTTCTTGGGAGCAGTTTACTGCTTATAATTTATTCCTTTAGCATTTTTATCAACGTGGGCTCTCAGATAATCACGGCCTCCAAATTTTAACAAAAGGTAACCTCAGGCTCCTTATTCGATGATTTCACAACTATCTAAATAGACAGCTGCTTGTTAGACTGGAAATAGACCCAGATCACTAAAGATGGATAAAGCGTATGCTTCTAAATTGGCAGGAGCCTTCTATTCCATTGGGGGGCAGCCTTTGAGTGTCGTTACACCTTATGGTGAGATAAGAATTTGTGTATAGCTTCTACCCTAGCCAAGAAATGAATCTACTACTCTCTGGCAATTGCTTTCTCTCTACCCCAACCCGTTTATGACCTCAAGGAAACATTCTCTTAGCTTCCATTAGGTTTGTCAGTCAGCAACCTGGTCAGGGAAGAGGAGAAAGAAGTATTGATAAACTTGGGAGCTTTGCAGCAAAGACATTAAAGATAGCTTCAAATGCACCAGACCAATACTTCTTAGTTCTTTAATGATGACTAACTAGCTCCAGCTCCTTTTTCTGGCCTTATCATCCTGTGTATGGCTAGTAGAACTTTGCCAAAGCACTATAGCCATGAGAGGAAGTGGCAAAGTGATAGTGTGTGTATATATATACATCTGTGATAGAATTATTCCTGACCTGGTATCCCAGTTTATCTGCAAACTCCAGCACTCTTTGGATCTTTAGTTTGTTGCAGGTTCATATTACTAGAGGTTGGCCTTTTACCTGGGGAAGGTATTAAGTCAGTTATTAGGGACAGCTTAGTTTGTCAGAAAACAGAAGTTAAAAGCAGTAGTCTAAGGATTATCCACATTAGTCTCATCTCAAAGTTGAAGTTCCCAAAAGGCTCAGTGGGTATGGAAATGTGAAAGAGCCATCTCGTGTGAATCTTTCACTACAGGTCACCGCAGTGCCATTGGATTCTTACTGCAATGACCGAAGTGCAGAATATGAGAGGCGAGTGCTGAAGGAAGGAGGGAGTCTGGCAGCCAAGCAGTGTTTGTTGAATGGGGCCCCTGAACTGGCAGCAGACTGGCTAAATCGACGATCCCAGTTCTTCCCAGAGCCAGCTGGAGGATTGTGGAGCATCAGGCCTCAGAACGGCTGGTCTTTCATCAGGATTCCAGGTGAGTCCTCCCTTCTTGTGGAATATGTTCCCAGCTTTGGCAAGGGGAGAACCAGGGAGATAGTCCATGTGGTGGTTTCAGATATTTGGAAGTCAACGTTCTTGGGGTTTCTTTTTCCTCTTTTGCCCATAGTAACTTATAAGTAAGAATACTTAAGTAATTTGTGACTTGAATAGAAAGAGAAGTGTTTTTTAGATTTGTGCTTAAATACTCTCCTTTGACAAGCTTACAGCTGAAAAAGGAATGCCATTCTTTAAAAAACAAGGCAGGGTGAGTTAGAAATAAACTTGGTAGGAAAGGCTCCAGGTCGAGTGAGTACAGTTGTGCTATTGCCAGTGGAATGAATGAGATTGTCGTCACTCACAGAAAGCCTAGTTTAAGTAGCATAAACAGTGTTCTACACGAAGCACTAGAGATCTGCATGATAACCAGAAGAAAAACAGTGTGTTTTGTGCCAAAATGCTAGCAGATTCCCAGACCTCCTAGGGTCAAGGTCGAGGTTGAAAGGAAATTAGGTTTTCATCTTTGCTTTGGTGAGACTTCTTTTTAAGGAAACAGAACACAGGGTTCATAGGCTCATGTTCTTTACTTACACCTGGTGGCAAACTGGAGTGGTAGCTCAGAGCTACTGTGTTAGTTTTGGTTGTGCACATTCTCTGGTACTTTGATTGTATTTATCTCATTGGCCTGTAATGTAAGTGAACTAGGGCTAAGCATTCAAAAGAGAGAATCTGCTACTTCTAAGAGATAACTGGATTCCAAGGTCTAAGGCCTGGTTTTTCCATTTAACGTTAACTTTGTCAGATGTCAAGGGACTTCGGGTCAGCCTTTTAGTGACTTTGGGGCTGATTTGAACTGAAAGATGCTGTTTGGGTATATGAGAGCAATATTGTATATGTCCTCATAGCTGACTGAGAACACATGGAAGCAATGGGTGAAGGTATATTGTTGGAAAACAAGGGAAAAGCCCACGTGTAAAGCAAGCCTGAATGTAGTGGGAATAGAGGAATAGAAGCCAGCAGGTGTGGAAACCACAGAATCCCAGGCGGAAGATGAGCACAGTTTTGAAAGAAGCAAGACAACACCTTATTTCTTCTTTCCCACTTCTTCATTCTGGCTCCTAAGTTCCCAGTCCGGGAGTAGAAGGCTTATTGCTGGCGCTGTGGGAATCTCTTGTGGCTTTTCCTGTTCTTTGAAAGAAAAATGGACCTTGTTTAAATAGCAGGAAGTGTCTGAGTTCTTTTTGCATCGATAAAAAGCACCAGCCTCACTGGCTGTTTACTGTGAGAACTAACCAGCTCCTCACTGACCCCATTGTGCTCTGTAGACTGGCTGGGGCTGGGCAGTGAGGGGGAGAGTTGAGGGGGGGTGATCACTGGAACCTGTATTTTATCTCTCTTTCCTTTATACTTTTACATTTTCTGTTTCCCCAGGAAGGGTTGGTTCCTTTATATTCCTTGAGAGACTGACCAGAATCTCCTAGATTTTACACCTTGAATGTGTCTCCATGTTTCACTAGGAGAAGGATGTAAAATCTCTTCAAAAGCCTTTTCTCCTTGGAAAAAGGAGATAATATTTCATCTGTTACCCTAATTTTACTGCCATTCATTTTGTCTCTGAGCAGGATCTTACTACACTGTGGTCAGTAAGAACTAGTATCTGAGTGAAAATACTGTAAGATTGTACTGTAGGGTTGTAGGAAAGATTGCAAGAAACTAGGGTAGGTCTGTTCATTTCAGCATTTTTTGAGCTCCTGTTTTAAAGAAGGGGCTGGGCATGGGTTTGACTTGGCAGAATCAGCCTGATTTCTAGGGAATTATGCTCTTCTTGGCTCTATGCCCTGCTTAGCAACAGGTGGTGCTCTTGTCCGATGCAACTTCGGTAGCTCGCAAAAAATTGGGTAAGAGATACCGGGCTCAGAAGACATCAGTGTGTACGGAGAAGGAAACTTGTTTTTTCTGCGTCTCTCTCTAAGGACAAATACTGGAGGCTGACTTGCCCTGTCTAGCATGCTCACCACCGAAGCAGAAATATTGTTCATTGCTTAAGTGCTTTAAGGCTATTGTTGAAGTGCCTTTCTTCATAGTCCTTTTTCTTCAGGACAAGAAATCCAGTCCATCCACTTCCACTTCCCCCACCTACACAACAACAAGCTAACAACAGCTGCCACTTCTTGCTTCTTTTAGACACATCAGAGTTCTGTCCTCCTAACTGTATGCACATCTTCATCTCTGAGCTTTCTGAATCCTAGCATCACTGCATTCTGTTAGCAAAGAAGAGTAGGATGTGGGAAGCAGGAATGTGTGAAAACCATTGAACCATGATTTTGAGATGAATTGAAGCTTCTTAAAATTCAGATACAAGACAGATTTGTGTATGCTTAAATATTTGTGTTGAGGGAGTATATGTGAATGGAGAGAGAAGAGAACAGGCTGCAGAAATCGGATGAGCTTATTAGCTTGCCCACTCTCACTCAATGACTGAAAAATATATGGGCTGCTTTTTTTCCACCTTCCTGTGCTTTTAATAAGAAAAGAAAGAAACTTACTGTCTAAAGCTGATTGGTAGCTCTGTGGGGACTGTTTAGGAGCTATCAAAATCAAGGGATGCCAGGGAATATAATTACAAGAGACGCATAATTGTGACAAGAAGAAAACCTTGAAGTTGTTATGGAAGTGCTGCTGCCTAGTCAGACTTGGAACTTATACAGGCATCCTTGTCTGGGGCCAGGGAGAGGGCTTAGCCACCGGTCCTGTCCCAGCTGCAGTCATTGATTGTGCTGGTGAGGAGACCAACAAAAAGAAGAGCATTTCAGTAATGTAAACAGGACCAAACAAAGAGGCTGAACAAAGGTGTGTGCCACAGCATCAGGGAGGGGTGGTGGAGGGAGAGAGCTGGCCTGGCAGCGTTCCGAAGGTGGGAAAAGGCAGGCTGCAGTGCAGAGGAGTAAACATCCAGGACCTGTGGCTTTGTAGCAAAAACAGAGTGGCTGATGATTTGTTATGGTGCTGTCAGCACATCCGTTCTTGTTTGGTTTATACAATAATTGTGCACTTGGCAAATACTGGCGAGAACAGAGAAATGACTGTTGAGAACTCTTGGAGTGCTCTCGACACCCAGCCTCTGCAGTTCTGAGGGAAAACCATGGGTTCAAACCCAGAAACTAAGGATACACAGTATATTTTTCTTCACAGTTTCTTTTTTACTCTCAGTGGTTAGTTCTCTATGTAGTATCTCTAGCCTTTTTCTCCATCTTTGTGGCCCACAGCCACTTCCATATATACTCTTAAATCTCCCAGCCCCTTAAGCCTCATCTCTTCCCCTCTTAATAGCAGCAATTGTTCAGGGTGTGTTTATGGACCAGTCTGCAAACAGGAAACTCTACTTCCTGAAATGTGATGGGAGTTGAATGATACTGAATGGATAAGATGAAAATTTGTGAGTTAAGTGTTCTTTAAAGATCTCTGACTGAAATACGTTTTTTTTTTTTTTTTTAATAGGAAGAGGAAGGAGAAAGCACAAGTTAGTGAGTGAAAGCAGCTTCCATTTCACAGAAACCTAAAGTCAGTCTTTCTGAAAAGCTGAAGAAGCCCTAGTGTCTTTATTGAATTATAGCTTTGGATAGTGACATTTACCAGCCAGACTATTTGAAATCACTCAGGAGAGGGAGTTCTGGTTTTAAAAAAGGCAAGAGAGGGGGTATGTTTATTTGCATTTCTTGGTGTTTAAGTGTCTCCAGGAACAGGCAAGGGCAGCCCTTGTTTCTCCACATTCTTGTGCTTTCAGAAGGTAAACCATTTAGCCACAGCAGTAGCAGAAGCAAATATCTAGAGCTAGGGTGAGCAAAGGGAAAAACAGATTTCTCAGGTCATTTGCAGTAGATATGACATGGACATCACTCTTAGACTCATGGATGTCACTCAGATGCATGGACATCACTCTTGGATGTTCACTGTAGCTGCTATCCCCTGAGTAAGGGTGAGGAGCCAGGGAAGCTTTCAGGTGCCATAGCAGCAGACGTCTGGTTGGGAACTGTTAGTTGGGAGGGAACTTACACCTCCCTCTTTCAAGATACTTCTTCCCCGAGCACTAATGGATCATGACTGAACAGTGCTTTGCATTCTTTAGAGTACTTTCCTGCTCTCATGATGACAAGCATCCTGGTTGTAGTAATTTTGGCTGCATACAGCTTTGCAGTGAGTGATTTTGCTGCTTCAATTAAATACAGTTTCCCCCTCCCCCCCTTTTCTTCTCCCTAGGCAAAGAGAGCCTCATCACTGACAGTGGAAAGCTGTATGCCCTTGATGTCCTGCTGACTCGACTCAAGTCTCAAGGACATAGGGTCCTTATCTACTCTCAGATGACCAGGATGATAGACCTGCTGGAGGTAGGAGAAGGAACCTTTGGTACCTAGGACACCTTGACATTGCACTTGCAGGAATCACATGTCTATGACTAATGTCAGTCCTGCTTAATGGGAACCCAAAACTCATCTTTGTGATTTTACTGTCTGTAAAAGAAGGAGAAGCAGCTCCTAGCAGATGTGAGAGTATCCAAAGGACTTCTGCCTTCTTCTCTGTACCAGTGAAATAGAACAAACACCCCTTACTCCCTTCCTTCACGGGAGAAGGAATTTCCTAATTTTAAAGTAGATCAGAGCCGAGGAATTTCTTGAAAAGTCCTCTGAAATTCTGTATGGAAAATAAGATTTGGGGTTAGTTCTCTATGTAAAAAACTAGAAAGTTGTAAAAAACTACTAGTTGTGAATAAAAAAATCTTAAAAAAAAAGGGGGGGGTGCTGGCCCCGTGGCCAAGTGTGGGCTGCAGGCGGCCCAGTGTTTCGTTGGTTCAGATCCTGGGCGCTCATCAAACCACGCTGAGGCGGCATCCCACATGCCACAACTAGAAGGACCCACAACGAAGAATATACAACTATGTACTGGGGGGCTTTGGGGAGAAAAAGGAAAAAATAAAAAAACCTTTAAAAACAAAAACTGCTAGTTGTAAAAAACTACTCGACCTGAGTTAATGTAGTGGTTCTCAACTTGACTACATATTGCAATTTCCTGGGAGAGCTTTAACAAATACTGGTATCTGGTCCTGTCCCCAGAGGTTCATATTTAATAATAAGTTTGGAATGAGGCCTAAGCATCAGGATATTTAAAAGCTCCAAAGGTGATTCTAATATGCAACCAGAGTTGACAACCACTGGGTTATGGTGAAAACTACAGCTGTGTCTTACTGTGCAAGGCAGCTTTTGTTTCTTTAGTTACTTTGTTGATGTTCTTTCTGCTTTCTTGTTGTTCAGGTAGTGGCTTATTACTTGAGGGAGAGGAAGTCATGGGCACAGGAACAGGAGAGTGAAAGTGAGGACAAATAATAACAAACCACTAGACGAAGTCCTTGGTGTAAGAAAGTTGGAAAACCACAGCTTAAGAGGCTAAGACACCTGGATGTCAGTAGTGTATAAATATCTTCATGTTATTCTGTGGGGTTTATGTATCTAAGGCTTCATATTCTAACACTGCTACTCCAGGGGATAGTTGATAATAAGTGGAAATTAGACCATAATTATCCCTCTCTAGGAGTAAACGAGTAGGGATCGTATCAGTACAAAAGGAATGAAGAGTAGAAAAGAGGGAGGAATTTTTAGGTTCTTTGGAAGCCAAGGCTGGCTTGCTGAATTTTGCAATGGGTTTATCTGAATTTGATGGCAGGCTCTTAATAATCTGGCAACTTCTTTTAGCAAGAGACATAACGAATGTTATTCGAGTTCAACTTAATCACTAAATTTCACATTTAATACAGTGTTTAACCCCTTAAATGCTGTCAACAGGCCAAAGTTTCTGGTTTGTATTATGAGTAGATCACCTCTTTCTAAGTGATGGAAGGATGCTTATAAGTGACTATAAGTCACTGTAACAGAGAAGTGATTAAGCCATTGTGTTTGCTGTAAATCTTGACTATGTTAAAGGTCCTAACAGCAGTAATCCAAAATAAAGGGACTACCTGCATCTTTAATGTTCTGTTCAAACCAAGTGATGCCAACAGCCAAAATAATGTGAGTAACTTTCTTTCAGTGGGGCTCTTTTTAAAGTGCATTTTCCTAGTCCTGAAGAGTCAGGGAAGTATAGATAAAGTAGTGATCCTATGCTGCTAAGAATTATAGAAAAAGCAATATGCTAAGGACTTTGTAAGGGAGGTGATGATCTTTCTTTCTCAAGGTTGTATCAATATATTAGAGAGTCCTAAAAGTTGATCATATTAAAGAAAAGTTCTAAGGTAAGTGAGTGAACCACCAGAAAGTAAGCCAGCTCTGACAGATGAAGGTGAGTGTGGCTGGTTTGATGCAGTCTGACATTTTAGTCCCTCATTCTGTATATTGCAGATTTCTAGGTACTCATAAACATTACTAAAATAAGTAATTCAAAGTATGATCATGAGTTTCAGGATGAGTGCCTGTAAACCCTACCCGCCAGGGTCACTTCCTTCTCTCAGTAATCCAGCAGGTTTTTTGGAGCCGTGTGGGATGTGGACTTTGTGGGTAGGCTTTGCAAACAAGGCAGCTTGAGAACCTTCTCTGAATGTAGTTGCATCTCTCTCTGGGGAATTCTAAATTAGGGAATAGCAAATTCAAAGCCTGAATTTCACAACTGCTCACATTCCTTAGCCATATGTATAACATGCATCTAGGGTGCTGAAGCCAGAAAATGTTGCAAAAGCCAGAAAATGTTGCAACTGTTTGCTTGTTTTACTGAAAAACTAAAATGAAACTATTGTCTGGTTTTCTTAATACTGTACTATTCTTTTACCTTCAACATTAAATTTCCTAAAAGTTCATCTCTTTTTTTGTTCTCTTTGTGTTTTTTTTGTTTTTTATGAGATTGGCACCTGAGCCAGCATCTGTTGCCAGTCTTCTTTTTTTTTTTCCTTCTCCCCAAACCCCCCAGTACATAGTTGTATATTCTAGTTGTAGGTCCTTCTAGTTGTGCTATGTGGGACGCCACCTCAGCATGGCTTGATGAGCCATGCTAGGTCTGCGCCCAAGATCTGAACTGGTGAAACCCTGGGCCGCTGAAGCAGAGTGTGCCAACTTAACCACTTAGCCACAGAGCCAGCCCCTGGTCTATTTGTTTTAATATTATTTACTTAAATGAATCACATTCTGTATTCCAAGAGGTTAGTCCTCAAAAAAAATTTATTTGGTAGGCATGGAATTAGTGTGCCCATGATGTTTAGTGTATGTCTAATCATTTATTGAGATGTAGTGTATTGAGGATCTTGGGACAGTGCAGGATTAGGTCTGTATTTCTTTACCTTTTCAAAGAGTATTAGGGGTTTTCAGTCACTTTCCTAATGAAAGCTTTCACCGTAAACCTTCATTAGAGCCATATTTTAGCTTTAAAACATGACCTGGTGCATGAACTCTAAGGATCTTGTTATAGAAAGGCCTTTCTATATAGATGCTTTCCCTTGAGTACACTTGGCCTTTTCTTTAAAAAAATACCTTGAACCTCGCCTTATTTTTCCATTCTCAAGGTGTAGCAGTTTTTGTTTGTGTTTTAGATTTTTAAAAAACAATTTTTTTTTCGGGATTCTCCTTTTCCCTTGACGTCTTATACACTGTATATCAGAGGGAAAGAAAAGCTTTCAATAGAGCAGGAGTTAGAAATTTACATGGGAGGTTAAAGCTCTGTCATGTAGCTCTGGAGCATGCCAGCATCTCTTTCATCCAACAGCCTTTTTGGCTTTTTTGTTCTGTGCCTTAGCCTTGGCTGTCTGTTTCTGGGACTCAGAAGACCGAAAAAATTCACATACTTCCATAGGACAAGGTTTCCATTTTGTGAGAAATACTAGTTCTGGGCCCTTAGTATTTGCTCACTGTTTTCTAAAGTGATTGATAGTCTCTTCTCTTCTAAATCTGACTTCAATTTAAATTTCTTGTGAATATATCAGATCTTATTCCAAATCGAATCTATATTCAGAAATGTTTTACCCTTTCCCTTGGTATCCAAATAGTATTTCTGGGTAGGGGATAAAAAAGGAGGCTGCTTAACTTCCAGGGCCAGGAATTTTTAGTATGCCATGGTCAGAAGTCACAGACATAAATAGAGTAGGATATAGTAGATCACTAAATGTTAGGTGGTGGGTGTATTTTATATATCCTGAGTCACCTATAGGGTCTTGGCTGGTGGGAGTACTCTGGAAACAGACATAGCCCCTGCATGTTTGGGATAGTGATGTCCAGTTGGATGTCAGACAGAACTTTTCCTGCTACCACCATTGTTACGCTAGTTTGGGACCTCCCCTCCCCTCCTCCACCCCCATGTTCTAGTAGTTGCAGAGAGCCTTTAACACACTACAGATGACTTACATTATCTCTGGGTCATCTCTTTTGAGATTCATTTTTTTTGCATCGAGCAGCAGAGTCTGTAGTTTAAGGAAATAAGCCTCAATATTTTCTACGCAATACAAAAGTACTTGGAAAGGGTCAGCCAGCTGGAGCTGTATGTGATGTGATTGTTAAGTACTGAAACCCAGAGAAATCTTAAACTGCACTGATATATGAAAATAGTACGACACAGAATTAAATCCAGATAATCCATAGCTAATGATGACATTTGAGACACTAGGTTGTGTAACTTGCTCAGTCAGCACGTACCTCACTAGAGAAGGCTTCATCCTGAACAGACATTCTGTCATTTATGAGCTGGCTTCTCTTAGAACTCCAAGTTACCTTTGGGAGCTGTGATTTTGAACATACTGGGAAGCTGGGGGTATTCTAACTGCCCCATGGAATGAAAAGAAAATTGTTAACTAGCATTTTCATTAGGTCTTACAGATGATAGAAGGAAATGTGGCAGCTTACAACCACACTATATTTATTCTGTTTAGTTCTTTTCTTTTTCATGCCAGCTGTGAGCAAGGCATGGTGCTAGCAGATGTAAATATCAGTTAAATGTGGTCTTTGGTTTCAAGGAATGTATCTAATGGAGAGGATATATATATATATATGTATATATAATTATATGTATATGTATATATAATCTAGACACAAACACATACATGTATGTTTCTCACACACGTACACACACATACAAATAACTGTCAAGTGTACCCTGATGCTAATGCCAAAAATGAAGCATAAACAGAGCTGAAGCTAGCAGGAGGGATACACTTATTTCTAACTGGGTCACTTGAGGAAGGCTTCACACAGACAGTGACATCTGAACTGAACTTAAATAGAATTTCAACCATCAGGGAGAAGGGCATTCCAAACTAAGGAAGGCAGGTGTAAAAAGGCATAGAGATGGGAAGGTACAAGACGTTTGGGGAGAGTAGTTCAAAGCGACTGGAGCATATGATATAGAAGGAAAGGGACTAACACAAGTAGTAGTACTTGTGAAGGCAGATTATGGTGGGCCCATAAATGCCTTGTGATTAGGTCTTGCTCCACACGGCTCTATATTAGATAAGGGAAGGATGGCCGCCATATTTCATTCACTTGGTGCAATTTGCTTGGACAACAGAGGGGTTGAGATAGACATCGAGTAGAGCCTCACCTTTTGCTGGTGAAATGCCCCAAAGATGGAAAAGGGCATGTCCAGGAAAATAAAGTTACACCAGGTTTGCAGGTTTGTGGATCATACTGAATCTTTCCCCTAACTTGTTTTATGAAAATGAAATTAGGTTAAAGTGAACATCAGAGGCAACTTTGAAATAGAAAAGAAGTTTCAGAATGGAAGGTTCGTGTACGATATATAAACACTTGCCTTTATTTTTTCAAGTGCCCAGTTATCCTTTCTTTATGATGATGGATGGGGGTAATGGACAGAATATATTAAGACCCTCATAGGGGCTTCTCCCTCAAGCGCCCTTTTTCTCCTGGTGATGGTGAGCTTCTGTTTCATCTGGGAAGCAGTAGAGGGGTTAAGCCGAGGGCTCTGGAACCAATCTACTTGAGTTCCAATCCCAGCTCCATTACCTGCTGCCTGTGTCACTTTAGAGACGTTAACATCTGTAAAATGGGAGTGACAATAATAACACTTACCTTAAAGACGATAGGGAGGATTAGATGAGAAAACCAGGTAAAACACATAGAATAGTGGTTGTCACCTAGTAAATGCTCAGTAAATGCTAGCCGTCGTTATCATCATTACTACTTCAGAACGAACCTAGTCCCTTTATATTACACCATTGGGTGTATGAATGTTTGGTTTTATTTCTTATACTTTAAAGAAGTGAGACGCACTTGCTGAAACTATTTTGAGTTATGCTGATACCTCTGTTGCATGCCACTGCTTTAAAAAGTAGGACTTACAGATGTGATCCAGAACTGACCTCTCTTCTCAACTTATATTCTAAGACAGTGGTTTTCACACTAGTGGGATGGGGTAGAGGACAGGGGACCCAGGTAGAGATTAAGCAGATGGGGCCCTAGAATCCCTACTCTTCTTCATCAACCAGAATAGTAATGCTTTTTATCTATTTTGTATTAGAGGGGTTCCATATAAGATTATGCTTGAAAAAAGTGTTCCAATGCTTTAAAAATACCATAAGGATTTGTTCTACAACAGTGTTTTTCAACCTTAAATGTGCTTAGAAGTCACACATGTAAAATGCAAAATCTGATTCTCTAGGAATGGGGTATGCTTCTCAATTCTACATTACTAAGAAACTTTAGGTGCTGCCAGTATTGCTCATCTGAGGGCCATGCTGAAATAGCAAGATTCTAGGGACCCTGCCCTACCTTCCCTGTGTAGTGGTTGTTCTCAGCTGCATGTATAGGGTATCTATTGCAGTCACCTTTGGGCCTTTTTAAAAATAAACCAGTCCAGACCCTAGCCCAAACTTACAGAGTCAGAATCCCTTGGGTGGGTCCAGGCACATGTATTTTTAATCTTGGTTGGGAATCACTACTCAAATGCCAAGAGAGTACATCTTGTCCATAACCTCTTTGGCTTATTCAGTAATTTAAAAAAATAGTATCTAGAATTGTGTATCGTTCTCAAGATTTCCTAAATATTGAAAGTTATCATTTTTATTTTAATAGTTCAAGCAGTTTTTTGTTTTTTTGGAGGAAGATTAACCCTGAGCTAATATCCACCGCCAATCCTCCTCTTTTTGCTTTGGAAGATTGGCCCTAAGCTAACATCCATGCTCATCTTCCTCTATTTTGTATGTGGGATGCCTCCCACAGCATGGCCTGATAAGTGGTGTGTAGGTCCACGCCTGGGATCTGAATTGGCAAACCCTGGGCTGCCGAAGCAGAGTGCTCGAAGCTACGTCACCAGGCCATCCCAGTTCAAGTGGTGTTAGAGCTTACCTTGGTTAGTAGTTATCGATCCACAAGAATCCACTTGAGAATACTGGTGTTCATATTTGTTTAATTAAAGGAGGATACTAAATTATGAGACTTCTGAGAGAAAAAGAAGATGGACATTTGGTTTCTCTTCTCTCTTGGCTGCTTTAAGTGAAGCAAAAGGAAATCTTGCTTTACAAGGCTGTAGGAAATTTAATCATACTGGTGGATCATTTTCTAAGCCCTTCCTATGTACTAAAACTGGACTTGGGTGAGAGATACCCTTGGTTTCTACAGAGTGCCTAAAATAAGGAAGACCTGGGTAACGCTTGGTCTTTCTGTCCCATATACCCTCTTTAATGCACAGGAGTGCTCGTAAGCATGACACAGTTCCTACAAACCACAGTGAAGTCATCCAGCAGTGGTCCTCAGACATGGGAGTGAACTACAGAGAGTTGAGCAATGACTGGGAATGTCGTGCCATCTTTAAAAGATAGCCAACTGCAAAACTCAGCAAACAGACAATTCCTAATTAACCAGGTGTCACCTGCTGGCTTTGAAGAGAATATTAAGCAAGACTCTTAGGTGGATCTTAGAAAATCTTTTGATGTAGAGATAAAGCGAAGATAGATTTTTTTGGAGATAGATTTTTTTTTTTTTTTTTTTGAGGAAGATTAGCCCTGAGCTAACATCTGCCGATCCTCCTCTTTTTGCTGAGGAAGACTTGCCCTGAGCTAACATCTGTGCTCATCTTCCTCTACTTTATACATGGGGTGCTTTTGCCAAGTGGTGTCATGTCCACACCTGGGATCCGAACTGGCGAACCCCAGGCCGCGGAGAAGCAAAATGTGCGAACTTAACCACTGTGCCACCGGGCCGGCCCTGGAGATAGATTTTTTTTTTTTTTTTTTTTTTAGTTTCAAGTATTTTATTGTTTTTTTCTCAATTTTTTTTTATTAAGGTTATGAAAGTTAACATCCTTGTGAAATTACAGTTGTACATCATTATTAGTCATGTTGTAGGTACACCACTTCACCCCTAGTGCCCTCCTCCCACTCCCCTTTCCCCTGGCAACCACCGATCAGTTCTCTTTGTCCATATGTTAACTACCACCTATGAGTGGAGTCATACAGAGTTCGTCTTTCTCTGTCTGGCGTATTTCACTCAACATAATACCCTCAAGGTCTATCCATGTTGTTGTGAATGGGACGACTTTGTCCTTTTTTATGGCTGAGTAGTATTCCATTGTATATATATACCACATCTTCTTTATCCAGTCATCAGTTGCTGGGCACTTAGGTTGGTTCCATGACTTGGCTATTGTGAATAATGCTGCGATGAACATAGGGATGCGTGGAACTTTTGGGATTGCTGATTTCAGGTTCTTGGGATAGATACCCAGTAGTGGGATGGCTGGGTCATAAGGTATTTCTATTCTTAACTTTTTGAGGAATCTCCATACTGTTTTCCATAGTGGCTGCACCAGTTTGCATTCCCACCAACAGTGTATGAGGGTTCCCTTTTCACCACAGCCTCTCCAACATTTGTCACTCTTGGTTTTGGATATTTTTGCCATTCTAACAGGTGTAAGGTGATATCTTAGTGTAGTTTTGATTCGCATTTCCCTGATGATTAGTGATGATGAGCATGTTTTCATGTGTCTATTGGCCATCCGTATATTTTCTTTGGAGAAATGTCTGTTCATGTCCCCTGCCCATTTTGTAATTGGGTTGTTTGATTTTTTATTGTTGAGTTGTGTGAGTTCTTTGTATATTATGGAGATTAACCCTTTGTCGGATAAATAAATTGTGAATATTTTTTCCCAATTAGTGGGCTGTTTTTTTGTTTCAAGCCTGTTTTCCCTTGCCTTGAAGAAGCTCTTTAGTCTGATGAAGTCCTATTTGTTTATTCTTTCTATTGTTTCCCTCATCTGAGGGGTTATGGAGTCCAAAAAGATTCTTTTGAAGCTGATGTCAAAGAGAGTACTGCTGATAATCTCTTCTAGAAGACTTATTGTTTCAGGCCTAATCTTTAGGTCTTTGATCCATTTTGAGTTCATTTTGGTAAATGATGAAAAAGAATGGTTGATTTTCATTCTTTTACATGTGGCTGTCCAGTTTTCCCAGCACCATTTGTTAAAGAGACTTTCTTTCCTCCATTGTAGGCCCTCAGCTCCTTTGTCAAAGATTAGCTGTCCATAGATGTGTGGTTTTATTTCTGGGCTTTCAATTCTGTTCCATTGATCTGTGCATCTGTTTTTGTACCAGTACCATGCTGTTTTGATTACTGTAGCTTTGTGGTATGTCTTGAAGTCAGGGATTGTGATGCCTCCAGCTTTGTTCTTCTTTCTCAGGATTGCTTTAGCAATTCGGAGTCTTTTGTTGCCCCATATGAATTTTAGGATTCTTTGTTCAATTTCTGTAAAGAATGACATTAGAATTCTGATTGGGATAGCGTTGAATCTGTAGATTGCTTTAGGTAGTATGGACATTTTAACTATGTTTATTCTTCCAATCCATGTGCATGGAATGTCTTTCCATCTCTTTATGTCGTCGTTGATTTCTTTCAAGAAGGTCTTGTAGTTTTCGTTGTATAGATCTTTCACTTCCTTGGTTAAATTTATCCCAAGGTATTTTATTCTTTTTGTTGTGATCGTGAATGGGATTGAGTTCTTGAGATCTTTTTCTGTTAGTTCATTGTTAGCATATAGAAATGCTACTGATTTGTGTATGTTGATTTTATACCCTGCAACTTTGCTGTAGTTGTTGATTGTTTCTAATAGTATTTCTATGCATTCTTTGGGGTTTTCTATCTATAATGTCATGTTGTCTGCAAACAGCAAAAGTTTTACTTCTTCATTGCCTGTTTGGATTCCTTTTATTTCTTTTTCCTGCCAAATTGCTCTGGCCAAAACCTCCAGTACTATGTTGAATAAGAGTGGTGAAAGTGGGCACCCTTGTCTTGTTCCTGTTCTGAGAGGGATGGGTTTCAGTTTTTGTCCGTTGAGTATGATGTTGGCTGTGGGTTTGTCATATATGGCCTTTATTATGTTGAGGTACTTTCCTTCTATACCTATTTTATTGAGGGTTTTTATCATAAATGGATGTTGGATCTTGTTGAATGCTTTCTCTGCATCTATTGAGATGATCATGTGGTTTTTGTTTCTCATTTTGTTAATGTAGTGAATCACGTTGATTAACTTGCGGATGTTGAACCAACCCTGTGTCCCTGGTATAAATCCCACTTGATCATGGTGTATAATCTTTTTGATATATTGCTGTATTCGGTTTGCCAAAATTTTGTTGAGGATTTTTGCATCTATGTTCATCAGTGATATTGGCCTGTAGTTTTCCTTCTTTGTATTGTCCTTGTCATGTCAGGTTTGGGGATCAGGGTGATGTTGGCTTCATAGAATGTGTTAGGGAGTGCTCCATCTTCCTCAGTTTTCTGGAATAGTTTGAGAAGGATAGGTATTAAATCTTCTTTGAATGTTTGGTGGAATGCTCCAGAGAAGCCGTCTGGTCCTGAACTCTTATTTTTGGGGAGGTTTTTGGTTACTGTTTCTATTTCTTTACTTGTGATTGGTCTATTCAGATTCTCTATTTCTTCCTGATTCAGTTGGGTAGGTTGTATGAGTCTAGGAATTTATCCATTTCTTCTAGGTTGTTCAATTTGTTGGCATATAGTTTTTCATAGTATTCTCTTATGATCCTTTGTATTTCTTCGGTATCTGTTGTGATTTCTCCTGTCTCATTTCTAATTTTATTTATTTGAGACTTCTCTCTTTTTTTTTAGTGAGTCTGGCTACGGGTTTGTCGATTTTGTTAATTTTTTCGAAGAACCAACTCTTTGTTTCATTGATCCTTTCTACTGTCTTTTTTGTTTCAATATCATTTATTTCTGCTCTGATTTTTACTATTTCCCTCCTTCTACTGACTTTGGGCTTCGTTTGTTCTTCTTTTTCTAATTCCATTAGGTGTCGTTTGAGGTTATTTATGTAAGATTTTTCTTGCTTATTGAGGTGAGCCTGTATGGCAATGAATTTCCCTCTTAGGACTGCCTTTGCTGCGTCCCAAATCATTTGGTATGGTGTGTTTTCATTTGGTACGGTGTGTTTTCAAATACGATGGAGATAGATTTTTTAAATAAATTTTCAGAAATTCTATGAGTACTATCAAATCATTTGTTCTTAGAATTTGTGTTTTTATTTTAACAAGATAGAATTGAATTTTGTACTAAATCATTAGATGTTTTTAGAATCATAGGAAAACTGAACTAAGAATGGAAGTGGTCACAGTTCTTGAAATTAATGATTGGAAGAAATTAGGTATTTCTTTCTGGATGAACATTGGATTAAATTAAGTATCTTCTAAACAGCCTAGAATTTTAGAAACATCTAGAATAGCTTTGGTGTAGCCAGAATTTGTGAATGAAAGAAATACTGAATTGCCTTTTTAGCTCAGTTTTTATCTTTTGGATGTTTTTCTGTGATGTGAGAATGTAGACATTCCTCTATTCTGTTTTTAACTGTATTTTCCACGTCCATGAACTTGTTTTGAAGCTACTTACTAAAATAGGATCTAAACTCATCTAAGCCTTCTGAAATCCCACTACTCCCCTGAGTGAGAGAGCAAAGGCTTAAAGCAGTAAACTGAAAAGGTTCACTTCTGTTGCCTCAGTAACAGGCTCTCTGTAATCAGCGTTGGTTTGATTGTGGTCTGGCATTAATATCTCTGGTGTTATGCTGACCTTGATATATAAATCATGTAAACAGCAAGATCTACAAGAAGATTCCTTCATTACTGTTCTCGCTGGGATTAGAAGTTCTGGCTTAAAAGGCAAAAGAGTGCCTGTCCAAGAAACTCACGATTTAGTTTAAAGTCCAAAGCTGTGGGGTGTCTCTCTGTATAATCTCGTTATTTGGCTTTTCTGGATGGCAATATTCCCTGACTGGATTAGCTGCCAAAGTACAGTGAGCCTCTAAAGACCATCATCATGCTGTCATTTTTCATCTTCTTCCCTGAATTCCTCCTTATCCAAAACACTCCTACTTCTCTGCCATTAACCCAGTCCCATTATAGGGCTGTACTCCTAAAAGGAAACTTGAAACTTGCTTTGACTGAATATTTTTCTGCCCCTCTTTGATTATCAAAGCCCTTTAATAAGCACCTGGAGACTGAAAGAAATAGTGAAATATATATATATGAAACACCATGAAGATGTGTGCTTTGATGAGCTTGTCTATTTTGTCAACCAGCTTCACATAACAGATATCATAGTCAGAGACTTCTGCCAAGCCATTTAAAGGGTTTTTGGCACTCACTTGCTCTAAGAGCAGGCTGCTACATACACTGCACCAACCATACCAAAGTAGCAACGTTGTCTGCTAAAATACCCAGCCAAGTATAAGAGCTACATGGGAGAGTATTGCAATAAAAGAACATTTGACCACAGAAAATTAATTAACACAATCTCCCAAATGTAGAAATGATTAGTCTTTTTCAATAGTGAAAAGTTATTTTAGAACCAAAGTAACTGTTCATGGTGATTTCTTATAAATAGGCAGCTGTGTGAAGCGTTTGATAATAATTCCTCTACAAATGGACTGTTCAAAGTATTGTCCATATAATCTGGATAAAGAAAGGAAATCAGTGCTCATTTGGATATTATCTGTAAGAGGAATTGGCAGCATCTAAGAATGGAGATCCATCCTCTCCATTGCATCTCTTGAAGTCTCTTCTCCGTTGTTAAAAGTTGTAATTCCACTCACAGATGATGGCTCACAGATGATGATGATGACAAGAACATCCTCTGACATGGAAAGTTACCTTGTCTTCTGTTCCCTTAACAGTGATGCATGCTCTATGAGAAGAAGGAAGCTTAGGCTGTAAATTCAAGGATTTTGATCAGCAAGAATTTGCTGGGGAGAAACACATTAGGACGAGTGTTACTAAAAGAAAACTGGATATTCCATAGCTGTGAGAAACATCTGGTTGGTGACTGAAAAGCCATTTTGATGACTGAAAATTTCATTTTGTTTTGTTTGTTTTCATGAAATCTACAGGAATAAGATTAGTTTCCAAGTTGAAATTGAGAGTGGTTGTAATCTTCTAGTTACCCTTGATTGTCACACACTGGCAGTAAATTCATTTACCAATTAAATTCCTGTCCTTTTGAGATTACTTTCTCTCATTCTGGATATAATGACTTGTTCCCAGTATGGATGAGGTAGAAAGAAGGTAGGTAGATGCTTGTGGGAATTAGAATACAGTAATTAATTTGCATCAGACTTATCACATCTTTTTACTCTGGTTGGCAGGAATATATGGTTTATAGGAAGCATACCTACATGAGGCTTGATGGCTCATCCAAGATCTCAGAGAGGCGGGACATGGTTGCTGATTTTCAGAACAGGTAATGTTAATAGGAGTTACAAAAATTCTCGTTTGTTTTTCCTCTAGTACTTGAGATGGTGAGTTTAAAAGAAATGCCAACACATCTCAGATTGTTAGGTGATCATGATATAGTTCCCACCCTTTTAAGAGGTAGCTAAATCCGCTTATAGTGGTTCAAATTTGTGTGTCTGAGAGAGAGAGAGAAAATGAATGCTTGGTAATACCTGTGTTTGAAATGTATTTTCTCACCAAATCAGTGCCTATTTCTTTGGGCTATAAAAGAAATGATGTCTGAGTATGAGCCAAGATCCTCCTTATATATATAATATGCATGTAGAAAAAGAGTCCACAAGGCTGTATTCCTAAATGTTGACAGTGGCTGGCTCTGGGTGTTGACTTACAGTTGATTTTTAGTTTATTTTTGCTTACCTGTTTCATTTCCTATTAAGTTTAAAGAAAAATACCTTCCTTTTTCCTGCTTTCCCTCTAGCATTGTAGTAGTACAGTACAGAATGACAAATTGCAATAGTATGCAATCTATTCAGCTGGCAGCTCTCAGTTACAGTCCTTCTCCCACCTGATAATGAGCCTATGAAATTTCAAATACTGCCTGCTGGTTGCTGATGGCTTACAGAGCCATAATTATCCTAAGTGCAGGTTCTCATTGTAATAAGCAGAGTCTGGTTACTGCTCTCTCCAAGGAGAAAGCCAAGCTCTGCTAGTGACTGGTCTGCTGAACTCCACCCTTAGTTTTCTTCCTTAGACCTGGAGAACTAAGGAATAGAATAGATCTTAATGTTCTGTAAATCAGAACAGTTCTGAATTTTTGGCCTTTAATTGTGTAGTCTGTTAATATTTAACTTTTGAATTCTTGGGAAGGAAAATGAAGCACAAAGCCATTTGTATTTAGGTTACAATTTTTAATTTCTTTCATTTCCGTTTTAAAGCATGATTTACTTCAGATGTAAAACAATTTAGCATAAAACAAATCCATAGTTCAAAGTAGAGTGCCCTCTGAGAATTTTTGGTATTGCACGGTCCTTTACAATGGAGCACAGGTAAGGAGCTACATCCTGATGTTTTCATTTACAGTGCATACTCAGGCCAATAACTCCTCTAAGTTGAAACTGTACATCTGAATTCAGGTGGCTGTTTGAACAACAGTGGAGGGGAGGATCTGCTTTGTACCTGTTTCAGCTTGTTCCCTTGGAACAACGGTGTCGGTGACCTCACCTAGCTTCTCAGCTCTCAGAAGCTATGGGCAGATTCTTAAATTGGTTATTTGAGACATGTACAAGCTAAGTAGTGCCTCCTAGCCCTACCATATAGCTGTGCGCACCCCGCCCCCCCAAGAAAGTTTACCAGCTGATCTTCATCTTTTCTTAATTCTGAAATCAAATGAAATGTGTTTTACTATGTCCACACCTACTCCAACCTCAGAGTTCCAACTGACAGGAATCTTACATACAAGATCTACAGACTGTGTATTTTCCCAGGGTGCCTGTATTTTCTCCAGGGATGCCAGCATCTCTGTGTTGGGGGCACATTAGTAGGAGTGGCATGAGTTCTGTGTTACAAGAAAAGCCATTAAGTAGTAGATGTTTCACCTACTACTGTTTGTGTTTATTTTCCACTAGTATGTTTGCTAGGGTACTTTTGAAGATCTTTCGTTAACAACAAAGCTGTTTTTTTCCAGTAACAATTGGGGTCATTATATATTACAATAAAATGCCTATTGAAGAATATTTGAGAAATATTTAATGAAGAAAATAAAAATTACTCACAGTCCCATCACTGTTAACGTTTTGGTATATCCCTCTAGTCTTTGGTATGTGTGGGGGGTTATATTTACACGTTGATAACATATTGTAGATAGGATTGTGTGTCCTGATTTCTTTCGCTTAATATTATATCATAAACATTTTCACACATCATTAAAAAAGTCTTTGTAATCGTTATTTTTAGTGACCAACTTTCCATTACACTGAGTATATATACTACTCTTCCATTGTTAAAATGTTGAGTGAATATCTTTTTTATAAAGCTTTGTCACTATTTTAGATATTTTCTTAATATAGATTCAAACATGGGAAATTACTGAGTGAAGGGATATGAACATATAAGACTGTGCATATTGTCAGATTACTTTGTAGAAAGTTCTGCTGATATAGATTCCAACTAGAGCTATGGTATGTTGACTTCTAATGGTTTGGGCTTCTGAGTTGTAGAGCTACAGCTGTTCTAGCTGACCCAATTCCCAGAAAACTGGACTATGAGATCCAGGACTTAGTACATTTTCCAGTGACCTTTTAATGGAAAAAATCAGTAGATGTATTTGATTTATTACTTCTAAAATCCCTTATTTAATTTGTCAAGCAGTTATTTGGACAATCCCAGTAGCACACAGTAGTTTTTAAAAGCTTAGCTCTAAAAGAAGGGTATTTTCACCATTAAATTGTACTACATCTACTTAGTAAATGTCTTATTTTGCAGATTTCCTGGGAAACTTACTTGAGCTTCCAAACTTTACAACTGAGAATTACTTAGGGAGCAGTGAGTTTTATTTAGATTGAACATTTGAGTAACTATCATTTTAACACCCTGCATCTAATATTTGGCAAAATGAAAAAACAGAGCAAAGTCTCCTTCCCTGCCTACGTTAAGAGCTAGATGATTGGAGTTGGGATTAATGGCTAGGAAATAATCTCCTACTTCTTGTATATGGAATCTGAGCTGTGCCTATGCTGACCAGAAGCTTATCAGGCAGACCCCTCCAAATGGGGAAAAAGTTCTCCACTTATAAATTTGATTGGCTGGCAGTAACCCAATATAGAGAAAAAGACAGGTGTTTTTCAAAACAGAAAAGCACACCTTGCCAAATATTTTCATTATTATTAATGAAAAGACATCAAAAGAAAAAATTGTAGTTTCAACTGGACAGCGCTGTGGCTCAAAGGTCAGCCAGAGTAAACAAGAACTCCTATAAAAAGCCATTTACATTCCCTTACATTTATTTATGAGGGATCCTTCCAGGAAAGAGTCTGACTGAGACTAAAGACTGTTTGACCAGGATGTCCTGACTGGGCAACATTCACAACATGTGACCAGTGCATGATCCTAGAAGCCATTCACAAGGTCTTTGCTCTGACGTGCCTTGGTCTTTGCTTCCCTTCCTCCTACCCAATGACATTTGCCAGATGGATCCCCCCAATTATCGCACCACTCAGGGTGACCCTTCAGAAAACATGAGAAAATGTGAGTGTAGCATGGATTTTTCTTTGTAGTTGAGAGTGTTACAGAGTTCCAGTGCCCTCTTTCATTCTGGCTCTTTTTCAGTCATTCATCTAGTTTTTACTGCAGTCAGCTACATGCCCAGCACAATTTGGGTATTGTGGTGCAAAGTGGCCTCAGTGGGTCATTAACTAAAGAAAAGTAAGGGTGAGACCTAGACTTGTCTTTGCTACATGATTTCATAGTCTCCTTCATAGACCACCCAGAAGCCTGGTCTCTAAGGTGTCTTCCAACGGAGACCCTGAGTTGAGGTTCCTTTTCAGCCCCCTAGAGGGCACCCAAACCCTCATGTTGCCTTCCAGGATTGTTTTCTTTCCTTTCTTTAGTCGGGGTTGCCAAGATATTAATTCATGTTATAATACTAGATTTGTTCAGTAGAAAGGAACTTCTCAGCAGTTTGATTCAAATATTTTTGCTTATAAATAATCCAACAGTGTGATCCAGGGTGGAAGCTAATTTCTTTGATTTTTAACAGCCCAAGGTTTCTGTAATCCTTATTCTGTTACAATATGAATTATGTTATGAATTATGAATATGTTACTGAATGCACGCAAACCTTGCTACTTACAATCTACCTCATCATTAAAAGACATCTTCTCGATACATAGTTAATATCCAAAAAAAGTGTTTTCCACCATCATATTTCTAAGTTTTGCCATCAATTTATTTTTACCAGGATTACTTTCACTAGTATTTTTTATGTGTATAGTCCTTGTTTGTAAATGGTTACCACATCTGGGGACTTATCTCTCTGGCTGTCCAGACTGTGGAAATAGCCCATCTTTCTACCTCTACCCTTTCTTTTATTGTAGTTCCCAAGCTACCTTCTACCTCCCTCCCTGTCCCATCCCCACTCGCCTGCCGCTACTCCATCCTCAGGCTCTGGACTTCTTTAGGAACTACAAAAAAAGTCCTAACCATTGGCTGACTCCATGAGCTCTCACACAGGTGTTGGAGAGAAGCCTCTGACCCCTCTGTACCCACCAAAGCAGGAGAGAGCTTTGAGCAGTCTTCTCAGGACCAGAGTGGGAAGGATTATTCTACAGGATTGGTGCAGCCCTGGAAAGTTCAGTCACTTTTTATTTGAAGCCTTATTGTGGTTAAATACTCTCCTATGGGCTGCGAGGTATCAAGCTTCCATTTACATCGTCCCATATCTATAGGAAAACGTGTTTGTAAGCTGGCAGGTGCCTTTTAACTTTGTGGTTTGCTCTGTATGATTTAACCATAAAAGATGACGTCTTATATATTAAATAAAGAAAATTATGAAATATTAAACTTCATGATAAAATCAAGGATAACCAATAGAACTTTTGTGAGAGTACAGAGCTTTTGAAATCATGCCCTACAAGAGGCCTCCAGACATGCTCTGTGATCCATGCCTGCCTCTAGGAAAGTTGTGTTTAACTGAATGCAAGTAATGGACAGTTTTCTACTAGGACCTGCCCAGCATAGTGATTAATGAGGATGCTTATTTCAAAATAGTTCCTTCACTGATACTCATGTTTGTTGTTGATATGTCATTAATTAGTCACTTCAGCTATATTCAGAACATCCTCATTTTATAGTCCAGGAAACAGACCTTTAGCAGTCAAGTGACTTTACCAAGGAAGAACAGAATCAAGGAATGAGAGCATCCTGATGTCAGTGTGTTTCCTTTTTTTTTAACTGAAAACCGCAGAACAAAATTCATTTTACATTGGGATTTATCACCTATTTACCATATCTGAAACTTAACAAAACGGCACTTTCCTTATGACCTGTGATGTATACAATATTTTCTAATCTGTTCTGTTTCCTTTAGTCTGTTTCTTTAATACGGTCCAGATCCACCAAACTGATTTCATAACCATTGATAGTTGTGACCTGCAATTTGAATAACACTGATCTAAATGAATTTCCAGTTGTATTTCTCATTATAGTCATAAAGAAGAGGGTTTAGCTGCTTGATTTAGAGGACTGAAGTTTGCTTGCCAGTATAATGCAGTTTCTTCCCCTTAGAAATGTTCTGGAAAATAACTTCCGGTGGCAGGAGCATGAAGATGACAAGATAATCTTAAAATACATTTATGTTATCTGCAAGAACTGAGTTCAAATTGAGCCCTAATTGTATGTGTGTACATAGATAGATAAATCTTACACTCAGAGCCTACTCTTTGTGATCTGGCATGGGCCTGTTCCTAGAAGATACTCAGTAAATATTTGTTGCCTGAATGAGTGACAGTGGCACATACTGGTTTATTCATAATTTTAGTTTCTTTAAAAGGACATAGGATGTAAAGGGAAACTGAGAAAACTATATCTGGTCATTTCTGTGTAAGGGTTGTGTTGGCATTCATCAAAAAGTACTTTAATTCCAGCCTATCTTCATGAGTTTGATCCTAAATTCAATTTAATACATAGAAGTCATGACCTGGGTCTTAGTCCTGACCTCAGGTCATTTTTCTGGGACTGACTTTCTTCATTTGGAAAAACGAATGCTTTGGAATTATAATCAGTTCCAAAATTATTGCAAGTCATGGTTCTTGGGGGAAACAACAGGAAATACTGATTTATTTGTCCCTCTGTATGAACTAGGAACTTGTTAAAAATATGACTGTTACATAGAGAGGTCTCTACTTCCACGATAGCATATTTTTCTATTATATTTGCTACATGTTTATAAGTATACTGCCTCCCAGTCAGTATTAGTGGGCAGGAAAAGTATATGTGCAAATTGGAAGGTGACTGCCATGGTTTGATTTTAGCAACAGAGCACCTTTGTACAGTGTGTCGAAAAAACGTGGGTCAGGCCTGGCTAACCACCAAAACCCTTTCTAGCCCTAGACGCTATTCTATATTCAGAGTTCCCTCTCTTTTGCCATATGCTATTTTTCTTTTTCAGTTTTTCCTCTTAACATATCCCTCCCTTTTCTGCAGGAATGACATCTTTGTGTTCCTACTAAGCACACGAGCTGGAGGGCTGGGTATCAATCTCACTGCTGCAGATACAGTAAGTAATGAGAGCACAATATGATACCAGATATGCAGGTTTTCTACTCTAAAAATGTTGTTCAATTGGCGTTACCCTTTGCTTTGTGTCACAAACTTTTATTTCTTTGCCTCTTCTTGTTATGTTACAAGACAGTAGATACACTTTGCCTGGAACTGGAACATTTGTTAGCTTTCCTTTTAGACTTTTCTCTCCATTCTCTTGGAGTAACTTTCTTACATGTTCATTCAATAAATATTTAGTGAGTGCCTACTGTGTGCGTGATACAGTTCTAAACACTTGGAGTACGTCTGAATAAACACACTGAAGAAAAAAAATCAGTCAATCCAACCAGATTTGTTTTAGGAGCTATAACTGAACACATCAGAAAGGATTGTTTTATTACTCTTATACATTATTCCATTTTAGGAAAAACTCATATTTTTGTATCCCAGACTTCAAATGGTGGTTGGAGAGCAATGAAATTGGTAATTTAAAAAATTAAATTAAAAAGACATTCCATCAAATTACCTATCCTTTCGTATGCAATCTTGGAAGAATATTTCAGCATGTGAAAAGCACAGGAAAAGAGCATTCCTTTTGAATCTTAGAATTACTCCCAGGATTCAAATATATTTAATAACGTTTTCAGTAACCTTAAACATGAGACATAAAACTGCATAAATGGGAAATTGTTCTGTAGAAGGCATGACTCTAAAAACATAATTTTTATGGCTGTTGTGGTGCCTCTCTGTAAAATACAGAGCATCAGAATTCTCACAAATATGAGGAGGATGCGAACTCTGGAGGCTCATGGAGAAATGAAGTACAAGGGTGAAGAGGCTTGAATAGACTCGCAGCAGCAGAGCTGGAACTGGATCCCATGTTTTCCAGTCCCCACTCCTAGGCTATGTCCACTCTTTCTCCTTACTAACTACTACACCACAGACCTGCCTGCCTTCAAGAATGAAAAACAGATTCTATAATATCACTAAGTAGAATATGAACCAGAGAACTCAACTGAACCTTCCTTGGCATCTAAATCTCTTCAGCCAGTTAACCAGGTTGGGACAGGGCTCCAGGGCCTAAGGACCACTGGAGGCGTAGCTGGGTAGATACTGTATCTAATGTGCACATCATCAGCCTCAGTCACCTTAAAGGAAGTCCGTCATTGGTGGTAGGTGATGTTGTTCTGCGTTCTCTGATGTGGTGGCTCACTTGGTGCCATATCAGATAGCAGAAACTTGGCTTTCTTTTTGTTCCTTGGTTCTCTGCTCTCTCTAGTTTGTAAGCATTCCATACAGTCCCAACTGAGTCATAGTCTCAACATGAATATAAACTTCATCACTTTCTCTTAACTGATCTTTTGGACTCCAGTCTCAGCCCCCAGCACCATACCTGCTCTATTAGTTTATTTATACCCTTCTTTATTAACCATGCCACTCTTGCTTAAAACTCTTTAGGTTGTCTCCATCGTCTACGAGATAAAGTATAAGCTCCTTTACATGGCATTAAATGCCCTTCATTTTGTAGCCTTTATCTCCCTTTCCGCCCTAATTGTCAGGCTACTTCCCCTTCCAAAATTTATGTTTCAGAAATAACAGTTGACTTATAGTTTCCTGAACGCACTATATTATATCACACTGTTGCATAAACTGTTCCCTCAGCATAGATCATCCTCCTGGGCACCTCCTTCCACCTTGTAAATTGCTGTTTGTTCTTCAAAACCCTATTCATGATCAGGAGCTGCTGTTTTGTCTGGGCTGGTAGGGCTTCTCTGATAAGGTAACATTTGAGCCAAGACCTGAAGAAAGTGAGGAAGCAAGCCAAGCAAATATCTGGCAGAAAGAAGAGCGTTCCAGGCAGAGGAGATAAGTGCAAAACCCTGAGGTGAGAACGTGCTTGGCACAATCAAGCAACAGTAAGCAGCCCTTTGTAGGTGGAACTAAATGAATGAGAGGGAGAGCAGTGTGAGGTGAGTGTTGGAGAAGCAGATCACATAGTGCTTGGTAGGCCATGGTAAGGATTTTGATTTGGAAGACCACTGGAAGAATTTGAACAGAGGAGTGTCGTGATTTGGCTTGGGTTTTAAATGTGTCCCTCTGGCTTCGGAGGGTTGGGGTGGGGAGAACTGTAGGGAGAAAGGTAGAAGCAAGAAGTTCAGTTAGGAGTTAGACACAAGATGATGGTAGACAAGGATTGAAGCAGTGGAGGTGGTGAGAAATAATTGCAACCTGCATATATTTTGAAGGCGCAGCTGGTTTGCTGGTAGATTGGATGTGGGACATGCAGGAGGCGTCAAAGAGAACTCCACCGTATTTGGCCTGAGCAATTGGAATGATGGAGATACCAATTACTGATTAAGGGGAGGATGGGGGGAGGAGCGGGTTTGAGAGGGGAAATCAAGAGTTTGGTTTGGGGTATGTTAAATTCAAGATGCTTAGCACACATAAGTGTCATTGTCACTCAGGCAGCAGAGTCTGGAGTTCAGGAGAAAGATTGGGGCTATAGATGTACTTTGGAATTATCAGGTCATAGATGATGTTTAAGGCTATGAGGCCAGATGAGGTCACCTGGGGAGATCTAGCCTAAATTCATTTGATTAAAATGTATTTCCCTTCTTGTCAGCCTGGCTATTGAGGTTTGGTCTATGGTTTTTTAAGAAATTGTTCCCTTAGTCATTCATTTGAATGGTCAAAAAAATAAGCAGATTTGAGGGGGGTGATCTGCATCACGCTGCCAGTGTTCACGTAGTTTGCCTTGTGAGGGTAAGGAGCTCCTGCCAGCCACAAAGAACTAAAGCAGGCCCTAAGCCCATAGCAAAAGGAGCAGAGGTAGAAATTCCCTTTTCCTCCTAGGGGCTAGAGAGAAGCTCTGAATATTCTGAGTTCCCAATTCCAAAATAATTTACATTTAATTTTGAGGGAGGGCTCAGGGACTCACTTGTAAATTAGAACCTCCTGGAATACTCCTAAGAAAAATGAGACAAGATTGAAATGAATTCCTAGTTTATGCTTTGTGTGAAGTCAAGTTATACTCTGTGTATGTGTATTATTAGACAAACAATAGGCTTCACTGCTTGCCTGGCATTTTTCCTTTGTCCTGAGATTTATTTAGCTTTGAAAGATCCCCAGAACCATTTATGGACAAGGAAGAAGTTAGTCAGCCTAAAATGTTAGGAAAAACTTAATGTCTTGAGATTGAGAATGCATGTATACATGTGTATTTGTAAACAGTGGGTCTCTGTCTGGCCCACTCTGTTAGTTGCAAACATTATTTCGGCATGTGATTAATGGCAGCTGCCCCTTACTGTCTGTGTTGTTCTTTGTATATTCTTCCTGAAGTAGGGATCTCTTTGCATTTGACTGTTTAGTGAGGAGTGGTTATAAACTGCACTGTTTGTTTTGTTTCTATGTCAGACCTGTTTTATATGCTTACATGTATGGAGAGAATGAGGCGCTTTTGTCCCTTCGTAGCAATGTGAGAAAAATCCTGTGTCCCATGAGACAAAATGGGACAGCTTTCAGCCCTCCCATGGGACTGAACTTCCACCCATTCTCTTGAGGGAAAAGGAGTTCCACCCTCCAAGTGTTGGTCCAGCTTTTTCCAGTTGTTCTCCTAGAAATTTTCCTGTTTTCCATTTCACTCCTTCATCCCCTGAAACTCCCTCTCATTGACCTGTATAGCCAGGCGTTTCTGCCCTGTCTCGACTCTTACCTCCTCTCTGCCATGCCTGCCCAACTTAGTGTTTACAATTTCATGAAGGTGCTGACTATTAATATGTTTCCCCTTAGTCATTGCTGGGCCACGCTTTGTGTATTGACTTGCTTTAATCTTTCCTAGTGAAGTCAGTTCTTCTAGTCCTTTAATTGTTGCTTGTTTTTCTCTAGGCTGTCTCACTGAGCTCCATAAACTTGATTACCAAGTACGGGTGTCATCTCTGTCCCACTGTGGTGGGCACAATTGTCTCCCCCAACACCTACCCCACTTCGAGTTCCTGTCACGGTTGATTCAGTGTTCATTTTATGGTCAGATTGGATAATAATCATATGTCTGGCTTGGTTTTAGTTTTCTCACCCTTGTTCTTGTTTTAACTTACTAGCTTACACATATTTCATATTCTTTTTCCCTGGGTAAGTATTTTTCTAAATAGAATCTTTATTTTTCTCTTTCTTCCAAATTCCCCACCTCTTTTAATCCATTTAAATAATAAATAGCCACTTAATTTGGGGATTTTTTTAAGTTACATTGCAAACTTACCTCCTCAGGCTTTAATGTTCTTACTGTTTATGAGTAAGAACCCAAGTTGAATCAGGTTTGATTGCTACTGAGACTTCTAGGAAAAAATGTAAATGTTAAGGAAGCACCTATGAAATGATTCATAATCTAAAACTCCCCATTATGAATTCATGCTGAACCAGTGCCTCAGGCTTGGACAACTAAAGGCACTATCTTTGCATGTGACATCAGCCCTCATTTTCCACATATGTAGTCATTTTAGGTATGTTAGGCAAGTAATGTAGGTCTCCTTTTCATTAACTGTGTCTTCTCTTCCTTTGTTCTCCTTGGAAGTTTAAACTGGATTTTCTAGAATTGTGCATATCCTGATAAGCTCCAGAATGTCCTGTAGTCAGATTTACTATGCCCCTCTACAAGTGACAAACATTGTGTACTTCTAGATCCTAGGTCTGTGGACACTGTGGATTAACAATAAGCTTTCACGGTGATTTTTTTTTCTTTGGCAGGCAGTTTGTAATTTTCTCCCCAAGGATTCTAAACACTAAAAGTTTAAGGATTATACCTCATATAAAAGCAAGACGAAAGGAGCACCATAAGAAAGAGCCAGTAGAGATTCTTACTAGTAGAGGAAAGAGCATTGAAAATGCTGATGCTTTTTGTCTGTCTTCACCCAAAATCTGAGCTCTTCAAAGAATGGCAGAAGAATTGCCTCCATTTTTAAATGAGAAAACAAATAAATTATTTAGGAATAGTGTTAGCCAATGGAAAGAGCATCATAGAGAAGCAGTTTCAAGAGAGTTGGAATCACTCTTTAGTTTACATTTTTAGGCTCTGTCTAGTTTTGCTCAAATCCCCTTAGAGATTCTAGTATCAATCGACTAGTATTTGTGGAATTCTGCTTCACACTGACGGATGGTGTCTGGTAAATAAGACTAGATGGGGAGATTTTTAAATTGGACACCCATAGAAAATAGTCAGTGATTAAGTGGGAACTTGGACCGAGGTAGGCAATGCAAAGTGGTGTTAATAGTGCAGGTGTTGGAGGGAGACTGTTAGGACTGTGAGCTCAGGCATGCTTCTTTCTAATTTATAAGTTGAAGGAAATACACAGGTTTTTGTGAAAATTCAGTGAGATATATGTGCACACTAATGCCAGACACATAGTAAGGACTCAGCAGATTCTGTCCGTTATTATTTCTAATAAGAATTCATGAGGAATAGGAAAAGGAGACATTGTTATAGGTAAGAGAAATCAGGAAGGCCTTCCTGAAAGTGGTGAAGCTTGAACCGAACCTTAAAGGACTAATAGCAAAGAGGCGAGGGATTCTAGGCTAGAGGAGCAGCTTGAGCAGAAAGTGCTGCAGACAAATGTAATATAAGTGAGGAACACTGATGAGACCTGTCTAATAAGAGAGAAGGGCCAGTTTATGTTAGGAAAGAATAGAACGAAGTTGGCTCAGTATAGCAAGGCCTGATTATTAAGGGGAGTTCGGACTTTGTGTGTTAGAGCATAACCAGCAGAGACGGAGGGAGTGGTCTACAGTGGTACCCAAAGTAGACTGAAGAAGAGAGAGACTGAGATGGAGGGAGCCCACTGATCAAACAGCGTTAGTGAGCCAGATGTAGGTGGTGAGGGCCTGGTCCAGGATAGGGACAGTGGGACTGTCGAAAGGATGGATTCATTTCTAAAGAGGGACTGGCTGGATCTGGTGACTTGATTGTATATGGAGAAGAGGACACATAAGAGATCAGGGTCGTTTTGAAGTGGGTTTCTTTAAGGAGGTCCACTGTGTTAGTTGCCTCAAGGACTGAGAATCCAGGAGTCCATTGGTTTTAGGATCACTGTGGGGTGAGGGAAGGAGGAGTACATTTTGTGGTGTTTGTGTTTGTTATTTGGAAAACTAGAATTCACTTCCAAGGAGCCCTTTAAACATTTCTTCCCGGGAATTTGCGGGACAGAAAATGACCCTGCTGCTGAGAGCCTGAGAATGCCAGGAAAGCTATGCCTATCTCTTCCCAAGGTCATCCCAGTGTTAAAGAGAAGGCTTTCACATCCCAGGCCCACCACCTGCGTAGGCTGTGTGATCTTGGGTACATTCTCTAATTCCTTTGTGCCTCAGTTTCCTCATCTATAAAGTGGGGGTTTTAATAGTACCTAAATCATGGTGATTGTGGAATATAAATGAGTTAACATACATAAAGCATCTAAAAGAATGACTGGCAAATAAGTACTAAGTGTTAACTATTAATATTATTGCTGTTCCCTCTTTTTAAATGAAAACCCTGAAAAAAGTCCTGAGTATGTCTCTTTTGCCCAGGGCAAGTGAAGGAATGGCTTGATTTTATGAGTGGATTATCTGCTAATCTTAATATCATAGAAAGAAATCTGGCATCAAACTAATGCAAACAGATGAGTGCCTGAGTTGCTCTCAGAATTCCTGGTTTTGCTCTGAGGGTGCCTCAGTCTTTGCTGTATTCTTGTCCTGCCTGTGCAGGTGATTTTCTATGATAGTGACTGGAACCCCACTGTGGACCAGCAGGCCATGGACAGGGCCCACCGTTTGGGGCAGACAAAGCAGGTTACTGTGTACCGGCTCATCTGTAAAGGCACCATTGAAGAACGCATTCTGCAGCGAGCCAAGGAGAAGAGTGAGGTAAGCACAAGGCAAAGGAAGTACTAGTGGAGAAAACAGAAAGTCCAACCACATTGACTGGACTAAGACGCTCTCTCACATTTCATTGGTCATGAAAGGACTATTTCTTCTGCATATGAAATAACATCAGCTCCTGTACAATAGCAGTCTCAGCTGCCCAGGCCATTCCTCACTCCTTTTCTACCAAAACAATGGCTACAACCTAGATTCAGCTGTTCACATGGAGACCGACAGCAGTCATGGCCCTTATGTTCGACATACTTTCACATTGAGAGGAAGAAGAAATGACATTTTAGCTCTCACCCTAACACTCTCAATTTGATCAACCTCTTTTTGTATGCCAAATTTACTAGTTTCCAAAGAAATTATTATTTTTGTTTGTCTTCCAACTCGAATCAGTATTATTGGGTCCTCTAGCTGTCAATTAGCAGTCCCAAGTAAAGACATTCTCATTGTCCTTTCTGTTGGACAAATAATCTGGGTGAGCCAATCAGATGAATGAGAAAAAAAATAGGCATTCCAGGGCCCTTAGTGGAGGAGCAGATTGAGAAAGGTGTTTCTTTCTTTCTGGATGGTTGCCATAAGCAAATGGGTGCCTAGAGGTGATATTTTGATCTGCTTTGGTGTAGATTCAACGGATGGTGATTTCTGGTGGGAACTTCAAACCAGATACCTTGAAACCCAAAGAGGTGGTTAGTCTTCTTCTAGATGATGAAGAGTTGGAGAAGAAACGTACGTACTCTAAACTACTTCTTAATGCTCTCTCCTCCCTACAAAAGGTGTTTTTCTAGCCATACACATCTGAAAATGGAAGGGGTCCTTCCTTGGCTGTGTGCCGAGAGTAGGCAATGCCAAAAACTGTATTTGAGGATAAATATTTTTTATATTAATATTTTCTATTAAAATCCAAACAAGGATGTGTTATGGAGTAGAAGGCAAAATTCACATTTTGTTTTGTTTGTTTTGATTGAAGTATAATTCGCATACAATATTATATTAGTTTCAGGTGTACCACAGTGATTCAATATTTTTATACATTACAAAATGATCACAATATGTCTTACCATCTGTCATCATACAAAGTTATTAAAATATTATTGACTGTATTCCCTATCCTGAACATTACATTCTTGAGACTTAATTTATTTTATGACTGGAAGTTTGTACCTCTTGATCCCTTTCACCTATTTTGCCCCTCCTCCCCCCCACATATATTTTTTAATTAATATGACTTAATAAACTGGTACCAGGAAGGCTATTATCCCTAGACTCTTCAGCAGTAATAAATTTACTCTATTCTGCCCAGGAAAGTGTTTTAATGGAGAAGCTGGAGTAGCACACTGGTGTGACATACAAACCTTTCTCCCGTGTATTTCTGGGTTTTGATAACAGTGGGTTTCAGACTTGCCCTGTGAGCCTCTGATGACTTCCACAGCATCACATCAGAAAATATGGGGAAGCTCCTTTCTGTGGTGCTCACATTTGCCACCACCTTCTAAAAACCTTTTGGGACTCTACAGCCATACCCAATCTGTCCTTCACAGAGATTAAAAAGCCTGAAAAGAAAAGGAAAAAGAATAAAGGCAAAGTCACGTGATAATTAAACTGGATCATGGTTTGAACCCAGAAACTGTTAAGAATCCAAAAACTCTGTTCCTTCTTGAGTTAGAAAACCACCAATTATCTGTCTTAGACAGATAGAAGTCATACCTTGGAACATAAATATCAAGGATATGGCCACCTTCATTTCAGAGGATGAAGATTATGATTGCCACAGAGACTTCATCAGCTCTCTTTTTGCTTTTCTTCGTAGTGAGACTGCGGCAAGAAGAGAAACGGCAGCAGGAGGAAACCAACCGAGTTAAAGAACGCAAGCGCAAGCGGGAAAAATATGCAGAGAAGGTATCAGCTTCAGGCCTGGGGTGGCGACAGGGACTGGTGGGGGTGGGTGCTTACAGACGAGGCTTTGGGGTACATGACTTATCTTCTTGGTTCCTGGTTGTTATCCAGCTCCAGATGTTTGTGATTAGTAGCAGTTCTTTGCTGACTGACGTTTGATCAGGAGAAGTGCAGCCTTGGTAGACCTGTACGCCTCACACAGACCCACCATGTCTGTGGTCATAGGGGTTACGGGTAATTATGGAAACCATTTGATGGACTATTACAAAGCGTAAGGCTAAATAAATATGGGTAAGATGGATGTTACATTGTCAGATTCCATAGAGTCTTAGAAAGGGCCTAAGAGGTCATTAGGTCCAATCGTTGTACCATAGGTCTGGTAGTGTGCCATTCAGTGTCGTCTCCCATTGGAAAAATAAGTTGCTGACGAGCTTGTTCATCTCTTTTTCTCTAATTCATGCCAAAGATTTGAGCTGTTTTTTGTCTCCCTTCTGACATTTCCTGCTTGAGCCCACTTGGCTAACTGCAAAGTGGGATGTAGTTCCCCTACCTTTCTCCCTATCTGGCTGCTTCTACCAGAGTATTATATCAGTTAATCCTTACTCCAGTCTTTATTGACATCTAAGTTGGAAGTGCAGCTTTCGGGACTTATTCTTGTTTCAGGAGTAAGCCCATTAGTTCTGACTAGGTTCCCAGATTGGACTATGCCCTAGGACTATTGGTGTGGAACCGTTTTACAACCTTCCAAAAAGTGCTTCCTAGTTTTTTTCTGATGGATTTGGCTTACCTTTGGGTCGTGCTGCCCTTCCCATCTTCACCAGCCCTGGTTGGGCCCCTGGTCTGAATACGATAGCCACCTGGACTTCAGGCATCTCCATAGCTGCGGGCCCTCAAGTCTCACAGCTGTCCGTGCCTCATTTCCTTTGACTGTTCAGTTTGTCTGAAGCGTATTATGCATCCACATGTTAAAACTGGTTCGGCTTTAAGTGGAGGTCAGCTCAGCTTCTTCCCCTTATCGAAGCTTGTATTGGTCCTCATGTCCCTTTGTCCATATGGCCTTGATAGTCCACAGCCTAGGAGCCTGTCTGTATTATATGATCATCTTCCGATAGATATACCAGCTCTTCACATTGTAAAATCCATACCTTTGATTGTACCTTCTGCTGAGCAGAACTGTTTCTAGCCTAAAGGATACTCCTGGTACTCACTTAATTTACAAAGCTGAAAAATCCCAAGAATGAAAGATTTTTTCCTAGCCTGGGCTGCTATCTCTACCCATTACTTACTACTATTTAGAATTAAAATAACTTTAACATTCAGAAACAATATCAAAGAAGAAAAAGTGGTTTTCTCATACTGGATATTCTTTACCAAGTTTGCATCAGATGCTATCCCTGCTCTGAGCATAGAAGTTTCAGATAAATATCCAGTGACAATATAAACTATACAAAGACATACCATATTAACCCTAATATAGGTGTATTAGATACAAATGCAGTTAGGTGCAGTGGGTGAATGTGACTCCTAGATGTGTCCAAGCATATGTTCTGTTATTTCAGATCTCTAATCTGTGACAATGCCCTAATGAACTTGGTTCTAGAACTGCTTAGTGTAGCTCAATCACTCAACACTTAAGTCTTTACATATAAATTGAGGAACTAATGACAAAAGCAACCCATTATTCATTGGGTATAATAAGAACCTTCGTTCTCCTTATGCATATTTAAGAAGGCAGAGCAAAAACAGATGTGCAGAAAACCTACTAAAGGCACTGGCCCTCCCTCTTGATGTAGGACTGCATCGGTTCAACCCCTGATAAGTCTGCAGCCGGGACATGACAGAAGCGGACCATGCACCTTGCCCCGTGACTGTCAGGCTTGGTGCAGCTCTGGTTCAGTGGGACTGGCCTACTTTTCAGCTATGTATTATTGTGGTAGAATATATATAAACTTTTATTAAGCCATCCCTTTCTGCCTTCCTTATGAATTTTTTCTTCCTTAAAAGTATGGTAATTGAAAAAAATAAAACCTATACTTTTATAAAGAGTCAAAGTTCTGTCATCACTTTGTTCTCCAACTTCACTTTTCTCTTGGTGCCAGTCCTCATGCTTTTTCCCTATTTCCTGATTTGTATGTTCCCAGAAGAAAAAGGAAGATGAATTGGATGGGAAAAGGAGAAAAGAGGGTATGAACCTAGTGATCCCGTTTGTTCCCTCGGCTGATAACTCCAACCTCTCTGCCGATGGGGATGACTCATTCATCAGCGTGGACTCCGCCATGCCCAGCCCGTTCAGTGAGGTGAGGCTCCTTTTAGAGGCCTTCATTGCAGCAGTGGGGACTGTGTCCTGACCTTGTAGCCTTTGCTTCCCTGGAGTCTTCCTGCCTTGTAGATGGGGGTTGCACATGGAATCTCTAAGACGAAAAGAAAATGAAGACAGGCTAGCTTCTCTGGAGCCAAAGCAGGGGATCTAAGTCTGGGGAGTGAAGCCAGGCAGGAGAGGGAAATAATGGCAAGATCTGAGAAGCATGTCCTCACCCAAGTGCAAGGGCTGTGGGCTGTAGGTACTGATAGTGATGATCTTGACCTTCCTTCTCTAGATCTCTATCAGCAGTGAGCTGCACACTGGCTCCATTCCCCCTGACGAGAGCAGCAGTGACATGCTGGTTATTGTTGATGACCCAGCCTCCTCAGCCCCTCAGTCTCGAGCCACCAACTCTCCTGCTTCCATAACAGGCTCTGTCTCAGACACCGTGAATGGTAAGTGATTCTGCTGTCCCAAACAGCTTGGGCCTGGCCTAGTGCCTCAGAAAAGCATTGGTTTGGTGGTGAGTGAAGGCCTGATTCCTTCTAGGATGATGGCATTTTCTACTTTCTTTAAAGAAGAGTAGAGTGGAGCAAAAAGGAGAATTTGTAGGCTCATTCTTTCCTTAGCCCTGTCAAGTGAAAGGGAGGAGGAGAAGGTTTAGGGAAAGCACAATAAGAACTTGATGAAGATTTCAAACTTTGTTTTCTAGTCATCCCTATCTTTCCTACTTCACCCCTATTTTTGCTAGTTTTTAATTAAAGTTAGCTTTTCTGGGCTTTTCCTCACTTCGTTCTGTGGGGCTCAGTGTTGCTGCTGTTTCTTGAGGAGCTCTAGTATAAGGTGACTCTCCAAGGCAGGAGCACATTGGAGTGTGCAGGGGAGTTGCAGATGGCAAGTCCCTGGGGTTCATTTAGTAATGATCCAGTTTAAAGAAGAAATTCAGGAGTGATGGAACCACTCTTTAGAATTAAAAGCAGCTTGAGGAGTCAGGCTGTTTTAGCTATATGGAATTCCTACTAACTCTGTGTGACTCCATGGCCCAGCCATGAAATGGGGACCTAGACCTCCCTGGGAGTCCTGAAACACACACGCTGCGAGCCAGCCTTCCCTGTCAGGGAAGAGTCTGCTAACAGTTTTTTCCCTCTTGGCCCATTTGTTCCCACAGGAATTTCCATTCAGGAAATGCCAGCCGCAGGACGAGGCCACTCAGCCCGAAGCCGAGGCCGCCCCAAAGGTTCAGGAAGCACAGCCAAAGGAGCAGGGAAAGGCCGGAGCCGGAAGTCCACCGCAGGCAGTGCTGCCGCAATGGCAGGAGCCAAAGCAGGGGCTGCAGCGGCCTCCGCAGCTGCCTATGCTGCATACGGGTACAACGTGTCTAAAGGTGTGGAGCCCCGGGGAGTTAGGAAATCGGGGGAGTGGGGTGCACTGCAGGCTCCACCCTGGTCAGGGAAAGGCTGGAGAGTCTTGGGCGATCTGCCAGGTAGAGCAGGTACGACACCCTCAGTCCAGGAAGCTCCTTGTATTGAGTAAAAAAAAGAGAGAAGGCCCCAATTGTCAGGAGGAGGAACCATGGACCTGATGACAAAGTTGCCAGACTGTAATTCAGAAAGAAGGAGAAGGATGACAAAGGATTTGGACTGGGAACAGGAGAATTGGCAATGACCAAGGCATATTGGGGGTCACCAAGCTGGTCAGTCAGGCTGTGCTAAAGAGGAGCAGTGGGAGTCAAGGTTGGAAAGTCCTGACAGGCAAGAACTTACCAGGTGTATGACAAGGGGCTGTGGAAAGTGTGAGAAAGGAGATGGCTGTTGTGACCATGACACGTGGAGGATGATTGTAGCCATGGAATGCCGGACCTGGGAGAGTGGTGAGAAGTGGAAAGCCTGTTTATAGACCTCTCTCCCCATTCACAACGTGGGTTTAGGGAAAGCAAAATAAGAGCTTGATGAAGATTTCAAACTTCCTTGTTTTCTAATCTTCCCTATCTTTCATATTTCACCCTTATTTTTGCTTGTTTTAATTAAAGTTAGCTTTTCTGGGCCTTTCCTCATAGGGCTCTTGTAGCAAGTAAGGGCATTATAAAAAGTGATGTTCAGTAAATATTAATTCACCACCCTTTCTTCTGCTGCAGGAGTAATCTCAGCTTTCATTTATTTGTTCATTCAACAAATAGGAAGTATAATAGCCCAGCCCAGTGTTTCTTAACCTTTTTCCAGCTCGTCACATCCTTGGAAAACAATCATGCCAGCAATCGAGGCTGCCGTGGCAGGGCCTCACCTGATGACACTCCTCAGGCTTTCTCCTGGAGACCTGGCCTGAACTGAGAAGGGGGTGGGAAGAGTGAAGGAGGCAACAGGGGTAGAGTGTCAGAAGGAAAATCAGCAATGTTGGGAGCTGGGGGTGGAAAGCAAGAGGAAGGCCTGCTCCAGGGGCTCCCTGCAGTCCTGCTGTGCATGAGAAAAGACACGTGTCTGCCCACCAAGGACTTAGAATTCTTTCTAGGAAAGTAAAACCAGGACCCAAGAAATGATTGAAGCATCGTGTTAGACAACGTGTTATCAGATGTAGTGGGTTTGGCACATACAAGAAAGAGAGAGTTCATTGTTTCCCAGGGAGCCATCTCTGAAGATGGGAGGTTTGACCTGAGGGCATGGAAAGCAGGGGCGGCCACTTCAGCACAAGGAGAACTGCATGAGCATAGACAGGATAGAGCAGGCAGAGGGCACAGACTGACTGGAGAGTAGAGGACATCTTCTGAAATTAAGAAGGAAGCAGCTAATCACAAGTTGTGTCCCAAGAAGGAAGAAGGAATGTATGAAAAAGTACATTCATGCCTAGTAAGTTACAGCTCACCTGCAGCCTTGGCTGCCCCACATTGTATAACATGTGCCCTGTCCTTGAGCACCAAGGTGACTTCTTACTCCCTGCAGATGAAGTAATGTGGAGGGGGCTGGGTAGGTGTCTTTCTCTTAAAAACACATCCCTCTTACGGAAAAGACAGTTGGCAGGAAGAGCAAGCAAATGTGCTAAGAGGAGGTTGGCAAGAGTGGCAGGGAGGGGTTCCCCGCAATCTTACATCAGCCCAGACTCCAGTAACCAAGGTCAGATGCTGAGTCAGCTCTGACAGGGCTGGTGCTTACACTCTTCTTGTCTCTTTCTCCATCCCCACAGGAATCTCTGCCAGCAGTCCTCTGCAGACGTCCCTTGTTCGGCCTGCTGGCCTTGCTGACTTTGGACCTTCAAGCGCCTCTTCTCCCTTGAGTTCCCCTTTGAGCAAAGGAAATAATGTTCCTGGGACTCCCAAGAGCCTCCACTTGACCAGCAGCCTAGCCCCAGACTCCCTGGTCCGGAAACAGGGCAAAGGCACCCACTCCTCTGGAGGACGGTAACCACCTGGGCTCTCCAGCTTCCGTCACCCAAACCAGGGGCTAGAGTCCTGGCCTGTAAATGATCTTTGGATGGCTTGCCCAGTGCAGCATCTTACATCCCAGGTCAGAGGGCAGAGATGACCAGTCGCAGCAAGGGAAGGACAGGCAGGTGGTTAGTGTGAGCACTTATATCACCTGTGTCTCAAGAGGAGTGCTCTGGGGTTGCCTGTAGGAGGAAGGCCCAAGGACAGCAGTCAGCTCCGCAGCATCTCAAATGAGCTTTATAGCCACGTCTTAAACCTCATGCTGGGGAAGGGCCTGACAGAGACCCCCTTTAGATGCTGAGGCACACTGTCTCCATCCCCATTCCACTCTTTGGCTCTGGCCATTTCCTTTGCAAAGGCTCCACGATTGCTGTGAAGAGCCTCTCATGGTGGAGACTTCTCTTAGGGCTGTGATTTCCTATAGGACCAGGAAGGGAGGAAATCATGTACCTGGCGTCCTCAGTCTTTGGGCAGCTCCCCAGGTTTCCAAACCCCATTTGCCAGAGTGTCACCATTGAAGAGTGCAGTGAGTGTGAGAGAAGATAGTGGCTTGTGAGGATGACAGAAGGCTGGAGGAAGCGTGCTCAAAGGCAGCTATTTTCCCAGCATTTCCTCCCTTGTCCTGCATGGTTCACACCAGAGAACCTTCAGGTCCCACCAGCAACAGTAGCAGCAGCTCCCACCCCGGGACTCCCAGAAGCCAGTAAAGAGACCAGGAGCCACCTCAATCAGCAGGACATCCTCACTGCCCCTCTTGCAGTCTCCCCTTGCCCTTCCTGAATGCACAGTCTCCCCACCCTTGCCCTTCAGCCCCCTGCTTGGCTGTATGCACTGTCTGTATTGCACTGAGAAAGGAGGGGACAGCAGGAGTGAGGTGGAGAGGATTGAGAGAGGGCAAGTTCAGCACCAACCCTTCTAGCCCCAGCCCCACCAGCCTGAGCTTGCTTCCCTCCAGGAAAGGCAAAGGGGTGGTGTTTGCACGGGAGGTGTTTCTGCCTGCCCCCAGCCTAATGTCCCTGGTGGAGCAGGTGCTTCCAGGCGGGCCAGCCTCTAATTTGCACACCTGAAAATCGCGGAATTGAGTTTAGATAGATTGATTTTTAAAACTTTTTTTGGAGTAAGGGTGGTAGGGGAATCATTTAATTTAAATCATTAAGAGTCCCCTGCCCAATCCCAGACTCCTGTGTACAGATGCTATTTAGAGGGAATCAGAAAAATGCCAAGCCTTTTTTTCTCTTTGAATGTGCTGTCTATTTTTATAACTGAACTTGTACATATGTATAAAGAGAGACACATCTTTCTTTTACTAACTGGAGAAAAAAATCTTAAATAAAATGGAGTGAGATAATTTTATGTAAATTGGGGTGCCTGTGGTCTTTGCAGCTGCGTCTCCTTGGGCATAGTAGGGCTTGGGAGGGAGTGTGGCCGGATGGAGGAAGCAGAGCCGCAGCAATGATTCCTGTGGTCAGAGAGCGCAAGTGGTCAGTGGGATGAGGAGTGCTCTGTGGACGTTTTCTCGGTGCCGTTCTTAATTGGGCTTAGGAATTTCCCTTCAGCCATCAGAAAGGAGGCTTGACCCAGTGCCTCGCATGCTGAGACCAAGGCCCTCAGGGTACAGGCTCATGGACTCGTTATGACTCAGGACCTAGCCCCCAGGTCTTAGGTGTGGGCAGCTTGGCGTGGTCCACGGTCAGTCAGTTACCTAGTGGTAATCTTAATACTGATGTGTTCTTTCTCCAAAAAACACAGTGGGAGATTATCCTGGCAGTGTATAATATGTAAAATCCCGAACTAATAGGAATGTTATGGTCCCAATTTCTAAACCTATGATGTGTGTACAAATATGCGTACAGGCGTACCTTGGAAATATTGCAGGTTTGGTTCCAGACTGCTACAATACAGCGAGTCACACCAATTTTGGTTTCCCAATGTATGTAAAAGTTTCGTTTACACTATACTGTAGTCTGTTAAGGGTGTGATAGTGTTATGTCTCGAAAAACAGTGTTACATACCTTTATTAAAAAATGCTTTATTGCTAAAAAATGCCAACCTTCCTCTGAGCCTTCAGGGCATTGTAACCTTTTTGCTGATGGAAGGTCTTGTAAAAAACACAGTATCTGCGAAGTGCAGTAAAGCTAAGTGCAATAAAACAAGGTGTGCCTGGATATAAACCCCAGAAACCAACCCATTCACAGTTCCAGTACACACTGTCTGTGGATCAGTTACGCCAGTGGAAATACAGTAGTCCCCCTTTATACCTTCCAGGACCACCCGTGGATGCCTAAAACCATGGATAGTACCAAACCCTAGATATACTGTTTTTTTGCCTAAATGTACATATTTGAGGTGTGATAGCAAGACTAGCACGCATTTCTTTTTCCTTCTTCACAATTTCACGGATAGAAGATTTGGTCTTACCATGGATCTTAGCAACCTCAATATAAGATTGTTTTTCTTTCCTTATTGAGAACTTTCATTTTTTCACTTAAAGGAAGCACTTTACAGCTTCTTTTTGGCACATCCGGAATTGCCAACATCATTACTCTTGCGCTTTGGGATCATTATTAGTAAATAAGGGTGACTTTGAACACAAGCACTGCGATAACTGCCACAGTGGATCTGAAAACCAGAGGGCTGCTAGGTGAGTAATGGGCAGGCGGTGTATACAGTGTGGATCTGCTGGACAAAGGGATGCTTCAAGTCCCGGATGGGAAGGAGCGGGACAGTGTGGCATCACACAACTCAGAATGGCATGCAATTTAAAACTTAGGAATTGTTCATTTCTGGAATTTTCCTTTTAATATTTTTGGACTGCAGTTCACCGTGGGTAACTGAAACCAATGCAAGCAAAACCGCAGGTAAAGGGGGACTACCGTACTAACAAACTGTGAAAGGAACTCTGTTCTCAAAGTTAACTATGCTTGTAAGAATCATGAAAGACAACAGTGCATTATGTTGCTGAGGATTCCAAAGCCATCTTGGCTTTGAAAACAGTTCTCTGATCAGTTGGAAACAGGGCAAGTTTCCAGCCCGGACTGGCAGTTGGTTTCTCTGATTGAGCTAAAACACTGATATGCTTTTGCGTCACCTTTGAGCAGAGCTCACGCTGTTCCCAAGTGTGCTGGCTGTGTGGTCTTCCGAGCCTTGGCTCACCCTGCATACCCTTGATCAGAGTGGGCTGGCTCCTGGGCAGCTGCTGCTCACCCAGTCACAGCGTCAGCCTTTTCTTCATTCTGTTGGTCTCAAGTAGCACTATCAGATACACTGGGTCTTGTTTTTCTTCCTGGTAAACTTGACCAAGGCCTCGCACAGAACAAACCAGTGTCAGTTTCCCAATTAACCACGCCTTGTTGTCGTCACCACTGTGGCTTCTGATCAACAAGCCTAGTAGGATGGGTCCTCTCCAGTTCTCATTACTCGGCAAGACCCCCAGTGACACTACAGCTAGAGCCTTGCCAAGGTCATCAGGGGCCGCCTCTCTGGGGACCTGACATATGAGATCCTCGCACAGCTTTGCTCAGATGTGGATAGGGTAATGCCTCTCCTGAAAAGCGTGTAAGTTTTGGATCAGAGCCTTCCAGTCCTCTCTGTCCCTCAACATGCCACCGTCCTCCCCTTTTACCCATTTCAATCCAGTCCCTGAAACACAGCTAACATTTCATATTGAGGGATGCTCACAGCATCCCTCACCTGCCCCTCCCTTGTCTGAGAGCAGAAGGATGGGACTTAAAAGTGAAGGCTTCAAGCTCATTAACTTGGGTGCAGTCCCCAAGTCATGATTCATGCCCTATCTACCCACTTTCTGAAGACCTGTCCATCTCCCACATGGCAGAGCCAGCTCTCACTCACCCCAGGGAGCCCGTCCCTTAACACAGAAAAAGGCTGGGGAGGGCTCCCACCTGACGCAAGGGAGCATCCCTCATGGAGCTTAGAAGGCCCATCCTGGAGTGCAGGTCCGGGCTGCATCACAGTGAGGGCTGTCACCTTGCCACATGAACCAGCTTTGGGGGCCTTAGGTAGGTGGATTTTTAGATTGTGGGTCTGTATGAGCAGTCCTGGAAACACAAGGTCTGCACTGGGCTTACTGTCACAGTTTCCTTGCCTAGGGATTTGGAGAAGTACCCAAGACTGTGGACACCCACCCCTCGACTTGCTTGGGTCTATCTGGTCCTGAGGGTTGGGTTGGGCGGGACACGGGGCAGTGCGGACTGAGCAATGAGCTGGGTTTTCTTCACGCCTTGCCCTGGTGTCTGCCGATGTTTCCATGCATAGAGCCTTGCTGTGAGCTTTCAAGAGCAGTCCACACGCCCTCACCTGTGTCCCTCACAGCAGACCACCTGCTGCTAAAAGCAGGTCTCCTTAACTTCCTTAAATGCCAGACGAGGAGCTTGGCCAAGATGAGTAGGTTTTAGCTGGTCTCTGGAGTTTCAGACATCCTCAGACATGCCTCAAGGGCTGTTGTAAGTGATGAGCAAAATGGGCGTGGGCCACCCAAAGCAGGCAGAGCGCTCCGCTTTCACTGCCAGGTGAAAGGTTTTGTGTGGAGTTAGGCTGTAAGAAAAAAGAATTTGGAGCCTCTGAATCATCCCTTAAGGCGATGCTTCTCAAACCTTAATGCGGATATGAATCACCTTCGGATCTTCTTAAAATGCAGGTTCAGTTTCAGAAGATCTACTTAGAGACCTGAGACTGAATTTTTAACACCTCCCAGCTGTGGCCATTCCTCCAATCCTTAGACCACAGCTGGAATAACAAGGCTTCAGGGCACCCTCCAGCCCTGCCAGTCACAGTCAACTCTGACCTCTGCTTGTACACCTCTGCCACAGCCAGGAAGCCCTGTGGAGGAAATACAACTTTATTTTTTCTGTTGTTAGTTTAATCCACCTTGAAGACAGAAAATGAAATCCTAGCATTTCCAGGAGAATTCAGTCCCCCATGTGTTTTCTCAGTTTTTTCATTTAAAAAGTGTCAATTCATGATTTTTTCCGTTGCCTTTCTCCCGTGGGTGGCACCTCTGTTCGGTGTGAGAGGAGGTCTGTGATCTGCTGCTGTCCCTCTGTCCTGTGAGGCTTCCGCCGAGATGTAGCCTCTTTAATTGCTGGCATTCACGGGAGGGTCTCTGACCCCTGGACTCACTGTTTCTGCTGCATGTCTCTTCCTACTGGGACCACCAGACCCTTCAGGGTCAGCGAGCTTTCTCAGTTAATGCCTAAGCCCTTCCAGGGGCCTGGGGAAATTTGGCTGCTCGTCCCTGCCTCTCTGAGACAGCTGGAGTGTGGTGAAGCCATGCAGTCCGGGAGGCAGCCATGGGCAGTGCCGGCTGCCCCGTTCAGCCGTCTCCATGGTGCACCTTCAGACTACTTAGACGCAGAGGATGGAGGGAGGGCACGGTGTGTTCTAGAGAAAGCAGGGCTTCTGGCTGTCTTGAAACCGTGTGCCTAGGTACTTACTCTGTGGTGGCAAATGGTGCTAAGAAAGTCACCTACTTGGGGGAGAGGCCCCTGAATGGAGGCTCCTGAGGACTCTGGGGTTGGCAAGAGCTTGGGCTATTTGAGCCCTCATGGGAACGATCTACCCGTTTGTCACCACAGAAGTGTCTGGAGCAAACAGTGCCAGAACTGGGCTATGGAGATGCCAATCCCAGGTGACAGTCCTCGGGGCTGGTGTAAGAGAAGGTGGATGGAAGGAGGCGGGAGGATGCGCCTGAGGCCTGCTTCCTGGGTGCTGAGGGCCCCTGAGGAAAGTGGTGCCTCCTTATCACCAGGCCCTTGGCCTCTTCTGTGCTCCCATTTCTTCTTTGCTTCAGGTCCTGGGACTTGGCTGGCTCCTCTTTCTTCTTTAAAACGCTCTCTCTTTACAACACCCGCTCTCTCATTCCAGTTTCCCCCGTTATGACAAGTCCCTGGGGGGTATATTCCTGGTTCTATCCTAGCCACTGCCAAAAATGAGTGTCTTGCTTTTGTGTGTGTGCGTGCACTGAGGAAGGTTAGTCCTGAGCTAACGTCTGTGCCAGTCTTCCTCCACTTTGTATGTGAGTCGCCACAGCATGACTGACGAGTGATATAGGTCCACACCCGCGATCCAAACCCACGAACCCAGGCTGCTGAAGCAGAGCACGCCGAACTGAACCACTGTGTCGGGCCCAGTCTTGCTCTTTTTTTTTTTAATAAGGGTTTTCTTGCTCAGCAAAACAAGGGTGTCAGGTAAAAGCAGAACTGGAGTTAGGGAGTCACAAAGCTCAAGATAGATTTCACAGTTCTCAGAGTCCCTGGTCTTCAGTTCCCGGCACCTTTCAGTGAGAGAAGCAAGGATTCCTGAGTGGGAGGCTCCCCAAGTCTTCTCTCTCCCCTCTTAAAGAGGTGAGAGTTTCTTCCCAAAAGGCAGGGAATGTCTCCTGTGAGCACCCCGGCAGGGCCTATGCCTCTGCTCTCCTGCTCCTTGGGATTTTGTTGTCCTGGGACCCAAAGCTCAAGAATGAATGCTGGTCCCAGGGGCGGGGTGGGGGGCCCTCTCTGGGTTTGAACTAGACGAGATTAGGCTTCAGCAGCCTCCGAAGGGATAAAGGATGCAGGGGCACAGAGGGTCCAAGTTGCAGGAGATGGTGGAGAGTTTTCTAAGCTCCCCCAGCCTGGCTGATGGCCACCCAAGAGCAGCTCTCTGGGAGAACGCCCAGGCGCACTCAGAATGTCCTACGGCCTCCACCACACAACCACACACCCTACCCTGGATCAGGCCCACCTACGGCTCTTCCTGCTGCCCGAGAAGGGGGAAGGGGCTCCCTTCCTATTTCCCAGGTGAGGGTACTGGAAAACCCTGGGCAGCTCAAGCCTTGCACCCTTGAAGTCGTGATGCCACTTGCCTGGGAATGGCGGGGGAGAGTGTGAATCCAGGGGGTTGTCAGGGCAGTGTGGCTTCAGTGGTCTCAGTTTGCCCTCAGGCCAATGGAATAGGAAAGGGCAGCATAAACTCTGTTATGCAGAATCTATCTGAATAGCTAAGTCTTCCAGAGAGCTGACATATAACCCTTTGAAGCACCAGAATTTATCTGGTTAGAACTTTCTTCAAGAGATTTTATGGGGCCGGCCCGGTGGCAGAGCGGTTAAGTGCACACATTCCACTTCGGCGGCCGGGGGTTCGCCAGTTCAGATCCCAGGTGAGGACATGGCACTGCTTGGCAAAGCATGCTGTGGTAGGTGTCCCACATATAAAGTACAGGAAGATGGGCACAGATGTTAGCTTAGGGCCAGTCTTCCTCAGTGAAAAGAGGAGGATTGGCAGCAGATGTTAGCTCAGGGCTAATCTTCCTCAAAAAATAAATAAACAAATAATTTTTTTAAAAAAGATTTTATGAATGTCACTGCTTAAACAGACCACACTGAACATATCTTAACCTTTCCTGAGGACCTGGGTCGTGTGAGCATCTGTGCTCAGGCCCACTGCGATGTGACCTCAGTGTGCCCAACACCAGATGATGCCGACAGCCACGCTGGTGTAATTCTTAAGTCCACTTTGTATGAGACCTGTGCCCCCTCAGAGTTTTTGTGTCGATATGAGGCAGCCCTCCCTCTTCTGACTGACTTTTCCAAATTGTTGGGGCTCGGAAACCATTTTGCCTAATTCGGAACTTCTGAACCACTGAAAAGTACTCTGAAGGAGGAATCGTGGGCTCTCCTAGGAATAAAGTAACTGAGCTTCAGTGCACACCTCCTGTCTGGCCTGCCCTCTGGCCCTCCTGCTGGGCTCCATTTCTGGGCTCTGAGTTCTGGATAAGCCAAGTGTTCTGGATAAGCATGCTCTGGTTTGAACCAGTTCACTAAAGCATGTTGATTTTATCTTACTTTTTTTTTTTCTTCTTCTTAAAAACCAAAAAATGTACTGATTCATTTAAATATCTAGGAACAGCTGTGCTTAGGGGTCTAGGCAGTAGATTGGCACATGCTCACTCCCGGAAGGCCATATAAAGGCAATGTAAACAAATGTAGTCCATCCTCTGAGTTAAGTGAGAGCAAGGAAGATGAAATGGGTGATCTCAGAGGTCAGTGTCACTGAACCTGATCTCCTGCTCCCTTCCACTCCCCCGTGCTTCATCTTTATGGGAACAGGCTGGTCATGCCTAGGGACTAATTGCAGCTATCCACTGGTTGGGCCATTAATCCTCTAACCAAATAATATCATTGCTTACATTGGTTAAGGTAGCACAATCTTTCTACACCATCATTTAAGGTCCAGGGTTCCTTTCATCTTGTTTCTCTGCCATCTCCATGCTTTGTCTTCATCTGCATGATCCATGCTGGTTTCAGAAATGTCTTATAGGAAGAGGAAAGACTGGGGAGGAGGGTCACCTGCTGTCTTAAGAGTTAGATCCTTAAATGGCTCCCAGTACTTTGGCTCACATTCTATCAGAGAGAGCTTTAGACCCAGAGACCCACATAACTGCAGAGGGGCCTGCCTTACAGTAATGGAGGAAGAGGACAGATTTGAATGGACAGGTGTTAGTCTTGGACACAACACCCCAAAGGAATATGGGCAAAACCATTTATTCCAGATTTATTTATTAAGCACTTTCTGTGTGGTAGGCCCTGTACGTGCACAGAAAATGCACACACACAAATGCAAGTGGTTAATAGTCATGGAGAAACATCCAACCTCATTAATAATCAAGGAAATGCAAAATAAAGCAATAATGAGACTCCAAGCTTTTCCTTTCAGATTGGCTAAGACTTGTTTTTAAATGACAGTTGCCAGAATTGGGGAAGATACAAGGAAATGGGCTTTATCACAAACTCCTGGTGGAATCAGAGGCTGATTTACTATGAAACACTTAGTTTAAGCTTCAGGACACCTCACTTTATATGGCCCCCTTTGCACAGGTAGCATGGAACATTGCTGCAGCTTGGAGACCCCCTCTATGCCTTGGAAAAGGTGATCCTGGGGTGATTCAACCTCCAGTGACAATCTGCCCTTGGTGACCATCATCCAGTGTCCAGACCCCATTGTTGACCCCAAGGAGAATGATCTGAACAACGTAATGCTCCACCTTGACCCAGGCTTCATGGCCAACAAACCCCCCAAGAACTGGCATGGCAGGGGGTGCCAGAGTAGTGAGGACCGGGCTGGCTGGACCAGCTGCCAAGCTAGACCATGTCTCCTGAGATCAGTGAGCGAGGGCTAGCCTGAACAGATGTCTCTGGGGAAGTTACAGAGGTGGCAATGGGACATTTTCCAAAATTACCAATAAAAAAAAGTATATCAAACATGCTCTTAAAAAAGACACTTTCTTGCTATTCTTTCCATAGAAAGTGAAACTGTAATATCGTTATTGCTTGAAAAGGCAGTCAAAGACTATGCAGCCTTTCACGCCCAATAAGATGGCTATAATAAAAAAGACAGATAATAAGAAATGAGAATGAGGATATGGAGAAATCGGAATCATTTATTGCTTGTGGTAATGTAAAATGCTGCAGGTGTCTTGGAAAACAGTTTGGCAGTTCCTGAAAAAGTTAGCCATATATTTACTATGATAGTTAATTTTATCAACTTGATCAGGCAACAGGGTACCCAAACCTTTGGTCAAACATTATTCTGGGTGTTTCTAGGAGGAGGTTTTTGGAAGAGATTAACATTTAAGGCAGTAGACTGAGTAAAGCACATGCCCCTCTCCATGTGGATGGGCCTCATCCAGTCAATTCAAGGCCTAGCCAGAACAACAAGGCTGACCCTCCCTCCAGTAAGAGAGATTTCCTCAGCCTGACTGCCTTTGAACTGGAACATTGGCTTTCTCCTGCCTTCAGGCTGGAACTGAAACATTTACTCTCCCTGCTAGCCTTCGCACCAAACTCCAAACTACACCATTGGCTCTCCTGGGTCTCCAGCTTGCTGACTCATCTTGCAGGTCTTGGGACTTATCAGCTTCCATAATTGCATGAGCCAATTATGCTATATCTATGTACCTATCTATATGCAATAGACAGATACATAGGTAGATAGATACATAGATAGATAGATAGAAGGATAGATAGATAGATAGATAGATAGATGATAGATAGACCATATTGGTTGCATATCTTTGGAGAATGCTGACTAATAATATGACCTGGGAATTCCCTTCCTAAGTATACGCCCAAGAGAAATGAAAGCACATCTACACAAAACTGGTACACAAATGTGTATAGCAGCACTACTTATGATAGCCAAAAAGTAGAAACAACCTGAGTGTCCATCAACTGAGGAAGGGATAAATACAATGTGGTATGTCCATACAATGGAATATTATTCAGCAATAAAAAGGATTGAAGTACTGACACATGCTACAACATGGATGAAACTTGAAAACATTGTGTTAAGTGAAAGAACCCATACAGGAAAGCCCATGTGTTACATGATTATGAAATGTCCAGAATAGGCATATCCATAGAGACATAAAGTAAATTAGTGGTTGCCTGGGGTCGGGGGGCAGATTGGGTGGTACAGGTAAGTTGGATGAGGTTTCTTTTTGAGCTAACAACAATATTCTAAGATTGATTCTGGTGATAGTTGCATACCTCTGAATATATAGTAAAAGCCATTGACTTGTACACTGTAAAGGGTGAATTATATGGTATGTGAATTATATTTTTAAAAGTTGTTAAGAAAAAAGAAAAGATGTAGCCAAAAATGTGGAGGAAGAGTTTTAGGTGGAACAGCATGAAATTGCTGTTTACCCATATGTGACTTTTTTTTTACTACAAATACGGTAATTTCATGTTTCAACCTATTGATAATTAAAAATAATATTTTATGATTTTTGAGGTATTTGTTTGCTTTCCTTTTTTTTATTATTCTAAATATTTGGTTTTATACTTAATTTTATATTCTTTTTCTTAAAGACGATTTCCCAAGTTGCGTAGGCTTTAAGGCCTCACACACCCAGATCCCAGGGTGGGAACGTAAAGTGATGGAGGCTTATATAGGACAGTTTCATAGTATATATCAAGAATTTTAGAACCACCCATGCCTTTTGATCCACCATTCTACTTTTAGAGATGTATTTTCAGGGAATAATCAAGTTTGCTTTAGGGCAAGGCTTCTCCACTTTAACATGCAATCTCCTGAGCAGGGCTCTTATTAAAATGCAGAGTCTGATTTGGTAGGTGTAGAGAGTCCCAAAGATTTCTGCGTTTCCAATTCGTTCCAGATGATGGAGAGGCTGCTGGTCCACAGACTCCAATCTGAGCAGCTGCAGAGGACACTCTTTGGCTGTCTGCTCAGCATTTTCCCTTCCTGCATTGTGCAAGAGCCATGGGGCTAGGCCTAACCCTCCCACACACACCTTGTCACGATGGTCTGGTCAAGGATGGCCAGGATCCCAGGTCCAGGGCAGTCAGAGCCTAGTCCTTCCCTCCCTCATGGCTGTCCTTTCATAAACTGGCCGGAGACACAGAGGCCCTGAGCCCGCCCTCCACCCACATGGATGTGAACACGAAGCTTGTTGCCCCAGGAGGTGAGGAGAAGCCGAGCTGAGGGTGAGGCTGCCACACAGAGAAGCGTAAAGCCAGAAGAACCGTAGGGATGAAGCAGGAGCCCTCACTGAGCCTTGCCCGAAGCTCCCTTCCTCTTCTGGGTTTTATCAATAACTCCCAACTGGCTTATGCCATTTAAACTGGATTTTCTGTTAAATGCAACTAACACAAAAGGTTTCATGGCAGTGTAGCTGAACCTAGCAAAAAATTGGAAACAACCCAAATGGAAACAGTATAGGATTGGTTAAATAAATTTTTGTACATCAATGTAATGGACTATTAGGTAACAATTAAAAATCTTTTTTGTGTGTGTGTGAGGAAGATTGGCTCCCAGAGCTAACATCTATGCCAATCTTCCTCTATTTTATGTGGGATGCCGCCTCAGCGTGGCTTGCTGAGCAGTGCTAGGTCCGCACCTGGGATCCAGGCCTGCAAACTCTGAGCCACTGAAGCAGAGCACGTGAACTTAACCACTACACCACTGGGCTGGCCCCTCTGTTTTTCTTTTTTTGCTGAGGAAGATTTGTCCTGAGCTAACATCTGTTGCCAATCTTCCTCTTTCTTTATTTGAGGAAAATTAGCCCTGAGCTAATATCTGTGCCAATGTTCCTCTATTTTATATGTGGGTTGCTGCCACAGCATGGTTGACAGTGGTGTATGTCCGTGCCCGGGATCCGAACCTGCAAACCCAGGCTGCCCAAGTGGAGCACACCAAAGTTAACCACTACACCACAGGGCCAGCCCCTAAATCATCATATTTTCAAGAATATTTGATGATATAGGAAAATGCTCACGATTTAATCTTAGGAGAAAAAGTAGGACACAAAACAGTAGGTAAAGTGTGATCAATTTTACGATTTCACTTCCATATGTACGTACATAGGTTTTTCAATAGAGTGTCAAAGGGAGGACTAGAAGGACGTAAACGTTCCTGGATGGTGGAATCATGAATGACTGCCTAATTCTTTAGACCTTTCTGTATTTTCCAAACTTTCTACTATGCTCACGTGTTATTTTATATATAATAATTATAAGCACTATTAATAAAAGAAGTGTATGTTTTTAAGGACAATTTAGAAAAAACTCAAAGCAAGAAGAAGGCAGGCTATTTCTCACACTCACATCTTTCCTACAGTGTGTCTCCCTATTTCAATTCAGTTCACGTGATAGAATGATAACATGGTAACACCCCCCCCTCCGCCCCCACCTTACGGTCTGCGAAGGGACTTGAGAGGAGTACTGCAGGCGAAGGCCTGGGCTGGAATTTCAGACGCCATCGAGAGCTGTTTTAAGGCAGGGACGGCTTTTGTCGTGCCTCCAGTTAGATTCAGAGCCTTGATGGACCCCTGCTCCAGTTTGCAAGGCCGATGGTCTGGCTGAGCTGGGCCCAGGGCCAGCTCTTCCTCTGGGTAGAAAAGGGAGCACCTGCATGGCCCGCCACCCAAATGAGTGTTCTTAACCTCCGAGGGCTATTTCCAGCGCCTCTTTGTGCATAGGCCTTTTCTTTTTCAGCTTTGCATTTTATTTTATTACATATTTGACTTATTTACTTATGAATAAGTAATAAATTTCACAATTCAAAATCGAAAACATACGAAGGGCATAAGAAGAAAAAGTCTCTCCCCTACCCCCGCCCTGGCCCCCAGTTCCCCTCCTGGGAGGCAAACTCTGTTGACAGTTTCTGGTGATTCCTTCCAGACATATTTCTATGCTTTCTAAAAGACATGATTATATTCATACTCTGTCCCTAACTTGGTATGTTCTTTTCTCCGCTTCACATTATACGGTAATGTTAAGAGAGTACTGAATAGAGAGTAACATGTGTTTCTAACATTAGTCAATACTCTTCCTAAACATTCGTAAAGGCTGAAAATATGCCATCGAAGGGAGATGAGCCATTTGGTTGTCCCGCTGCTGGACAGTTAGGGTTCCCCCCTCACGTCCTCTGATTCTGTTCCAGCGACACTCTCCGCCTGGGTTCAGCCAATGATTGCATTTGGTCTGGACCCTGATTGGCTGTTGGCTCCCTGAGGACACAGGGCTCTAGGGTCAGGAGGAAGAGCCCAGAGCCCTCCCCGGGGTGGCGGGGCGGGGGGATGAGCGGGTGGTCCCTGGCCTTCAGGGGCTGGCTGTGTGGTCCGGGCCAGCAGAGGAGATACATTTAGCTGGGTCAATTGCTGCTGGCTGTGTCATGCCCCAGGAGGACTGTGCTGTTGGTAAATAAAGCAGAATGGCCTAGCTTCAGCCAGCCCTCCTTCCTCCTCCCTCTCCCCAGCTCGCCGGCAGGGCAGGGGCTGTGAGAGGCGGGAGAGGGCTCTGACCAGGGAAGGGCCACTTGCGAGGCCCCAGCCCCAGAAGAATTATGAAGTGGCCTCGGCTCTCCACCCCAAGTTTATTTTTCCCTGTCATTTCCTCTCTCGTCTGTCTTCGCCCACCCTCCCCAACATGGCGGAGCCTGGACTGCCCAGGGAGCACCCCCTCCCTGCTCTGCGTCCTCCCCCTTTTCCCTTTCTCCCTCCACCCCTGTCAACCTGACTCGTCCTCTGTGCTCTGCTAAGTGAGTGGAGTTCGTTCGTGTAGTCATTCATCCAAGTCAACTCATTTATCCACGTATTTGTCCAGCAAGTATTTTTTGAGGACCTGGGCTAAGCCAGGCTCTGTGCTGGGCACCAGGGATGCAGCAACGAATAGGCAGGTACCGGCTCCGGCCTCTGGAGCTTACGCTCTAGTGAGGAGAGAAAGAATCTAGTAATGCGGTAGTGGTGAAAAATAATTGTGCTAAATAGTAATAATAACCAGCATTCACATAGTGCTTTAAAGTGTAACGTGTTTTTCACCTGATAGCACATCTAATCCCAAGAATCTGAGGGGCAGCTATGATGTTCAGTCCCACTTTAAAGATGAAGAAATTGCAGCTCGGAGACATTAAATAACCTGGCCAAGGACTCACAGGGTACATGGAGCCCTGGTTCTCAAACCCAGTCCCTCTAACCCGAAGCCCATGACCCTCCTGAAAAAGAAGAGCCACTGGAACTGGATGGTAACTGGTTTCTGGTGCAGCTCCTCATTTCACATTTGAGGAACGGAGGCCCAGAGAGGCTAAGTGCCTTGCCTAAGACACACAGCTTAAAACAGGGACTGTGACCTGGATTCCAGCCCAGTGCTCTCTCTGCATCTGAACAGCAGTTCAACGCCCAGATCAGGGTATGGGGCCCTGGTGGATTTGAGGTGGGGGTGGTCATGGTAGGTCTGTCTCCTCCCCTCACCTGCCCCCTCCCCGGCCCCCCCCAGCCCTCCTCCCACTGCATGGTCCCTCTTGTAGGAAGACAGCCCAGAGCACCCTCCCTATCCCCCATCCTCCCCTCGCCAATGCTGGCCTCTTCCCGAGTGAGTGGGCTTTCATTCAACAAATGCAATGTGAGCACCTACTGTGTGCCAGCTCTGCTGGGTCCTGGGAGGCCCCTCAAGGGCTCACGGTCTGCTGAGGAGGCTGACAAGGAACACAAGGCTATCAAAGCTGCAAGAGAAAAAGCACAGGTGTCAGAGACACATGACAGGGCCTCAAAGCCAGGCCTGGGTGGTGAGGTAGAGGAGGTTCAGGGAAGGCTTCCCAGAGGAGGTGACACCTCACCTGAGCCCTGAAGTCTGAGTGACGAATGAGCCAGACCAGAGCTGGCAGGGAAGAGACTTCCAGAATGAGGGAACAGAGAGTGCAAGACGAGGTAAAAAGGCAGCTTGCATGTCACAGGCTTACTGCAGGCTTCTGTCAGGTCAGCTCCCACACATTCAGCGTGTATCAGGTCAGGGCCACAAGTGACCCGTGAGCAGGAACTGGGCCTCCCTTCCTGTGGAAACCCCCACGGGCCAGGGCCTGTGGACAGGTGACTCAGGCACCCCACGTGAGCAGCTCGTCATCAGCTTTCCCCCCATGGACTCACCGTCCCTCCCAGCCAGAGCCACGTCTGACACACCCTTCACCTGCCATCATCCTGACTGGGCCCAGGAGGGGCTGTGCCTGGCTGGAGGCTTTGCCTGCCATTGGGGGAAGTCCCCTTCCTCCCCCAGTCACCAAACCTTCAGGCTGTCACAAGGAAGGCCAAGCTCCCTTCTTGTGGGGACAAGGAGCACCACCCCATGAAAGATGTGCCAACAGCCCTCCAGCTTAGTGACCAGAGTGGGAGCACCAGCAGGGCTCAGCCCCTGCCCCCTGAGATGCCTGCCAGAGGGCAGCTCTTCCTCCGATGTGCGTTTAGGGCCTGGCCTCTCTCAGCCAGACAGAGGGAGAGAGAGGGGCCGGCCCAGGATGCAGTGCCCCGGGGTCAGCGCCACCCCCATTGGGTGTGCTGGGGCCGCCAGACCTGCCTGGGCCACCCTTGGCCAGTGGCCGCAGTCCCACATGCCCAGGCCAGGCACATGGACGTTCAGATTCACATTAGCCTGGGGAGGTGGCTCAGCACTCTCCCTTGGCTGTGCCTGAGGTTTTCACACGGAGTCTTTCCCTGCAAGGGGACGTGTGACATTGCATTTGAAGGGCGTCTCATTAAACCCCGTTGCCCAAAGGTCCCCTGAGCTCCTTTGGGGCCTCAGAGCTGAGCTGCGGCGCTTGGATACACACAGTTCCTGCTCTGGGGACTCGGTTTAGTGGGGCAGACCTGCAAGCAGATCATGCCAATACAACACGCTGGGCACAAAACGGAGGTGTGGGGGGTGGGCACAAGGAGGGCAGCAGCTTCTGGAGGCTTGATGCTGGTGCTGAGTGCTGAGGATGTAAGAGGGCTGGGCGAAGTCGTCGGATAGAGAAAGCAGTGGGAGCCAAGGCTTGGTGGCCAGAAATTGCCTGAGGCGGGAGGAGACAGCAGGCAGCATAGACACCAGGGGCTGGAGGCATGGAGGGGCTCAGGAGGGTGCCGAGGCTGGAGGGGAGAGCAGGGACCGGGCCACAGGGAAGTTCATCCTGAGGGCCATCGGAGCCTGTCAGTGTGGACGGTTGTGGCCAGAGTTGTATTGTTACACCATGTGGAAGACGAATATCCAGGGAGGGCACAAAGCTGGGGAAGATGGATCCGTTTGGAGGTCATGACAAAGGTCCAGGGAAGGGCGGTCGTGAGGGCAGTGGTGGTAGGGAGGACACAGGGGGCCTTCAGATGGCAGAAGACCGGCAGGACAAGACCAGCAGAACCCTGAAGGTTTGAGGAAGGAGCCTGGGCCCAACGTTCAAGCTTGGGCTCCACCTTACTGGGGGGCCGGTGGTCCAGGAGGGGCAGGATCCAGAACAGAGCCAAGGACAGAACTGAAGCGCCAGGGGGAGGAGCGGAGCCTGAGGGGCTGGTGTGCAGTGCAGGGTCCCCAGATGGAGGAGGAGGGGCCAGCACAGGCCGGAGAGGGCGCACAGTGCAGACGGTGCCCTTGCCCTCCTGGAGGGCCAGTGACCAGAAAGCACTCAGGGTGTGTCGAGGGAAGTGCCCGGAGCAGAGGGGAGGGCAGGGGCAGACCTGACCTGGAGAGCGCAGGCCTGGCAAGGATTCTCCAAGGGCAACCAGGAAAGGGCAGAGGACAGTGGCCCCCCCCCGCCCCCGGTGCTGTCCTGGGGGTGAGGGTCCAGGGATAGCGCAAGGAGGGCAGAGGACAAGCGAGGTCAGGGCCTTTGGTCAACCCCCTCTGACAGCAACTCCTGACAAAGCAACTCTGCTGGGCCGCAGTTTCCACAGCCACCGTGCAATTTACTGTCCAAACATGGATGCTTTGAGAGTGGAAGTAATAATTACTCCAGAACAAGAAGAGTGAACTAGATCTGCCCTGGGCACACTAGCTGTGGGGCAGGAGGCTGGCCCTTGTGCTCCGACCCTGGGCCTCAGGGAAACCCTTGCTGTGACCACTGTCTCCCCTGACCTGGCCCTGGGCATTGAGTTGGACTCACACCCTGGAGCACCCTGACTCTCCTCAGAGACAGGCCTGAGGGAAGGCAGCGTCTCGCCAATTCGAGGTCCACTTCCCCACACCCTCTGCTTCTCTGACACGGACGCTGCCACTGTCTCGAGGGGACCAACAGCCCCTAGAGGAATGTGGTCCTTCCTGGGACCCGGTGGGGGGCAACCTGGAGACCCCCTAGGAGCCTGCCAGCCTGAGAGGGGTGCACGGAGGCCAGCGTGGTGTCCACCCACTTCCCCTTGCACTGTCTGGGCGCACTCTCGGCAAAACCCTGGGATCCCCAGTCTCCTCCCTTCTTCTGGCCCCTCCATTTCCAATGGGCTGCCAGGAGGTGTCCCCACATTCCCCCTTCCTGGTCTTAGTCGGGCTCTCCCAGCACCTGCCTGGATCACGGCACCAGGCGCCCACCAGGCCTTGCAGCCTTCAGACCGGCTCCACCCTGCCAAGCTCAAGGCTCCCTAAACCCAGGCCTGAACACAACCCTGTCGGCTTGACGAGCAGACAAAACAAAAAGAACAAAAACAAACAAAGACCCTTCCGTGGGAGGAAAAACATGAAAAAACAAAGACATCGCCGCAGAACCCAACTTGCCTACAAGATAAAGTTTAATACTTCCTCCGCAAACTGACTCCAAGGCAGCTTTCAGCCCGGCTTCCTCCACGCAGCTGCTGCCCAAGCTCTGGGGCCTCCCTCCCAGGCTGGTGCCAGCCCCACGCACCTGCAGTGCCCTCTAACTGGTGGGTTCCTGCAGCTTCTTTACGGCCCTCCCAGACCCGACCACCTCTGCCCCATCCCCTGAGCCCCTGGAGCTGCCCTTGCCCCAGACCAGGTGGGAGGGGGATTCTGTGTCCTCCATCTCCCACAGCCCGAGGTGCAGGGCCCAGGGCCTGTTTCAGACTCCACACATGACAAATGGCAATTGAACTGGCTGAGCCCCCCCAACTCCCAGTTCTCCAGAAGGATGCCCTTGAGGGATGGACAGGATGATTTCTGAGGTCCCTGCTAACTCTGCAATTCCTCAATGCCACGGCCTAAGGTTGGGGCCCCCCTAAGGATGGGTACCCCCCCATCACCCTGCTTCTATCCCTCCAACTAAGGAAGAAAAGGAACAAAAAAATTTTAATGCTCCTACACCAGAAGTCCTCAAAAATGGCTCAGGGATCCCTAGGGGTCCCCAAAATCCTCTGAGGGGGTCTGCAAGGTCAAAATTATTTTCATAATACTACTAAGAGGTTATTTGCCTTTTCACACTCATTTCCTCATGAGTGGACAGTGGGTTTTTCCAGAGCTATAGGAGATGTGAATTTGCAACAAATTGAATGCAGAAGCAGATACGAATCCAGCTGCTACTGTTAAGTCAGACATTAAAAATATAAAACAGGGGGGCCGGCCCGGTGGCGCAGTGGTTAAGTTCGCATGTTCCACTTCGGCGGCCCGGGGTTCATCCATTCGGATCCCGGGTGCAGACATGGCACCGCTTGTCAAGCCATGCTGTGGCAGGTGTCTCACATATAAAGTAGAAGAAGATGGGCATGGATGTGAGCTCAGGGCCAGTCTTCCTCAGCAAAAAGAGGAGGATTGGCAGCAGACGTTAGCTCAGGGCTAATCTTCCTCAAAAAAAAAAAAAAATATATATATATATATAAAACAGGGGCCGGCCCCGTGGCCAAGTGGTTAAGTTCCTGCACTCCACTTCGATGGCCCAGGGGGTTCACCAATGCAGATCCTGGGTACGGACACGGCACTGCTCATCAAGCCATGCTGAGGCGGCATCCCACATAGCACAACCAGAGGCACTCACAGCTAGAATATACAACTATGTACTGGGGGGTTTTGGGGAGAAGAAGAAGAAAAAAAAAGACTGGCAACAGATGTTAGCGCAGGTGCCAATCTTTAAAAATATAAAACAATGCCACTCTTTTCACCAAATTTGTTAGTTTTGGGAAATAGAATCATTTTTCTTTAAAAATATAACATGCCATGGGTTTAATATTTTTATTTTTAATTTAATAAATACGTTTAAACTTCTCAATTTTAATTTTTAATACCTTGAATGTTGTCAGTTGCTGTATCCCACATAAACAGAAGCTCTTGGGGTTCTCAGTAATTTCTAATTTGTAAAGGGGTCCTGAGACCCCTACGCCCTCCCCACACCCTCTGCTTCTCTCTCATCTCAGCAGCCAAATTTCTTGAGAGCTGTCTGCCTCCTCTCCCCCTGGCTCCTCAGCCCCGCCTTGTGGCTTCCCAGCCCCATTCCTGAAATTACTCTCACGGAGGCCACGAGGCTCCCCGGCATTTCATCCAATGGACACTCCTCTGTCCTGATTTTCCTCGCCTTCTCAGGAGCGTGACCCTGGTTCTCCTCTCTGGCTGCTTGTTCTCGAGTACTCAGGCCTGGGCCCTGCCCTCTTCTCTCTCTACCCCCAGGGCTTCAAGCACCATCTCCACGTGCATGGCTCCCAAATCTCTCACTCCAGCCCATATTTCTCCCCTGAGTCCCAGACCCACATAGCCAGCTGCCCCGTGAACTTCCACGTGGAGGCCGCTGCCCCACATAGCCAGCTGCCCCACACAGGCACCACCAGCTCAAATACAGGGCCGATCTCCACGCCTGCCCTTCCTAACTCTGCAGGAGTCACCCTCCCAGTGACTGCACCAGGAACCCTTGCCCTCTGCCCTCTCCCTTGCTCCCCTCATCAACCTGCCACACCAAACCCTGTCGCTCCCTCCCCTGCACTGCTCTCAAATCCATCCTCCTGTCCGTCCCCACTGCCACATCTCAACTCAGGCCACCCTCACCTTCCCCTGCCTCTCTTTGGCCTTCCTCCTCCGATCTGACCCAGCAGCCAGTTCCTTCGTAAGCAGTCTCTTCCCTGCTCAAAGAAAGCCACAGGAGGCCCCACTGACACAGGAGGACTGCCAGCTCCACAGCACAGCACAGCACAGCTCACCATGCTGGCCAGGGGGGTGCCGTCCTGCCACCTGTCCAGCCTCATGTCCCCTCCCTGACACCACTCTGTCCCAGCTAGTCTGACCTTGCTTACCCCTCTGGCCCAGGGTGTTCCCTGCCTCTGCTCACCAGAGACCCCTTCTCAGGCTCGGGGCACGGCTTCACCATTCCCTCCCACAGGATGCCTTCCTTGTCTGCTGCCTCCGGGTCAGGAGCCCTTTCTCAGCTGCCTGCCTCTTCTCCCATCATGGCACATTTCACACTGGATGGTCACTATTTAGAGTTCCCAGGCTCCAAGTTCCCTGAGGAGGAGGGCTCCTCACTGCTGTGTCCCTAGAGCCTAGATCAGTGCCTGGTGTAAGCAGCTCAGTAAATACTTGCTGAATGAATGGCCTGAAGAATGCGAGCCCATGTGCAGCTGACAGGCAGCCCTCCCCACCCCCATTCAGAATAGAGCAGGGCTCTCTGAGCACCCAGACTGGCCGTCTGGCCCTGCCCCAGCACAGGAGGCCCGGGAGGTGGTGCCCAGGGCTCCCTGCCACCGGCTGCCTCCTCCTGCTGTGTTGCCCTGACTGAGCTCCCAGAAGAACCTGGCTAGATGCCACACTTGGCCAAGACAAGGCCGCCAACACATGGACATCCTCCCCAGGCACTACAGTTGCCCAAACGGGTCAGAGCTGACCCTGCTGGGGACACCCAATCCAGGACACCAGCCACAAGAGCAGCCGCAACACATGTCACACAGTGTCCTAGTGAACTGACGCTCGGAGGGCTGACTACTTTTCTGGAGGTCACTGGGCCAATGAGGGGAAGGGGCTGGGTTGGAACTCTGGTCTGGGTTCCAAGCCTGCCAGCCTCTTCAGGGCAGATGGAAGGAGACACAGAGCACTAAGTCGGTGGCAAGGACACTGCTGACTGGGCTGCCCAGTAGAGCCACATGGGCTGATTTCTGCACGACTCAGGGGCATTCTTGGCATGCACTAAGACATGAATGGCGCCCATGGGAGAGTGCAACCTGGAAGTCCTGCCTGCTCAGCCGCCCCCTCCCTGGGAGGGAAGAAGGGAGACGAAGAGGGAGCCTTTCCCCTCTTATGAGCCTTCCAGGCTTCACCACCTCAGTCGGCCCAGCTCCTCCTCTGAAGAAAGAACCACATTCCAGCACAGCACGGATAATAAGAGATCAGTTTATGGATAACAGTTTGGGACAGACTGGGAAGGTGACAGTGCCTATAGTGATGAGCTTCCCAGGACTAGACCAACAGACAGACAAGCAAACAGACAGACAGAGACAAGGAAACAAAGTCAAACGGGTAACAGGCCCAGGCCCAGCCTCAGCAGCCTGTGTTTGGGCTCCAGATCCAGCTCTGTCCTGGGGACCTGGATGAGCAGGGCTAGCAGGGGCCTCAGTTCTTGTAGGGCCCCCTCTCCTCACTCCCTCCTGTCCCTTACCAGCAGGCTGGGACGTTTTGAAGGTGGTATTTCCAGGGCTGGGGAATGGTGGGTCTGTAGGTAAGGGGCAGAGGGTCAAGGCTTGGGGAGGTGGAGGCCAGGGTGGTGTGGGGTTAGCAGCAGCACTGGGGGTAATCTGGCCAGGCACCAAGCACCTGCAGTGGGGCACCGCTCAGCAGGGCCCCTATGTCCAGGCCAGGCTCTCCACCTCGCCCACCACACCAACATGGTGTAATAAATAGTTTCAAGTGTAAGTCAGTGTCACGCAGGAGAGCTGGAGACTGGCGGGCAGGCAGAGGCCTACAGAGAGAAGCCCCTGACCGCCCCCGAGTCCTCTCAGCCGGCTCCAGCTGTACCAAGTCTGTCTGTGTGCACCAGAGTGGGGACCTGGCCCCCACATCCACGTAGGCACTCCCTGCAGGGGCTCAGCCCCTCAGACCAGTGCCAAAGCTTGCTCTGTGGGGCAGAAGCAGGGTAGCATGGTACCCACAGCATCCACGATGGCTGCCAGGTGCTCGTCCTGTGCCTGGGGCCCACAGAGCTGCATGAAGTCCGCCAGGCGCAGCAAGTACTCGAGGTTGTGGCCAGAGAAGCCACGGCAGGCCAGGATCTGTGTAGCAATGGCCTCCTCGGGCGCAGGGCCCAGGTAACCAGGGTTCTGAGGGGTGGCCACGTAGGCCAACGCCTTGAGGGGTTGATCAGGGGTATCTTGGGGGTAGAAGGTGACCTCCTTGGTATCATAGCCGCCAAGCACTGCCTCACGCACGTTGAGGTACTTCAGGGCCTCGCTCACCTGCTCGCCTCGCACCTGGTATGCCACACCCCAAGTGCAGCCCTACGAGAAAACAGGGACATCAGAGTCAGTGACAACAGCTCCTTGGTGGTCCCTCCCCAAGACTGTGCTCTCTAAGGGAGGTGGGCGAAGGGCTGATTGATGAGCAGTCTAGTAGCAATACATCAAGCCCTCATGCTTCCTTTCTTAATAAGGGTTGACGAGACGGTGTAGCACCACAGCAAACAGGATTCCCACTGAGTGTGGTGGGAGAACTGGCGGCATCACCTGTAAGCTTGTTAGGAATGTGAGTTTCAGGCCCAACTCTAGTCGTATTAAATCAAAATCTGTATTTGAACAGATCCTCAGGTGACTTTTGTGAGAAGCACTGAGTTGACCACCCTTCCTCTTGGCCAGAGGGCATCAAATCTACCCTGCAGCCAAGGAACTATGAGCTCTACCTGTCCGCACCCCTCCATGCTGGGCCCCAGGGTCCCTCTCTTGACTCCAGCACGTACCTCATGATCTTCAAGGAGGGTCACCACACGGCCAGGCTAGGAAAGGAATAAAGATTTTGAAAAAGATGAGTTAGAAATCAGCTCTGCCATCAGTGCCAGGGGAAACCCTGCCAGCCCAGGCCTCAGAGAGCTCCACTCATCCACAGGCAAGTGCAGGCAGTGATGCATGGATGCAGGAGAAACAGACACACGGCAGTGGCCCAGACTGGTAAACAGAAAGATTCATCAACACGGTAAGCCACAGGATCACAGACTCCAGCCGTCACACAGTGATCCACTGGGCAGGTAAATTTAAGCCACAAACTCGGGCACAGGTTCACACATTTCTCCCATCAGCACGGAGTCACTGTCTGCCCAGAGAGCCCCAGACATTCCAGGGCACCAGCGCCCACGATCCTGCCCCCACCCCTCCATTCCCCCCGGGGATAATCGGATGCTCACCATCTTGTCGCTGCCCCGATGGAAAGTGTCTCCCTGCCAGAAGCGGCGGCTGTAGCCACGCACGAAGCCCACACGGCTGTCGCTGTAGGCGAAGTCGGGCCTCCAAACCAGGGAGCCATATCCGAAAATCCACAGGGCTTGGGGGTCGCCGTGGTCCCGGGGGTGCTGCGCGGGCGGTGAGGGCGGCGGCGAGGCGGGCGGGGTGTTCTGGGCTGCGGACTCCTGCTTCATGGTGCCGGGCACAGGGACGGGCCCGGCGGCCTCCGGGGCTGGTCTCCGGCGCGGGCACGGAAGGACCGACGGACGCGCACACCTGGCCTGGCACCGCTCGGTCGCTCCAGCTGCGCAGCCCTGTCCGAGGCGCCCTTTAAACCCTCCGGCTGGGCGGCCCGGCCCACCGCGGCCAGCTGCCGCGGTGATTGGGGCGGGGCAAAACCCTTTTGGCCAATCACCTCCGGGCTTTGCTGTCCGGCTAACCGCGCCGCCCTCTGAATGGGTAACTGAGCGGCCGGCCCCGGGCCAGCGCGCCCGCTGATTGGTTCGGCTCCACCTCTGTAGCAAACCTGGCAGCCGTGATGCAATGGCGGGGGAGGTTTCCCCAGCTCCGGCATGCAGCAAGGGAGCCTAGGATTGCATCAGGCGGAGGGCGGTGGGCGCTAGTCGTGTCCCCGGCAGCCCCTCCATGGCCTGGGCCCTTCAGGAGCCACGGCGGGCGGGTCCCAGGCAGGTGTCTCTCCAGCAGTCCTGCTGCTGGTGCACCTGGCCGAGTCACTGCCATCCCAGGCAGCACGGGCTCGTTACCAGGGACAGTGCAGGGCACGTCCAGAAGGAGCGCTCTAGGCGGCGTGGATGCCTGTCTCTGGGGCTCTGCCTGACAGCACGCACTCTGGAGAAGCCGTCGGAGGCACCCTCCGCATTCCGCACTGGTGCCTCACGCCAATGGCCCGCATGAGCAAATGGAGAAACTGAGTCACGGGGCTGGCCAGGGGTTCTGCCGAGGTTGCGAGGTTGAGTCAGGGCGGGCGCTCGGAGCTTGCGGGCCTCACGTGAGGGTTACGCCTCGGACCAGGTGCAGGACCCCCTGAGCTCAGGCAGGCTCGGAGAGGAGCCGGTCCAAGCGCTGGGAACGGCCGCGTCACTTTGGCGGTGGTGGCCGGACCGGCGGAGAGAGTCCATAAAGACAGGAAAGCCAAGCCAATCCTGCCCCGAGGCGATGGGTTTAGTTCTGCCCAGACAGGAGACGTTTGCAAGAATGGTTGCGTTACTCCTATGGCACCGAGGTTCCAGGAGCAGCGGGCAAGGAGGGCCGAATTGAGGCCCCCAGAGGGCTGGGAGCAGCTACTGGCCTTCTCCCTTGGCAACTGGCCCTCCGACCAAAAGCAATGGAGGGTCTGCAGGCTGTCTGGGCTTGACCCCTTAACCTGCGGCGAGGGGCCGCCTCCTGGAGATGTCTCTGGCTGGAAAGGGGAACTGGAGACCGCAGAAGGTCCGCCCCTGGCGGAGCAGGGGGCACTGCTGAGGAGGTCCGGGATGAGCTCTCCGGCAGGGGAAATGGGCAACATTGTTTCTCAGTGGATTTTAATTAGATATTTAAACTAAAAAACTGCCTGCACGCTCAAAAAGTCATTCCAAAGGCAACGAAGATATATCCTCCAGTAGGAATGTTGCATTATGGTGTGTATAGTATGAAGCTAGTTCTTTAAAAACAAAACAAGTTATACATTAATATTTGTAAAAGAAATCATCTGGAAGAATATACCTAAACTGTTAGCAGATCCTGTCACCAAAAGAGGACTTTGAATATTAAATGTAAACATTTATGGAAAAGTTTGGGTTTTTTACAAGGTGCATGAATTACTTTTCCATGTGGAAAAAATTACAGGCAAAATGGTTCTTTCTGGTCATTCCTTTCTCTTTTTCTCCATTCCCCATGTTCACTCTCCCATCTTGTCTACTCTCTCTCCTGTCCCCTTTAGTCCCCAGGAACACCTCCTTTGCTGCTAGTTTCTTAGGGAGAATATCCTCCCCTCCATCTACCATCAGTGGGTGGTGGAGTGGGAGGAGGGAAACTGGTACCAACACATTGCTGGAAGTATCTGAATCGACACAAACAACCCTTTGAAAAAGCAGCTTGGTGATACAAATGAAGAATCATAAAACGTCCCTGCCCTTTGACCCAATACTTCCACTCCAGGAAATTATTCAAAATATGGGAAAAGCCATATGCCTGAAGATTTTTCAATGCTTTGTTATTTATCATAGCAAAAACAAAAGAAGAAAAACTACTTAAATATCCAAAAATAGCTAAATGTTTAAGTAAATTATGGTCAATCCACATGGTGGAGAAAGACACACACACACACCACACAAAGAAAACAACTTAAATATCCAGCAATAAATGATTAGTTACATAAATTTGATATAGACATAAAATTAAATCTGTGCAGTCTTTAGAAACAATTATGTATGCTTATTCTTATTGACATGGAAACCTATCTATGATGTATAATTAAATGAAAAAGCAGGTTATAAAATAATATAACTTTTTAAACTTAAAGTCTGTATGTGTTTATTTGCATAGAAAAAAAAATCTGGAAGAACATATAGAAATGCTCAGTGATTACCACTGAGTAGTGGACTACATGAGATTTTCACTTTCTTTTTTATACCAATTCAGATTATCTGGGATTTTTTTTTTAAAGACAACATAAACCACTTCTGTTTAGAAAAAAAGTTAAAAATAAAAATCCATTATGAAAAGAATGTAGTAAAAATACCTATGATTGCATAGTTAGGCAAAAATGCAAAATATGAACTACCACGTGAACTATGATTAACACTTTTAAAACAACAAAAACAAGATGCATGAGGAAAGAGGGGGGAGCACCATATGCTAATGATGGATGTGTTGGGGTATTGGGATTACGGGTGATTCTTTTCTCTATTTCCCAAAGCTCATGAAATGTAATTTCTAATCATAAAAAGTTAGTTTTAAAGAGTAATGAATGGTTTTCTGGTGACTAAGGGGAAGATAACATATCAGAATCAGCTGGGGAGCATCTTCAAGATGCCGGTTCTCAGACGTCCGCTGAACCACAGCCCCAGGTTTCAATTACTCCTTTGGTGAGGTCATCAGCGACCAGCTCTTGCTCCAGGCAGAGTTAGGCACTTCCTCCTCTGTGCTCCCACGACCCTTTATCTCACTTCTGTTTATTTATCTGATCTCTCCTGCTTACAACAGAAACAATCATTGATCCACTGCTTACCATGAGCTAGGCTGTTTGCTAAATGCTTTCGCATCTATTCTAATCATAACCTTATCCATTACTTTGTGAAGTAAATATCATTTCACAGATGAGCAAACTGGGGCCCAGGAAAGTTAGAGAACCCACTTACGGTGATGGAGCAGCAAGCGTGGAGCCTGGGTCCAGAAGCAGGTAGTCCAGCCCCAAGCTGCCTTGCTGATAAGCATTTGACGTCCTACCCCCAACGAACCTGAGACCTCCCTGAGAGCAGACTTCATCTTGGAAGGCCCAGGGGAACCAACATGGTGCTGGCTCATGGAAGGTTCTCCACAAAAGAGGGTGGAAGAAGTGAAGGTCTTACTTGGAAAAGGCCAGGGGTCCAGAGGACACCAGGTTCAACCCTGACCCTCCGAAAATAGGAATCCCCACAAAAGTTGGCCCATGGGTCTTGGCCACCTTCCCGGGAACATGTCTTGCCTGTTCCCGCCCCTTGCTTATCCTTGCCAACAAGACTTGTCCCTTTCCCTCCCATGGAACACTCCCAGGCAGTAAACCATCCCACTCAGCCAGTTCCTCTCTAACATCTGCAGCAACTATCCCATCTTTCCTCCTAAAATCTCCTCAGGAAAGGGCTGCAGGTGTCACGCCCACAGAGGTACCAGCCCATGAGAGGGCATGAGAGAGAATCACCTCCACTTGATTTGCACACGATGCACACATGGTGGTTTCCTTTTTTGGATCTTTCCCAAATTAATTTTTCCTCATTGTTCCCCTTCAGGCGGTCACTTCTCATTTCCTTATGGTCTGTTCCTTCTCACTTCTCATTCCAGTCACTGCAATCAACTCCTGGTGTTAATGGGCACAATTATCTGAAACGAGGGAAGGGTGTATTTTAGGAGCTAGGGGATCCTGCTAATTTATTATGCTAAATGAAGTCGGTTTATAAAGCTGCTGATTCCAGATGGATGAAAAACCTTCCCAGACATGGGCTCTGAGCCCAGCTTGCTCACATCTGAGCCCAGCTCCACCATTTACCATCTCGGAGACCCCAGGCATACTGTCTCTGGTCCTCAGTTTTCTCAACTGTGAAATGGGGAACAATAGTGCCTACCTTGTAGGTTCTGATGAAGATTGAAAGAAATTACACCTTAGCCAGCACCTGGCCCGTGGGAGCACTCAATACACCTTAGCTCCTTAAGATTTTTACTCCAGACTTTTCACGTTCCATTTTATCCAGGGTAGAGCCATAGTCTACTGTGATATTGTGATTTATAATAAGAAATATATTTTGGGGGTCTTTGTCCTGTTTCTGACACGGGAGCTCCTAAACCCTTGGAATTTCCTAACAAGAGTGATAAAGGTGTCTTCTGTTATTCATAACAAGCCCCTATCAACCACACCTGAGTTTATACTAATTCGAGGACTTCTGGAAAGTCCCTCAGGAGGGGGAGCTGGTTGCCAGGGGAAATCAACCACGTGATTGGAGGGTTGCAACTTTCAGCCCCACCTCCCGAGCTCCAGGGAGGGGAGAGGGGCTGGAGATTGAGCTTATATAATCAAACCTCCATAAAAACCCAAAAGGATGGGGGTTCAGAGCACTTCCAAGTCGGTGAACACATGAAGGTGCTGGAAGGTGGCATGCCCAGACAGGACATGAAACCTCCACGTCCCTCCACATACCTTGCCCGACGCATCTCTTCCATCTGGCTGTTCCTGAGTTAAATCCTTATATAACATACCAGGACTCTAGTAAGTTAACTGGTTTCCTGAGTTCTGTGATTCACTCTAGCAAATTAATCAAAACCAAGGAGGGGATTGTCAGAACCTCTGATCTATAGCCAGTCAGTCAGAAGCACAGGTCACAACCTGGACTTCAACTGGCATCTGAAGTGGGTGGCAATCTTGTGGGATTGAACTCTAAATCTGTGGGATCTGATGCTATCTCCAGGCAGATAGTGGTAGGATTGAGTTCGACTGGAGGACACCCAGCTGATGTTGCAGAATTGCGTGAGGGAGGAAAACCCACACATCTGGTGTCTGAAGTGAAGTAGAGTTGTAATATTGGGAGTAGAGTAGATGCACAGGGAGCGTGTTTTCCTAGTCTGACACAGTTCAGAAGAACTGAGTGAGTCAGGAAAGGGATCGGCGTAAGTATTTTTGATTCAGTGTGGAGAAAACTTTGACTATCTCACCCTCCATTCTTGCCATGCAATTCACAAATTGTTCCAGTCAATAGGGTACTAAAGGAGTATTTTCTTTTCTTTTTTTTTGAGGAAGATTAGCCCTGAGCTAACATCTGCTGCCGATCCTCCTCTTTTTGCTGAGGAAGACTGGCCTCGAGTCAACACCTGTGCCCATCTTCCTCTACTTTATATGTGGGACGCCTACCCCAATATGGCTTGCTAAGTGGTGCCATGTCTGCACCCGGGATCCGAAGCGGCGAACCCCAGGCTGCCGAAGCAGAATGTGCGAACTCAACCTCTGCGCCACTGGGCCGGCCCCTAAAGGAGTATTTTTAAAAGCAGAATGGGTGATAGTCTGCCCCAAGCACACTATTAATAGAATAGTTGTTTGAGCAAAGATAGATTGTCTGTGTGCTCGGGGGGAGGGGTGCCAAAATCAATCAATCAATAAAATAAATAATCCGCCCTCTATGAGGGGCTACACCTCCCACAGGCCTCTGAGAGAGAAGTGTGTCCTCAGGTCCTTGGCCCGTGTGCAGGAAGGACACAGGGCCCACCAACACTCTGGCAAACAGACGGGATGGAGTAGCTAAATCCCTCAGTACAGCCCACCTCGGAAGAGGAGAAGACAGCTGCTCGGCTGGTTATGCCAGCTGAATCCAGGGCCAAGGGGGAAGGCTACTTGGTCCCCGGTCCACAAAAGCAGGGACTGTAGGATTCACCCATGTCCTGGCAGAAGAGCGCATGCGATGGCAGAAAACCTGGCTCCTGCCCATTTCCAGCTTCCAAAGAGGGAGGAAGATGCAGGTGACAGGGCACCCTGGGGAGGCCAGCGTTCCAGTTATTCAGAGCTCTGGCCTAACCCACCTGAAAGGGAGGGGCCAGGGCTCCGACAGAGGGTTGGGACGGGGAGCCCTCCCTCCCGATTCCAAGGAGAGAGGAAGGTGTAGTTTGTGGGGGCCGGAAGTGGCTGGCTGCACGGCTGAGGAGAACAGCAGTGGGGAGCATTTCAGCGGAAGGCCAGGGCTGCGTAGAGTGGAGAGCCATGAGTGGAACGTCAGACCCCGCAGAGGGCTACAGTGCGGTAGGACCTGGCTTTAGAAGAGGACCCTAGAAAAACAGCCTGTGTGGAAAAGCCTGACTGTTCAAAAGGGGTATGACTGCAGGGGCAGACTCAGGCCCACCAAGAGCCTAGGAAGTGAAGCCCCTTAAATGAGAGCAGCTGGGACACCCTCCCGCAAGGGCCTACTGTGAATGGGAAGGAGATCCAGAACCATTTAGATCACTTTTACCAGAGGAAGCACTGAGTGAATGGGGTCACTGACGGAGGCAAAACTGAACAGACCGGGTCTAGCAGGATGGACCTGGCTCGGACATCTGCCACTGTGGGAAAGGGACAGCAATCCTCGGACGAGCCAAGTGGCATGTACCCATCTGCTAACTCCTACGGCTTGCTTTGCCTCCAACATGAGCCAGGAGGAGGGATGGCGGGAGACAGATAGGCTGGCCAGGCCTGGCAGGCTTCGGCTTGCCCTGCAGGGGGTGCCATGACGCAGGACTGGCACGGGCCCAGAGCATACCTGTTGCTAAACCCAGATTCCTGAGATGCCAGTTACCTTGTGTCTGCTAGTTGCCTTGTGTAGCCTCAGATGGCTTTTTGGACCTTATGTCGTGGCCTCAGAGGATCTTTGGGGATGAAGGGAATCCTGACCAGGGTGTTAAAGGATGCAGGGCCCCGGAGACCAGGGAAAAGGTGGCAAAAGTCACTTGTGGCAAATCTCAAGGGGAAGGGCACTCTGGAGGACTTAGGGTCCTGCTGTCCCTTCCCACAGCCAGGGTCTCCCCTCCCCTACTCCCCGTATCAGAGGAGGCTGACCTAGACTAGTAGTGTTCCTTAAAGACGAGGGCACAGAGGGAAGCAATGGTGGAGGCAACCTGGGATCTCAGCTGCCTCCTTGGTCCTAGGGTTACTGCTGGGACTGTCCAGCCAGACTCCAAGCTCCTCTCTAGCCCACCCCATCCTGTGGTCTGGGAAAGTGGAAGCTCCAGAAAGTGGTTTGCCAACAAAAGCTTAAGAAGGATTAACCAACCAGGAGGAAACTCCTTTCTCACATTTTCATAGATGAACTCATTTCAACCTCAATCATGATGCGCAGGAGGTATTATCCTCTGAGAGGTGAAAGATAATTAACTTCATGGTTAGCTTTCTTGGGCAAAGCCCATGTTTTATTGCCAGTGCCTGGCATATAAAAGGAGCTCAATCAGCGTGAAAGGAATGAAGACATGGATGGACTTGTCCCAGGTCACCTGGCAAGGAGAGGTAGTGCTGGAAGGGAGCTTCAGCCTCCCAACACAAACCCGGTGTCCCTTCCAGCCCGTCCCCATTCAGGCTGCCCGCGGGGCGGGGATGGCCAGAGGACAAGGACTGCGCCGAGGCGGGCAGCGAGCCGGCTGACCGCGTTCAGTCGGTCGGCCTGGCTGCCGCGACGGCTCAGGACGCGAAAGGGCCCTGTTGCGCTGGACACCTGGAGGCCCATTCACGGGAAAGCGTCGCACTGCGCTCTCGCGGGCGGCTTAGGGGCTGGGGACCCGGAGGGAGCTCTGCGCGACAAAGAAGAAAGCTGAGCTCGCGTCCGGAGCCCCTCCCCAGGCTCGTCCCGCTGGCCCCCAGGACGGTGACGGGCTGACCCCCGAGCCTTGGGGGACGACGACCCCTCCAGGGGCAGTGCCGACGGCCGCGCAGCGCCCCCTGGTGCCAGGCAGCGGGGCCGGGCCGTCCCGCCCGCTGGCCCGCCGGCGACACCGGCTTCCCGCGGCCGCGGCCCAGCGCGGGCTCCCAGGCCGGGGGCGGGCTTCGGGGATGCAGGAGGCGGGGCCGAGCAGGCGGGGAGTCTCCGAGAAGCTCGCGGCCTTCGGCGGCTTCCCGGCCCGGGAAGTGAGCGGGGTCGGGAGGCCGCAAACAGGAAGTGGAGCTGTAACAAAGGGCTCGGGGGGCGGGGAGCCGCGGGACCCCCGGGGCGCCCGACGGCGGCGGCGGCCGCGGCAGGTGGAGGGCTGGCCCGGGCGAGCGCGCCGCACCTGCCTCTTCCGCCGCCGCTCGGGGCTCCGGGCCCGACGGGATCCGGCCAGACCACGGGGCCGGGCCCTGCGCCCTGGGCGCGAGGAGGGCGCGGCTGCCCGGGGAAGGCCGCTGGGACCTCCCAGGCGCATCCTCTGCCCGGGAAGAGACAGTCACAGTTCCCTGAGTGAATCACTTCCATCCCCTTCCCGGAATGCGGCAGGCCACGTGGGGCGGAGGGCTGGGTCCGCCGATGCTGCGGACCCACGGGTAGTGGCTGGGAGAGCTGCGGGGAGGGGAGAGCCCCGGGGCCCAGCCAGAGGCGCAGCGGCCGTACTACCTGAGTTTAGTCTCGTGGCCTTATCTAGATTGGGCTGGGGGGAGGTAGAGGCCACAGTCTTTCCCACCCCCTTCCCCCCCCACCCCCCCGGGCTCCGAGGCAGGAGAGGGGACCCTGGCTAAGCAAGCAGGACAAAGGCGTTCCTCCCTTCTTCACAGCCTCTCTCTGACTCACCTCCCCACAGTGATATGCAGGTGGTTACCAGCCAGTGAGCCCTGGAAGAGCAGCTGTCCTCATAGCTGGAGGTCACTGTGGGGTCACACTTATTCTTTAGGCAGGGCATTGCCTCCAGGCTGTTAAGGAACTGCCGAACTTTGAATTCTCTTGGGAAATACCCATGCAGATTAAACATGGGCATTTGCTAAACCATGGAGGGCGCTTCACAGTGAGTCTAGAGCTATCACCTGGCCTTGTTTCTGCCAAGCCTGGGACTCTCCTGTACACTGGATACTCTGTCAGGAAAGTCTTGGGTACATTGCTTCTGAGAAGGGGCTGGACTCTCAGGGAGCGACCTGGAAATCCTGGGGAGAGGCAGGCTTCCACTGGGGCCTGTTGGCACCTCAAGTACCTGGCCCAGCTTCTGCCACGTCACTAGACATGGAGTCTAGCACGAAGTACAGGTTGGAGCTGCCCAGACCAAGTCCATGCCTGGATCCCCTCTTTCCCCAGAAAGCCGGCGTGGTGGGCTCTCCCAGCTCCCTGTCTAGGGTATCAGAGCCAGTGAGTGGTTTTAGCCAGCCAGCTCCCGTCTAGGGCTCTACTTTGAGAGGCTGGCAGCCCATGCAGCCCAGCACAGCCTGGTGGTGTGGACGTGCAGGCCTGCGGGTGTCCTACCTGTCCCCCACATGGGAGCCTCGTCATCTCGCCTGCGTGTCCCAGCCCAGTTTCCCCCCGCCCCCCAGGGCCCGGGAGCAGCTTTCCTGTTTCATTTTGGGCAGGAAGAGTGAGGTCGTGTTGTTCTTCCCCCTGCTGCCGGCTCAGGCTGTGGGAACGGCTCTCTGAATGCTTTCCTGTTTGATACCCTGTGTATGCAGTGAGGGGAACAGGGAGCAATGAGCAAGGCACGGAGCGTGTGCATGTGGGTGAGTGTGGATCAGCCTAGGTCTCTAGCTCCCGTGTCTCTGGCATAAGCACCCAGATCAGGCGCGGGCATGCTGTGTGTGTCAGGGAGAAAGAGGAAAAGGGAGAGCAAGGAGCAGGGCATAGACTTGGGAGCATCTGGTGGGTCTATTTTGCTTTACTGGGACAGGCTGAGAGCCGGGAGCATCTGCTCAGCTTTTTGTCAACGGCTCATTTTTTCATCATTTGCTCTCCATGGAGAATGTTTGTGGCTGTAGAGAAAGGACTGTGGCACCCTAGGGACCATCCTGCGCCTTAGAGGAAGCTAGGCATGAAGTAGAGACTGGAAATTCCCTCATTGGTGCCTCAGCCAGAGACACTTGGGCTGAGGGAAGGCTACCTCCTCCCCCACCCCTCCCTGCGGTGTTCAATAAACTCCAGCAGCTCCAGGCAGACCAGGCGCCCAGACTCAGCTCTCCCGCCCAGCTGCAAGGAGGACAGACCCAAGGCAAAGCACCGCCTCAAGACCAGTGCCCTGCTGGAGCTGAGAAAAGAATAGGATGCAGTCCATCTAAAACCCTGCAACGGCAGGAGGCAGGACCCACACATCATCATGGTTCAGAGACCCCATTCTCTGACAAGAGAATGCTTTTGAAAAGAAGAAAACAGGCAGAATTATCCCATTCCCCCAAATTCCTGTATCCCTCAGGCTGACTAGGGAGCCCATAAGCTTTTTCAGGCTCCAGGAAAGAAAAGAGGGATAGATTCGGGCCAGGGGGCATATCCCCCGGGAACAGTGGGAGTCTAAGGGGAGATGCAGCCAGCCTCCAGACAGCAAGCAGGGAACTAGATGGGTGAGGCCGGGCTCCCCCAGGCCTGGAGGGGATACGGGTCTGGAGCACAGCAGGCCAAGCCCAAGTGCATGCGCAGGTCCTGGGGCTTCTGGTGGGGCAGCCGAAAGCAATATGAGAAGGCGAGTGAGGATGAGGAGACTCCCACTCTGCCATCACAAAGACAGGACCCAAGAAGTAATAAACTCCTGTACACATCTGTTCCATATTATAAATACACATTATATACAAAATAATGTTATAAAATGTAGAAAGGTCAGTGCTTCTGATTCTTAAATTATCGAAATACTAGACTCCAAAATAAACTACAAAAAACAAACAAAATAAAAACTCATATTATTGATTTCTGAAGATCGGCTTCAAGGGTGGTCTGAGGGCGGTAGTGGGCGTGGGCAGAGCCCAGGCTTGAGGCCGCAGGGACGGGCTTGAGGGAGGAAAGGGTCTAGGTGGCGACAGCACCCAATTTCTCCCTCGCTGGAATTTCCAGCATCACTGCCCTGAGCTCCCCAGGTAGGCCTGGCGCTCCTGGCTGACAGAAGGGACAGACCCTCCACCTGTCTGCTCATAGGAGCCCATAGGCACCCAAGGCCAGAGGCTACAGAAGCCAGGTAAGGCTTACCAACATCCTCGCCCAGAGGGCCTGGGCCAGGGAGAGGCTGGGGTGGTGTTATGAGCAAGGCCCACATGCGGTAGCTGGAGGCACAGGGCGGAAAGTGTTCCTCTGCTTCGGGCACTCACCTCACCTGCAGGGCAACTCCTGCCAAGAGCCACACCTGATGGTTTCCCGGCCCACGGATGGATGGCCCTGCCCTTACTGGCCTCCTCTCTCCTCTCTGATTTGGACCCAGCTGTCGCCATGGAGCCCGGGCCAAAGGCACTTTTGGAAACAGATGCCAGTGGAGACCACAGCAGCTCCAGGCCCCACAGGGTCACTGCCACTCCCTCTGGAAAACAGGCCAGAGCCCCAAAGGAGCCCTCTGAAGGCCACTGCTGGCAGGGCAGGTCCAAGTGGCACCTCTCCTCTCCTCCGTTCCCCTTGCTGGCATGGCTGCCAATCTGATGCCAGACAGACACCCAAAGGTGTGGAAGGGTACTGCATCTCTTGGCAAGTTCACAGTCTGTCCAGTTCATGCCATTCCCTCTTCCTCCTGAGAGCAGCACGTTGCATATTAAAAACGTCCCATCCAGGATGCAATGTAAACAATGCAGAAGGAAGGTCCAGCTGCTGGGGCAAAGCTGGGATGTCCTGGGGAGGCTCTGCCTTATACCTGGGGAACATGTGGAGAGCAGGGAAGTGGGTCACCTCGGGGTAAAAGCACTCCCTCCATGGCCTCCCTGGGCCTCCCTAGGAGAAGCAATGGGGCAGGCGGGGTGAAGGGAAGGTGGGCAGCCCTCCCGGGTCTTCTGCCCCAGCACATGCACATGCCTGGCAGCCTGTGCTCATGAGGTGGGCCAATGGAGGAAGCCAATGAGAAGGGGCAGGAGGGGCACAGAGCAACCACCCTCAGCCACCAGCAGCTGGGAAGCAGCACCTGGAAGCTGGCCAGGTGCCACGGCTGCCCAGCCCAACACTAACAGAGCAGGAAGAGATCAGGCCCGGCTCACCGCCACGGCTCCTGTTTCACACCCTCTGTGGCAACGAGGCCAGCAGGGACCCGAGAGCCACTGAACCTGGCCTGCCAAGGAGGGGCTCTGACCCACCCTTCAGGAGCGGCCCCTGGGGTCAGGAGTAACCAGGCCACTTTCTCATCCCCAAAAGGTAGGAGGGGACATGCTGGAAGGACAGGCAAGCCCAGCACTCACCTCTGTGGCAATGACACATTCATTTCTCTCCTCTGATATCAAACACACAGACTGGTACATGGAGTCCCTGGGGGAGCATATCGCTGATATCCGACACTCTGGCTTTTCACTGAGGGAACACAAGACGGGCTGGTGAGGGAGGGCTGGGGAGAGGGCTGCGGAGAGGATGGGGATGCTAACCTGGACCCTGGCGAGCCAAAGGGCACTGGCAGAGGTGGCTCTGGGAGAAACACAGGGACTGGGGATGCCAATTCTAGCCTGGGGGGTAGTTAGGAGAAGGCCCCTAAGAGAGCCACAGGACCCCCAACCTCATCAAGGGGTCTCAGGCCTGGAAAAAGCCAGCATTGCCACTAGAGGCAAGCCATGCTGTAGAAAGATGGAAGTCCCAAGAGACACAGTGTGGACACTTGACATTTGTGAGTGAATGAATGGGAGGGAGGGACAAAGGACCCCTGGCAGAAATCTTATTGGAGGATCCTCCTGCCGGTATCAAAACCCCTTGTTTGCTTAAAAGCAGTCAAGGGCTGGTGCCAGCCTCCCGCCTATCCCGGGGAGGCCCAGGCAGAACCATGCAGGGGTCAGTGGCGAGGTCCTGGGCTTCCAAGTGCTGCTCACCTGTGTAACCGCAGTGGCGCCTTCTCCCCTAAGCTCTTGTCACCGTGGGAGTATTTTCCCAGTATGGTCCCCCGCCCCAAGGGCCCTGGGGCCAGATTATAGTCCAATGTGTGGTTCTGCTGTTTGCCACAGTTGGACTTGTCCAAGCCACAGTCCACTTCCAGCTCCTTCTTCTGGTTTGTGTTCTTGAGCTGGGCCGTGGGGATCAGGTTGTCTTTCTGGAAGTCCGACAGGTTGTTCATGGCCTCCCTGCTGTCATCATCGGGCCGCCGAAGCCGCAGCTGCCGCACAGCCACTGCCACCATGCCCAGCAACACCAGCACCACGACCAGCCCCACGCCCAGGGAGACAGCCACCCAGGGGAAGCTGGGCGGCATGCTCACAGGGAACTCGCAGCGGCTGCCCACAAAGCCATAGGGACAGTTGCAGACAAAGCTGTCCGTGGAGAGGCCAGTGTAGCAGGTGGCCCCGTTGAAGCAGGGTCCAGAGGCACAGACGTCGCTGGCTGTCCGCACCTCGCAGCGCCGGCCAGAGAAGCCAGGAGGGCAGGTGCACACCAGCCCGTTCTCTAGGTCATGGCAAGTGCCACCATGGGCACAAGGGCTGCAGGCACAGTCACTGATGTGGCGTTCACAGTGGGTGCCTGTGAATCCAGGACGGCAGCGGCACATTCGGGTTGGACCTCGGCTCAGGCACTGGCCCCCTGTGGGTACACGCGGGCACAAGTCAGCAATCAGGCGGGAACCCCCCTGGTGCAGGTGAGTGCCCGATCCCAGGAACAAGCTTGGGTCCTTCTGCCTCCATGAACAGCCAGCACTTACAGACCCTACTACAAAGAGTACTGTGCGAAGAGACAGGAGACCTGGAGCTCAGTGTGACCCTGGTCCTCTGTGCCTCAGTGGGCTCATGTATAAAAATGACTAGCATCTTACAGAGCTTGACAGTAGAATGGGACAGATGTGCTTGGGTTTGACTCTCAGCTGCCTCTCTCTAGCTGGGGATCTGGCACCTGTTGCTCTAGCTTATCTCTGAGCCTCAGTTTCCTCATTTGTTAAATTGGAGTTCATGCTATCCCCTCCATAGGAGACCTCTGGGGGTTAGGTAGGATGGGGCGTGAAGGCAGGAGCACATGCCTGGTATATAGTAAATGTTCAAATAAACGTAATGATCACTGTTTCATTTCATCCCCACAGCCAGATGAAAGACAGAAGACAGGGATATTTCCCACTCAGTGATGAAGAAACCTGTGGCTCCAGGGAGCTAACTAAGCCATTAGCTAGAGAGCAGACTCCATCGCAGCCCTTCCAACCCCTCCCCACTCCCGAGGCTTCTCTCTTGCACAGTGCTGTCCGCTTGCCTCACAGAGGGTCACCAGGAGCCCAAGGAGACAAAGATAACCAGCTTGCTTTGTGCCCAAAAGATGCTGAACATTCTAGATGCCTTGTGCCATGCCAGGCTCCATGGGGCAAGGCCATGGGGCAAACTGAGGCCTTTAGGAGCAGGGCCCTAACCGTACCAGCCTCCTCAGAGGAGAGACAAGAGGCCTCCAACGTCCCTCTCTCTAGTCCAGGACTTCCTGGAGAGGGTCAGAGGCCACCCCAGCCAGCTCAGGCCTCTGACATGGGAATAGGAATGGAAGCCACGCAGGGGGCACAGGACTCCTCCTCAGGCCTCGACCTGCTACCCCTCTTCCAAAGCAGCTCAGCTGATCACGCAAGCTCTTCACCATACAGAGCAGACGGGGACCCATCTCAGCTTGCCCAGAGTGGCAGACAAGGCCCCTGACCTTCCCTCATCAGAAGGCTCTCTTGGACCCAGGGTTGGTCCATCAGTTTAGCAAAGCAACAGGACGCACCATTGGCACACGGGTTGCTGGTACACCTGTCCACTTTCTTCTCACAGTTGGAGCCAGTGAAGTTGGGAGGGCATTCGCAGGCATAGCTGGCCCCCTGGTTGCGTTCCTGGCAGGAGCCCCCATTGAAGCAGGGAGAGTCAGCACAGCTCAAGGTGCTGTGTTCACAGTGCAGGCCATAGTAGCCTGGGGGACACAGGCAGTGGTAGCCATCCTCCTGGTCCTGGAGAGAGACCAGAAAGGGGCTAAAGTCAGACCTTGGGGGACAGGGACACATGGCTGGGGGTTAGGCCCCCCCACCTGTCCCTGGCTGCTCATCCACTGGCCACCTGCAGTGGGGAAGCCTGGATGCCACCTGGTCTGACCTCTGCCTTCCTGCGCTGGCCTGGGCCTCACCTTACAGCTGCCTCCATTGCGGCAGGGATTGCTGTCACACTCACTGAGCTCCAGCTCACAGTCCACGCCAGTGTAGCCTGGGCGACAGGTGCAGGTGTAGCTCCTCTGCCCACTATTGGAGCACGTCGCCCCGTTCTTGCACGGGGAATGGTGGGTGCAGTAGTTGAGATCTGCAGAGACAGGAACCAACCAGCTGAGCAGAGCTAGAGAATGGTCCCCCCTCCAGGCTCCTTGTAGTGCAAGTTCACTTCAAAGTCTTCTGGGCCCAAATATCCTTCCTCCTCTGCCAATGAAATCATGTATATTGAAGCACCTTGAACCACAACTGACCAGCGCCATTGATCAAAGTTGAAAAAACACAGTTGGACAACTGCCTGACAGGTAAGCTCACAAACTCTGGCCGCCAGGGTAGAAGGAAGGTAAGGAAGAGGAGTGGATAGCAAGGCCACGTGTCAAAGTAAAAGTCAGTAAAGGCTTCATGGGAGAGGCACAGCTGGCATAAGCCGAGAAGGAGGGATATAATTTTAACAGGTGGAAATGGCAGAGGGGAGGCAAAAGCCACCATACGTAGTGACCAGGCATTTTTTAAAGGAGAATGTATTATGAGGGTATTTTTAAATATAAGTATTTGTTTTCTTATTTGGGAAGGACAGAGAGGGAGAACCAGACAGAGCAAATATAGGGACCATGAGGGCTGTGTTTGCATGAGTATATGACTGTGTCACCTGGGAGCAAACGTGGGGAGGGGAAAGAAAATGGACAGGAACCAGGTGTGCGTGTGTGTGTTTGGGAGGTGGCGAGAGAAAGTCACACAGATACACACACGTGCACGCACGCGCACACACCCACACACACATGGAATACAGAGGCTGAATTCCAAGCCCCTTGTTGCCAGCGAGTCTTCTAGGCAAGTTCTTTCTATCCTGGCAAGCCCCATGCCCACCCAACCCAGGCCTGTGCTGGAGTCTCCATGGCAGCAACCACCCCATTTGACCCTGAAAATGGCAGGCACACACTGCAGCTGGCTACCAGGATGAAAGAGAAAAGGCTCCCTCCCCCACGGTTGGGGCTGGCAGACCCCCGTGCAGCCAGAAGAGGGACCAGCCTCAACAAACACCAGGAAGAGACACCGTGGGCTCTGGCAGCTGCCTGGCAAGTGCAACCAGGGAAGAACAAGGGAGGCTGTTTCTGCCCACACCAAGAGAAGTCGGTTAGATGTCACTCCGCCCAGAGGCCCCGCTCACCTGCAGCCGGTGGGCACACCCAACCAGACAGCTGTTTAGGGGAGAGCTGCTCAAACAGCCCTGGCAGGTAAGCAAACACTTAGGGGGTTAATAGGTAACTACGAGGTAGAAAGAGGAACTGAGCCCGGCATCCCTCTCTCTTTGGCCTTGCTGGAATTTATGGGTGCAACCTCCAAGCTGCCAACTTATCACCCTCTTGGCTTCTACAGCCACCCTATCTCCCCAGCACCTGAGGAAGAAGGATCCACCATCTCGTTCTAGGCCAGTTGTAAAGATCCTTAAAAGTTTCAAGCCCCTTGAAGGATAATGGGAAAGCCAATGCAGCGATCACCAGGTAAGAAGGGTCCAGGTGACAAGTCTGCCTCCCAGCCCATCTCTCCCATCCCCTCTGCATCCTCTCTTTGCCCTGACTCACCTTGGTCACAGAATAGCCCTCCCCAGCCCTCGTCACAGGTACATTGCCAGGGGGTGTTGCAGGTGCCATGGCGACAGCCATTGTGGGGGATGCATTCGTTGCATAGGCGGCCCTGCCAGCCTGGGCGGCAGCTGTGGGGAAAAAGGGAGGCTGAGGGTGAGGTGAGGGCCTAGCCAGGGGATGGCTCCCCTCTCACCACTTCCTGTCCTCTACTCACATGCACTCCGCTGGCTTGCTGCAGTACCCATTCTGCTCATGACAGCCAGACAGACAGACAGCTAAGGAAAGAAAACAGGGCTGGGTGAGATTGGGATGCCAAGCACTCTGAAACCCTACTCACCCTCTCCTGGCCTTGGGGGTGCCCCAGCTCTCTTGGGCTCACTTCCCACTCCTGGCCTCCCAAAGGAGTCGTGGGTGTCTTAAAGGGAAACAGTGGCACAGGGAAGGAGAATCCAGGCTGGATGGATGCAATAATGGGGTCCTTGGGGGTTTGGTATGATGGGGAGGAGCACTAAGAAGAGACAAGGTCAGAGTTCAAGCCCATCCTAAGCATCCCCAGCTGTTCCTGAGGTCCAGCTAGTGGGCAGCCCGGACCAGCTCTGCAAGAGAGGCAGGCTGTGGCCAAGAAGACGCCACTGTGTTTGCTCAGGGGACCCCCCTCCAGGCAGGTGGGAGCTTGGCTGCTTACGCTGTTCGCAGTACTCCCCAGTCCAGCCGGGCAGGCAGGACAGGCTGCCATCTGGCTGGCACACGTAGTGGCCGAAGTGGTCATTGCGCTTCTTGCACAGGCGTGAGCAGCTGTCCCCATAGTAGTTGTCACTGCAGATGACCCGGTAAGAGTAGCGCAGCCTTGTGAGGAGGCTGGTCTGCTCATCCAGTAACCAGTTCTGACCCACAGCTAGGGAGCCCTGGATGGCGATCTTGCTGATGAGCGCGTCTGGTGTCAAGGCCTCTGAAGGGGCAGAGGGCCAGGTCAAGGAAGGGCAGCCAGTCCCCGAGAGTGCCAGCAACTACTGGATCAAACCAGTTGTCCAGATGACCCCCACCTGCCAGCAAGCACAGGCCAAAGGAACCCAAAGGTCCCACTGCTTAGCTGCCCTGTGAGTGTGCATGTGCAAGGGGCCTGATACCATTCAAAAAGGGGACAATAGAAGGATGTGAAGATATTCCAGTGTTCTGGAGGCAGATAGGCAGGGGAAAGAGGAAAAGAGGTCAAAATGGAAAAAAAGGAAAAAAAAAGAAAAGAAAAGAAAAGAAAAAGAAAAGCTCTCCAAGCCAGGGAGGACCCTGGGAGCAAGGGGTCCTTAGGTGCCCATTCAGGGGTTCTGCCCTCAGAGATGGGTAATGCTTTTCTTTTTCCTTTTCAAAGTGAGAATTGTTGTGCTGCTGAAATATCCTTTTCCTCTGTGTCAGAACAACATCCCAAAGCCATTATTCCCTTTCCAAAGGAGCGGAATTCGCGAAAGGTGTAAAATACAGGAAGGGGCCCGTCAGCGGCGCTGGCAGCCTCGGCCTTTCTCACCGCCGCGCTCCCCGCGTTCCCACGCCAAAAATAACCCGCAGGAAACGCAATTGTGCTCAGAGTCCAGGCAGCGGGCGGAATCCGAGCGTCCAGCGCGGGGCGCAGCTCCTGGCCCAGCTTAGCGTCCTGCCCCCCACCCCCCACCCCGCGCTTCCCCCGCCTATGACAGCTTAACTCTTTCGGGGCTGTGCCGTGGCGCCCCCCTGTGGCGACGGAGCGAGCTACTCACCTGGCCTCAGGTCATCTCCAGGCGCGTGCCAAGCTTCGATGATGAGCGAGAAGGTACCCTGGGAAGAGAAAGGAGGGGGCGGGGGAAGACAGAGAGCGAGCGAGATGAGCAGGGGGGGAGGTGGGGGTGCCTCGCGGCAGCCGGTTTAATTAGTCTAATTGCAGGATACAGTTACTGCGCCGGGGTCAACATAACGGGTCTGTGCGCAGCATCGCGCGCTAGCAGGGAAGGCGAGAGGAGAACCCGGGGTAGGAGGAGGGTTGAGGAATGAGGAATGTACGCGAGAGTCATTCGGAGGTGGGGGACGCGCCGGAGGGGTAGGTGATGAAAATCGTATCCCAAGAGCTAGGAGAAGAGGGGGCGTACAACTGGGAAGAGGAAGAATGGTGAGAGCCTTTTCGAGGATGAAGTCCCAGCAAAAAGAAAGGATCAAAAGAGAGCGCCCCATTTTTTTGAGGGGACCTAGGAAATCTGGGGAGAGGGCTTTGGTCCCAGGGAACTCCCTTCTCTTGGCTTTCGTGACCTCCCAGTGCGCCCAGGCTGTGCTCACCGGCCAGGTGAAATTGAAGGGCAGTTGGAGAGGGTTGCGTCCCCCGCCGCTACTGTCATCCCCGACCGCGAAGGAGTTGGTGCCCAACACAGGCGTGGAGACGCTGCCGAAGGTGCAGGGCCCGGGCGAGACAACCGCCTGGAAGTGCTTAAGGCAGACGCGGAAGAAGGTCCGGCAGCCGGGTTCGCACGGCCGCCCGCTGGCCAGAACGCCTCGCTCGTTGGCAAACTCCTGCAGCTGCAGCTGGAAGACTCCCGAGCCGGCCGCGCGCTATTGCACAGGGACCGAGGGAAGGAGGGAGGGGAGCGGTCAGCTTGGTAGATGCCCGGGGCTCAGGCCCAGGGCGCGACGGGAGGGGGCAGCGAGGGCGCGGGTCGTTACCTGCTGCCAAAGTGCCACCAGCAGTAGTAGCGCCCAGCCAGAGGCGCTACGGGACGCCGCTGCCATCCCCTGGGGCGTCGCTCTGTCCACTCGCCCGCCCTGGAGCTGGCTCCGTTCAGGACGCCGCTTTCCCGCGCGTCCACCCGCCGGAGGGGGACCTGAAAAGCTAGGCTCCGCTCAAGGCTTTCCTCCTGCCTCGCTCCTCGCTAGCTCCGCTGCAACTGCCTCGGTAGGTAATCCAGGTGAGGGCGGCTGGGCGGTGGCCGCGCAGAGGACGTGTCCTCGGGCTAATCCTCGGGCTGCAAGCGGGCTAGTGCCCGGGTACACTGCGCTGAGGCGGCTTGAGCTGCGGCTCTTAGCCTCGTGTTCCCAGCCTGCGCTCAGCGCCGCTACTGAAACCTGTGCGCTCCGGAGCCTTCCTTATATATATTGGCTCCTCTCCTCGCTGCCTGTCACTCAGACTCATGGTCACTCTCCCCACCCCTCCGGGCCTCTAGCTGCTACAGCCCCAGCGCCGCCCGGAGGGGGCCTCCTCCCTCGCCATCCCCCCTCCCCGCCGGCCAGTCAGGCACAGGTCCCCGCCCCTCCATGCAGCTCTCAGTCCCTGGTCCCCCAGCTCTGAGCGTGCGGAGGTGACCAGTTCTTCGCAATCACGGGGTTACAGGCCGAGACCCTCGCAGTGGGAGGATAGGGGGAGGGCCGGGGGGAATGGGGCGGGAGGTGAGCAAGTGGTTCCCGGATGGTCGTGGGGGCGGAGACACTGGGGAGTCCCCGTGGGCGGTGCGTCCGTAGCCACGCTATTTACCTGCAGCCCCGGAGCAGGTAAAAAAGAACTTAAGTCCAGAAAGCGAAACCAACAGCAAAGGACTCCGATCTCTTCCTTCCCGGAGCTTCGGGAATCCTCGCCTAGTCGGCCCCCAACCTGTGAGCGCCCACCCACCATAGTCTCCGGCGCAGCAGGGAAGCCAGCAGACGCATTAACCTCTCTGTGGCCACTCGGGGCAAGGCAAGGGGCCAAGCGTCTAAGACTCCGGGGCTCCCTCCCTCCACCTGGTGGGTGTCTCCCTCCCTAGTTGCGGGGGGCGTGTCCAGCGCGTGCCTTCTCCCTTCTGCCCCCCGCCTGGGCTTGGCGCGTGCCAGCCGCTAGACGCGTGGTCGGGAGGTGGGGGGCGTGGTCCCCGAGGTAGGAGAAAGGGGCGCGTCCTCAGCTGTATGGTAATGAGGGTCTGGCCCCGCCTCCAGCACCTCCCCTCACCTGGGTTCAGCTTCAGCTCCAGAGCCCGCGGTCTCCCCCCACCCCAGCAGTCCCAAGCCCCTGCCCGCGCGTCCTGTCGCTCCGTTGGGGCAGGGAGGAACTCTCCTGCTTCCACAGTTGGCTCAAGCCACTGTAGAGTCAGGTGAGGGGTTGAGGCCGGGCAGACCCGGGTCCTCTCCTCATAGGGCGAGACGTAGGTTGGAACTGGAAGGGCGCGGGCTCTTTTGAGTTTCAGGCGGCTTCACCCGTCTCGCCTTCGCGGCTCCCCAGGGTGGCCCCACTTCGAGCGGCGGCAGTGCAGCTGCTTTCTCGGAACACAGCGCGATCCCCGGAGGCCTTAGACCGGGGAGGGCCGGCTTCTCCCAGTCTCGGGGGTGCTGGGGAGCTCGCTCTCTGCGACGCTGAGGGCAGCGGGGGCCCTGTGGCTTCAGCTGTCAGCCCGCCTGCATGGCGATGGCTGTCGTCGGGCGATAAGATCGGCGCGGGGGGAGCAGGGACGCGGCGCGGGCCCGGGGGAGGCCGGGAGGGGGGCGCGGCACGGAACCCAACAGCTGCCTAGGCCGAGCATGGTCTGATTTTTTTGACTTGGGGGTGTTGGCGAAGGATTGGGGGGAAGGATGAGAAACAAGAGGTTGGGAGCGTGGGTTGGGGGAGGGGCGAGGTGAGGAGACGGGCTCCGGGGTCCCCCACGCACGGCCACCCCTCCCAGCCACCATCTGGCGCGAGCGGGTTGGCGTGGGGAACCGAGGTGGGGCGGGGGCCGGCAGATGGGCCCAGGCTGCGCTCCAGAGTTAATGTAGGTTATGGGCAGGCTGAGTCCCCAGGCCCGAGGGAGGGGGAGCCCGGGGCTTGCCTCCCAGCGATCCTGACAAGTGGGTCCCCCATCCTCTCCGCCCATACTCTATGGAGCCCTAGACCTGCGTAGGGTGCCAAAGAGTGCCCCTCGCCCTCCTCTGAGCTGGCATCCAGCCCTACCTAGTTCTGTCCGCTTCCACGCCCAAATCCTGGCCTGGGAGTTCATAAAAACTGGCTCCTTTTCTGGCGCTGGCACTTGCCTGACCCTCAAGGGAGACATCCAATCCCAGGGAGGCATCACGCTCAATTCTGGTAGCTCTGAAACACTCTCTACCCGTCGTACACATCCGGACTAATGTGCCCCAAAGCACTTTGCAGACAGTCAAGCACCGAACAAAAGTATTATCATTATCCTCAGAGACAGGAAATGCAAGGGATCCCAGAGACCTAGAAATCCTCTGACCGGAGGAAAGGGTTAAGTTCTCCTCACTAACAAAAGGCACTTGTGAAGCACCTGTTTGTGACCCCAGAGAGTCCCAGAAGTTCAATACCCGGCTAGGACCTAGCCGCCAGCCTCCACCCCGAGTACCCACTAGGTCTCCAGTCTGCTGGGGTCCAACTTTGCCCACATTTGCGGAGCAGGAGAGGGCCACGCTTGTGGGCAGGGAACCGAAATGCAAGGCACCACAGCTGGGGCGCCTCTCTTTTTCTCCCACTCACGACTTTCAGACAGAAGAACCCAACACGTGTCCCAGGGGCTCCCAGGAGCGGGATGCCGTGAAGCGATGGAAGGCCACAAATCACAGTGGGCTTGGACCCACTGTGGACCCACTGTGGGCGTCTGCTGCCCCTGCCCCTGCGCAGACGCTAGGCGACACCCTGGAGAGGAGGCGTGTTGCAAGGCCTGACCCCCCTGGGCTCTCCCCGACTGACTATGGGCCCTGTGAGGGTCCACGCATCCTCACTGAGACCGGCCCCCTAAACACTGCCCAGCGTCCGGAGCCGGGGCAGGGGCGAGGCCTGGCTTCACGCACGCAAGGCCTGCAGCCTCTGCCCCAGGGGCCCTCTGCTTCTGCTGTCCTTTCCGCTCGGCCGCTGCACACAGCCCCCCAGCGGGCAGAACCCGCACCTGGGGCTGGGAAGCGCCAAAGTTGTCTTCCCGCCGCCGTGCCTCCAAGCTGACCCCAGGTGACTGGGGTTGACAGGGGCCCGCGGAGAGCCCCGGAGCCCTCCTCCACCGGGCAGCCTGCGCGCCGTCCCCGGGGCCAGCAGCGCGGCTCGGAGGCCTCCAGCGCCGTTTTTCCCATCCCCGGGCCAGCGTTCTCCGCGAGGCCAATTGCACGCAGGTAAGAGCGCGGCGGGGTCAGGCCACGGCGCCCGCCACGGCAGGTGAAGGCAGGCCGGGGGCGGGCGAGCTGTTCTAGCTTGGGCGGGGCGCTTAAGCCTTGAGGGGCGCCGCTGTGGTCGCTGCGGAGAAGGGGCCAAGTGCAGGGAGCAGCGGCCGGGGAGCTGCACAGAAGGCGGGGAGATTTGCAAACTGTTGCTGCCACATGGCTGCTCCATTCGAGCCATTCACATTGAAATGAGGCCGGCGCGTGCCTCATCTGCCGCAGGGCGCTGCCACGCGTCAGCCCGGCCCGCCGCGTGCCAACTGGGGCAGTGGGGCTGGCAGGGGCTGCCAGCCGTGGGGGCGCAGCCCGGACCCTGAGGCCAGGAGGGGGTAGGGGAGGGAGCTGAGCTACCCTAGCCGCCCAGGCGCCGCCGTTTCGCGGACCTTGGCCCTGCAGTTGAGAGCGAGCCGACGAGAAAGGACCAGGACCGAGGGGTTTCGGAGGGGGGCCAGAATCGATGTCGCCGCTCCCCGCAGATGCGCCCCGGCAGCGCTACTCTCCATCTGCCGCTGCTCGCACCTGCCGGTCAATAAATCGATTTTACAATTTAATGCAGCAGCTTCCCGCCCGCCTGGGACAGATGCCGCCGCAGAACTACCTCCGCCCTCGCCCCTCCCCTCGAGGGGCGCCAGCGGTTAGCGCCGGGATTCCCGCTGGCAGGCGGCGCTCCGCGGGGCCTCAGCCACCTCTCTCTGGAGTCCCTACGAGGAACTGCCTGCTCCGGGTCTTTCCCGCAGGCCAGAGTGGGTTCCCCATAGAACAGGCCTGAGGCTGCTGGAGGAGAGAGGAAGAAAATGATGACTTGATGGTGGCCTTGAGAACTCATTTGGGGGCTTCACCCGGGGAAACAGGATGCAGTGGCTGATGATAAGATGTGAGAGCCCCTGTGAGAAGGAGGAAGGGATAGGACCCGGGGCTTGGGCCCTGCGGAGACAGAGTTCTGAAGAATCTCCCTGATGGAACTGGGGAGGGTTGAGTTGGAATGGCTCCACAACCTCTGGTTGAGTCTGGTGAATAAGCACGACATGGCTCTGGCTCTTGGCACTTGCCAACAATGTGGTCTTGGGCCTGTAATTTAACTCTAACTCTACACCTCAGTTTTCTCATCTGTGCAATGGGCATAATCATGACAGCGACCTGGGAGGGTGACTGAAGAACTGTATCAGATCATGCACCTGCAAGGCCCAATAAACATTCATTTCCTTCCCCCCAGGTGACATCCTGACAGCCAGGGGCAGACCTAGAGTAAAGGGGAGATTCCTCACAGCAAATGAGCTCCAAGAGGAAAGGAAAGACAAAGGAGAGCTGAAGGCAAACAGTCATAAGCAATGAGGCAAGAGGAGCAGAGGATGGAAAAAAAAGAGAGGAAAGCCAGGTGGGGCAAGGAAAAGAGATGGACGCTGCAGAAAACCTGAGCTGCGAGGGCCTTTTGTGGGAAGGGGATGAGCCAAGGTTCTTGACTGGAGGGAGAAGACTGGAGCTTTGAGAATGGATGAGAATGGGTTCAGAAGAGATGAAGGTTTGGAAGAACCAATTGCCATGGCCTTGGCCTTCCAGAGATGACCTTCCAGCCAGGGCCGAGTGTAGGTCTCAAGCTGGCACCCCTCCTCCTTGATAGCGGTGTTTCAGAGCAGGGGCGTGTAGGAGGAAGGAAAAGTCAGCTTCTGAACGGCCTTGGTCATTGAGGCTCCTGGCAGCCAGGGGCCTCAGCCCTCCCATGTCACCAAAAGGGCACACAAACTGAACTGGACTGGACTGTCCACTGGCTGTTGGCTCATGACTGATGACCCAAATGTCCCAAGGAAAGGATGTCCGTGTGGGTGAGACCATCGAGCATGAGTCAGAATGCCTGCTCTGGCTCCTCATGAGACCACAAAGGCCTCCACCTTCTCTCTTCCAGGTTCCTAGGAGCCTGAGGGCCTGGGCTAGCCCCATACTCTGTCTCCTTCGCCTTCTCAGAAGACCAGGGTAGGTGATGCCTGCACCTGGGGTAACTGGTGTGGACTGGGCCCTCTGCTTGATGAGAAAAGCTTTGGCCTGCAGAGACAATGGGCCCAAGAGAGAACTGAGGGCCGCTGACCTGAGAAGCCCCTTTTAACTGGGTAGGAAGGAAGCTTTCCCCAGGCCTCCCGTGTGCTGGTCAGGAGGAAAGAAGGGGAGAGAGGAGGGGCAGGGTGGAGACCTGCTGGTTGGAGGCAAGGGCCTTCATTGATGGGGGGCCCCAGCTTCATTTGCCAAACCCAGGGGATGCCTGGAAAGCCAAGGCCAGGAGCCACACAGCGGGTATTTCCAGCCACAGAGGAGTCCGGGGTTTAGGGCAGCCTCCTCGGCAACTTTCCCAGAGTCCCTGGCTTCCCCTTCCCTAGCTCTTTCCTGTCCCCACCAGAGCTAGTGAGCAGGGAGGCTCAGGGCAAGGGAGAGAAGGTTCAGGGAGGCCTCTGCACGGAGACCCTCAGGCTGCAGGCCTGGCCCCAGCCTGCCCTTCCCTCTTGCCCAGATCCCTCAGGGCACAGAGGACTCTGAGAAGGGGGCTTACAGGGCTAGAGGACAGAGGGCACAGGGCAAGGCACTACTGAGAGCGATGGGGGCCAAAAGAGAACCTTCTGCCAACTTGTGCTGAAGGACAGGGTGGGGTGGGTGACCAGGGCTTGAGCCCCTCAGCCCTTAATCTTGGACCGGCTTCCCTACCCTGAGGTTTTTCTTCCCCTGCAGAAGCCTCCTCATCCACTCAGCCTCTGCCCTAGCTGTGCTAGCCTGCACTGTCCTCTCCTCTTGCCCCCAGCGTATGGCGCAGCTGTCCCCGAAACCTCTCTTGTCTGTAAACTTTGACAGGTGGGAAGCTCTCCCTGCTCCACCCTCCCGCTTAGCCCTCACTCCCTTCTTCCAGCTCTGGCCTCAGCCCTCACTCCCCTCAGCCCTTACTCCCCTCTCCTGGTTCTGGCCTTCATTAGTATCGAGGCCCAGCATGTCTCTGACCCCTTGGAGTCCCCAGGTCCTTGCGTGCCCTTTACCTTCCTCCACTGAGCACCAACTCATCTCCAAGAAGAAACTCTGACCTCTCCTCATTTCTCCACACAGCCTCTGATCTCTGATCCCAGCTGCCTCCTAGGACTTGGAGCAATCAAGAGATAGGGGTGGGGTCGCACCTCTCCCTTTCTGCAGCCCCAGGAACCCGGGAGTGGAGGTTACTAGACAGGCTGTGGTCCCCTGCAGCCTCCCTGGAAGGAAGGGTCAGGCCTGAACCAGGAAGTACTGTGTTTCAAACACTCTCAAATACAGAGAAAGAAACTGGGGACAGGTGCCAACTCTGTGAACAGCTGCCTGAGCAGGCAGGTCACTGTTCCCTGGAAAAGGCTGAGGAGGAATCTGACTGCCACGATCAAGTAGGTGATGGGTCTTAAGCAGAGGATGGTGACCAGCTGTCTCCTTCTCCTACCACAGTCAGAATGAGAGGAAACGGGCTTCAATTGTGGCAGGAAGGATTTAGGTTAGACGTATGGGAGAACTTCCTGTGACAGTGTCTACACTGTGTATCCCAGTTGTTAATCCAGGTTGAACTCTCCCCTAGAGCTGATGAGAATTGCATGTTGATGCTTGCTAATGAGTAACTTGCCTTGCCTGCGATTAGCAAAGAACCTCTAGTCCTGAGAATTCTCCTTGTGTCTAGACTGTCCCCAGGGAAGAAGTCCAGAGAGGTCTGGGAGGTACCAGGACGTGGGCCTCCTCTCAGCTCCAAGGAGTTTTTTTGGACAATTTAGGCCACTGTTAGCCAATGTCACTTTGTCTCTCTTGCCCCCAGCCCTCTGGCTGCCACTTTCAGATAAACAAGCCCTATGGAGCTGTCCAGCCACGCAACCTTTGCAGCCACGGGGCAGGCTGAATTTAAGGTCTGGAGAGCAATGGTGAATACTTGGGGTCTCTGGTACCAGGAGATTCAGTAACAGCCTCAGCTAATTCTATACATTTCAAAATAGATAGGCTTCAACCCTCTTTTGTACCCTCTCACTCCGGTCTCATGAGTCTTGCTTGGGCAGCATGAACTTTCCCATTGTGGGAGCCATTCTGCCACCAAAATCCCTCTGTTGCCCTGTGGCTGACTCCCCCCTCTCTCCTTTCTTTCCTCCCCTAAGTGGCCTGATCCCCCACCCCCATTACCACAGCCCTTCTCCAGGTAAGGAGGAAGCTGGAGAGACCTGGGACGAGTCCATCAAACTGCCATCAGAAGAAAAGAATGCAGACAGAAGACGGGTTTCATCAGGAGAAGAGCTTTTCACCCCATGGTTAGTCTTCCTGAGGTCTGTGTGTGAGCCCACATGCATACGCAGTTTGGGTCCATCCGTCAGCTAGTTGTGGACCAGGTCTACCGTATGCCTCGTCCTGGGCTAAGATTGGTGTGGCCAAAAGGAATATCAGATTCAGCTCCTGATGTCCACAGGATGTGGAGATAAAATCGAGGCCCACAGGTTCCCTAATGCCCATCGATCGAGTCTGAATTTGTCTGTCTGCTGGATCTCATACCCTAGCTATCTAACCTCACGTCCAGCCCTCCACATGTGAAGTCTGCTCCAGCTATACCCACTTCATTTCCACCCTGATCCTTTCCCTCTCTCCATTCCTTCTGCCGGGAATGCCCTCTCTTCTCTTTATCTAAGTTCTGCTCTTTTTTCCAGGCCCAGCACAATCCCCTCTCCCCCACAAAGCCTCCTTTGACCCTTGGGGCCCCAGCCCCTCTCTGAACCCTGGTTCCACAGGTCATCACGCTCCTTTTCATGGGCCTCGATTTTATCTCCACATCCTGTGGACATCAGGAGCTGAATCTGATATTCTGAGGCCCTACCTGACAGCTCAGACTTGCTTGGAAAAGGATAAAGTGTTGGATGAGGCCAGGATTCCTCCAACCTCAGGCCTGAAACCCACAAAGGGAGTCCAGACATGTCTTGAGGGAATGAGCTGGGGTCCTATATCTAGAAGCTCAGGGTGAGCTGACCTCTCAAGAGCACCTAGACCAACTCCATAGTCTATAGCTAAGGGCTTGAATACCTCCAGGGACGGGACCCTCACCCCCTCTCCGGGCTGATCCTCTTTAGATGGTTCTAGTTATAGAAAGTGCATCCTCCTTTTCATCTGAAAGTCTTGCTGTGATCAGTGTGGGCTGGTGGTGTGAGAGGGCTCTGTTTGGGCTGGGCCTCGCTGGGGGGCTTCTGGAATGGCACTGCCAGAGGGAGGGTCCACCAGCCTCTTGGGTGGCTTTGGGTCCTGTGGGACCCCCTGCTGCGCCTGTTTGGCGCCCTGGGCTGGGGCCAGTTAAGCGTGAGAAGCACGGGTCGGTTCCCAGCTCCGCCCGGGGGGTGGGGCAGCAGGGGTGGGGCAGCCCTGGTCAGTCCTTCTCAGCCTCACCAGGGAGGCCAGGCTCAGGTCAGCCTGTCGCAAGGGCTGGCCCTCCTGAGGCTGAGATCATCGCCCTCCGGCCTCCACGGCAGCCCCCACCCCCAGCTGAGCTCACTGCCCTGGCCCGCTGGGGGACATTGTTGTCTCCCGGGCCCCTCCCCCGGGCTCAATGAGCTGTTTGTTGGCATGTCCGGCTCGGGCAAGGGGAGGGCGGGCATGGGGCGCCCGCACACAATGGGGATTCCGTCCATTCTGAGGTGGCTGCGGGAACCAGGCTGGCTTTGTCCCTGGGACCCTCATTCCCACCATTTAGCGGAGCCGGAACTCCAGGCGGAAGGCCCCGTATAAGAACAACAATGTCGTCACCCCGTCTGTGGGGGAAGGCGCTGCAGGCCAGGCCTTCTGGGGCCCAGGGGACCCACAGTCTGAGGCAGCCTGAGGGGCACTTGGGACAGGTCCTAGGGCCGAGGCTGTGCCTCAAATCTGAGGGAGACTCAGGAGGCAGAGGGGCGCCCCCCACCTGCCCTGCCAGCCCATCTGCAGCCTGCAGCAACACGGAAGGGGCTCCAGGCATCCCCAGCCATGCTCAGCTCCTCCACGTGCAGACGGGACCCTAAGGTGCAGAAGGGACAAATGCCTCCTGTGAGCCCCGTTGGGCGGTGTGCCATAGAGTGGCTGCGTTAGGAGCAGCCTGACCCTCAGGCCTTTCTGCATCCAACTTGGGCAAAGGCCTTTGCTCAAAGCTGGGCTCAGACCCGTTTCTGGGCCTCTCGCCCGGCCAGCCTACCCCTTCGGAAGTGGCGCTGGCTGCTCAGACAACAAGTGTTTATTTTCCAGGGTAGGGGGGGAACAGGACGTCACGGCGCTTCCCTCCTGCCCGCTGCTACAGCGGTTCTCACAGTCTGGGCACTGGTGACATCACCAGCCTTTCCTCTACAGCGCTGGCCTCCTTGCCTCCCCCTCCTCCCCACCCCAGGCTCTGGCCAGGCTGCAGAGTTCTGAAGCTCCTGCTTCCGGAGCGGGCACTTCTGAGCAGGTCCTCATGGAGGGCGTGAGAGTGGCCAGGAAGTACTGGACCAGCCCCTTGTCACTGCCCTTGGCATTCAGGCCGGGCCTAGCGATAGCCCCTCTGGGCTCACCCTCACCAGAGCGGTTGGTGGCCCACCCAGGCACGCTCCTAGTGCGATGCTGGCCCTTTAAGGGTCTTGGGAAGCCAGAACAACAGGAAATCCAAACGGCCTCATTAGGCAGCTCGGAGCTCAGCACAGTAATTAGTGCCCTGAAAACAAAACAAGGAAAAGCAGGTGGTGGTGCGCCCCCCCCCCCCCCATCTCGGCTGCCCCCGGCGTGGCCTGTTAGTACCCAGAGCTAGGCAGCTGGGATGGCAGCCCCTCCCTTATAAGCCTCCCTACCCCAAGCTCCTGAAGCCTGCTGCCCACTGCCCAGGCCAAGGGTCAGAAGCTAAGCTTCTGGGGAGCAGGCAGTGGCTTCGCAGCCAACGGTTTCCCGCTGGGGACTGAAGCCCCAGGGACATGCACTGGGGCTTCCCCTCTCCCGCAGCCAGGTGGCCACTGTTCCCAGCATCCTCCACCTGTTTGGAAAATGCTGTGATGGGGGCTGGGAGCTGGGTTGGGCTCCTCCAGAGGTAAAGGGGAGACCCCTGGGAATCCCAGGCCAAGAAGGCCCCCTTAGGAGAAAGGAAAAGCCTGCTCTGTGGTCCTGCATCTGAGGATGTCTGGTGATGCTCCTGGTGGGCAAGACCACTTGGGCAGAGAGGGTGAGAACTTACAGGTCTGGACAGACCCTGAGGACTTGCAAGTCCCCTCAGTTGATAAAAGCCTAGCCGGGAGCCAAAAGGGACCCTAATGAGTTCTCGTCAGCCAGGCTGCAGGCCCCAGCTCATTCTATCCTCCTCCTCCCCATTTGATGCAATTGGAACCCCACCTTGTCCTGACTCCTAAGCTATTTCCCTTTATTTGCACTACTAGGGGAGGGGCATACTATGCTCCACTTATGAAACAAATATTCATTCAACAAACATTTATGGAGTGGTTGCAAATGCTCCCTACACTGTGCTGGTGGGGAGTTCCCAGGAATTGAAATGGTACTACCTTGTGATGGCTCATTACAGCCCCTCGCTCCGTTTTGAGAAGGCCTTTGAGAGGAGGGACTGTGGCCCTCTCCATGTGCCCATACCGCCACAGACCTAGCACTTAGGTGACTGGTAGGTGCTTATAAACAATCAAAACTGAACCGGGAATGGTCTCTGACCTCAAAGAGCCTACCAGGTAAGCTGAGTATCTGGCATGGCACAGCAGCAGCACCCTAGCAGGCCCCCCCAGCCCGAGGGGAGTCACAGCCCCTGTGCTCAGAGCCCAGATCTCCCGAGGGCCCTAGGTTTGTGCAGGGCAAGGGCTGAGGGCATTGTGGGAGAAAGAACCTCTGGTCCTCCTGAGAACAAAGCTGGCGATGACCCTGGGATGTAGGGAGGAGCTACATTGGGCTTGCCTGGACTGCAGGCTGTGGTGGGGGTGGGGGATGCTGAGTGGGAGAGCTGGGCAGCTTGAGTGTGAACAGTGGCCAGCCTATGGTCAGTGAATGGGGCTGCAATTAAGCTGTGGGTAGGTTTCTGGTCACACTCCTGTTAGCTGAGAACAAAGGCCCCAGGCATCATTGCCCAGGGGATAGGAGAAAGCAGAGGGAGGGCGGGGGTAACCCAGGACCTGCTATTGGGTTGGGCAGCTGGCCTCCACCTGGGCAGGGAACTCTGCAGGCACCTCTGGAGGCCGCCAGCTAGGTGATAATTTCTGAGGGGCTCCAATCTGGAACTGAGGGGCCAGTGCTGATGATAGAGGTTGAGGGGACCAGCCAGCAAGTGACCAGAGTCACAGGGTCGTGGAGCAGGGGTTCTCATCCCTGACTACACACAAGAGTCACCTGAGCAGCTCCCTAGAGATTCTGATACAATTGGTCTGGGATGAGGCCTAGGAGGCCCTGGTGTTTTCTAAAGGCTCCCTAAGTGACACGATGTGCAGATGGGACTGAGAACTACTGCTCACTGGGAGCATAGGGCCCGGCTTGCAATCCTGGGGCCTCACCTGCTCCTCCTCCCGCCCATAGTGCTCAGAGGCCACACTCACTGGACCAAATAGCAGTAAGTGCCCTTGGCTGAGAGGGAAATGGGCAACAGAGTCCCCTAGGCCTGGGGGTGGGGCCTTTGGAGCAGTCCTCCCCTTCTTGACCCCCCCCCCAGTGGAAAGTTACCCAAGGAAGCAGCTGTGGGCACAAGCCGAGAAGCCAGGGGGAGGGGTGCCCATGGGCTGCCCACGGCCTCTCCAAGCCCCTGGGAGGGGACCCTCCAGCCTCACCCCCCAGCCCCCCAGGCTGAGGGACAGCACCCGGAAGGACAGGCTGGGGCTAGGGAGGGAAGAGAGGGAGACTCGGAGCACCTGAGCTGATGGGGCCTGATCCCATTTAGGGATGTGCGCCGGTCCTGAATCATTTCCCGGATATAGCTCAACAGCTCAGACTTCAAGGTTTTTGGGGGGGAAATCTTTTTTCCAAGTTCCTCGATCTGTCATCCCCCTCCCCCACCGGCCGGATAGGCCTGGACCAGTGTCCTCTCTCAGCTCCCCCTAAGCCTCCCAGCTCAGGCTTCTCCACTGAGCTCGCTGGACATTGTTTCCCGCCTCAGGAAGTCTCTGATGCCCTGCACTGGATTTTGTTTTCCTTGTTATCGGGACAACTAATATTTTTTCCTGTGCGGAAAAAAAAAGAGATTTTCCCAAGCAGATTACAGCTGTCAGTGAGGGGGGAGGGGGCTGGAGGTTGAACCCTCCCTTCTCCGTCCTCCTCCCCCTCTGCCACCCTTAGAAGGCTGAGCCTTTGGATCAAGGAGGAAGCTCTGGCCCCAGAGCCAGCCGGGCCAGTTGGAGTGGGGTGGGGGGGCGACTCTGGCCTTGGCAGAAAAGTCAGACCCCTATCCTCTGCCTGTGGGGCCCCTGCTCCCTGCTGAGAGGGTTGACCCCTGGGCTGGGCCACATTTCCAAGGACAGGGAGAGGGCAAAAGGGCAGGCTGCCCCACAGCTGCACGGTGGCTGGACATGAGGAGAGGCACCCTGGGAGGACGGGGAGCACATAGGAGCCCCAGCTCTGCCAAGCTGTGTGACTTTGGGCAATTCCCTCACCTCTCTGTGCCTTGGACCCCTCACCTCCAACACAGACCTATTGAGACCTGCCTTACCTACCTGAATGGTTATGTGTGAGGACACGGATGAGAAAAGGTATCTGATTCAATGTTAGAGGTTCATGACTCGGGGAAGAAGGGTTAATGGCAGGTGTCTCATTACCTGTGTGACCTATGTGAGGCCCCCATACCCAGCAGACCAGAAAACAGAGGCTGTCACTGAGCAGGTTCTGTTGGAACGGCACACCCCAGGCGCTCATGCACTCGTGTGCACATACGTGAAACACACACACACTCGGGCCTGTGCATTCTTCCTTGACAAACGCTCACTTTCTACTCCGGGGTGTTGTGGTTCTAGGGGCAGGCTGCCTGGGCCTTCGGGGGGCAGCTGCCACAGAACCACCACCGCAGCAGTAGGGCCTAAGATAACCAAGTTTCTTTTCAAGTTAACAACAATAAATGGAAGGGCTTCAGATGTGGCTGACTCAATTGTTTGTGGTTTGCGATGATTAAGAAAACCAGCCGCCCCCACACCCTGTACCCTCCTGCAAGGTGGATGGTCTGCTCTGAGAGAGGCTCTCCTGCCTTCACCTCTCAGGGTGGTGGGCTCCACCACGGGCTGTGAGCAGGAGTGAGCAAGACCATCTGCCCGGGGCGGGAGGAAATAGGAGGATTTCTATATGGACTTACTTTTTATCTAAAACATAAATTGAACTCTTATAATATTCATTATGGGTTTTGACTGTAGTGTATAATCTATACATAAATATTCATAATCCAAAAAGTTTGGAGACCACCAGCCAGGAGATTAGTGAGGGCTTTACCTCCTATAGAAGCCTGTTTCAGATTGGGTGCTGGGTGAGGGAAGGGAGCCGTGGAGGAAGGGCTGGTGAGCTCTGGGTGTAGAACTGCTTAGGCCTGGTCACTCTCCTGGATGCCGCCAGCAGTGTGGACCTTCCTGGCCGCCACTGCCTCCCGTGACCTCCCTTCTCCCTGCCCACCCTCTTGGGCCTGCTTAAGCCCCAGTTGGGTTCTAGGACCTTTGGCTGCCATGCTCCCTGCAAGGGAGAGAATGGGCCTGTGCGATGCTCCCCTCGCCCCCAGGCTAGCTGGAGTGTGGCTGGGGTCCCTGCAGCTGCCCTGTATGCTGTGTCACCCCCAGGAGAAAAGTCCCTGGCGGGAAGCGGCCCTCTGCCGGGAGGCTGTTTCCTCAACTGGCCAAGGTAAGAAGTGGGGGATTTCCAGCCCTGTCCACGGGGCTGACTTCAGTACTGGGGGCTCCTCTCCTTTCTCATGCAGCCCAGGCCGGGGTGAGGACAGAAACTCCAGAGTTAGGCCCGGCTGTTGGCAAGGGACTGAGGGGGCAGCAGAGTCAGCTAAGCCCACAAACCTCCAGCTGCTACTCTCTGCTCTGGAGGGAGCCGAGACCAGGGCGGAACCCCGCCCCCCTTCAGCTGCACCTGGGACCGGCAGGGACCCAGCCCTGGAAGACCCCCACAGGCATCTTGGTGGTGGGGCCTGGGGGTAAGGGCTGGAAATCCAGAGCCGCACTTACTCATGGGCCTGTGGGGAATGACTCAAATCGATAAATGCCCCTGCCCAACCCCAGCCTACCCTGGTTCTGGTGGTAAGGGGAATGGCAGGAAATCTCACCCGTTGAGTCTCCCCTGCTGGCTGGCACTTCCAAGGGTGCTGCAGAGTCAAAGCAGCTAACGTGGGTCCCTCGGGAGCTGGGAGCCAGGAGCCCCACGCCCCAGACATCTTGCCCTGAAAGCTTGACCCCCAGGAAAGGGGAGCCGCACCATAACAGCATTCCCTGTATTTCTGTACTGTGCTTAGCTGGGCAGGGAGGGTGGGTGCCATCCTTGGGGCTGAGTGGAGGGAGAGGTAGGCAGTTGTGGTGACCTGGTGATGGTGGTCATGCCGATGTCCCAGCTCCAATGTCAGCCCGCTCAGGCCCAGGTGTGGGCTTAGGAAACAGTTAGACTCCTTCTCCACCTTCATGGAGAGTCTCCCATGCCTCAGACACTTGTGAGTTTCATTTCATTTCCTGGCTCGTATGTGTTTGCTGTGTGCGTGTGCATATGTGCTTTGTGCACACGTACGCACACTATTAGGCTTGTGGGATGGAGGCATGCAGGGACTCATGCAAGGTCCCTGGGCAGGAGAGTATCTGAGCTGAGAGGTGAAACAATAAATCCAGCCACCATCAGTGCAGGCTAGCAACATGCCATGATGACGTACATGCATTATCACCAGTCGACACAGTGACCAGTCCTCGGAGGAAGGTCTTATTATCTTCCTTTTACAAATCAATAAACTGAGTGAAGCTTAGAGAAGTTAGATGACCAGCCTGAGGTCACACAGTGAGCAAATCCAGGCCAGGATTTGAACCCAGGTCAGTCTAAGGCCAAGCTGGAGATCTCGCTGCCAAGCCCCCTCAGCGTGGTCCTCCTCAATGACGTTCCATCTGCTCCTCTTCTCTGAGGCCCTGGCTGCCCTGGTCTGAGGTGACAGGCCCTTCCTCTCTCTTTGTTCCCTCCCTTCCAGTCAAGGTGGCAAAGCAGAGCCTTTTGAAGGACGCGTGGAGCCCAGGACGCTGCGCCCAGACCGTCACACATCAAGCCAGTCCCCAGTTCAGAGAGGGTCTGGCTGACCCTGGGCGGGATCAGCGAGGGCTGAGCTGGGGCAGCTGTTTACAGTAAACAGAAAGCTCCTGAGGAAGGAAGGAGGGGAGGGGCTGGGGTCGTCATGGAGACGGGGAAGAGCAGCAGGGCCTCAGCCGAGATCCACAATGACTGACTGGTAATGCATCCCCGCCCCTTCTAGAGCCAGAGGAGGCCCAAGGAAGGTCCGCAGAGGGCAGCCTGAGCAGGAGCGGCAGGGGCAGACAGGGTGGGCCTCAGAGCACGGCCCACTAACACACTCCCCCTCATCATGTATTTCTACTTATTATTAACAATAACATCTACTGTTTATTGAGCTTGTATAGCATGCTTGGTGCTGGGCTCTTAAGAATATGTTTTCTTGTTTAACCCTAACAGCAGCCAGGAGGGAGGTACAATAATAGTTTCTAATTTATAGATAAGGAAATTGAGGTTCAGAAAGATTAAGCCGTTTGTCAAGGTCACACAACTAGTAGGTAACAGAGCAAATAATTATGGATCAAAAACTCTTTTTACCGAGGCAGGTAGAAGATGAGGTAGCTGGTGAAGCTTTGAGCCCCTCAGCCGGTGGGGAAACTGAGTCCTTTGGGTACCAAGGGGACTTTCCCAGGCTTCTTGAGTTAGTCAAAGAGATTGCTGGGGACAAAACCTATGTGTTCCAGCCCTAACCACTAGACCACACGGCCTCTCCATGGCTTGAGCTGGGAAGGTCCAAAGAGAAACTCCCTTTCCAGCCCCAGCCTGGAGTGTAGACTCTTCCCCTGCTAACAGGCTGGCCCTGTGGAGGCCGGGCTGGGCCAGGGTGCCGTGGGGGATGCTGGGGGGTTTCTGCCCACACATATGGTTTCCAGATTCCAGGGGATGAAAAGGAGGCCCTTAGGGGCGGAAATGGGGGATGTGCGATGACAAATTTAGACTGATTGCGTTAAAAAAAAACGCCGAGAAACCCTAAAAAATAAAAGCAAAAATTCCGCTAGAAAACCAAAGGGAATTATTTGATTGTGAAACTGAGGGCGGTGAGGCGCAGCACGGTTTAATGTAGAACAGTATCAAGGGTTCTTCGGACTTCAACTGCTCAGAGGATGGAGGGAGATGGGGAGGTTCTGTCTGCTGTTCCTGGCTTCACCCGCTGGGCTTTGGGACAGGGATGGAGTTGGGCAGGGCACCTGGGCGGATGTCTGGTGTCAGGAGCACTTGGTGGTGGTGGGGGCTCTCCTGAAAGGCTTGGGCCCTCCAGATAGCTAGACTCCAAGGGTCCTGCTGGCTTGTGGCCGAGGGTCCCCACTGGCTCACATAGGGAGCTGCCCCAGGGGAGGCCCCAGTGGGTCTGTACCTGAGAGCATGTGAAAGGATGAGCTATAAGGTAGGGGTTTGGGGTGTCTCCTAGTCCCAGGCTTAAAGGGAAATGGCCAGGAACAGAAGGTAAAAGAGAGGACAGCTGCCTGGAATTCTGGCCTGTAGCAGGCCTAAGGGGTCAAAGGTCAAGGGGAGGACAAGGGGGACTTCCTAAGGTTCCCAGGGGACTGCCAGCCAAACAGGCAGCCAGCAAGCCAGGCTGTTGTGCAAGTTCTGGGCTGGACCATGAGGGCAGGCTGGCAGAAGAGCCACGCCTGGCCCAGCCCCCGCCCGGCCTATCCGATCCATGCTCTGGAGCTGGAGTAGTGCCCACTCGCCCACTCTCCTCCAGGAAAGCAGGACTCCGCCCCCCCCAAGGTAACACTCCTGTCCCTCTGCGGCCATATTCTATATGCCTGAGGGCTTCCTCTCTCATACCCATCCTGAGCCTCTCTTCCCCAGAATCGTGGTCTTTTGAGAAACCAGAAAAACCTTCTCAATTAAGCCTCTTTCTTCTGACTCCACTCTGATTCCCCGAGAGATGAGAGGGGTTTTTGAGGGCAGAGCCACGACAGGGGTCATGGGGTCCCAGAGGAATGAGGCTCAGAGAAAGTGGAAGAGAAGCAAGCCGACAGGAAGTGCTCAGCGGGCAGGCCCTGGGCTGATTTTGTAGATGCGCTGCCCTCTCTCCTTGAAGCTTCACTTGGGTCTCTCAAGGTCTGTTCTATTTATTCACATTTTATAGGTGAAGAAGTTGAGGTTCTGAGGATGTGATTAAACAGACAGCTGATACACGGCAGAGCAGAGAGTTGCACTTGCTCTTTCCAGATCACCTCCCTGTCCCTCAGCTCGACCCACTTTGGCTGGAGATGGAGAGGGAGCACAAGGAAGGCCTAGGACAGCGTTTGGTTCCCAATGGTCATGGGATCACTGCTGACTGATGCTGAATCTCGTGGAGAAGGGACTGGATCCTGGATGGAGCTTTGTGTCAGCTACCAAGTTCTCCTCTTACATTCAGCATCTGTAAAATCAGGAGGTGGGATTGGCAGCTCAGTGGTTTTCAAACTGAGGTCCTGGGCATCCTGGCATCCTATAGAGATTGGGGTGGGGGAGGAAAGGACAGTGAATGGGGGTGTGGGCCCCCACCAGCCTAACTTCCACCAGGGAAGCTCAGCATATCAATTTCAGGTATTGGACATCCATGAATCTTTTTATTTGAGCAGGGGTCTCACCTCACTCTATGGCCTCCATCTGACGTCTCTGCAGCTCTCTCCTTCTGGGAGCTGCGATCTAGGCAATTCAGGTCCTGGGCTGGGAAGAGAGGCCAGAGGATCTGGCAAGGAAAGTGGGGTAGACCATGTCTGGGCTTCCAGCCCTGTGGGAGGAAGCAGGTAGAGGTCCGACCCATAGAATCAGGCCACGGCAGAGGAGATGAGCTGCAGAATTACAGGGCACTTGCCTCCACACCTGAGAAACACAAACAGACCTTTGGCCACGGCAGCTTGGGAACCAGAAGCAGCACCCACTTTTCTGGGGTCAGACCAGTGCCCCTTTCTCTTTTTCTGCCAGGCCTGCCCGGGCTTGTTCTCAGTGGTTGCTGGTCACCAACCTAGGGCCACCCTAACTTCTCATGACCTTGTGATTCCTGACTGCTCAGCTCAAGGGCTACTTCAAGACGAAAGCTGCAAAAAGGCAAAGCTGTTCAGGGAGCGGAAAGTACCCAGTCGGGGGGCGTTCAGCAAACAGGGGCTAATCCCCTTGAAAGAAGGATCCTACTTCGTTTTCTTTTATTGGCTGTCCTAGACCAAAGTTTGCCCTTCTGCCTCAGTTTTCCCCTCTGGAATCCAGACATAAGAATGGTGTTCCTTTCCTGGTGGCTTCAGTATGAATAGCTCCCTGAATATCATCATCTCCATGTTCCAGGTGGAGGAGAAAGCTGAGGGCTCCAGCTGCCCAAGAACTAGAACTATCTAGCATCTTCTTTCTCTCCTACTGCCCACCCGAGGCCTGCCTCTCACCACCATTCATCCTCAACCTGCTGCAGGGCCCAGCCTGGCTCCATGTAAGCAAAGCTGCCAGCAGGGTCCTTTGTGGTGCTGCTCCCGTGTGGCACTGCCTAGGGGCCCCACCATGGGGCAACAGATGGACCTATGGTCTCTACAGAACAATAGTGGGGGAGGGGCCCTGGCATCGCCCGCCCCAAACAGGAAGCACTGCATGAGCTTCAAAGAACTGGCAGGGCCAAGGGGCTGAGTGGCTGGAGCCAGTGCCAGGACCGGCGGCTGCCTGAAGAGATGCCTGCCAGCCTCAGGATGCCCAGCCTGCAGTGGGGGTGGGGCTGCAGTGGCCAGGGCAGCTGGGTCTCCGGCAGAGGAGGCTTTGCACCCTCAGTGAAGCAGCCACTGACCTGAGACAGGCTGAGGGAAGGGGGCTCAGACACCAGGCTGTTTCCTGGACCTGCTGCCACTAGCTAGCGGGGCTGCAGGTTCTTTCCCAGGCCACAGTGGGTCTGGCCCTCCAGCAAGTAACCATGAGGGGCAGGGCTGGCACCAAGCCTGCACCCACTCCCTGCCTCCTGCTCCCAGCTGCTCTGCTCAGAGCCTTTTCCTCTCCACTTCCTGTTCACACAGGGGGGGGGCGGGAAGTGGAGGGAGGAAGTTGGGGGGAGGCGTGTAGGGGGGACCCATTGAATAAAAGGAATTAACCGTTTCCCTCCTCTGACCTCTGGGAATTTCCGCCTGTGAAAGTGTCTCGAAGAATCTGCAGAGCTGGGGGAGTGGGGAGGAGGTGTGCCCCTCTTGGCCCCCTCTCCCTCCCCCGGTGGTGGTGGGGCCAGATAACTCCCTCTGGGCTCTCTAACCTTTTGTTTCCCTGGCGCCAGGGGGGCAGCGCCCAGGGCAGCCCGGAGCCTGATGGCCTCGGAGCCCCCTCCCAATCAATGGGGTCGGTGCAGCCGGCCTGCGACGCGGGCCCTGGGGTGGGAGTGGGGTAGGAACGGCGAGAATTGGTGGTCCCGGGGGCATGAGCTCACACTCAGGCTGGCCAGCCTCTGAGCCCCGCGCCCTCCATGCCAGGGCTAGCACCCTTGGCGTGTGCCTTGGGGAAAGAAAGGAGGACGGCCAGGGGCAAGCCGAACCTCAGACACCGCTCGGCACACCCTCTGATGGCCACTCCCCCTGGAGCTGTGAAAGAGAGCTGGAGTTCGGGAAGCCAGCAGACAGCGCCCCCTAGTGCCCGCTGCCGACTTAGCCAGGCGGCCCCCCAGGGCCCTCAAGGGCGGGCCTCAGGAAGCACCTGCTCCCAGGACCAGTGGCCGCCCTGCGTCTCCCCCAGGTGGCTTCCTTGTTTACAGGCCTCCTGCCCTGATCCCAGCGTCACTGCCTGTGGCCACTCCTCCTATTTCCAGTGACCTCTCCAGAAGCAGCTCATTCATCTTGGCCCCTGCCCACGCAGCTGCTCCCCCACCCCACCCCCTTCTGGCCCTCCCCCAGGCTTAGGGCCAAGGCCCTCAGGGCCTTCTCACTCTCCTCCATTCCAGGCCTTGCTTGGTTTCCAGGGATCTAAGAGCTGTGGTTTCCCGTTGCCCTGACTCAACGGAACCCCATTCTGTCAGTGCCAGGGAAGCCTGGGGCCTTTTTCCAGGAAAGAGGAAGAAGCTGAGGGCCAGATGGGTAGGCTTAGGAGAGGACAGAAGGGGCAGGGGCGACGCAGGCTGTCTTAGCCAAGTCCTGTGAGAGGAGGGAGCGATAGGGCAGTGTTTGTTTAACTAACATGTGTTAGGCACCCATTATGCGCAAAGACAGAAGCCCCAAGCTGTTCTAAGTCAGCAAGTGACCACACCAATGGCAGGCCAAGGTTTATACCTAATACTCACTGACAGTGGGGAGCAGTACCCCTGAGCCCTCCACTGGGCAGGTGAGGGGAGCCTTAGGCCCTATGGGGAGAGGAAAGGAGCAGGAGCCCTCCAAATCTTCCTGGAAGAGTGGAAAGGAAGCAGGATTAGAATGCCCTCTACTCACCCAGTGGGACCCACACACACACATTTGCTCCCGCTCTTGCTTCTGGAGGAGGATGGGTAATCTGAGGCTTATCAAAGACGGGCAGCTTCTAGCCCTGTCGGTTGGCAGAGTGCATGAAGAGACCCTGTTCTAGTGGCTGGGGAGCACGGCAGGGCAAGGTTCCACCAGAACTGCAGGAGACAAGTTTTGGAAGAGGATTAGGCTGCAGGGGAAAGAAGCCTGCAGTCACCAGCCAGGTGGCCTGACCCCAGCCTGATTCCAGGAACACTCATGATTTTGCTTCAGCCTGGGCAGCTGACAGACCACACCCAGAGAGCCAGGTAGTGGACTATGAACACCAGTCCAGGGTGCAAAGGGTGCTCAGCTGATGTCACAGGAAGGTCCTGCTCCAGAACTCCCTAGGGCTTAGCCTCCAGCTACAACTGAAGAAGTGTAATCTGGGGGGAGGGGCAGGTCACAGGAGCTAGATGGGGAGAAAACAGATCTTCCAAATGCCATGGATGGTGGCAGTGGCAGTCTCAACAATAAATGCCAGAGAGTGCAAGGGCAGAATCAAAGCCAGGAAGCAGCTGGGAATGCTGGGATCCAGGGATCTGGGCAAGGAAAATCCAGCATGCTAAGGGCGAGTAGTGGGAGGAAGAATGAGATTTCTGGTTAGGCAGTGGAGACTCCCAGAAAATTCTTGGGACAGCTAGGGAGGGACCAGACTGAGGAAGCTCTAGTGGAGAAGGTGACTTGAGAAATCAGCGCCCCGAGCTGCCTGAGTGCGGAGGATTCTGTGGGGAGCAGCACCACCTGCTGGCCAGAGGGAAGAACAGTCTCGACCTCGAGACAGGATGGTGGGCCGTAATTCCCAACAGAAGCCTGGAGTCAGAGAGGATGGAGGGACAAGGAAGCGAGCAGAAATGGCAAAATCGTCCTGTCAAATCTCCAGGTGAAGGAGTGAGGGCCAAGGTTTGAAGGGATGCAGAGCCCTGGCAGCCTCCCTGTGGCACTCCAGCCCCGCCTGGAGACCACTCACATACCTCTCAGCCCAGCATCAACAAAGCCATCAACTCCAGAGCCACCAGCACAGTGCAGACAGTTTAATGCTCGCCACCCCCATCGCCATCTCCCACTGTCCTCCATGAGGCCCTCAGCCCCAGGGCACGCCTCACCCTGGAGCCCCAGACACTGTGCACAAGAGCATGCCACGCCTCAGCACCACCTTTCCCACCCCCAACGCCTAGGACTCCGAGGGGCTGTCTTTTCACTTCTGGGACCTAGGGGCAGACACCTCTGAGGGAGAAGAGGCACAGAGTGAAAAGGAAGAATGGTACTCTCACTCTAGAAGGTGAACAGGCTGCGTGTGGGGAGGGACAAGGAAAGGAGAGCTGTTAGATGGAGGGGGGACAGTAATGGGTCAGAATTCTGACTTCTCCAGGCCCAGGCCCTCCACTGGGAGGCAGGCTAACAGCCCGGCATAACAGCAGCCCCAAGGCGGCTCTGAACAGCACGGGCAGCCGGCAAAATGCACTCATAGCTGACGCCTCAAGGGCAACAGCTATAATTCTACGCCCTCAACACAGTCATGGCCCAGCAGTCTCCAGATGACTGAGCACCGACTATGGGGTGGCCATCCCAAGAGGGGGCAGTAGTTACCCCCGACTGCCTGCCCACCCATCAGGGGTGACACCTTCCTATAGCCAACTGAGGTGCTCCTCCTCGTAGTGCTGGGGGTCGATGAAGGGCCGGTCGATAGAGCGGATCATCAGCTCCCCACAGTACACACACTCAGCGGCCACCAGTTCATCGAGGTCAGCCTTGAGCTGTTCCCGGCTGGGCCCCCCAGCGGCAGCCCCACCCTCCGCCTCCTTCACCCGGGCAGAGCCCTTGGCAGGGGGTGGGGCGGCCCCTAGCTTTCGCTGCAGCTCCTCGAGCCGGGCCTGCTTGTAGGCTGGCAGGCCAGGCCGCACGGCCTGCAGCAGGCAGTCAGCATGGAACATGTGACCACAGAGGAAGAGGTAAAAAGGGCGGTTGAGCAGGGGGAAGTCGCAGGTGGCACATTTGTCCTGGGGTTCCACGGCGCCATAGCGGCCCCGCAGCTCCTGCAGGTCTCGCCGGATGCGCTGGGCGCTGGCTGTGGCCTCCTCCATCTCCCGCTGCAGCTCCTGGATGTGGTGGTTGTAGGCTTTAAGCGAGCTGCAGATCGCCTCCTTAAAGTGGTCGATGGTGACAAAGTCCGGAAAGAAGGGCAGCACATCCTCAATCTTGAGCAGGGGGCAGCTGGCCAGGCAGGCCATGGCCGTCTGCACATCTTCCTCCTCCTGCACCACGTGCCGTGCGATCTTCAGCCACAGCTTCTTGCGCAGTTCCTCATCTTCCTCGGGCAAGTCAGCACACTGCTTAGCCAGGTCCACGTCCACCTGTGGGGAGACCATGAGTGTTGGGGTCAAGCTGTCCCCCCCGCCCCGGATAGAGACTGGGAGAGACAGATGCCCAGGGAGAACCTGGGCCTGAGGAGAAGCCCCAGTGCAGGATTCCCAGATCCCTGGCAGCAAGCAAGGTTGGGGGCCAGGATAGGAAGTTATGTCAGTAATGGACCTGTCCCTGTCACAGCTATGTAAAAACTACTTACGATGAAGGGGATTCAGTGTTAATGAATTTAAAAATCACCTGGGGAACATAGTCAAAATACAGATTTTTGGACCCCCACCCTCAGACATTCTGATTCAGTAAGTCTTGGGTTCAGATCCAGACACTAACATTTTAAATAGCACTTCATGTGATCCTAAGGCAGGAGATGATTCATGATTTGAGAAACGGAACTCAGCACCTTCCCCTTCTGCAATTGCAACCATAATGCAATAGCTAGCTTGTACATAGAATTACCTTTGTACCAGGCACTGTTCTGAGTGCTTTTCATATACAGTAATTTAATCAACCCTATGAGGTAAGCACTACGATAGTACCCCCATTTCACAGCTGAATTATCTGAGGCACAGAGAGGTTCAGAAATTAGACCGAGGCCACACAGCTTAGGCAAGTGGCATGACCAGAATTCAAACCCTGACTTCAGAGTTCATGTTCTTAACCTCTACACTACAACACCTCTCTGCAAGGGAAGCCAGTACCTGATGGCCAGAGCCCCCCATCCCCCTTCAGTATCTGAAGCTACTGCTCTCCAGGCCCCTCTCCTGGATGGGGTCAAGCCTCATTTGCTCACCTGAAGGGCCAGATCCACAGCCTCCTCATACAGCTCCAGGACCTTGTAGACATGAACACAAGCACGGTGGTGGCCGTGCTCAGCGCAGAGCCGCAGCGCATACTTGAGGTCGTAATGCACGCGGTGCGGGCTGGCCCCGGCCTGCTCGAGGTAGGCCAGCAGAGAGGCTGGCTGGCCTCGGGCATACAGAGACAGCAGGTAATTGTGAATGGCCTGCTCAGTCTCGCCCAGCACGTTCACGCAGAACTCCATGTAGCGGATGGCCTGGCTCACCTGCTGGGCCTCGCCGCCCTGGCTATAGTTTACCAGGGCAGGGATGAGCTGCCGGGCATCCAGCCGGCTGCCCAGCTCAATCCAGGCGTCCACCAGCTGGCGGGGGATGTGACGGATGAGGATGGGCGAGAACTTGTAGAAGAGCTGAGGGTCACGATGGCGGGCAAGCACGGCCAGGGCCTCCTCGTAGGCCTCATGCTGGCAGTGGTATGCCACCACCCGCTCGTAGTCCTGCATGATCACAGCAAAGTACACCATGTGTTCCGTGTCCCCATGGCTGGCGAGCAGCTCGTGGATGGAGGCCCGGCTGGCGAAGAGCCACTCCTTGTGGCGGGGGCTGCTGAGGAAAGCACGGAAGCGCTCCCGTGTCTCCCGGTAGAGGTTCAGGGCTTCTGGATCACCCTGCAGAGCCCCGAGCCGGCTCAGGTAGAGCTCCGTGAGCCAGGTGGTAAGCAGCGTGGCCTGGGTACGCTCGGCTGGCTTCAAACCGGCCAGTTTTCGCTGCAGGAACTCAGCCAGAGCCTCCTCCTGTCGGGCCTCCAAGAACTTGAGGGCGATCTCCTCAAAGTAGCTCTGGGTCAGGGCGTAGCAGCGGGCGCTCTCCAGGTAACGACGCTGGCGAAAGCAGAAATCAGCCTCCCGGGCCAGGACCGTGTCCAGGCAGTCCGGCCGCTCTCGACAATACTCTTTGGCCAGGTCGAAGCGGTTCATGTCCAGGTAGGTGCGCCAGACATCCCGGGCCTCCCGCTGCACATGGTAGCGGAAGACAGCCCGTTCAGTGTAGGCCCACAGGTGGCCCGTGGAGGAGTCCTTCACCATGTGCTTCAGCGGCCCAAACTTCTCCAGGAAGTGGTCCCGCAGCACCACCTGCCCTGTCAGCGTGCACACCGCCTCCACCCGGTCCGCCAGCAGCAGCAGGAAGTGGAACTGGGTGAGGACGATGGCCAGGGGTGGGCTGGCCCCAGGACCTACCTCCTCTGGGTACTCCCAGACTCGCTCCTCACTCAGCAGGGAGTCAGGACGCCCACAGTCCAATGCTCCATACAGCACGCCATCCCCCATCATCCAGGCGAAGGCCCGGGGTGCAGAGCGCAACTTAGGGGTATAGAAGGCCAACTCGCTGTAGCCCAGACTGCTGGGGAACTCACGGAAAGGGGGTGGGTGGTCAGCATAGGCAGCAAAGAGCCCTGAGAAGCCCTGGGCCTCAGCTCCCTCTGCTGCTCGGCCTATGAACTGGAAGAGGCGCTGCCGAGTGGTGGCGATAACAAAGCCACGGCCATCAGGGCCCCGCTCGGCCTCAAGGGAGCACACAGGCGCGGGACCCCCTTCTTCATTTAGCACATACAATGGACGGAAGTAGAGATCCGGGGCAGGGCCAAAAAGCCCACCCTCGCTGGCTGAGAGCTCTGCTTCGAAGATCTGGCCTTGGGCAGTGCCGACCAGGATGGGGCCTGTGCTGCTCTCAGTGCCCAGTGCCTTGTTCCAGCCCACACTCTCCACCAGCTGCCCCTTCCAGCGTGCCAGGGGCCGGACCTTCTGTCCATTACGGTTCACGTAGAGGACCTCAGTGCTGCTCAGAGCAATCAGCAGGTGAGAGCCTGGAGTGGGGAGAGCATGGCACCCTAGAGGATGCTGCCATTGCCCTTAGCCTCCCCCATGACCCTCCCCCCAGATCCCACCCACCCAAGGCAGGGACTTACACTCAGCGCCAACTCCCCCAACTTCAGACCTCCGCCACCACTTACCAGTATGGTCCAGGAACATCTTGTGAACTTTGGCATCATCCTTGCGCCCCAGCTCCACATGGTTGGGTTCGTTTGCTTTGCCCAAGTCAATGCTGTCAGGATAAGAGGCACAACATCACTCCAGAGAAGGACAGACCTCTTTATAATCTGATGAAAGCCACAGCCTCTCTTCCCTGAAATCTACATATATGCATAAAATGCTTTTTTTTTTTGAGGAAGATTAGTCCCAAGCTAACATCCACACCCATCTTCCTCTACTTTATATATGGGACACCTGCCACAGCATGGCTTGATAAGCGGTACGTAGGTCCGTGCCTGGGATCTGAAGCAGCCAACCCTGGGCCACCGAAGCAGAGCACGGGAACTTAACCACTACCACTGGGCTGGCCCCTACACATAAAATTCTGAATGCAATCCCCAAAGGCACTCTGAAACACATACAGGGGCCTACTTAAGAACACTCGGCTCTGAGGGGCTGGCCCCATGGCCGAGTGGTTAAGTTCGCATGCTCCACTTCAGCAGCCCAGGGTTTCACCAGTTCGGATCCTGGGCGCAGACATCCTGGCACTGGTCTTCAGGCCACACTGAGGCGGCATCCGACATGCCACAACTAGAAGGACCCACAACTAAAATATAGAATTATGTACCTGGGGGATGTGGAGAGATAAAGCAGAAAAAAGAAAGAACTCTTGGCTGAGAATTCCCCCACCTCATTTTGAGCAGTGACTAAGCAGATGTCTTTTCCCTCTGCTCCACACATCTACAGTGCAGCCGGGAAGATGGGCAGGGGTATCCCAAATTGCTGGGGTCAAAAGGGAACAATGAATGGTAGCTAATGGTTACTGGGCACTTTCTATATACCCAGCACCATGCCAAGAGCTTAATCTAGTATTATCTGCATTAATCTTCATAATAACTTTGAGGGGTGCTCCTGTTTATTTTATTAAATTCTTTTCAAAGTACACGCTCATTCTAATTAAAGAATCAAATTGAAAATATGTATAAAGAAAAAGTTAATGATTTTCTTCTCTAACACTTCATTCCCAATGGAGAAAACTGAGGTTAACATCTTTCTCCATGCTCATAACATAAACAGGGCTGTTTTGTCACTGTTTTTACAAAAATGCCTTCATATTGTGTATATATGTGTATGATACTAATTTGTAACTTGCTTTTCTCAGTTAATGATATTTCATGAACAATCCACTGGGTCAACAGATACAGTTCTAACTCAGTGTTTTAATAACTGAATAATATTCCCTTTTACGGCTGAACCATAATTTAATCACCATCTTCCTGTTGATGGGCATTCAGCTTGGGTCCAGTTTTTCCTACCACAAATAATACTGCTATCACTCTCCTTGTATCTGTAGCCTTGCAAATTGGTACCTTCCTTTTTATAGCTATGTATTCCCCAAAGTGGGATTGCTGGGTCAAAATTAGAGGTATTTAAAATTTTAACACAGGGCCAGGCCCCTGGCCGAGTGGTTAAGTTCTCGTGCTCTGCTTTGGCGGCCCAGGATTTCGCCGGTTCGGATCCTGGGTGCAGACATGGCACTCCTCATCAGGCCATGCTGAGGCGGCGTCCTACATGCCACAATTAGAAGGACCAACAACTAAAAATACACAACTATGTACCAGGGGGCTTTGGGGAGAAAAGGAAAAATAAAACCTTTAAAATAAATAAATAAAATTTTAACAAACATTGCCAGATTACTTTTCCAAAACATGGTGGCAATTTATACTCTCAGCAGCAATGTGTGAGAGTCCACTTCTGGGTTAAAAAAAATGGTATCTTATTGTTTTTTTAATTTGCATTTCCCAGAGACTGAGAATATTCTCAGCTTTTACTGGAAATCCAAAGTGCCCGTTCTGTGAACTGCTTGTTTACATTCTTTGCCTCCCTCTTCCACTGAATTCTCTTTTTCTTATTAATTTGTAACGGTTTTTTAAGGAACAAGAATGTAAACCTTTAGTTATTTGTGAAACAGATTATTTTCCCACCATCTTTTGTGTTGACCTAATTCATAGTGCTTTTTTGTTTTTATTTTGTCATAAAATTACTATGTAGTTAGATATATCTACCTTTTTCCCTGTGGCTTCTGGATTTTTTAGCTTACGTAAGAAGGTCTCCCTTCAGGCCAAGAAGATAGAAATTTATTAAATGTTCTTTTAATATTCACATTATTTTTTATATTTAAATAAGTATTCCACCTAGAATTCATTTTTGTAAAAGAGGCTTAGCTCTGTTTTACCCAAATGATTATTCTGGATAGATAAACAATTTTGCTGACACCTTTGTCATATATTATTTCCATCTATTTATTCATTTTTATTTCCAGTTTTAGTGAGATATAATTTCCATTATAGTGGATTTATTTCAGGACTTAGACAGTTCCACTGATCTATATGACTAACTTGTGGGATGGTACTATCTTTAACAGATGAAGGCACACATTAGAGAAGATTCCACAGCTGGTAAATGGTAGAGCTGGGATCTGAGTCCAGGTCTATCTGATTCTTAGCTACTACACTACACTGGTTCTCTCTGGGAAGGGACAGGGTATTTCCTGAAAACTCCAAATCCACTGCTTTACCAGCCCAGAGTGGAAGAAAGGCCCCAGTGAGCTAACAGTCCCCCAAACACCACCAATCCACTCCCTACTCCTAAACCTTTTGGGCCTCAGTTACCGGAGCAGTGTATCCTTGCCCAGGCTCATGCAGAGCTGATTGCAGGAGACAACAAGACTGGTGATCCGCTCGGAAGGGGTAAAG